>NC_134319.1:7366071-8017500 GCF_964195595.1 Calonectris borealis
GGGAGGACTTGGTAATAAGCAGAGAATAGCTGATAACCTCCTCTGTGAATATGAAAAGTAGCCAGTAACAAGGGAAACGCGTGTTTGTCAGGTGTGTTCGTCAACCGCTGGATGTGAAAAAGAAGTACTGAAGAACAATCCACTACTAAACACCTTCCCTTTTTCCTCCTTCCTCAGAGGAGAGGTGTCTGGAGGCTTCGGGAAAGGTAGGCTCCTCTGAATCAACCGATGCATGCCACATTCTTCGTACACGTTGAAAGAATCGATGCCATTTCTATGTATCTGGCCATCTCGAGCCTTTCCCTGCTTCTATTTTTAAATAATAATTTTAAAAATTGTTAATTTGTTTTAGCTTTTCTTTGGGAATCATGAACACCCGGCAGCAAAGCAAAATTATCTACTCCTGGTATGGAAAACCCATGAGCTCAGACAGAAAACTGAGGACCTTCCAGTACAAGTAAATAACATTTATTTCTGGTTTGCTCAGGGAAACTTAATCAATGAAGGTTTCTTTACCTTTCTGACATCGTTTAGGTTAATGTGGCAGTCAGCGAGAATATGCGTAAGGTTTTGAGCATTGTGTCATGGTGCTGTATGTGTATGACAAAAATGTTGTCACAAAGCTCTTGAATTATAAATTGTATAACGTATAAACAAAAACATTTAACTAAATCTGTAAATAAGTGTTAACTGGGTATTTGAAATACATATGAAAGCTTTTAATCAGGAAACTCAATTAGGCTTTGCAAGAGGGAGCATAACTAGCTGTAAGATTGACAGGCTGTCAGCTTTAATGATATGTGAATTATAAAGAATATGAAAACCTGCTAATCTGCATGTGTGCGTCACTTTCTAGGGGAATCGTTATTAAATCAGAAAGAAGCAGAACAGAAACCTGTATACAACTTGGTGAGTTTATTTTAGTAGAAGGGGAGAATGCAGATCAACCTTTTGTGGCGCAACTCCTGGATTTATATGAAGATGGTAAGAGAAATAAAAATTTACCTCCTATCTGAGAAATCTTAAAATGTTTTGAAGATACCTATTTTATGGGTATATATTTAGGCCATAACCCATATCACTGGCCTAATTTATTAAGGAAATTAGGCTTTGGTAATCACTGCATCTGTATTCGCATGCTCCCCAAATATTGGGGGCTGATGGCTAATTTAAACTAAATTTGGTAGATAAACAGAGAGCTTAAAGACATTACATTTTTACAACCTTTTTGCTTAATTGTCTAATTTAAAAGAAATGGTCCTTGAGGAAGACAGTGTGAGCTCATGCTTTATTTAGAGATTGGGAAATCCAAATGGAGCAAGAGCGCTGCAGCCCTGGAACTTGCATCTTATTAGCCATCAGGGAACTTAGCAATAAGGTACAAGGCTGAATAAATGGGTCTCATTACTTCTGTCCCTTGTAGAACTACTTGTTTATAAAGGTAGATATTAAAAGATAAATCATGGAAGTGAGCGATACAAAGACTGCGTCTGAGTCTGAATTAGAAACCACTCATTAGCTATGTCTGATTTCTTTGAACCGCTTTTGTTGTTTGTTTTGGGCCATCATAATAGTGTTTTGAGGGTTTTTAAAATTTTTTACTTTTTTTTAAACATAAATACATCACTCCAGCTTATTTATTTACTAATGCACATTTATTGTAACATAACTGAATATTCTTTTCATGTTGGAATGAAACCCGTGAAACTTCCTTGAAAACAAGATTTTCCTTTTCTTAAATATCTTTGACAAATTTGTTAAAGATATGTGGCTTTGTTTTCATTCAAAGGTAAACACCTTAAAATGTAGAGAGTAACTTAATGTTCAATTGTAATATGTTCCAAATATTTTTTTTTAAACTCTCTCCACACTGAATCTGTTAATAGTGTTTATTCAGCCTTTCTTCTAGACATTTCAACAGCAGGATTCTCTGGTTTGTTAGGCAGTTAATAAATGTGTTTCTGATTTACCTCTAAAATAACATTGAAATTACAAATACAGTTCTGAAATTTCTCACTTCTCCTTTTATGTCACTGCTTTTAGTTAGTGGGGTCTGATTAGATCACATTTATGCAAATAAGGAATCTCTTCATTTGTGATAGTGAACTGGTGGACCAGCTGGTTTGCAGGCATTTTGTAACACCACCTATGTAGGTGTTATCTTAGTCCTTAAAAGTCTCAACTCAAACACGTTAATTTAGCTTAGAAAATGGGAATTGTAATCTCTTATTAAATGCTTTCTCACCTGTGTCCAGGGAGGATTTCTATATTTGATGGCATTTCAGCTAAAGTCATTGAGGTCTGGTAATAACTAATTGTGATACAATAAAATTCTTAGTGTTCACTGACTTTTTTTCATTGTTACAGGTGCTCAGCAGAAACATGCCGTTGTGCAGTGGTTCTCTCATATTACAGAGATACCTCAGAATAAACGGAAACTGCTTAAAAGAGAGGTTTCTCCTCAAGAGGTGTTTTTTGATCAAGTTTCTGGCTATGACACTGATATAGCTGTGGAGACCATAATTAAAAGCATCATGGTATGTACTGCAGCCCCTCTACATATAGAGGGAAGAAAGAAACAAACAATTTGAAAAGCATAATAGAACAAAAGAGAATATTCCCTCCCAAATTAAATGTGTGATGTGTATTTGTTAATGCAGTTAACATAGGATAGGATAGTTGAAAACTGTTGATATTTTGTCTTTCCTCCATCCCAAAATGACTTTGGTTGTTGGCAGCCACCTGATTTAGAGGTTTGTGTGGAAGGAAGTAATGTGATGGGAGTCCTGTAGTGCAATAAACTTATGCTAGTGTAAATGCAGGTTGGAGGTGTTGCCCCATATAATAAAGGATTGCAAGGGTTCCAATAATAAGATCTGTGAATAGAAAATAATTGAATGTTAAAGTAACGTAAGTGTTAAGGTATGTGTGTTTTGGTATTTTCTGTTTTTTACAGGTAATACCACTACATCTGGGGGAGGAACTACCTATTCCATTAAGCAAGGAACAAACTTTCTATGTAAAACAGTCGTGGGATGGGAAATGCTTTAAGGCTTTGTCCCCTGACACATTCTCTAAGCTGAAAGAAGCTAATAAGAAAGGAGGTGGCATCCCAAACTCTTCAAACTCATTTATTCCTTTGGACATGATTTCCCCCCTGAAAAAAGAGATGGAGAGAGTTGTTCGGAGTGCCACAAAACCAAAAAATGTTGAGTTGGAAATAGAATCAAAACATTCTGCTTCCAAGTCCTCCCTCGCTAAGGAGAGACATTCACAAAGAGTGGCTAATGGCATCAAAACTCCAACAGCAAGGAAGAAGTTACAGTTAAACAGTATGTATATGGCAATATTCTGTTCATTCGGTAGTTTGGAATGTAATATGTTTTGTGCCTTTTCATTTTGGGTGGTTCAAACAATGGTAATACTCAACATCAGTATTTTTAGCTACCTTACTCAGGCTTTGGGGTTAGCCCAAGCCTTTTGGGTGCATCAGTTGTTTGTCTTACGTCTGTTATTTCAAGCAACTGTACTGCTTATATTCCATTGCTGTTGCAAATGTTTTATTTGTAACTGGTAAGTCTAATTTAAAGTACTTCTTGGCTGAAATGCTACCAATCAGCCTAACTTGACCTCAGAACATCTCACTTTCTTTAATCTCCTGACGTTGCACTAGAATGTTTACATTGGGCTGGTTGAATAAGCACATTTCATCCTATGTAACATGCTGTATTTTCAAACTGGAGCCTGAGTGAAGTTGAAGGTGATGGAACCGGGTTAGAAAACTGAAAAAATCAGTTTGTATTCTATTTAGTCGTCTTTTTAGAGGAAGTGTATGCCTTCTGTATGTATTCAGTTCCTTGTTCCTGGAGTGTAGTGCCACCCCCTTTCATTTAAATGGCAGCCACTGAGCCAGTCATACCATGTCTTCTGAAAGTTAATCAAGCCAGCCATATTGAACAAAAGTTCATTTTGCTCTTGATTCCTAGGTCCCACAAGATCTCCTAAAGGCAGGATCCTGGGATGTGAAGTTTTGGAACTTTTGGATGATGACTGTGACGCTGTAGCACCATTAGAACCATCAGCTACTAAAAGAAAAGTGAAATTCACTGGCATTTTAGGCTCACCACCAAAAATACCTTGCGCCAATGATAAGTCAAAGTCAATGTTTGATACTGCAGAGCACTGGCAGAGGTTTAGTGATACAATACGATTATCCCCCTATAGTAAGGTCAAAGACTCCAGTGAGAAAGCCAAGAATCTTAGTATGAAAGATGACACTATATCGTAAGTGATAGCCTTTTTATAATTATTTTTGTGTGGGATTTCTATTTCCATGTAGTTCTCTGAAAGCAAATTCATGAAAGACTTCTGGGGAGAAAAGCAGGTGAAGTCTCTGTGTGTACCACGTTTTGCCTGTTGAGATCACCGAGAGAAGGGGGGATAGACTGAATAGTTACAGGTGCACTGTGGTGAAGCTCTAGAAAGCATGTTACTTGGAGGTGAATGAATGATTAGAGAGATCATAAGAGGAGTTGACTTTAAAGATGGACACAAGCAGTGCGTGGTTACAAAAACAGAGAGAAGAGGTTGGGAATGGGAATGGTAGAATGATATGAAAGGGAATTGAAGCCATATTGATTGTTATGGTTTGTAGTCATCAGCATGGATGGAAATCTGTTTCCCTGCAGTCACTGTACGCATGTCATACAGGCTCAAATGTGCCCTACTTGTGACAACTATTGAGATATGCTGACCTATAGAAAGGGATGCGATTGGCCTCATGAGAGTTCTCATGATAATTGTATGTATACTTCCATGCTAATTTTTATGTAGAAATCAAAACTCAAAAAGCATAATTGTTTAAGTATATCTTCACACAGCCTTTAAAAATAGCATTAAGCTGGGGCAGGAGGAGAATGGATCACACTTTCTTGTATAAAATGTTGCAAGAAGCCAAAAACGAGTCACGTTCCTCCTTTCCTCCTTTCAAAGAGTAAAGATGTGGGTGCAACACTTGGTGGATCTGCAGCCTGTTTTTGTCACTTATTGTATAGCAAAAAAACATTTATTTTTCATTGAAAAGGTAATGGCATTTCAGTGGTATTTATAGACCTAAAAAAAATTCTGAGACTATCTACAAATAATTAAAGTAATTCATCGCATCGTGTCCTTTAAACTAATAGGGAAGTTGTATTAACAGTAAAGTGTTTCAGTGGTAGGGATGAAGAAGTGCTCAAGAAGACAATCAAGGAATCTCAAAACACAAATAGAAAAATCTACTCCAAAGGGCACATCAAAGAGTTGCCCAAAGAAAATAATATTTGTTTTCTCTTTCTCTTAAAAAACTCAAACAAACCCAAAGAACAACAAAAACCCACAACCAAGCAAAAAAACACTACTGTTTTGAGCCCCTCTCCCTTCAGTTTGGCAGTGTTATATTTGCAAAATTTGGCTGCTAGTTCAACTATACCAGCATCTATTCAGTGCTCCTCACCAAAGTATATGTGTTTAACTGGGGGAGTGAAGGAAAGCTGTTAACGTGCAGCAGCTGTCAGTCAATGTGAAATAAATCGCTGTTGCCAGCGGAGGGTGCATCAGGAAATAAAGTGGTACAATGTTGATAGGGCCCAAGTCAGACACCTGTTTTGAACTAATGCTAGTGCAGTCACTTGTCACAGCATCGTAGGTCAGCTAGCAACTCTGACTTGTATGGGCTCAGGGTCTCTCTTTAGACTTAGCAGCTTTCCTCAACTGGTTCACAAAGCTTTATAGAAACACTTACACTTTACTGTAAAAATCTTTACAGTACAGACCGTGAATGAACTATAGTAAATATTCTGAGGTGGTGTTTTTTTAATATTTAAGAGACAGTGCAAGAAACGGGAAATTGTGCTGCCAGTATCCATGCCATAGCCAATCTGTAAATAACTGTAAACAAGAATTCATGCTTATGGATTGACAGCCATAACAATTGAGCCTGAAGTTTGAAAAGCCTTCTTTTCATCTTTACAAGTGTGATGCAAAGAGGAAATACAAATACCTTTGTGTTCTTTCTTTACAGTTTAATTGGACATCAGGAACTGGGTAGTCAGAGACCTGTACTGACCCCTCGTTCTCGTAGAATATGTGCACAGAAAACAAGTGCTCGCATTTCAGAGCAAATCAGGTAAACTTTTGCATCCATGATATCTTATTCAGATTGCTGTTGATGGCTTGAAGCCTTGAGAGTTTGTCTAGCTTAATACTGAAATGCAAAGGGCTCTAGAAGCACAGCTTAATTGCAGTGAGAGTGAAAACTGTCTTATGTTCAGAAACATAAAGCCGACTCCTGCTGTTCATCAGAAAACTGAGTTCCTTTAAGCCACTCTATTAAATAGCCGTGGAAAATTAACAGCTCAGGTGGAAAATATGTTGGCTTGCTGATTACTATAACTACAGAAAAAGCTGAAAATGTACAAATGCTGCTTTGTAGTGTGTAATGTTGTATGTATTTTTTTAAAACTCATGTCATTTCTGTTTCTCATAGCATACTAAATACACTAGAGTTGAACCAGGAAGAGGATTTTCTGTCTAGCTCAGACAGCTCTTACTCTTCAAGTAGTGAGGAAGAGGAGAATGGTATGCTCTGTACACCAGAAAAGAAAACTAAATCCAGCAGAGTATTCAGCACCCCAAAATCTTCAAGGAAGTCTTCAGTTCACACTCCTGCTAAGACCCTGAAGAAAACTGTAAGCTTCTATATCTAAAAGAGCTGTTTTTATTATTTCTGAGCCAGTTATTTGAATGCTTGATGCCTGTGTATCAAAGTTAAGTATCTGAACCGTTTAGCTTTTAATGAAACATTATCTTGATTCATATGATCTTTGATATGAGTAGATTATGCAAATATATAAAACACTTGTGTATTGTGAATGTTGTGACAATGTTGATCAGAAAACTCTAGCCTAAACAGGGAAAATGTTGGTTTGGGCTGGAGCCAAACTAACTGATGAATCCATTTATGGCCACCATTTCTACTTTTATTGTAAGCTCCGCACTGAGACATGTTATTTCTATTTCTGTATAGTCTTTATTGAGTGCAGTCTCTATATATAGCAGAAATCCATAAGACCAACTTTGTTGCTTGGCAGTAGAGCTGTCCTGATTCTTGAAAGCTTACCAAAGTGCAGATGGTTACCAATGCAAAAGGGATGCTCTGCAGCGTTCATGGCCGCACCAAAGAGTGTGGCCAGCAGTTTCTCTATCAGTCATGGCTGCTGATGGAGATGGGATGCCAGGCTACAAGAATCTGAGGCCTGACTCCTTAAGACTGTATTCAGCTCCATAGCCGGGTACATACTGTCAATGGCTAATTCTTACTCTGTGTTTATGAAATGTCTAACACAGAAAATCTAGTGTAACTAGAACTTGTAACCACAACGAAGAAGAATAATTAAGATATGGCTTTTTTGTTTGGACAATGAAATTCAGATAGATCAACTTCTAGTGTCTTGCTGTTTCTAAAGAACCGGATCACTTTGTAACACAGCACTTCGGAAAAGCAGGTGTAATTGTCTTTGTCACCACCCCCTTTCCAGTTTCTTTTTTCCCTTAGGAAGAAAAGACCATGAGGCTTGTTTGGTAATTCCCTTTGTAAAGACTGTTTCTCTCTTCATCTTGTACTCTGGCATCCCCAGGTAGTCTTTGTGCATAAGTAATATTTGGGAAACTTGTATGAATGATCAGTCTCCAATAGAAATTGCTCTATGTAGACAATCTCTTTGAGGCTGTAACTTTCTTTGCAGCCTTTACCAGAAACACCCAAGACACCCCGGAATGCAACTCCTGAAATTCCCAGGCGCAACTGTGAAGCACAGAAACCAGCCAGTATACTAGAAGAAGCCAGATTAAGGTAATGTGTGCTCAAGGGAGGAAATAATCTTTTTGCTTCAGGTATGCAGAGCAGTAGGCTATGCTGAAATAGGGAAATGTCATCTTTATCGTATTAAATAAATTTGGTAAAAATGCATGGTGTTTTGATACCAGAAGAGCGTTTATGAATTTACGGTACAATACTAGATTTACAAATACTAGTAGTATTTACAATACTGCTTTTACAGTTTCAGATTATTGTAACCAGTCCATGCTAAGTTCTTCAAAACTAGATATCTGTCTTTATTCTGTACAACATTAGAAAAACAAAGATCCTCTCTTACTAGCTTTAGATTGTAAAGGTACAATATCTGTCTCCTCTTGGTGTGTGAAGAAGCTTTACAGGTATCATTGTAGATCTTCATAGTAGAGAAAAATGCATTCAGGATTGACTGTATCTTTCAAACTGAGTTTTAGGTTTTTTACGGTTTCCTGTAAGCGGTCTCCCCTGTTTTATCCTACCTCTACACTGACTTACAAATTTTTTGTGAATTGCCACAGCTAGATTGATTCATGCTGTTTGTTTATGAAGATGACTGTTCAGCCCTCTTAAAAGCACACTAGGCTATTTCTTTGGGATAGTTGACATTGATGTTCAGACTTAAAGTATGCAAGAGATTTGAAAAACTACACACAACTGTGAAAGATGGAGCCTCTGGCTATTTGTTTTCCTTCAGGTAGAACTGTGAAAATGCAGTCCTTAGCCCTCCTATTTCAATTTTTTTTTTCCTTTTCTTTTTAATCAAAAGGCTGCATGTTTCTGCTATCCCAGAATCTCTGCCTTGTCGTGAGGAAGAATTCCAGGATATCTATAACTTTGTGGAAAGCAAACTTGTTGATGGTACAGGAGGGTGAGTTGGTGAAACTGTAACCGAGATCGCATCTACCTATGGCATAACAGCAGTCAGAAAGTCAACACTACTTTTATTTAAAAAGTTATCATCATTTGACTGAATGAAAGTTCATAGTTGAATTTGCCTGGTATTTTTCTTCCTTAAGAAGGGTTGTGCATAGAAATAATGCGGGCTCCTTTATTGTACAGATTCAAATTAAAGACCAAATGGGAAACCATTTTTTTTAAAAGAGGTAAATTACATTTATAAAGTATTTTAGGTTGTTAATTGCTTCAGTAATAATAAAAATCTTCATGATCCTCCAAGGTGTTATGTGTCCCAGTTTGCAAATAAAGTAACTGAAATATAAGGAATTGCCTGAAGTGTCAGAGGAGTAGTATTCAAGGCTGGTCTCAGAGCCCAGGAATTCCAGCTCATTAATCCTAAAAGCGTTATCATTTTGCTCAGGCTGCTGAAGAGGTTTTCTCATTTTGTAGGTGCATGTACATTTCTGGAGTGCCTGGAACAGGTAAAACTGCAACTGTTCATGAAGTAATTCGTTGTCTTCAGCAAGCTGCAGAAAATGATGACCTACCATCATTCCAGTTTGTAGAGATTAATGGCATGAAGCTGACTGATCCTCACCAAGCTTACGTGCAGATACTAGAGGTAAGTAAAGCCCCTTCAATGGCTCTCTGGTTTGAAAGAAGATGAAATCTTATTCTTTGCCATCAGATCCTTGATGTATTACAGGATTCAAGGCACTTAACATATCAATACTTCTAAGTAGTCCCTCTGAGACACAATATGCTTTTATCTTAGAGCAGGTTAGAAAATAATTAACTTAAGGCCGTGGGCAACTTCTTGAACTATTTTGCTTTCAGCTGCGTAAGGGCAGTGGCTGGGAAATAGCCTGATTTATTACATCTACTCAGGTTTAAAAAAAAATCTAAACCAGATTCTTTTTATATTTTCCCCTTCCGTAACTTTTTCTGCACATGTGTGTTTAAAAAGTTACAGAGATGAGAACTCTGGAAGTCAATGTAGCAGTGGAATGATTACTAAGAGGGTCTTAATGGTTAATTGGTCTGTCATCAAAGCAATCCAGCTAAAGAGGGGCTATCTCTGTCAACAATACTGTGTTTCAGATTTCCATGACAAACTAGTCTGCAGCATCTCATCTGGGACTACTGACTGCGCTTGCACTTATATAGGTGTGAATTAACCTTCTGAGGTCTGGGTTAAGATCACCCAACAGGCATTAGACAGTACTGGCTCAAGACCTTTGTCAGTCTAGGCTAACTTTAAGCCAGTGACCTGGAAATGAAAGGATGGTTTCCTGAAGCATCTAGTCCCTTTTCTTACAAACTTCTACCCCATTTATTTAAGCTTGTCATCTTCTATCTGAGCAGGAAGTGGCATGCATTGTTCTAATATCCCTATCCTCATAGCTGGGAGTTAAGTTTGCATATTTGCATCCTTTCCGCAAACCAGCATAGACAGTGTCTTGCTGAGAGATTTGTTGAGGCCAGGTCACTGTTTCTTTAGCATTGTGAAATGCTTCATGACAATTACCTTATCTCATGGTAATGTTAATGTATTTTAACACTCTCTGTTCCTATCCCGTTCAGCATACATCTTTAAAATTAATAAAGAATAGGCCGTCAGAAGTAAAACTTGTTGCCCCCTACAGGCCCTGAACTCAGTTCAATATCCTTCAGGGGAGCACGTAGTCAAATGAACCACTTATTTCTCTGGTTCCTTCTGCCCCAGCTGTTATCCAAGTGCCCTAGCTAGGCTTCTGCTACTTTTCTGATTGCTGCATCTCTTGCTGGGAGTCAATCTCAAGCTCCAGTTTGCTGACATTTCTTTGCATCACCGAAGCAAATTCTGCAGTCTTCACTGCTGAGTTACCTCACTGTCATAGGAAAGTTTTTAGAGAAGGAACAGGGACAGAAAGGCCTGGACAGATGAAGGAGATAAGGTTAAATACCTGGGAACAGTAAGTGCACCAATTCTACCACAACAAACTGAACTCTGTGGTATATTGGATGCCGAGTTCCAGAGCTGTAGAATCGGGATCCTCTGGGATCCAGCTGCTTTATATGACTGATTCAGACTGTCCTGACTGAATTGGAACCATGAAACAAATATAGATTATACATTATTGACATACTCCAGCTTGTTTAATAATTATGAAATCTCAGATCGGTTTTTAAGGGGTTCTAGAGAACAAATACAATTTTCAAATGCAACTCCATTTTACTTTACGGCTTGACTCTGAACTATGTTGCACAATTGATTCAGCATATTTAGTGTAATTTTGAAATGTCATGCTTTAATTTCTGTATATCTTTGGACCTGCAAGGGAAGAGGTAACATACAGTCAACTCATCTGTTTTGCCACATATATTATTGCAGAAGCAGATCTTGTTGAAGATATCTTTTTAGCTTAGAGTTGAATAAATTATTTAGTTCTAGATCCTGCTGATGATCCATTAATATTTTAATGGGAGTCCAAGATTACTGAAGTCAGGCTATTCTTGTCAACTGATTTAGGTTTTCAGTAGGTGTTTTGTGTTCAGAGACACCCTTGAGGTATGCTGGGTTTAGAGTCCTCCTGAGCCTGGGTTTAAGATTTCTTAAAGAATCTATATTTAAGACAAATTGCAGGAAATTCTAATGGCCTTTCTTTTTACCTATGTATTCTTTTGTTTCCATTCTCCTTTATGGATGGTTTCTGGTAGACCTGAGAGTCTTATGAGCTAACCGAATAGGAGTTAAACTTCCTATTTCCAGGGGTTTGGTGTGATTAACCTGCAACATTGTTTAATCCTTGTCCAGTTACTGACAGGTCAGAAGGTGACAGCAACCCATGCTGCAGCACTGTTGGCAAAACTGTTCAGTACACCTGGACCAAAGAGGAAGACCACAGTGCTGATAGTGGATGAGGTGAGACAAAGAATCCTTCATTCTTTTTCCTTGAAGTATCGTAAGAAATGAGTTTTTGGAGCATGGAAAAAGACATGCTTAGAGTGTATCATATGTGATCTAAAAGGAATAGACTTAGGAGAGAAGACACACAAATAGTTCCTCTTAGCCTTATTAGGAAACTGAATTTAAATGGACAAGTATCCTGTTGCAGTATTGTTCTCTGCCTTGGATTTCACGTTGGTTTTATGTTTTGTTTTGGTCCAAGTCATGGAATGAGTTGTTCTATCAAGTCCTAAATACCATAGAATTCAACTGTATTTTGTCTGGAAGCTGCTGCTTTTCCAGTGAGAAAAGTCACAGTGAAATAAGTCATAGCCAGTTTTGAAACTCCTTGAATGTGCTATGTTCAGTAACAAACAAATGCACACTTATTTTTTCTGTAAGCTAATTCAGGTTCTCGCATGGAAGGTCTTTTAATCTTGTTAAATGTTGTATTAATATCACAGTAGTGTTTAAAAACTCCAGCTGTTTAATCACTCTACTATGATTAATACTGTTCAAACATCCAGTAGGACTGTGCTTTTCCAAAAGAGATTAGAGCCCTAATTCGGAAAACACAGTCCTATTAGTAGATGCATAAAGGAAACACAACAGAGGCAGCTTGTTCAGAATCACGTAAGAAGTCTTCTGTGGCAGAGCTAGCTCTCTCAAACCCCCATCAGGTATTGTAAATACAAGACCATTCTTTTTCAGTCTAATTCTTCTCTTTCTATCTCTGCAGCTTGATCTTCTGTGGACCCGGAAACAGAATGTGATGTACAATTTATTTGACTGGCCAACTCAAAAGCACTCCAAGTTAATCATCTTGGCCATTGCTAACACCATGGACTTGCCAGAGAGAATAATGATGAACAGAGTAGCTAGCAGGCTGGTATGTCCTAGCAGTTTTGTTGCTATGCTAGAAAATGAGAACAGATTAAATACTGTATGCAGTTAAAAGTAATCCAGGAGAAAGGTAGGATTCGTTACATCAGAGGTTAAACAATGCTTTTATAATTACCTTTCCTCTCCAGAGGGCAAATAATGAACACATAAATCTTAGCAAAGTAAATTTAGGAGCCAACTTGCTAATCAGATGTTACGCCGTGTAAGTACACTGTGTTCTTGTAAGAATGAATTAGGAATGCAGATGTCTTTTTAAACATATTAAGATCTGGATAATCAAATGCTGTGCTTCATGGTTAAGCTGCTTACTCTAGAGTTCAGAGGAATTCTCTTCTGGTTTCCCTTCCTCTTTCCCCTTTCATTCCAGGCACCTAGTTACTTATCTGATGATGTTTGCCATCATCAGCTGGTAGATTTTCTGTCCGAAGGTATCTAACAAAGCAAGCTGGATGCACTCTGCAGCTGTGTTGAATACATTTTCCTAGGCCATCACTTCATCACTACTCTGAAAAGTGATTTGCAAAAACAGTGCTCTGTGCCTCCTTCATTCTGTGACTCAAAAATATTTCCACAGTGTGTGAATTGCTTTCCCCCACCCACTGAACTTGCAGATCAGCTGAGTCCATGTAGTCACAAGAGAGAATAATTTTGCATAAGAAATGCAAAACTCAGGCCTCCTGTAGGATATGAAAGGCAGTGCACCATCTATAATATAGATTGTCATTCTCATCTGAAAGCACTTTTTATTAGCTTCAGCCAGAAGAGAATTTAATTCTTGGCTGGTTGCTAACGTGAAGTCAATAGTGTGACTGTATATATGTATACAGATTTGCTAAAGGAGAGATGAATATTTTTTCATAGCTTCTGCTGTTACTTTGTTAAAAAATAAGGTGTAAACAGTTGTAATCAAAAGATTTTCGTATTAGGTGGCTCTGATTTGTTTACAAGTTTTGTAAGAGAAATTTGAATTCTAATATCAGCAGTGCTTGCTCCTCAGGCTTTTCAGCGGGGAGGTCCAACCAGTGGTCCTCACTTAATCACAGTTTTGTGGGTTTGCATGTTTAATTCACAAACGCGAAGTGGAAGAATTGATTAAAGCATATCATTTAGAGGGGAAAGATGTGAAAGAGAGATTGCTCCTATCGGAGAAAATAAAACTACTAACTATACAGGCTATGCTAGAGCAGTTTAGTTTTCAAGCACTACAAACGCTTCTCACTGTATTGTATTATTTACTAGGGCCTCACCAGAATGTCCTTTCAGCCCTACACCTACAAACAGTTACAGCAAATTATTTCATCCAGACTGAACAGCATGAAGGCATTTGAAGAGGATGCAATTCAGCTCGTTTCCAGAAAGGTAAACACAGTACAGATGTATGTCCTTTGTGTTGCGCTAGGTAAAGAGTGTGGGGGGCAGCGGGGGAGAATTTTGTAACAGTAGTCAGGCTTGGTTCTGTGGTTATTTGTTCTGTATTGGAGGCAAAGTGGGGCGCAGGTAGCGGAGTGGATCATACACTATGCTCTCTGTAAGGCATACAGGGTGTTTTTGCAGGAAACATTGCTAAAGCAGTGTCGTTGCATTTTCTACCTACTTTGAGAAGGCAGCAGTATATTCCAATAGCTGGAGGCATGACAACAAGAGTCGTGATAATGCATAATGATAAGATACCAGCTTTCTCAAGTGTTTGGCATAATGTGAGTCACTGGATGATCTTGAAAAAAAACCAGTATGCCAGTGGCAGTGGAAATACCCATATTCGTTTTGTTTCTCAAGATGTTTAAAGCCTTGGCATAATACATAGTATCTGTTCTGTTGCCAATCTTAATACTCAGTTGTACAAAAAATACATACCTTTTATTTAGGGATCAGCATTTAGGGATTTAGTATTAGGGATCAGTAGCTTCTCAAAATAAGATGTATGCATTGTTCAGTGTCTTATGTTAGCAATTATACGTTAATCTATTAAAATTATGTTAGAACAACTGTCAACCAGTATACACTTAAACTTTTTCTACTACGCATCATTGTAGGATTAAAAAAAAAGTACTCATAAATATGTCGGAAGTAAATACAAGCATTTGTTTTTTTATGAAGGATCCACCTTTTTGTAAGAATAACAGTGATGATTTTGTAGACTGAATAATCTGCAGTGTTTTTCTATTATGATTTTTCTCCAGAAAATCTAGAAAAATAACACGCAATTAGATTTTCTAAAGGGTTTCTCATTCTTGGCTCCAGCTGGGTTCTAGGGCTTTCGTATGTTATCAGCATCTACTGGGAAAACTAGGCCAGTACTCTTATCTAGTGAACCTTTGTAGCTTTATTAAAATTGTAAACCACAAGTGGGATTTTAAGAAGTATTTCGTTTCAGAAATTTCAGACACCTAAAAATTTCCAGGCACTTGTAAATGTGAACTCACTATGCCAGATGTTTCTTTGAGACCTACTAAATAATATTAGTGTACTCTTAAAATCAATATTCTATTGAATATGGAAAAACTGAGGAATTTCCTCCCCCCCTTTTTTTTTTTCCTTTGCATGAACATGGATTATGGTAGGGTCTTTATTGATAATATTTCTGAAAATTTTTGGTGTTGAACTAAACTGCTCACATTGAATTTCCTGGATTTTTTTTTTTCCAAACCTCTGACTTCCGTGGTTATAGAAAAAAGTTCAGGCTTGAATTTGTGATGACCAGATCGGGGTGGGGTGTGAGAGAGTTGCTTCTGTTGGTTTTAGTCAGTAAGATTGTTATTTAAAATCTGGGATTCTAGTAACACGGTTCACAGTAGCATTGCTCTCCTGTTTTTTGGTCAGGTTGTGGGGGTTTTTTTGTCTGTTGATTCTTGCTAAACTCTTTTCTTAACTTGCAGGAAATATCATTACAAACCTGTCATGTTTACTTTCAGGTCGCAGCACTGTCTGGTGATGCAAGGCGTTGCCTTGATATCTGCAGAAGGGCCACTGAGATCTGTGAGTTTGCTAGCCAAAAGCGAACCCCTGAAATAGTCAGGATGGCCCATGTAACAGAAGCCATAGATGAAATGTTTTCATCACCATATATAAATGCAATCAGGTAAAAACATTTCTCAGGGGAATTTCTTTGCTTCTGTGTCTTTTTCATTGGGCTATTTTTTCAAAAACATTCAGTTTGGGAGCATATGCGATGCATATGTTGAAGTATGATCCAAAACAAACCTTGCAGCACAGCTAGCAGAGAGAGGCACAAAATAGGAATTAAAGACAGGGGAAACAAAGTCATAGAAATCACTTGTACAAGTTTATACAGGATGTTTCCATGTTTGTGTGTTAGCTCAGATCAGGAGGGGGCTTTTGAAATTTCCTGATTGTCCCTACTAACTGTACATTGATTTCACTGAACAGCAGTTTCCGAGTATATATACTTGAATTCCTTCCAGTTGGAACTAAATCTGGAAGATACACTCAGGAGCCCAAAACTACAAACACTACTGGTTATTCAACATACTGGATGAGACTTTGAGCTAGACTGATGGAAAAACCTCTCAGACGTGCATAGTGTAGGCACAGGTCTTCAAGAGTCAATTGTTCCCCTCTACATATCCGCCTGTATTACGCCACCGTCTTTGCTTGCTTAGATGCAACCACAGATGTCTGAGCAGAATGCAAGACACTCCCATTTGAACTGGCTTCTTTCTTTAACATAAATAGATTCTGTTAGGAACCTTCCAAAAGGTTTCCTGAGGGAATACATGTGAGGAATTCTGTTGCCCTTCAGTGCTCTGCACAAGCTGTAACTGATAAAGTGCTTTACCAGTTTCTGGTCAAAAGGAAGAGAATCTGTTTCAGCGGGGACATGGGGACTAAGGGATGCAAATACAGTATTTTGTTAGATATGTAAGTACTGCTTTTACTGTGCTACTTGGGCCTGAAAACCTCAATGTTAATTTGTTAATTCATAAATGTAAGTTGACCATAACACACTGCAGAACATGTATGATGTATGGAATGAAATGTTGTGTTCAGATACATTGAAAAAAAAGGTGAGGTGAAGTGAAATGTAGTGTATTGTGGTGCCAGAGTTGCAGGCTGTAATACAATGGCCAGTTGATATAAACTACCCTTCTCGGGTAGAAAAAATACCCTGCATTTAAATAATGTGGTTACCAAGCAATTTCCCTTCCAGACTTCTTCCTAATGTTTTGTAAGTTGTAAACTTGACAGATTGATTTTTGTCTGTTTTGTTTTGATATTCAGGAATGCCTCATTGCATGAACAAATCTTTTTGAAAGCAATTTTAGCAGAGTTTCGCAGGGCAGGAGTTGAGGAGGCAACAGTTCAACAGGTACGTTTGTGTTTCAGAACACTTTTTTTTTTCTTTTACAAAAGAGCGGGTACTGTCAAAATTATCCAGCAAAAGTATAAATATTTAAATATTTGGGGGTTTTATTCTTAAAATTTGATGGAAGACAGTATGATAGCAAGGTGAATTGGGGCATGGCTGTCCAGGCCAGGTGTACAGCCTATTTGAATGCTACCACCTGTTTTTCAATGGGACTAAATACTTATAATTGGAAACATCTGCTGTTGTTAATTAATGTTACCAGTGATCTGGATCACAAAGTGATTTATTGGCTTGCACCTGAAAATGTTGCATGCTTCCACCTAACATGCTTTATAACAGGAAAAATAAAACAGGACCTGAAAATATCAGGCAACATAGTTCAAGGAGGAGAACTGAAAGTTGATTCCAATTTCTGTATCACTGTCTTTCTCCATAGAGGCAGGTAGATCTCTACTAGCTTCAATTTTTTAGTAGACCCGTAAAATACTTGGCACCAGCAGAGCTGTGAAGACTCTGCACAGAGTCTATGTCATGATTAACAGTACGGAAACTAAATATTAATACATATAAAAATGTTTAGAACTATATATTTATATATAAAATAACCTACCAGTTTTATCTGGTTCTATGGTTTGTAAGTAAGCATTTTAATTGCATTTTCCATTACTGGCTCCTGAACATCTGCATCAGTTGATTGCATAGATACACTGGGCAATTGGTTCTTGACCTTCAAAGAATGTTTTGCTAGACTGATTTGTTACTTTTTTCCCTTGGTTCTCCTCTAATACCAAAAAAGTTTTCTTCTGCTTTTTCTGAATAGAAAAGCAGAAGACCCCAACTGATTCTTGTTACAGATTTACTAGTCTGCATGATTTGTGACAAGTGCATTCTCCTGTGCTTAAAGGTGCACCATGCCTTTCTAAGCTGGCTTTCTTTCCAAGAAAGATCTAAGATCTTTCATGTTTGTAGTCGGTGTGACTCGTGCTTACTCGTCATACTGAATATCACTTCTGAGCAAGTTGGTATGTAATTAGTTGTATGTCAGCTCTTAATCTTCTGGATAAGCTTTAGTCCACATAGTCCAGGGGAGAAGAGGTGTACTAACAGATAAAATGATCTAGTTAAAAAATTGCAGACAAGGTAGATTGCTTATTGTTTTGCTTTTTGGCTATATAAAAAAGGAAATTATAGCTTGGAATTGTTACTTCCTTGACAAAGTTCTAACGGTTTGTGCTAAAATAGCAGCATGTGTGCATTTCATCTGAACAGGCTGGAGCTAGTTTTTCCTCCTGTCCCATAGATGTGGAGGGAAGGAAGCTTCTCTTTTTCACCTTGGCCTACTAGATTGCAGCAGGAGGTAAACATGACCTGTGTCCTCTTCTCTATTTTAATAGGTCTATCATCAACACGTAGCGTTGTGTAGAATTGAAGGCATGCAGAGTCCTACAATATCTGAAATTATGGCAATTTGTTCAAGACTTGGCGCCTGCAGGCTCTTGCTGGTGGATTCCAGTAATAAGTATCTTCACATGCGGGTGCAACTAAATGTCAGCCAGGATGATGTCATGTATGCGCTCAAGGAAGAATAAGGCAATAGAGATTTTATTTTTAAAATATGTATAAATATTTAAAATATTGTCTATTTTTAATTTTTTTTAAATTGTTGATAAGATTGAAATAGTGAAATGTATTTTTTCTAAATGCTTTGCTTAAATGTTTGATATATTAAAGCACTTTTTGTATAATAAAGAATTTGCTTCAAAGCATTTTAAGTATTTGAAATCAAACTATTTGTTTTTAAAATATTTTTATATGCTGGTAACTGGTCCCCTTTTGGCTGAGGTGTATGAACTTGTTGATTACTTGCATCACTGCTAATGCTAAGGAGCTTTTTTTGTTAAGACTGGCAGTGTCTTTGTGGCGTTGCAGTTGATGTAGCTTTTCTTCATTGACTTTTGTTGAGTATAAAAGACATCATTAAAATGTGCTTAAGCTTACGTTACTGATATAATGAAAAGGAACTTTCAGTTTGCAATCAAGGCTTAATATTTGAATTGAAGAGACTGTTTGCTACCAGGAAAGTAAAAATACCAGAAGAAACTTGTCATTCAAGTTATAAACTTTTTTTTCTTTTTTTATTTGATTGATATCAAGGATTGCTTTGAAGAAATTGCCTCAGGTAATGCAGGTCTGTTGAAATCTGCTTTTGTAATTGAACTGTCTATCAAAATGCATTAGTCATTTGGAGATGGATAGTTTGAAAACACTTTTTAAAGTGAACACTTAAAATTGTTGTTGTGGAACAGGCTCCAAAAATTGTTCTTGTTGAGTGATCTTAGTAAATGAAAAATGGCAGTGGCCTAGGCTGCGGGTACTAGAAAAGTGACTTCTCAGAGAGAGACCTCACTTTTGTGAGATTGGGCAATGAATGTGGAGGTGTCTCTTCAGATACCCTGGCAAACTGAATGTGATCTCTGTAACATGGCTGCAGTTTGTATAGCGAACTAAAAACTTTGTAGCAGCTTCAGAAAACTGTAAAAATGGAAGTTAAATAGATTTGCCTCTCAGAAAAATTAATGTCAGTGGGATTCTTTATGCGATGCATTTCCTAAATGCTACAGGTTATTATTAATGCCTTTATTAACGCAGACCAGTTGGAATTTCAGCCTTTTAGCATCAGAATGCCTAAATGAACAGCTGCGGGGTGAGTAACTGCGCGGCCTGAGGCGGTGTGACTAGCTGAGGGGCCAGTGCTCCGTTTGGCTGTTAATGCTTCGTGACCGTGTCCAAGTTGTGCGAGAGCCGGCGTCGCCTTTGCCCAGCTGTGGGGCTTTTGGGGGAGGCTTTTTGAAGTGCGGGGTAGCTGTAACGGGTTAGCGCCGCCTCTAGCCCCACCTCACCCCCGCCGCGCTGAAGGCGGCGCTGCCCTCGCGCTCCCGGTGCCAGCGCCCGGGGCCCCGCCTTCCCCCGCCGCCCCGGGCCCTGCTGCCCCGCCCTCCCCCTGAGCCCCGCCCCCAGCGCCCCTCCGCGCAGGCGCAGTGCTGCCTTGGAGCCGCGGCCGAGGCGTCCCCGTGCTGGGCGGGCGCTGCTTCACCGGGCGCCTTTGCGCGGGCGGCGGGAGGCCGAGGTGAGCCGGGGGGTGCCCGTGACGGGCCGGCCTGTCGCGGTGCCGCTCGCGCCCCCTCGGTGGGAGGCGGCGGTTATTTACACGGTGCTCAGCCTATCGCTTCTGCCGGCTCCTCCCTGCGCCGGGGCGGGGAGGGCTCCACAGGGGTACGGGGCGGGCCGGGCCTGCCCCGCCCTCAGGCGGCGCTGGGTCCGGCGGGGGGGGGGGGTCCTGCCATCCTGCCCGCGGGTGCGAGTGGCGGAGCCTATCCGCCCGGGCCGGGCTGTGGGGGCGGGGGAGCCCCGGGTGTGAGTCGCCTCAGGCGGAGGGAGGGATGCGGCCGGGCTGGGCTCCCTGCGCCCGGCGGAGGGCGGCTGTGGGGAAGGCGGCACTGACGGGCCTGGGCCCAGGGGAGTGTGTTACATGGTGGGTGCCCCCCTTTCCCTGCTGGTGTTGCCCAGTATTTGGGGGTGCTGGTAAAAGCTGCAGGTTTGTGCGCAGCCTGCTCTGTGCTCTCGGCCGTCGTCCAGTTTGCAGTGCGCTGAGATAGGCGAGGATACTGACATTCAATTTCGTGTGCTCTCAGTCCCTTAGAGACACAATCTTCTGAAATTCATGAACAAGCATGCTTGGCAGAAGACCTAAAAAAAGCCCTCAGGCAAAGGGCCAGGGAGCTGCAGTTGCAAAGCAGGTAAGGAAAGCAAAGGGCCAGGGAGATGTGGTTGCAAAGCAGGTAGGGAAACCTCCTACTCCT
Source organism: Calonectris borealis (assembly GCF_964195595.1). Taxonomy (NCBI): domain Eukaryota; kingdom Metazoa; phylum Chordata; class Aves; order Procellariiformes; family Procellariidae; genus Calonectris; species Calonectris borealis. The sequence goes on from NC_134319.1 coordinate 7,386,882, forward strand.
GCTGCTCTTCAGGGTAGTCTCGTTCAGACCTCTTGCTGTTGTTTTCCAGCTAGAATCTCCCACGTGTTAATAAGATATTGAAGGACCATGAAAAAATATAAATTGTGTGGTGCCTGTTTTCCTGCTTTCTCCTGTAGTGCATTCTTCTTAAAGTAAATACCTGATATGCAGCGGTGGAGGTCTTGCAGGGAAGCCACAATGTTGTAATGCTGTAATCTTTGCATGAGACCTCATGACTCATGCTTACAGTAGTTTCCTACCCCAGCTATACTGAGATTTAATAACTTCAATAACTATATGGAGGCTTTTCTTGCACCTCTAAGAAAACAGAAGTAAGAAGACCAGAATATCAAATACCAAATTCAGGCGTACATATGGGAGAACATTAAGGAGCTACCCCAGAGACAGTTAATTTTAATTTCCCTGTGTATAGTCATTTTTTTCTTGCAACAGATAGACTGATAAGCATATGTCCCTCTCCTGTAGCTAAAAGTGAGCTTAGATGTGCCCATGTGTTGGGGTTTTTTTCATATTCTTTACCTTTGGATGTAGTTTCAGAAGCCTTGAGGAGAGAAACATGATTTAGTCATGGTTGGCGAGTGTAGGAAGTCAGGCAACAGTGTCAAATACCGACAAGACAAAATTCTGGGTAGAATTTTGGAAGTGGAAGAAAAACAGAGTACAGTTAGAGTTAAAGAATACGTTAGAACCAGAATGGAACTTTGGAAACCTTTGAAGGTAGAATAGAGGCAAGTAACATACAGAGGAGGAATAACTGATAAGAATATGGGGAAATATGAAGAGAGACTGGAATAGGATATTAGAATAGAGAAAATAGCTAAGGTATTCTCTTTTGGTGATTTCTTAGGAACCAGTATTCTGATACTGGATGCAGAATGGTTGAGTTAGAGATCCGTCATTGCTCTAATATGAAAGTTTGCATTTCACAGTTGGAGAGGTAGTATATAATTTTGTTCGTTTGAACACGGGAGAAGATAAAAGGTGAAAATACCTTTCCCCCTTCCAAAAAAAGAAACCACACTCTAAAAAGATAAAGAGTAAATAAAGCATCTGATTAACATACTTTACTAATTTCTAATTCAATACAGTTAGTTATTCAGCCTGTCTTACAGCATGGAGGATTATTTCTTGAAACAAATACACTAATGGCTTGTTCACTTGCAAATTAACTCAATTTAAACTGTTTTTGTGCTATGTAGTGTATCAACTGCAAGTTTTTTTATAACCTCTTTTTTCTGTTTTATTAAACGTTTCTTTAATACTACTAATTTCATTGGAAATGTGCCTTACTGAACCGATTGAGAGACTAAGAGCTAGAACTGCTGGATTCTGTTCTTGACTTCATTCATTACTACACTTGCTTCACTTTCTACACTTGCAGTGTAGTAATGAACAGATCACATTGTGCTCCTGATCCATTTTGCACATTGATACAAGGTGTATGTATGTTCCATAGAACTTGACTCTTTAGATCACCGTTATAAATATTTCCTAATTAAATCTTGTCCTGACCTTCTTTCATTCCATCCGAGACTGCAAATGTATTAGTTTTGTTTTACGGAAGGGAGATGGATAAGGCAGAGGGTGGCTAACTGATCTGCCCAGTGCCTTACAGGATGTCAAGGGCAGGATTGGGGCTAGTAAACAAAATAGCTGCTGATTTTGAATACTGTTCCTGGTCCTTGGAATCGGTGCTTCTCAGCTATGTTTCACATTCTCCTTTGGGATTATAAAACGGTTCAAAGAGGGACACAAAATAGTTGAAGGCAGTAGCCACCAGTGCCTCAATTCCTACAGGGTTAAAAAAAAAAAAGTTGTTACTACTTATTCCCACTAGTTTATAAACTGACAGGCAGCTTCAGCTTCTGGCAGCACTTCAGATCCTCAGAGGCAGGAGGAGATTGTTAACCCTTGTAATAATGACAACTGATTTTTATTTCTTTGCTTGAGAGAAGCTGAACTGCTGCCTGCTTGGCCATGTGAAGACCAATAAGCCAACAGGGGCTTGTACTTTGAAAAAGTCTGAGGAAAGCCACTCCACCTACCTCATAGGATGAATCTAATTCAGTTAATTCATGTTTATAAAAAAGCTTAGCATACTTTGAATAAAAATGTTATTATTTCTGGGGCAGTTAATATCTTAACGAGCAAGATAAAAATTGTGATAAAATGTCATCTTAGAAGAATACCTTTTAGACTAAGACCTCGGAGATTTCTTTGATGCTTATGTCCTTTGGCACGTTTTACAACAATTGAGTCATAACCCCCACTACTTTGTCAAATTCTGATTACTGTTATTAATAATATTACCTGAGATGCTGTTGCTTAGCTGATGATCTGTTCCAGACAGTTGATTGTTTTCTCCAATGTAGTGTAGGCATTGCTGGGTTTGTAACGGCTATGTTTCTCTGTGCGTGTGCATGTGCTTTCCATGTGTTTATGATTTACAAACTGAGGTAAGGAGAAGTACAGAGCAGTTCTGTATATGTAAATATAGCTTCTTCCGAGATATAAGGGTGAAATCTCTGCAGTGTACGCACGCCAAACCTGTATTGTGTGAATGATGATTGAATGTTTTTTAGCTTAGCTGTTACAGGAACTGCCCTGAACTTCCCTGATGATACCTGCTTCATGAGGCTCAGTATAACAGACATAATTTTATTTTACCTTGTTATGTCAGGCTATTAGATAGGCTTGATTTTAAGAAATCGTTGATTGTGTAGAGTTTTAGAGGGAGTATTTATGGCTTATTAAGATTTATGTACCTTACGTCAGTTATGGGGGCCTGGTAAGAATTGTTTTGGTAATAGAAGTGGTATGATAGCGGGCTTTAAAAAAAATGAACAGAATCCAGAATGCATGAAAAAAATGTTTAAATAATCCATGCAGTGTGATGTTTTTGAGTGTCACCTCTGTTCTAACTGCAGTAATTTTTTTAATTATTTTTTTATTTTCCCTTGGCTGCAGCTGGGGCTGTTTGTAGATTTCAATCCTGAAGAGATGCTGCTGGGTGCAGAGGAAGGTGGGGATGATGGGGACCTAGAAGCAGAGTTTGCTGCTATCACAGGAGCAAAGGTGAAAGAAGGGAAATCAAAACCAAAAGGGAAAAGTAAGTTAAAGTATCTGGATTTTATTTATTGACAACCTGAAAAGTTTATTAAAGATACCTATTTACAAATCACTGATTTATCTAAAATGTTTTTTCATCACTGATAGAAGCTGAAATTACAAATATTCTTTCCTTTACTTTGAAAGGTTTAAGTTGTTACACCACAAAAAGGGTAAGAGGTTCTTTTGTCTATGCTCTTGTAGATATAGGAAAAAGATATATGATGGCTAGCTAATTTAATGACAAAATTAAGGCATGCTTGTTTAGCATATGAAGTTATAAAAAGGTGTAGTAGGTGCTAGATGAATTCAAAATGGAAATTGTGTTTCTTCTGGAGGGTGGGTTGTTTGGTTGTTCTTCTGTTTTTGTTTAAAGAGTGAATTTACTGAATGAGCATTACATCTTTAGTTACCTGGACTCTGTAACCAAAACTGAATACCCTTTTAAGAGGGAAATCCTGGAACTGATGGAATTACTGGGAGAATCCTGTAGGTTGTGTTATGCAGGAGGTTAGAGTGTCTCTTGGAATGGATCATTACTGGATCATTATTGTTCTTAATATTTTAAGCATCTGTTAATTTTATCTCATAGTGTTTGCATGCAGCTATGCAGTGTTTTACAGGATTGCTGTAATCTACTGTAAATCAAGGCTGCTGCTGAGAGGGGCAGACTCTAGTGGCATGCTCTGCCTCTGAGCTGGTGTACTTATTTGTGGAGCTGCAGGGTGAGCTGGTTCAGGAAACTGATCTACAAAAATAAACTTCTGTTGTTGTGCTAGGTTTTCAGCTGAATCAGTTCCTTGATCTGGTTTGCTACCTGCCTACTTGAACGGTGCTGTGGCTGCCAGGGAGGGGTGGCAGCAAGTGGTTGAGATGGGAGAAGGAGAATGGGACCTACCCTTGCTACAGATGTGTGAGCAGATGCTGGAAAGAAGAGTTAGTGCAACTACAGCCTTATTTGCAGCTCTGCAGTAAATTGCCTGTAATATTTGAAGGGACTTCACACAGAGCAGCAGGGAAATGAAGAATTTTAAAATATTTAGAAAAAGTGACTGTCTAAACACTGTAATTTATGAGAGACAGAGGAAGTGTTTGTATCTAAAACTAAATTCTAAATCATTTCCACTCTCCAGATTTCAAGATTGTAGTAAACCCTTAAAGCTAATAAGCACAATTGTGCTAATAAGCACAGTAGCAGAACTTCTGCCATTGGACATAGGTTACTCATGGTTAAAACACATGGTATAGTGTTTTGAGGATGAATCTCTGTGTCAAGAGCTCTTGAATTGTTGTCAGCTTTTCAAGTGCTGACTTCCTTCTGGCCCTGATCATGTCACTTAATGTGCTTTTTCAGTCTCTTTATTCATAAGAGGGAGACAAAACTTCAGACAGCGCAAAGTTAACATTTACTATGTCTTCTAAAGATACGTGTTACGGCTCATAAAACTGTTTTCCAGAATCATTTACAGCTATTCTGTTTTCCTGGTAGAATTAGGAGTATATAGATTAGAAGCTCGTGGAAGATGAACAACTGGACAGCTGGCACTGGGGACTTAGGAGACCTGGTACAGCATAGTGATGGGGACCTGGTGGATGGCGGGGGGAGGATGCAGGCTGCTGCCTAGAAAGGAGCAGGGTACAGTAAGGACAGGGGAGAAACAGATCCCGTCTGGAGAAGGACATTAAAAAGGGACCCAGTACAATACATACTAGTGCTCGGTTCTTGGCTGAGCACAAGGTGCAATAATTCACTCCTGGATTTACATTCTAGAGCTCTGATGGTGGGGGAAAAGTGATCTCTCCCTCTAGCTTGAAGATGCAGGAAGCAAAAGCTGTACTGTTGCAACATCTTAAGTACAGAGATCTCTGCTATCTGTGATTGATAAATACCAGTTGGTCAGCCACTTGGATGTTTGAAATTGTAGCCTCAACTTGCTATACTGGATTAGAGCTGAACCAACCATCCGAGGAGGCTCGGTTGGTTTTTTTGCCTCTAGTGAGGCTTCATGTAAGGGACACTCTGACCCTTGAAGTACAGCTAGTTGCCTTTGGATATGGCCTACTATCCTAGTTGCAGAGTTTTGCTAAGGGTCAAATACATGAGCAACATGTTTGATTTAGCTACTGAAGCACTGGTATGGTAAATTAGATTATTTGAACAGAAACGACTTTGTACCTGGGTTAATTTTCAACTGATTCAGCAAATGCAGGGGAAGGATGGGATCCGTTTTATATCCATTTAAATTGACTGCAAAACTCTGTCCTGAAGGTCTGTATTTTATTCAACATTTACTGACACTGGTGAGTCACAGTCATATGTCTGCATAGGGAAGTATCAGAGGCATTTACGTGGACAGCTGGGATTTCTGTGTAAATAACTTCACCTTTGAGAGTGCGTGGAGGAAGTTGATAGTTAAGAAAGATGTGGTTGGCACCGCATGAAGTAGACATGAGAACTCGGCAAGGAGGAATTAAGTAGAATTTTCAAGGTAAAGACCAGAAGCTTGAAGATAAATTGCAAGACAAAGTAGCCAGGAAAGATTTGGAATAGGGAAAATCTGACGGGCATGAGACAGCAATGCAGGAAATACGGAAGTGTAGTTAGAGAGGCAGAAGAAACAGCACTTCTTCTGATTTGCTTAGCAGTTCTCTCTGGCAGTGTTCTGCTGCTGCTGTTGGGCTCAGGACAAGTATGACGGCTTGATTTGGAGCATTCTATTTTTGTATGCCAAGTGTGACTTTGCAGTAGTGCTTGATGAGCAAAACAAGTAGATTCTCAAGGTAGAAAGATTTTCTTGTCTTCCTTTCTTGCTGTCTTCAAACATATGGATAGTTTGCTGTGCCTCCTTGCTTGTCATGTTAACAGCCAGTAGTTTGGCTTATGGCTTGTGTTGTTCTGTATATCTCTAGAATTGATGTTAATGTACATCATCAGTTTCAAAGCGTAAATACGTACCCAGTTTAACGTGAGGTGGAGAGAGAGCATTCTTGTGCTTAAGACTGTAGATTGAGAAAATGGATCAGCTGTTGGAGTCTCAAGCCTAATGTAGACTCTATACAAAACTCCAGTGATTTATTTAATTGTAGTGTGATTGGGAACTCTTTGAGCTCAGCACTATTTATGGTAAATGCCTTGAACTTTGTTCTGATTTATGGCTGTATGCACTGTTGTAATCAACACAATAACGTATATTTGGCTTTGAAAGAAAATGCAGACAGAAGTTTTACCGGGAGGTGTTTAATGCAAGTGTCTGCATCTCATGCATTGTCCTGATTTCGGCTAGGATAGAGCTAAATTTCTATATTAACTGTTGGGCTAACTTGGTTATATCCATACATATAGATCTTTGGGAATTAGAGTACTTTTAACTCAAATTAGTTCAACGTGAGGGAGAGAAAAAATGGGATAGAACTGGGAGAAGGAAATAGTTTGTTGGCACTTGGGGATGGGTGGATGGATGTGGTCCACTTCTGTTCCATATGGGGTCAGAATTTATTCTGTCAGTCAGAATTCACCAGGAGTGCATTACATTTTAAACTCACATGAGGCAAAGGACACAGAACAGAAAGGCCTGACAAAGATGCTGAGTGCAGGCCTTGTTACTATGGACAATCACATTGTAAATACCTTTCATAAATATCTAGCATCAGCTTAAAACTAGTTCAGATGTTTATTCCTACTGGGAACAGAGGCTGCTCCAGTAATTCCCTTTCATGGATAGAAACTTCTAATCAGACTTAGTCATCAACAGTTTATATTTATTTGGTCTCGTGCCACCATTGATTTTTATCTTAACTGAGGAATACAGTTTTGATGTAACATCCAAGAATAGTAGTATTCTCCAATTTTTCTTTGGAAAATTGAAGTCTTCCATAATGACAAAGTTTCTGTTACTAGTTATTTCTGTAAGTAATATTGTAGAGGTACTTATCTGTATCTTAAATCAGCCTAGGAGCTTGAGGTGACTTCTAGCATTTTTTCCCTGAAGCAGTTGTTTCATCCAGTCCTACTTGTCTGTCTTACTCCGTCTTAAATGTCATTACTATGCAAACCTACCACGATATCTTTCTCTTGTGGCTATGCTTTCTGAGCGCTGTTGTGTCCCACCACACCTGCTAGTCTATCACGGTGCTTCTGGTTTTGCCGTTCAGGCTCCTTGTATTAGTAAACAGACATTATTTCTCCCTGATACCTAATTTCTGAGCTAGGTTACTGGATGCAGTCATTTTCCTTGTCTTATTGCCTGCCTTCACTGTCATTCTCAAAGACTAGTATTGCTTTTTTCCTGGATGTTCGCTTCCCCAGTCTTTGTCCTTTATCCATTAATATATCCTCATTTACCTATGACACTATCCTATGAAGGGGCAGCAAGAGAAGTCACTGCTGTCTTTCAGCTGATAGCAACTCCTTTACAATTTATATCCAGTGACTGCATAACTGTTACTTAGGGTTTTTGGGTCCTTGTGGTATCTTTTTACAGCTCCTCTGCCCATGGATCATATTGAAAAGATGGCTGCAGAGTGTATGAAGGACCTGAATGAAGATGAAGAGGAAGAAGCGGATGATGAAGACTTGGAGAAAGATACAGACCTGTTGGTATGCATAACTTTGTTAGCAAAAAGTTTTAGTGTGTCTTAGTTGTTTTTTTTTAAACGGAACTGCATTTAGCAAAAATGTCTGTTAACTTTGCGGTGAGAAGCTAAAATACTGCAAAAGCATTCCATTAGATATAAGGCTTTGTGGGACCCAGCCCCTGCAGACCAGAGTAAGAGAGTTTCCTAGGTAACATTCATATGCGTGAGAGTCTTAGAGAAGTGGGGGAACAGCAGGAATCCCATTCCATGTCAGCTGCTGAAATACAGCCAGGGACATTCTCCTTAAAGTGATGTCTGTCACCATTTTGCTACTGCTTCGAGTAGTGCTTGGCCTGAGAGAATATCTCCCAAGAAATTCTTTGTCATTTCAGTGAGTGGTCTAGTTGGCAGGGTTTAGGGAAGGAGTGTTAAGCAGTGGTTTTGACTGCCATTGTTAATAGATGCTTTTTGGAAATTTCAAATTTGGGTTTGAATGATCTTTGTAAAAGTAAACTACTCTGAACTTCTCCAGCTTCAGATCTCTAACCACAAACTTGTGTGGTGATCCTGGAGCTGCAGTGTGGCTTTTGACTGGTATCTGGCTTCCTGTTGTGAATACAAGTGGAACCAGTTTCATTTAAAAATAAAAAATAAAATTTAAAAAAAAATGACCAGAATATAAGATATTTAGACTTTCTGTTTGGGTTCAAGGTCCATCCAAAGGTTTTGGAGCTTAAGATTTGATTTTATTTTGTCTTTTGAGGAAATAGAAAATTTTGAGGAAAAAGCCTTTTGTTGGCTTTTACTTTTACTTTAGGCAGAATTGCAAGAAGTTCTGGGGGTGGAAGGTGAGACGGGAACGTGTGAGGATGAAACGATAGCAATGGAGCCATCCACAGCTGAACCAGAAGATGAGCAACCTGAACTGCAGCCACAGGTAGGAAAGAGCTTCATGTTCCTGACAGTTTTGCTGAATCACTGTTGTCATGCAGCTTATACGAGGGTCACAAACAAGGATCTAGAGAGGTCTTCTTGTCCTCCAAGGAAAGAAAAATTACACTATTGCTGTCTTCTCTGTGGAAACCAATGCTGCATTGACATAGGTGCATTTTTTGCTTTGTTCAGAGGATGATTTTTAATGTTAGCATAAAATTGAGCAGGTAAACAGTTGGAATTAGGTGTGTCTTGTCCCTCATTATACATATGAGCACGCAGACTGCAGTTCAGGCTTCCAGAGTTCGTATCTTCCCCTTCAGAGCATTAAGCGGTGTGCTGAAAATTGTGAGACTTGTTATAACTCAGCATCTTTGACATCTTTATGGAATTTTTCTCAGTAGCATTAGCTTTCTCAGCTTAATTTGTCAATCTTAATGCAGTCAAACCCTTTATTCAGTTACTGCCATGTTTCTGTTGTGTGCTACAGATTCCAGTGCCCTTGTGCATTGGGCCCATTAATAAATGGGTCTGAGAGTGTTTCTATAGAGATAATGGCAATAATTACATCAGTAGCCATCTGAAAGGTCTCTGTAGCTGCGGAGTGTTTGTAAGTAGCTACTCGTAGCTTTTGCTTAGGCTGCTTTTGTCACTGAACTAATTCCAGACTGTAGGAGGAGGAAAAAGAGCTGTTGTAGTAAAACCAGGTTGAAGAATCTCAGAAGGGAATAAAACTAGCATGTTTTAAAAATAAGAAAAAGTCAAGATTTGCGCCAAAATACCTCTTCACACACTCTGCTGTTCGGTGTTTGAGAGACTTTACTGTTCTCTTCACCTACTCCCTGACCACATGGCTCCAATTACCCTGTGACTGTGAGTTTTCTAAATGTCTCCACCCATTCTTCTCTATTACGCCTTTGAGAGAAAACCCAGACGTGGATCCAGGGACCGTTAGCGTAGTACAAGTGCTCCTCTGTTTTAGAGACTGTTTCGTCTTTGCGCTCTTGATTAACAGGCGTGTGTGTAGAAGAGGAGTATTTGTTTTTCAGTGCTGTGGGAAAACTCATATAGTTGGATGAAGTAAGTTTTCTTGATTTGTTTTATTATTTTTTCTGAGACCACCTCACTTCCTGCTGTTACCAGTGAGCTGCAACAGACAATAGAGAAGAGAATTGCTAACTATAGGACAGCAATTTCTAACGCAAAGGAGTCAGGTGAGAGTGCCAAAATACGCCGATACGAAAGAGGCCTTAAGGTAAGTTGGGTTCATCAGGTATGTGGATTGAGGGGGAGGCAAAGTCTGTTCTCTAAAGTGTAGTTCAGAGTCTTTCCAGATGTGTGAATTTGTTGAAAGGGGAGAGAAATTGTAGTACGCTGCCTTGAGGTACTTCAAAAACATTTCTTGTTACTTACTACCAATCTGATGTGGCAAATACACAGATAAAGTGTAACTTCAAATGCCTCAGCTTCGTTTCTGTTGAATGTGGCGAATGGTAACTGGAGGCAGGGTTTGTGCTGATGCTAAATGCTGATGTTAAACCCACCCGTCTAGATCTGAATTTGACCTGTGACTGTTCAGTGTTACCTTAAAGCAAAGTTTAGGAGCTTTCCTAGCACATATACCTTCCAGTTCATCACTGATACCTTCCCTTAGATACTAACCTTCCACTCAGTTTTGTGAGACAAAGGAAGATGATACTTTTCCCTGAGTGTGGCGGCTGTGCTTGAAAATGAATAGAACAGGATTTTTCATTAAGGCAATTAAAAACTGCAGCAAGGAGCAGTTTCTTCAGCTTTGCATCTTTTCAGCCAGGTGGCGTGCTTAGAGTTAGTTGGTAGTGCTTGGGGATTACAGCTGTGCAGAGTGCCTGTGATTCCCTGTTTGCTTTCATCTGGTCTCCTGCATCACCTCAGACAGCAGCCAGCTCTGTCTTGTTGAGCAAAGCTTTATAGCTCGGCACTGTCCACTGATGTCTCACTAGCTACCTGGTGTCTTAGGGTACAAAGGGAACAACTGAGGCCAAACTCAGGGGGGGAAATGCACAAGAAAGGAGGTGTCTGTATGTGTCCACTGCCTGCTAACTCTGAAAGGAGCGTACATGAAACCAGCTGACCTTTCAGAGAGCAAGAGGGGTAGGCAAACCAACTTATTTCATCCAGTAATGAATCTTAGTGTGCTGTTTGCCACTTCCTTTATTTTTCAAGGTAGGGAGTTTCCCTGTGCCTAAGCAGTGTAGCTAAGGATAATAGACTAGATCTCACTTCACAGCTCACAGTTTCTTAATTAGCAAAATGACATGCCAACAAATGGTGTACAGTTATCTCTTATACCTAGTTCTTGGAACTGTGAACTTTAATCTCAGTGTTTAATTCCATTTGCAGTCAGTCTGTCATCCCACACGTGGAGAAGAGAGAGCTGTGTGTGGGTTGCTGTACTGGTCTGAACCCCAATCTCACATGTAGTCAGACCAGAGTATCTCTACCACTGTTGCTTAATAGGTCAAACAATGTCATGGCTAACCAAAAATAGCAGTGATTCTGGCACTGATGAGATTTTGTTCTTGTTGTTGTCTTTCTGTGCTTCCATTTCAGTTTTTTCTGGAAGATGAAAGAAGTAAAACACTTGTTTTGGCTTAAAGTGCATGGTGGTCTTTTGTTTGAACCTTAAATTAAAAAAAAAAATACTGAGGAAGGTAATATTTGTGGTGGAGGAAGGGTTTTAAAAAAATGAGCAGCAGTTAACCCATGTTACAGATGGTGAGAGCTTCTTGTCATAGGTCACCTGCTGAAGCTCCATTTCCTTTGTTAGTATTTAATGGCTTTTCTCATTGATTAAATAGGTATGGAGACTCCTTCCTTCTCTGAATCCACATAGGCAGTGGCATTTCAGAGCAGTGTATTTTATTTTGTTTTAAAGACATAAAATTCATCTACAGTTGGTATAAATGGCTTCCTTGGTGACTTTCTGTGACAAAGCTGAGTGGACCACATCAGCTATCCAATAATTCTAGATGTTGAGGTACTTGCAATTACGTAGTTTGGGTAACAAGTCCTTTGCATTGTGTTAGTCTGATAATTGGACACCTTTCACTAGCGCTGAAGTTGGCCTTGCAGAAAAAGAGGGAACTAAAGTGCAGGAATCTGTAGTGATATGCGTGATAGATCCCATCAAAAATAAGGGAATGAATTTGTGTTCTAATGATTTTATGCTAGTAATAATGTTTGATGAAAATGCCAGTTGACTTTGCTGTTCCATCTCTGCCAGACACTGGAAACCATGCTGGCTGCAGTGAAGAAAGGCAAAAAAATCAATGAGGAAGAAATGCCACCTCCTGTTGCAACAGGAAAGAGTTCTTCTCACTTATCTCAAGCCATGGGAGTGGAGCTAGAGAATTCAGGAGATTCAGTCAGTGTCCTACCAGAGAATAAAGCTGAGTCTGCTGCAGATGATGAGCAGAAGACCTCTCATGAGGCAGTGCAGCATCTGGAATCAGAGTCTCTACAGGGTCGTGCTGCTTCTAGTTCTATTGTGGAAACAGGTACCATGATCTGAGAGGATAAGCAGTTGCAACACTATTTTAATGCTACATCTTTCTTGATATTTGTATTGTATAGCAAAGCACTGCTTATGTTGGAACTTCCCTATCGCCACCAACAATTAATATTTGGTCTGTGCAACTCAGTGTTTGAAACAATTTACTTTAGTAGATTATTTTCTTCTAAGAAACTAAATGACAGATTATTTTATTTCAATAAATCATGAGGTTTATGACTCCTTAAGTTATAAACTGATCACCAAATGGCATTGGAGATAGAGTTGTCAGTGGGATGCTGAATTTCTGGCAGTGGAATCAGTTATTGTTATAGAGCTTTTATATGCACTGTATCAGTATCTTTCACTTAACTGAGAAACTCAGTTTCTCTTTCAAAATTGTGACTTGTGGAATTCCAAGCTTTAAAGAGTTTTGAGATATTGACTAAAAGACTTTTTTTTTTTTTTTAAATTGGGAAAAGCGGGATTGTTATGTCTGGTAGGACTTCTGGAGACTGGAGGAAAAAGGACTTTTGTAAGATAACTGTGTGATTCAAAGCAAAAGAAGGCTAATGCAGGTTTCAATAGATGGACATAGCAAGGGGTGCATATCTTGCATGCTCTGTGTAAGTCTCAGCATTGTTTCATTCTCACAGATCTGCAGAATAGCAGCACACGAGCAATACTACTTATGAGGCAGAAGGAGTACAAATTAGCAGCTCTGAAAGCCAAGCAGCAAGGGGACCTGGGGAAAGCGAAGGAATACATGAAGGCAGGCAAGGTATGCACACAAGAAGTCCTGAATGCTAAACATACCCTATGCTGTACCCACATGCTTTGAGTGTCAAATATTCATTGTGGCAGCTAGCAAGTTTTGGACATACTAGAATAAATCTTCTGTTTTGTTTTTTCTGTGTTAGAAATTTAATGTGGTCTTGGAAGCTTTGGATAGTGGGCAGCCGATAGACCTCCAGAATATGCCTCCATCTCCTCAGGGTAAGGCTTGTCTTACAAAAACCCTTTCAGAAGTCTCTCTATGCTGTAGTGGAATGATTCTGAATTTGATTGCAAAACTGTAAGAAGAATTGAAGATCACTTAGGTCTGAGGCTTATTGCATATTCAAATTCTAATCAAGACCAACGAAGAAAAGTGAGGTATTATTATTTATATTGAAGTTACTCTCTGTGAATTACAAGGTCAAGTAGGTATTGATGTCTAATATTCCTATTTTTATAACTTTAGATCATAGCAGCCAATATATGAAGTGGAAGGGAAAGAGGGATAATGGCACATTCTTAAAGTTTACTGTAATATTTGATGGTGTTATGTGTTTCAACTGAAGTTCATAATGTTCAGATTAAGAGATTAACAAACCGGTTGCAGTGCAGTGAAGTCTAAATCTTAAAGTAGGTTACCAATATGAAAGATACTTTGATCCTTGTAAGAGAGGTGGAGGGTTTTTTAAATAGATCTAGTATCACCACCAACAATTAATATTTGGTCTGTGCAACTCAGTGTTTGAAACAATTTACTTTAGTAGATTATTTTCTTCTAAGAAACTAAATGACAGATTATTTTATTTCAATAAATCATGAGGTTTATGACTCCTTAAGTTATAAACTGATCACCAAATGGCATTGGAGAGAAACTTCACCCATGATACAATCTTGCCTTAAAAAGTGCAAGATTTTTGTAGCGGATATTTTTGTAGTTTTCTGAAATAACCACTGTTATACAATGCCAGAAACTTGGGTGTCTGAATAGATGGTATTACTTGCTTCCCTGTTTCAGCACATCTTTTGTTACTAGGATATTTTAGTCAATTAGCAGTCTTGTTCACTCTTTCCATCTGCCAAGATACCAAGTTATATTTTGGGTAGAGAATTCTTAGAATACTTGAACTGGTTTTACTTTTTTTTTTAAATTTTCCCTCAAGCAGCACTAACCTAAATTAAATCCCCATTTGAGATTTTCTATTATAAAGCATTTTCTCTGAATAATGGGAACCTTAGACTTATCTAGCCATGCAGATACTGTTTTGAAGCCAAAAAGCTTTCAGGAAGATGATGTGATCAAATTGATGGTTTTCTGAGTAACACAGGTTGACTTGCTGTTTATGGAACACGCTGTGAAAGTTCCTGCTTTCCTTGCTCTGCAGATCTTGAAAGCCTAGGAAATGTACAAAATCCATCCAAGCAAAAGGTACCAGCTCCAGTGGGAAGTTCCCAGGATCTTACAACACCTGAACCTGAGACCCAAGAAGCTTCAGGTAGGACTTTTGGATTTCTGTAGCAAAACATAAAAATAGCTGGGCTAGAAGGCACTTCAGGGTCTGCCCTATCCCACTGAACTGCAGCAGGATTGAGTAAACCTGGCTGATATTCCTGAATATTGTTTGCTGGTGATCCCATCTGCACTTTTGTTTCTGGATCAGTAATGGAAGAAGTAGTTAATAAACTTTCTTTAGAAGAATTGTATTTGTAATAAGACTTTACAGTGATGTTTTTGTCGCTGCGCAAGGTAAAGAAGGGGAGGAAAAAGCTCATACGTTTTGAAATCTGAATCATGTGGCATTTCATTCTCTGTCTTATTTCAAGCTTCCCTGCAGCAGCCAAAAACAGTGCTGGAAGCGTTGCAGCAAAGGCTTGAGAAGTACAAGTCGGCAGCAGCACAGGCTAAAGCAAGTGGAGACGATCGGAAAGGCAGGATGCACGAGAGGATAGCCAAGGTAAAACAAAAATGTAGCAAGCAGGAAAGCCATTTGAATTAGTTCTCTTGCTGAAGACTTTTTCAAGGCTGAAATAATTTGTGTGTTGTTCTTCTATTTGAAAAAAGCTCCAGTAGGGGAAGCTGTAAAGCATTCGGAGGAAGGAGAAGTAGAGATAATGCACATATTATAGCAAAATACTGTGTATTCTGCAATATTTATGCTGGTTAAATACAGATGATTGCTAATTTATAGTCAACTTCATTTTTTGTCTTACTTGAGTGCCTTTGATTACAGCAATACCAGGATGCCATAAGAGCCCATAAAGCAGGGAGAAAAGTGAATTTTTCTGAGCTACCTGTTCCTCCTGGTAAGTGTGAATATAAAATGTCCTAATACCAGATACCTTTTGTATATCTGGTGGGCTCTGAAGGAGGTGTGCAGATATTGCCTCCTCATCCTGTGGAACAACAACTCCTTTTTCTCAGTGAGTAGGCTGGCTGTTTGATGGTATTGTGAAACTACTTATTAAAATACTCCCAAACTTTCATACCAGTGAATATTCCTGAATACTGACTGCCTGTTTGACAGCATCAGAACTTGAAACTGGCCCTATTTGAAAAGTTAAACAACTTAACCGTGGGCAGGTGCTGAAAATGGTACCTGTCTGTCCTCTGTGCCAGCCCTCCTAGAGGAAAGAGTAAACTGGAGTTTACTGGAAAGAGATTTTTGAAACTGAAAAAATTTGCATGATGTTTCCTGTTCTATTGATTCCTAGCAGGAGCCTCAGAACTCTATATTTAATTAATCATCTTCTTGCAACACCTCACAAGTCAGATCAGTATTGCAGCTCTCATGGCTAGTAAAAGTAGTCTACAGAGATGAAGCAAATCATGCCCGTGGTCACACTGAGACAGTGACAGAGGCAGAAACTGAACCTGCTTCTTGAGATGCTCTGTGTCCTTTTTACCTTCTTCAGAATGTATAGTGGTCTGTTTGTAAGTTTGGGCAAGGTCATCTATGAATGCTTCACCTGTGGTTTGCATGATACTGTTTCTCCCCTAGGAAGCATGATTCCTTTTATCTTGTGCCTGATGTGTTCATCTGAAAAGATACACTTAGCACTGCAAAGTGGTGCCTAGATTTTTTTTTTTAAGTTAGAAAACGGACACGGACCTTGTGGCTTTTTTGTCACTGTCAAATGTGGCAATGGCAAACACTGTAGTAGTAGTAAAGTAGGCAGTGCCAGCTCTGTCAGGCCATGTACTGCTTTGAAGGGTCCCTGCTTTAAAGCTGTCCTTGAAAAGCAGTTTAGCATCCATAGTTCTAGAACGTGATCCATTTCTTGGTAAATAGGAGTTGCTGTAAGAGTGAAGTACTCCATATTTACATCTCTGAAAATATGCGTAACTTAATTTCCTTACGCGTTAGCTGCATGTTTTTCAGCTATCATTTAGAGGCCATATGATTTACACTGAAGACAACCGTTAGGCAGTCACCGGAATCAGCAATGAGATAATAATGGACTGGCAGTGCATTTCATTGCATCTGGATGGTGGGAAGTACCAGCTTTGACCTCCTTGGAGACAGAAATGCTGCTGAATAGTGGATCAAATGTCACGCGGGGGCAGCAGCGTAGGATTCTGTGTTCTGCCTGCCTGTGTACCTCAAACTTGTTCTGTCCCAGTACCAGCCATCTCTAGGTTTAGAAGCAGTTTAGTCATTATTTCTTGGCACTTCTAATGAGACTGGCAACAAAAATACTTGCTACATATTAATGAGATAAATCTTATTAACAGACATTTTATAATAGTGGCTCTGGGTCTCTGTTGTTTGAAGCTGACACTGAACTGGTAGTGTGGAAGTGAGAGTTTATCTTCCATCATCAAGCTTTCCTCCCATCCTTAAAAGGATAATAAAATAATGGAAAGGATAGTTCTTCATATACTTCACATGTAACTACTGTGATTCTGCCTCACTTTGGAACCTCTGCATTGCAGTAGATTTTCAGCAGAGGCTTAGGGTGTTATCCAGATGTCAGTGATGTATTGTTTATTACTCTGTGGGGTAGCACTGATTTTCTGCTGGACTGTGTACCAACTAAGGTGAGGCAGCAGTGAGAGGGGGGAAAAAAAGAGCCAGCAACTCTGTACGATCCGCTGTCCTTTTGTGCAAAGGAGAGGGACTAAATTCTTTGCTGGTTCTGGGGGTATCCCTGTTACCAAAGTCTTGAGGTTGTGAGGTTCTTTGGCTGGTTGCCAGTTGCTCAACTTAGAAAACTGTGCTCTGTTATTGCATCATTTTAGCATCATCCCTTTAAGCCTGTATATCTGTGAGAGATCTGATCTTAAGTCCACCACTCAGATTTTATCTAGCAAGGTTTTGTGGCCTTGGCCTCAGTCTAGTTACACTGAATTCTGAAATGCATTAGATAGTAGATACTTGGATAGAATTAGCTTTACGGAAAAGAAGAAATATGGAAGACAGAACATAGGTCTTATGCAACTCTACTTCTGTATTCCTTTCCTCCTCAGGATTTCCCCCTCTTCCTGGTGTTGCAGCAACGGATGCTGACAGCACAATAGCTGCTGTTCTGGAAAGTGCCAGCAAGCTGGCAAACATGGAGGAGAATGATGAAGAGGAGGAGGTTAGTATTTCTTAGTAGGATGTGTAATAGTTAAAATGCTGTCTCTTGTGGTGTGCAGAGATGAGGCCATTGGATTTCCAGTCAAGCAAGGGTACTGGAATGAAATACATTTCCCAAAAGTCTGAAGAGTACAGGATCTCGGTAGTAATTCCAGTTTGCATTATAGCATGGGGGGGGAATGGGGGAGGAAGAGAGAGAGATGAGATGTTGTTACAGTCGGTACCTACAGAGTCTGTGAGTCCAGAGTTTGGCTCTTTCATAACTGTCTTGTATGTGGGTTTTATTTTCAAAGCAAACACTTCAGGTCCTGGCCACCCCTTTATATTGTTTTAAAGTACTTAAATCTGTACTTTCATCCTGCATCCCAGTAGCTCCTATGTTTATGCTTTCCCAACATGTTCAACACTTACTGCTTTTTGTCAGGCAGCGCCAGCCTTTAGACTTTGGTTTGATTTCTTTATCTCTCTGGAGTTGGTTGCTGATTGTTTGTGCTTTCAACTGGAGTAGCTTTTAATGGAGAGAATTCCTGGATGATGGATTTTCTGCATGCATCTGCTTTTTTTGAAATCACTGCCTTGTTGAACATTCCTTTTGTCCCTTCTGTTGTGGAGGTTTGATGCTTGCGTAGGTCAAGTACCTACTGGTGTGGCATGGCTCATAAACCTCCAGAAGTTAAAATTTGCT
Source organism: Calonectris borealis (assembly GCF_964195595.1). NCBI lineage: Eukaryota > Metazoa > Chordata > Aves > Procellariiformes > Procellariidae > Calonectris > Calonectris borealis. The sequence goes on from NC_134319.1 coordinate 7,405,090, forward strand.
GTCTGGAATGTTATGTTCCCCTCAAAAGTGATACCAGAAGGCTGATATAGTGATAATCATGGTTGTTGATGCTTGAGATGCTGTCCTCAACTCTGGAATAGATTTTATGCACTTAATGTAAAATTCTTTTTGTTATGCTAGAGTGAACCTCTGACACAGGCCCCAGTTGCCAAGAAGCCTGCTCAGCTGCCGGGAAAGCCGACTCAAGTTGTTAAGCCAATTACAGTGCCATCTGCTGTAGCTGAGGAGGAGAGCCCTCCTGAGCACGTGAAACGAGCTGCATCACCCTCCACCCTGGACAAGGCAGAGTCAATGGATCATCTCCCTCCAGCTGGTAAGTGAAGGGATCGTGTTTCCCAGTGATCCATGTGCAAGTCGTTTGCACTAGTTTAGTTTAATACCTTGGTAAAGACTTCTTTTCATTATATTTTAGATATGAGCCTGTGAATGTGTGGTATAGATTTCCTCTGACAGGCGCCTCAATATATGTGTCTGCTGGAGGGCAGATCCAGACCAGCCATGCAACTTTATTTCACATAGGCAGCATGTGTAATTATAAGGGTGATTGGGTTTTTAATTAATTTTGTTGTAACAAGTGTATCGATTCATAATGTTTAACTCTGCTCACAGTTGAACTCTACATATATTCTCATTAAAGTGGATGGCCTGCCAGTGTGAATTATTCATTGATCTAATGGAGCTTCCTACATCAAACAGTGGTTTCTGCCTAGTGCTTCATCCAAGGATCTCAAACTGGCGTATAGGCAATAGTTCATCAATCTCTAGTCCTCCTGTTGCTAAGGTCACTAAACAGTTGTCTGTACAAGATTAATTGTACAGATAGTAAGGGACAGCCACCACTTCATGGTGTGATTTGGGTGCACACCAGCAGTGTTCAGGCTCTCACTGATTCTGTTGTCATGCCTTGACTGTAATCCCATTCTTCTTCTTCCATTCTGCCCTGGGTAGTTCCCTCAGGACAAAGCAGAACTGCCTAGTTGGCTGATGCAAGCTCTTTTGCAGAGTGCAAAGGCATTTCAGAATGCCACTGTGATTAGCTCATAACTCTTCTCTCTAGAAAATTCCATGACTTGTTTTATAAAGATCACTAAAACATAGTAGTTGTCCATTTTGTCTCTGAAAATCTATGAATCTTCAGGAGTTTTGTTTTTGGCAATTTTAGCTGACACATTAATCTCTTGAGTGAATTGCCCTAGGCTTATGCTGTGAAGGAATTGATAATACCTGGTCTCTGGTGTTACAGTAGTCTCTCCTGGGTATTTCAAGTATTTTAAAATAAGACCAACAGGTGCAACAAGAACCTGTACAGATTCATACTGACATGATTTTCACAACAAAATGTCAGTACTTCACTATTGTAAAGCTGTATTTCACCAGGCAAAGTGCATTCTGTGATCCAAATGTTACCTCCTTCCCCCCAGAATTACAAAGTGCAGCTTACAGCTGCCTGTAGCTGATAAATCAACTGTAAAAAACTGTCTTTTTCTTGCCGGAGAGCGCAAGGTGTAGGGAGGTGTTGGAGTGTAGTGGAGCAGTTGCATTTAAGGCCTGTTTCAGGAAAGTCAAGGAGCCAAGAGCAGTTGGATTAATGGCTTTGCTCAGTCCATTCTCACAGATTTTCTTTGAAAATACCTGTGCTCTGTGTCTCAGCCTCACAGAGCACACTGTGGTTTTGTCTCAGTGGAATCTGGGCTAGCTACCTTGTCTAATTAGTTTGGTTTTGGCTGGTTGGGCAAATTACTTACAGCAGCAGGACAGTGGGCTCTTTTGCAAGGATGGGAATAAGCTGATCGTCATCTGACAGCAGTGAACATAGTGTGAGAGTCATTGGTATATTTATTTGCTGAGAGAGGCACCTCTTGCAAGTGTTGTTTAGCTTGTGTAATCACAAGTAGAGTGCAGTGGTGAATACAATATGAGTATCTTTGGAAATGGCTGTAATCAGCTCATGCTGTACCATTTCCTGAGTGAGGTATAAGAAGAGGCAGGATGCACTGACCTGGTACAATGTAAAGCAATCTTTTCTGACTTGTGTGGTTGTCCTTACTGTTTTAGGAAGGAAAGAGGAGACAAGAATTAATATGAAACTAAGATGGCAAGGAATTACAAATAAGCAGAGGTGATATGTCTGAATGTGCTTGCACATTGGTTCATCTGGGTTTTTTTCTGACAGATCAGGCGAGAGGGAAGAAATGAGTACAGAAGGTGCTCATAATATGCACTGTCTTTTAGAAGTTAACATGTCAAGCAGAAAGTTTGAATTCAGCTTCTGCTTTGGACCAATCAGCTGTACTTGAGTCTGTCTCCTGCATGCTGTAATTACTGTTGTGACACTTGTGAAGTGCTATGAGGTTTTTTGATGAAGGATGCCATGGTAGAAGGAAGTTTGTTTCTTTTTTCTGATAGTTGAAATTGAAACTGGCCAAGAAACAATTAAGTGCAGTAAGGAAATGTCCTTATTTGATATCTGTACTTTTACTGACCTTTTTCTGGCTATAAACTGAACATGATAAACCTGTTTCAGGGGAATGGCAGTGTCAGATGAGTGAGGGTTTTTATACAACTGTTTTTCAGCTAGGGAACAGCTGGAATTCCTGGAGAACAGAAAGAAGCAATACATGAAGGCAGCCGTCAAAGCAAAGAAGGAAAATAACCTTGAACAGGCTAAGATGTATCTCAGAACAGCTAAGAGCTTTGACCTAAAGATTGAGCAAGCAAAATGTGGCAAACCTGTTGATATTTCCAAGGTTAGTAGGACTGTTAGTATTCTGCTTTGTTTCATATTCTTGGACATCTCAGTGCTTACTTCAAACAGTGAATGATTTAATGAATGTTTCTTGACAAAAATTAAGTTAGTTTGCTCAAGTGACAAATCTGGATTTTGAGCCCTGAAATTCCCCTATATTTTTGTTTTAGTTTTTGTTTCGGTTTGTTTTTTCTGCTGCTCCTCCAGTGTGCCAGATTTTGAGGAAATTTAGTCTCCATGAACTGTTTGCTCCTTGATTTACAATGGCACACCTAAAGCATGCAGCTTGGAAGTGTTCCCTGGGCTTAGGGTGTTAGCTGTGTCCTAACTCCATTTTGGGATGAGGATCGGGTGCATGTGATACAGTGATGCCCTGGTTTCTCTTGGTATTTGGGTAGGAGGGGAAACCAAACTGTTTAGCACTGAGAGCACTGTAATAGCTCTCCTGACCTGAATAATCAGATCAGGCCTGTAAGACATTTTGCAGGGTTTTATGACTTAAGCAGTTGTTAGGCAGTCGTATAAGTAGTGGTTGGGTTGGAATTGCCTTGAGAAGAAGAACAACCCATCTCCCTTCACTGACCTTTCCATACATTCTGACTGCTTTTTGTCTACTTCATTTTTTCCTATAAGGGCTCTGAAATGTGGTGTTCTTGTGTTGCAGCTGCCATCACCCCCTACAGATGATGAGGGTGATTTTATCTTCATACACCATGAAGATGTCAGACTGTCTCAGAAAGCAGATGAAGTATATGCACAGCTCATAAAATTGCTGAAGGACCAACATGAGGTGACCGTTTTATCTTTTTTTATAAATGTTTTGGGTTTGTTTTTTTTTTTTTTTACATTTCTCTGGGTTTTATTAATACTATAATTCCATCATTGTTTCTGTGGGGTCTTTTGTTTTTCTTTTAAAATACTTTTGATTTTGTGTGTCCTAAAGTGGAAGATTTTCAGAGTTGGATTCTCTACTAGTTGAAGTCAGAGGGTATGCTTGGAGGCTTGGTACTATCAAATTGTCACTATTAAATATGAGCACTCAAGTTTGAAAATAGTACCCAAATGATTAAGACTAGCCCTTGGGTGAACCTCATATCTAGAAATTAAGTGACTAAAAAGTAATAGGGCAGAACAGCTCAACAAATGTGCTCAGCTTTGAGCTTAAAGGACTGGGGGGGTGGATGCTTTTGGTTGACTTGGGAAAACTCTTGGCTTTTCTTAAATTAGGTTGTCATCAACCTCAAAACTGTCTGCCAGTCATGAATCTGTGTGTAAGGATCACTGAGTGCAGCTGTATTTGTTTGGTTTTGTTTCTGTTGACAGAGGTGTTTGCAGTATTCCAAGCAATTCATGCATCTGGGAAATGTAGCAGAAACGACTCGGTAAGACCCGCTGCCTGCTGTTAATCATCCCACAACGTAGGCATTTCAGGCTTGAGTCTGCCTGACCCCCCTAAAGATGAAGGGGGTTCAGGTTGGTAAGCTTCTCATTATGTGAAAGGGTCAGTAACTGTGAGGCCTGCATCTCCAAGTTGCTCCCAGACCTCTGGTCTGAGGCTTACTCTGTGGCCTGTATCTGGCAGAATGCTCTGTTTGATGTTCCTCTGTGTGTGTAGCTTTTCTGATTTTTGTTTGCCTTTTCTATAGGTTTGAGAAAATGGCACAAGGTTGTAAAAAGGACATGGACATCCTACAGCTTGCACGAGCGCAAGGAATGGATCCTCCAAGCCATCACTTTGAGGAAAGAACCTTTAAAATGATAAGGTGTGGAAAAACAAAGGGAATTCTCAGGCAGGCTGGAATGAGTTTTCTGGTTTCTAGCTCTTGTTTAGGGAATTGTGGGCTTCAGCAAACTTGGGTGGCATCTAGGGTTAGGCTCAGCATTCCTGAAAGGACACTCTCAACAACTTAAATGCGAAGAAGTTGTTCTCCAACTTCTCTTCTGGGTTCTTCTGTTTTCAAAATATCTCCAGCTTCATCTCTTATATTCTGCTACTTCAGCCACTCTTCCTTCCTCTGTATTTCACCCTCAATCTTGTTGCCTTTGGGCTTTGTTCGTGGCATGTTTTACTATACCTCAGAGATTTTTTTTGTCTCAGTTTGTGCTCTTTCCTTGCTCTTTTGTGATTTATGAAGATGATCTATGTAGGAGTGCGCTGTTGAAAAAGGTCTGACAAATACCAGTGGCATCCTGATGTGGCAGTGGATCAGGTGGTGGTGGGCTACTGGGATGAATACGCTTTTTTGTCTTTATTTTTTCACAGGATATTTTCTGAGCTCAACAGCACAGAAATGCACCTTCTTATTGTCAGGGGCATAAACCTACCATCTCCACCAGGTAGGTACTCGAAAGGGCATGTGGGCTTTTTCCTCTGAGTAGGTAAGGAAAGTAGGGGGAATGAGATTTTTCTACCTTGAAGACCGCTTCAGCCCAGCACTAATTAAAACAAAATAACCAGGTTTCAGGCTCAAGCCCGCAAAACCCCTTTAAACAGTATTTAAAAAACCAACCAAACAAAAAACCCCAGTAGAGTACAGAGAATCTGGGTTCCATCTAGGCAGAGGGAAGAACTTTCAGTTGTCCTGGGTTCGCTCGTAACTGGGTCATAGTTTAAGTTTCATGTTTATCTCCTATTTTGTCATGAGTGCCTGCCTTAACTCTGCACCACCTTAATGTGTATTGACCCTTCAGTAGACAGGAGTTGCTCCTGCCTAGCAGTTACTGCTTTTAGTCCCTTGTTTCTGGGAGCTTGTAAACCAGCTGCACTAGACTGTCTCAGGACTAACAGCAGCATTAAGAAAAGTAGATGTTTTCCTTTGGATGCCAGCTTTCTATGGATTTTGGTTTGATGGATGGGTTTTTCAGTTGTCAAGAGACAGGTCATGAGCCTTACTGAAAATCAGTTAGGGGCTCTTGAAAATCCTGCTCAACGTTACAGATGCAATGAAAATATCTGTATTGGCTGTTTGGATTGGCTGGTTGTTGTCTCATTCAGGTGTATCACCAAGAGATTTGGATGCATTTGTGAAGTTTGAATTTCAGTACCCGAGTGCGGTGAGTGTGTGTCCTGGCTCTTCTGTTCCTTAGTCTGTGGCCCTTGCCACTATTAGCTTGTGAGGGCTTCAAGGAGGATGTGTAGGTTTTCTTCTAGAAAAAGAAAACACTTCTAGGCACACTGCCTGAGTTTATTTTTAAACCAGAAACTTTTTCTGAGAAACAGAACTGCTGAATCTGTTTCCTGCAGATTTGAGCTTTGCTGCACCTTTCTCTTGATGTTCTCCACACCTTACACTTAGCGATGTGGTGTCTGCTTCAGGCTTGCATGTTTTCTGACTGGCTGTCCACCAGCTTACTGCTAAACAGCATTCACAGTGCTAAGCCATGCCCCCCTTTTCTCCCTGAAGACACTAATCGGGCTGTTTCCAGTGTTTGCAAAATTTGTAGAAGTTCATTTCTTCCAGCGGTGCAAACGCACTGGTAACTTCAACCAAACAGAAGGGCACGCAAAGTTGTTACTAGGGGAGAGAGGCCACCTTAGATGTGATCTCCCTCTAAGTCCCATTCCTTTAAGAAAACAAGCTTTTAAAAGCATTGCTTTTGGACATCTCTTATAGTTATAGAAATGGACTGAAAAGGTTCATTTTTGTCATCAGATAAATGCACGTGACTCCTGGTGATTTAATTAGCAAATATATAGGTGCATATCTGGAGAAAGGTCTTAGGCCATACACATTTCTTGACCTTACTAATTAGTACTTATGTGTATGTGCATGTATATATGTATATATGTGTATGTATATAAAAAATATGTATACATATATATATTACTTCTTTCCTTGAAACTCCCCAGTGTCATCCTGTTCCCCTCACCTTTAAAAGCATTCTCTGGTCTGAAAAATACTGAAACCTTTGAGCTAAAAGGGCTTCTAAGGAGAGCTGTCTAGTCTTGCTATCAGTAGAAGTGCTGCGGCTTCTGCTGCTTTCTCTGTAGAGCAAAACCAGTCTTTGCTCTTACAGGACTAATACTTAGCCCTGTGAGAGTGCAGAGCCTAGATTTTTACCTCCTAATAAATTTTGCAGCAATTCCACTAAAATAAATTAAATTACCTGTGGGAAATTGGTGATGGTCAGATCAGGTTTGTGTTTAGGTTTGAGTTACATGAGGCCTTAATGGAGGAGTCCCCCCGCATTAGAGTGGCTGAAAACAGAATTGGTCTGTCTGAATAACTTTCTGGGGAATAAGTAAGAATCAGCATAGTTGCTTTTAATCTATTTTTCTGTTTTTAAAAAAAAGCCAAATCTCTGCTGCTTAGCCAACAGTCAAATACACCACCTTTCTCCTTCATAGCTGAAATCAGTTTTGCAAAGTAGCTGCAATAAAGAGGTCATGTTGTCCTTGTTCAGTCCCCAGAGATTTAGTTTGTACTCCGCTTTAGGTTAAAAGTTAATTCATTTTGGTGGCAGATTGATTGTCAGGCAAAATAATAGCAGGGCAATTCCCTGAATGATTTGTGATGAATTCCTTGTGTAGCTTATTATTCCAACTAATGCAGAAGGAACAGAATTACTGTGTCGTGGAACGTGCGCAGTTTATCATGTAGTTTAACAGCCGCAGTCAGTAACTTTATGATGATTGGATTGAATTGAGTAGCTTATCTGTGGCTCTTATATTTAATGTAATGTTTTGGCTTATTCTTTATCTAGTATTATATTTATTACCACAATGAAATCCAAATATTTTAGTCTTGAATGTACTGTGACTCTTCTTATCATTCAGATAACCCCCTAAACCTCATGTTTCTTGTATAGGTATAAACAAGAGCTGGTAATAAAAATGGTTACTACTCTGTATTTTGAAACAATATCTGATGGTTTTGTGTAATGTGTGTCTCTCTTAATAGGAGCAACCTCAAAAGAGTAAAACACCTGTAATTAACAATACCAATTCTCCAGGTTAGTACTTTTTCTGAGACAGATTAACAATACCAATTCTCCAGGTTAGTATTTTTTCTGGGACAGAGGGAAAAACATTGTACCTTAGGAATCACGGGAGAGTAGAGGCTAGTCTCATACTGTGAATCAGGCCAGAGGGCCCACCACCACCTTTTTTCTGCTTTCTTATGAAAGGGATTGTTGGAAGGTGAAGTCCAGCTGTGTTGGCAATTTCTTCACCCTCATCCCAATGTTGGTGGTAGTTACTGTGCTATGAATTAGTGAAATCATGGAGTTACCAGTCATGCTCCAGCTGTTGCTGTCAACTCTGCTGGGAGATGGGCCAGATAAATAAATTGTCTTTATTAAATAAGTTAAATTATTAATTTTAATATCTCCATGGATCAGATCTTTTTCAGTCAGATTTTGTGTCCTGTGAGATTGCCAATTCTGTCATGATTTTTGCTAATCAGCTAATATTTCCAAACCTGACAAAGCATCATTGCAGAAATAGATTTTTTTTTTTTTTTTCTTAAGACAATGTGTCTTGAAACCAACTAAAATACTTTCTTTGTACCTAACCATTGAATACTGGTATCAGACTCATCATGCATTTTAGAATTCATCATCTTGCACTCTGAGTTTGGTGTATTGCTATTTTTTTTTCTTCAATTCTTGCAGTAAGCAGCCATCTAGTATCAAAACAACTTTGAATTCAGTATCCAAATTACTAGTTGTGAATTTATCTCAAGAGATACGCACACACACATACATATATATATATATCTTTATCTTTATTTTTTTTGAGTTTATATATATTTTCTGTTAAGAGTAGAAGTCCTGAAGCTCTGATACCGAGATCTGTGTTCCAAGTCTTCCAATAACTTGATCTGCATTTGCTGAGCAGTCACTTAGCTTTAATGTTTTGGGTTCCCAGGCTGACAAGCAGAGATGAGTGTTCCTGGGTAGCAGAGCAGATAAGTCTTAGAACATTAGTTGTACAATGTTGTGAGACTTTCTGATAAAAGGGTATCCTGTGGCATAGTTCTTGTCATGCTCATTAATGAAACTGATGTTAAAACAGTATTAATTACATTATCAAAACACCCCTTCCCAGTCATTCCAGCCTTCCTATGCTTTCTTCTTATTATTTTGTACCTTTTTCTTAGCCACAGATACTCTGTTTAATTGCTGAAAGATTGCCTAGATTCTCTAGTTTTGGCTCTCCAGTAACTTGCTGTCACCTCCTCAGGATGACTTGGTTTTTCTGCAGTTTGGTTTCTGTCCCTGTGAAGTGGGCATGACAGATGAACTGTTGCACAGGGACACTGACTTGTTAATGCCTGAGATAACCACCTGAGAAGGAGGTTCATACGGATGTGAAGTGTCTTTCTCAAATGGGCCAAACTGAGATAAAGAGAGGTCTGAGTACGTGCATGTAATAGAGCACTGCACATAGTTTGACTTTCACAGCTTGCTTTCGTTTTTCTGTCTCTTAACTGCAGAATATAACCAGTTGTTTAAGTTGAACATCAACCGAAATCACAGAGGTTTCCGACGAGCAATTCGGTCCAAAGGAATTAAATTCGAAGTATTTCATAAAGGGTAAGTCCACAGTTTGCGCCCCCCTCATTGCTTCTCTAGCAACAGTTGAAAAGAGTGTTGTAGCTGAAATTTATGAAGCACAATCTTTAAGCTAGCAATAAAGAGTCGTCTAGTTTTCATGTCTGAGAACTCCTTTCAAAATGTGCCTGAGCTCTGTATCTTCCCCTATGGCGGTGAAAAAAAGGCAGAAGTGCAGTGAAGTTGATTCGTTACTGGCAGATCAGTTGAGGATTAGTGCGTTAAGAGGAATTGATGAGACTGAGAAGGTCTCAAATTGTTTTGATTCTTATCCAATTTGGTTTTAGTAATCAGGACTAGAAGATTTAAATGTCATATGGGATAACTTTGTAGAATAATGAAGTACAAGTGGCAGCAAAACATTACAGCAGTAAAGCAGATGACGGCAGAACTAGTGTTATGTTTTTGTACTTATCTTCATTCTGAGGATCTTAAAATATTTACTGAACGCTGCTAGGAAACTGTTAGACTATCTTGAGAGAGACAGACTCCCCTCATCTCAGAGATCAAGATGATAAGATGGATGTTAACAATTGCTAACGTTCAGGGAAGTCATCCTACATGTAGGCTCATTACCGATTTATTCAAAATCGGAGTGGCCTATATTCACTAATCCCCGAGTTGGTTGTGATCCATGACTTGGATGAGATGTTAGATAACCTGGTTTTGTCTTGGTGACTCTTTGTGCTATTCTTTGTTTCTGTAACTGGGACATGCAGAAACGATCCATAGGTTCTCCGAGATGGTTTTCAAGTTGTAGATGTTTTAATTTGCGAGCTAAAGGTCCATTGTTTTTACTCCATATCTTCCATTTGCATCTCCGTTGAAGCAAAAGCTGATTTTCTTACTCTTTCTCTGTCAATCCTGACTGCTCCACTGCTCTGTTGTTCAAGATTTCATCATTAGAAATCCTGCCTCTTTTGCATACAACTGTTAAGTGTTTACATTTGTTTAAAACGTTTTTCCCTATCTTTTGCATACCATTGCACATATGGGGCATATCCTGTTCTCTTACCAGCTGGAACTGTGCTTGTTTTTAAGGTCTGAGCTCAGGCTTAAGTTCACCCATTGGGAAACACTCTGCAGTGATTCATCGGTTGTATGCCAGCTCCAGATTTGCCTTTGAAGCCTTTTCGAAGATAAGCGAAAAAATCTGTGTGGGTTTTTTTGGTCTCTTTTCTGGTTCTGAGATTTTTTTTGTTCTTGGAACAGGAATCTAACAGTTAAACATATGCTTGTTTCTGGATTGGGAGGAGGGGAGCAGTTCCCCTGGGCAAATAGCAACAGGGAAGGAGAAAAACAAGAAATGCCCACTGATCACCTTCCCCCGGCCATCTTCTCAGGAGAATGGAGAGGGTTTAGTGATCCAGGCTCTTTTCTAAAGACTGCTCCCTGTCTTTATTCAAGACTATAAATGAATAATACTTTCAGAAATGCTTGTAGATGTTGTAGTTTTAGGGTCTCTGATAGCTCTTTGACCATCTCCCAAGAATTATTTTCTCTCAGTGAGCAAAGGAGACTTGTTTCAGGTCATATATATTAAACTTCAGTTTAAAAAACACTTCCAAGTAAAAACACAGCAATGCTTTTTTCCAAAGGAAAAGTGTCTCCTTAAACATCTCCTAAAAGCTTCTGAAGATAAAAGGAGATTTCCCCAGAGCTGTTTCTGAAGCCATGGCCTAGAGCAAGTTCAGATTGTTCACTGCAAACCCCCTAGAACTGATCAGGGATGAACCACTCTTTATTGTTTCTTGAATTATAAAATGGAAAAATGCTTTTAAACAATTCAGCTAGAATAATTGCTGATTCTCGTTTTAAATTTATGAACAAAGTGTCCAACATGCTGCAATCCTCCTTCATTTTAAGGTGCTTGTGAAGTAAAGGAAGTATTCTACCATGTAAGCTAATAAATTCTGAACTTTTCTAAATTATTTTGTGAGTCTACTGTAGTCTGACTGGAGAATAGTCTCTCATCTTTGGAAGGCTTTCTGTCAACAAAATTCATAGGCATCGTGTTTAGAGGTGGCACTATCAGCCCTTGAGGTACTTGTGACATCATTTTTCTTTACTACAGCAATTTGTGTTGAGATGGACAAACTGACAGACAAGAAGCAATCTGAACGACTAGGCTGGAGTCTTTCAAGTCCTTCAGCAACAGGTTTTTGGAAGAGAGGTACTTCCTAACAGTTCCAGCGCATTCAGAGTAGTAGTGGTCTTGCACTCTTTATGCCATCTAGAAGTGTCTGAGCTCCCTGCTGTGAGCTCGCTGCAGCCTGGGCTGACAGAACCAGACCATTGTCCTCCTACTCTGTAGAGACTTCGGTGCTGTATGAGCCATAGCATTCCTGACGCTATTTCCGAACGTGCAAGCCAGAAAGTGAGGTTAAAGTCTGGATGACAGGTTTCTTATGCTGTGGTTGATTATGAGCTGCTTGGAGAATATCTGAATGAAGCAATCATTGAGGCGGTAGATGTGAGGAAACGACCTTACTCCTTTTCCAGTCAGAGATTTTAGACAATTGGGTTCACAGATGTTCACTTGGAAATTGTAGGCACTGATGGCAGCGTCAGGTCTGTGTATTAATATACTGGTTACTGTTGCCACAGATGACATGATCATGAGGCTCCATATAATAATCTTCAGAGTTCTCATTGCATATGTCAAGTCTTTCTTGATAATATCTTAATGATAATAGGAAGAACGGTGGATGTTTTGGGGTTGGTTTGGTTTTGTTTATTTGTTGGTTGGTTTGCTTGCTTGTTTTTTTCCTAAATAGAATGGCATAAAAAAGGAAGCTTCTGAATTCTTGGCAGATTTCCTGTCTAAAACATGACAGGCACGGCTGGTTGGCTTTCCTACCTCCAGAATCTCTAGATTTTAGCTGTTTATCAAACCTTTTGGAGACCAATTCAGGGAAATGCTTGGATGCACGCAAAAAATCCAGTGCTTTGAGCTGAACACTTCTGTGGAATTCGGGTGGTTTAGTCTTAGCTGTTGCCTTTTGGAGGAGTTTGTCTTGATAAGGATTGCACCACCTGTCTCTGTTAAGGTAAAGATGGATCTCTTGCTGATAAAACTGTTAAACAGAAGTGACTGTGGCAGAGAAGAGTTGATTGTTTTCTTTCCAGGCTAAAAATGCTCTGTGTTTAATTTCAGCAGACTAGAAATTCTCAAATGATAGTTCTTTACTGTTAGAACTACCAGTATGAAGGTGAATCAAAACAATAGCTGAAATGAAATGTTCTTACTTGTTGAAATTGAGTGGTTTGATTTATCAAAATGAAACAGAATGATTCACGTGACTTTTTCCTAGTAAGTAGTTTGCCAAAACCAGCATGTGCCTGTGAAATGTTTGTTTTGATGAGAGATGCAACTTCCTTGGGTAGTTTTTCAGTCTGTTCTATTGAACAGCCTGTTGCAGAAGACTGCTGTCTGTCCTGGCTGTTAGGCCATTCTTCCCTGTTGCCCTGTGCAGGGACGAAAGCTGCTGCCATTCCAAGTGCCAGTTTAGTTGATTGGTTTTCTTCACTACTGTCCTCATCTTGCAATTTGGTTGCAAGAGAATAATTAAAAGATGAGTACTTCTGTATCTTGTCCTTGTAGTCTAGTTCACTAAGGGTTTGCCCCTTGCACCCTGGTTTGTAGGGTTCTAGTAGCATGTCTGGACTAGCACTCCTGGGTGCGGTGATGGTGCAAATAGTGATGACCTCTTAGCTTGCTTTCTCTTTAATGTTCTGAAAAACCTTACCCGTTCAATTAAAGAAGATTTCTTTGAAACAGGTCCTTTTTCAGAAGTGACAAGCAGGTGGGGGCAGCACACTTGAAACTGGAAAAGCTGGAATCAGAATGTGAAATTAGAGAGATCATCGAGGTATGTTTTCTGGGTGAGGTGTGTTCTTCTAGTAAGTAGTATTTGAACGAAAGGGAAAATGAATGTTCGCATTGCATGAATGTATCTGTATACAGGTGACAGTTTTGTATTGGATGAGTTTGATAAACAATGGGCTGTTTTTTGTTTTATCATCTCTTGGAGCTTGTCTTAGCTATGACCAACCATTCGGGTACTGGGAACTTCTTGGGGACTCTCTTCCACAAATTTCTGTATCAAGATAGTTTTCTTTGTCAGGACCAGAAATGCAGGTGATTCCCAAAAATATTTGTGTTGGTAGCTAGCAGATCAAAGGGTTAAGTGAAGACTGACAGAGTGGATAGAGAGCTGCCGTAAGATCCAGTAGGAGCCCACTAAGTGGAACCTTAAAAAAAATAATCCCTTGGGCTGCATCACAGACATGCTCAGGACACCGCTGCCCTTAGCATCCTCTGAGCTGTCCGTGGAGTCCGTTTGTACTTCGGGGGTTTGGTGCGCGGCAGGCAGAGGTAGTGCAGCCGTTGGCGCAGCTGCCTGGCACGGGTTGTGTGGGGAACCTGCCCTGCCGAATTGTGAATCCGGGGAAGCACGCAGGTCATCTGCAGGTGATCTCTGTCACCTTTTAGTCATGGGGAAATAAAGTCAACGGTTGCCTGAGGCACTATATTTGACATTATCATTCGTATGTGCACTAACTGCTCTTCTTTTTGTGGTTCTTTCAGATTTTTGATGGCAGAAAACCCACTGGAGGGAAACTGGAGGTAAAAGTGAGACTCAGGGAGCCCCTCAGTGGTCAAGATCTTCAGACAATTACAGAAAATTGGCTGGTCCTTGAACACTAGTTCTACCTGAGGTATGAACATTGCGTCTAAAGATGGTCTGGCCAGAACTTGACAGGGCTACAGATAAACTCTGCTTGAATAATGTCTTTTGTTGACATTGACCTAATTACGTGGCTCTGGCTTTGATACCATTCATCTTTATATTCGTAGTGGTGAGTTGACATAATTTCAGAAATGAGGTTACAGAATCTGATTAGTTTGCATATCCAAGATGCTATTTCACAATCACTTGAAATACAGGCAGAGCTTCTAGCATCACCTTTATTTGGAATAATATTTAGAAAATAAGATTGACAAGTCCTTTCCAGGAGGGAGGGTGCTTTCCGTCCATCCTTACAGTTAGCAAAAAACCTTTCAGAGTTAGCAAGGACCCTTCTTCCCCTACCACAAGGTAGAGAAGGGCATTCGTTTGTCCCATGAAAGTCTGCTTGACGTCATCTGAAAGGGGAACTATTGGAGATGGGCTTTCTTCTGGATACTTGAGACTTCTGGGCAGGGAGAAACTGTACAGTTGAATACAGGCTACCTGAAGAACTGTCTGGTGCCCACTGTGCTCATATCAAGTACAGCAGAGGAGCTGTGTGCTGCCAAAGTGGCTGTATATTAGGAGGACGAAAAAGAGATAGGCTTCCCCTTCCTGCCAGCTCCTACGGAAACTGCTTGGTTTTGGAGCTTGTCTTCCTTTCTCATACTCTGCTTTTTAGGTATCACAAATTCTCCCTTCTTAAACAAAACAAAACAAAAACAAAAAAAAACCAAAAGCAAATAAATACCAAAAATTCTGGTGTCTTTTTTTAAAGTGATTTTCTGCATAAAGTTACTGAAAGCTAAGTACCAGAAGTCCATCTGCCTGTGGAGTCTCTAATTCAGCCTACTTTTATGTATGTGTCTGATACTTGAAAGAAATTCAGACTAGTTGGACACAGTCACTGATATCCTGAAACATAGGTCCTCGCTTCTCCTGCAGCTTATGTTCTAGGACGAGAGGAAATGGCCTCAAGTTGCGCCAAGGGAGGTTTAAATTGGACATTAGGAGAAATTTCTTTACTGAAAGAGTGGTCAGGCCTTGGAACAGGCTGCCCAGGGAAGTGGTGGAGTCACCAGCCCTGGAGGTATTTAAAAGACGTGTAGATGAGGCCCTTAGGGACATGGTTTAGTGGGCACGGTGGTGTTGGGTTGACGGTTGGACTCGATGATCTTAGAGGTCTTTTCCAACCTTAATGATTCTATGATTCTAAAACCACAGAGAGGACATTGACTCGCTAGGGACAGTCAGTTCTCCCTTCCGTGCGTGTGCAAATTGCCCGCAGTCGTAGGGCGTTACTGGCAGGGGTATGACCATGTTGATCGCTTCTGGGCAGGTATTTGTAGTACTGTGATAGCACGTAGAGTCCTCCACTTGGACCACGACTTTGCACGGAACAAACCTCACCTTTTCTCATGGAAAGCAGATGATGTATAAATACAGTTTCTAATACAGTTTCTTCCTTCGCTTGAGCTCCTGAAGTCTCTGTGCTCCCTCTTCCTTAGCATATTGTTTTGCATTGCTTTTATAAATGGCAGTTAAGGTTCACAGCGACATCACCTGTTTGCCACACCTTTGCTTCCAAATTGTGTTAGATTCTACAAATTGAGGGGTCTTGTTTCAATACATGAGTCTGCACTCGTAGCAGTAAGGGGACTGTCTAGTGATTTCTTCCTCACGGCCAAGGAGGTCCGTGAGCTGCCCGAGAGCTTCACAGTTAGGCTGTGAGGGACAGCTTGGTGGCCGTATCTGCAGTAACAACTTGGCCTTGTGCCGTGACTGGACACCTAAGCATTTTCAATCACTAGAGCTTAATAATTTTGCTCCATTGATTTTTCTAGTTGACCATCCAGGTAATTCATTGTCAGCATTTTACATATAATGTGACCTTGAATTGTGAACATCTGTTAAGTACTGCATCAAGAAATTTTGTTGTTTGTTTGTTTTTTTCGCAGATCCATTGGAATGTTAAAAGATGTGGGATGAACGTATGTAGAAAGATGCTGCTAGCTGCAAGCACCAAAGATGTTAAATGAATGCACTACTGAACCTAATGTCTATTTTGATAACAGCCATAATGCTTATTAATAACTTTAAGGCAAGTGTAAGGCTCTGGAAATTTGCTGCTGCAGGGGATTGTTACTAGTCTACACAAAATAGACAGAATTGCCTTAATGCGGGACTACTAATGTAGCACCAGGATGAATGTTACATTAACTATGCATAGTGGTGTGTGAGAAGTTTAGCCCCTTAAAGATTCCCTGAGGCAGTGCAAAAACTTTTCAGTCAAGTCACAGGTAAGACCTTTACTAGAATTCATTTTTTCAAGCGTACAAGCAGCCAGCGTGGTACAGTGAACAGTCTGCTCCTGCTTTTTCTGTTCTCTCATATCAAGGCCTATTTGGGGTTTCTTTTTTTTTGTTTCCTAAAATAGAGGAGAGAGCGCTCAGCAGCAATCTAGCGGCGGTGCGTCCCTCCTCTGTGCATGCCATTGCAACATGAAGTTCAATGGGATGTTGTCTTTCAGAAGAAAAGAATGCAAGACTTCTTAGCAGCAGGTGTTTACAGATCGACATTTTTGTTCTGGCTACCAGTTGTCTGCCATGCTTGCTGCACGCTGCGCTGCTTGTTCAGTGCAGCCCAGGTACTGTGCCTTCATCCTTTTTCTTTTTTTTTTTTTTAATTTTAAAAAGGAGAAAAAAAAAAGTACACTAGACTGCTGCTTCCCAAATGTTCCTTGTATTTTTACAAAAATAGGCTTTTACAGTTCTTCCAGGTGATGGGGAAAATAGCCACACTTTATCATGTAGGTAACTGGATTATGACTATTTTCAGGAATGCTTTTGATCAGCGCATACAAAAAATGGTACCAAATGTGTTTGTGTTTTTAAATCTCTGTGAGCTAACAGAAGCGACTGATCTCGGAGGAGAGGATGTGCCTGCACTGGGGAGTCGGAGCGCTCCTGCACCAGCTCTTTAGGTAGGGCAAGTTTGTAGACAGAAAGGAGTCCAGACAAGTAGGGCAGTGCTGCCTCTGTCTTCCTGAGCAGATGAAGACAATACAGTGTTTAGTTTTTAATTTCAATAAATTTAATATACAAAACTACATGTTGAAAATAAAAATATAATATGCAGTTTTTTGCAGTGTTAACTAACTGAATTTTAAAAGTACAATTTTTTTTCTAAAACAAGTACTCATTTCTTAACAACATGGTAATTAAGGTCATTTAAAAGGCTATGGTTGAAGCAAACATGTCAGTCACCAGTTGATAGTGTTTTGCACAAACATAATCCAAACCTAAAAGACTTTTGGGGCAAACGAAGAGAAGATAAAGATTTTTCACCTCTTTTACTGCATTATTAAGCATAACAATGCAACTGAAGTAACTGGAAAGCCGCTGCTGTGGCAAAGCTGGAGTGCAGGCTCTAGAAGGAAGATTATTAGTTGATGGAACGCTCTTCCAGATACTGAATCTTGCCTACACCAGGTAGTGCTGCGCTGTGTCCCAAAGTGTGCAAAAACAGCGTGCAGAGGGGAGTCTGAAAGTACCCCTAGTCCTGCTTCGCTGCACAAATACATAGGAAGGCTAGTGATCGTGTAATAGCTTAAGGTTTGTCCATCATGAAACACTAAGCCGCATTAAGCCAGCCACCTTCTCCCAAATGCCAGAGGTAAGGTTTCACCTTGATGTAACGCCCTTTCAAGCGTAGTAGTGTGCTACCTCTTGCTGGGCAGCTTTTATTTCTGGAGTTGGACCCCAGTCCTCTGGCTTGCCTTCTCCAGGTGTTGGGTGGTGACAGCTGTAATTTGCAATATTGGATTTGTCAAACTTTGCTTTTTTTTTAAAAAAGCAGTAGCCATTTATTCACAAAAGCGCTCTGTACATATACTGTGCTGTCTTTACATAAAATACATTGCTACCTGTACAGTTACCTTTTCCTTTGCCCAGCTAATGCTGTGTATTTGTTTAAAAAATATAGCATCAGTCTCACAGTAGCCTTGCACTCCCCTTTATATTTGAAAGGACGCCTGTGTTACTCACATACAGCAAAAACAAAATTACCCCCGCTGCATCCACCAGAACTGACTGCGAGCAGGGACGATGCAATGTCCGAGATGCTGTATTCACCGTAAATTAGCCCCTCTCTTCTCAAATTAATTTTCTGTATAGACAGGAGGAGAAACCTTCACCCGCCTTCCTGGGAGGGACTCAAACCAACCGCTTTGCATGGCTATGGCTAAAGAAACCAAACCCCTTCTCCTGCTTTCAGCTCTGTCCACTGCTGGTTAGCAGCTTTCCATGGAGACAGTAAGAATGTGGAACCACCTTTCCTCTGGCTGATTCTCAGTCCCAGCTTCACAATGTCGTGGCAGATGTGAGCAGCTGCTTTCCTTACTAAAGCCCTCTCAGGCGAGACCAAGAGCACTGGGCCAAGTGCAAGTGTTCAGAGCTGACCAGAAAGCCTTTTTCAGCAGAACATGCAAAAACAGCCACTCTATACTTTTATCACAGGTAAGCTTTTACATGGTGCTGCTAATATGAAGTGCAAGCTGTCTTGTATTACGTGACACTAGCGTTACACTACAGCATACAGCAAGGAGGAGACTTAAAGCTGCCCTGGGTGTTACTTCTCTTTAAAAAAGCAGGACCTACTGGGGAAGAGGAATGAGATATAACTGCACTTTAGGGCTAATAGTTCCTCTGCTTCATACAGATTTGTAAACAAAGAACAGAATAGCAGAGTTGTTCTAGGAGATTATAGAAATCTGCGGGGGTGACGGGTTTTTATAGTAAATAGAGGAAAAAAGTAAACTAGCCTATCACACACACAAAACTGCAGTTTACATAATACCGCTTTCAGAGAGATGCCTGCCCTTCTGCTCATTTGGACACATATACAAATGTAGTTATGGCTAGGTAAACTTTCCATATCTCTCAAGGGCTACTCCAAACGTATTTCAACCAATGATCTGGTCAAAATAATTTAAACGTTACTTTTTAATGTCTACAGAATAACCACAAACGGCATTATGATGAGGTCAGAATGGAGGTCTTGATTGTTGTTTCTTGCGTGTCCATCTACAAACAGTACAAGATTGGAGTTTCACTTTTTATTTACGCCCCAGTGATCTTTGCACCCGTTTGAGCATTTAAAGTACATGACTGTAAGTCTTTAAACATGAGCATTTTTCTAAACAGTAACAGAAGTGTATTAGCTGCAAGGATAGCATAGCCATGTTGTAGTATAGAAGCTGCCCTGATCCTCTGTTTGTTGACAATGCATAGAAGATTTAGAATTATGGAACAACGGTCCCGCCCTCCCCCCCCCCCCCAATAGTGTTAACAAAAGCTTAATTTTCCAGTTTTAAAGTGCAAATGATTCAGATACAACTGCTGCTGGAACAGGTCTGAACAGAAAATGAAGTCCTCTTATGAGATGTTTTCCAGAATATAAAAGATGAGCTCCATTATGACTGGCCCCTCACTCAACTGACACGCCCCTCCATGAATCACTGGAACTAAGGCACTGTCCAGGTCATTCATGTATTGAGAGGGCAGTGGCTGTCCATTACTCCCAGCTTGATAACCAACCTAAAAAATACAAAGTAAGAGTGGGTTTTACAGAGAATAGGACACAAGGCTGTGATTCAGTGGGCAGCAAAAGGGAAGTGCTGTGCAGGAGGATGAGCTGTGTGAGGTGCTGTGGTCTCTGCCGGGGGAAGTCGGGCACTTGAACAGGATGTAGAGGCACTAAAGTGGCTTTTCCACTTGTTTTTGTTGTTCTCTGTTTCTAGTGGCTGCCTAGACAAAAGTAGCCTCTTTTTTTCTACTGCAGATGAGCAGGAACCGCAGCCTGCATTATCAGATTAAGCCACGCAGTATTTAAAAGCTGGTTGCTACTAAGAACACGTCCATTCCAAGGCAAGGCCAGCTGTCTTGCCAGGAGACCCTTATCTCTGCTTGTAGCTCTTGCTGTAGAGCACTCTCGAGGGGACCTTCCATCTGTTTCTCTGCCTCATATGCAGTGTGATCTTTTAAGAACAGCCATGCTTGTCAACAATGTTGTATGCTCACCCAAGAATACATTTAATACACTCCCGTCTTTAACTTCTGGTGAAAAGGCCAATTGAGAGTCTCCCCTGAGCACGTGGCAGGGCTGTTCGCAGGTCTCTGACTACAGAGCAGGTGCTGCTAGTGGCATATGGGGGTCAAGCCTGGTGTTAATTCAGGCTAGGCACTAGCTTTCCCATTTAACAGATGGCCCAAAACACCAAACAACAGTCAGCACCACTAGATTAGCATCTGATGTTGGGACTTCTTTAACCAAGGGAATGGCTGAATGTTGTATTCCCTTTTTGGGGAGCGAGCAAGGGAACCACCCCCCCAGTTAAACCAAGACTTACTTGATCCGAGTCAAGCGTAACACGCAGACCTAGCTTAGTCATTCCATCTTCTTTCAACAATTTAAGATGAGGACAGAGAGCTAAACAGAAAGCCTTTGCCACATTTTCAGTCAATCTGCTGTGGTCGGCTGGGTCACTCAGACCATTATGTTGCTCATCATTTTCCAGGAAAAACACCTGAAGGAAAGAGTTAACACAAGGCAACATTTGGCTTTTCTAGAAAATAAGGTTACTGAGATGCCATTTAAACTTTTTTACAAATGAAGACTTAAAGAAGAGCTGCTCAGGGAAGCCCAGCAAAAGACCCTGAAGACAAGCCACCTTAGGGGGGAAAAAAAATAAAAAAACTTCAAAAGAAAGACTTAAATAGTCGTGTTCTCAAAAACCTTTCAGTTCTGGTCAAAAGCCTCATTATGGAAATTCACTATGTATTGCACATAGTTTTTAATAAAAACCTGCTTTTAAACAGATGTTAATTTCAGACAATGCACATTTTTAGTAGAAGCCATCCCAGCCTGAAGATTTGTACTATTGTTGTCACTAAACTTGACTCTGTTGAGCTCAACTGAGCTGGGAAAAAAGGATACTAAGGTGGCAAGCTACAGAGTGATTAACTTGGTTCCTCCTGGGCACACGGGTGTGCTGGCAGAGTCACAGGTAACATCAGCTACGCAAGCAGTTTCTGCAAGTGATTTATGCCACAGCACTTACATTTTAACTTGCAACATTTTAGAGAAGGTGGCTCAAAGTAACATTTTTTTAAAATAATTACTAAGATTTGTCTCCATTAAAAAGGTAGTTTTCAACACAAATGCAGATGAAACCAACTGTTAACTTGGGTAACACAGTAAGCAAGTATTTTTCTGGGTCCCCCCATGTTCAACAACCATATGCGAGAAGAGGTGGCCAATGCAGAGTAGGCTGCAGAGGCCGGCTGTGGCAGCAGCCTGAGCTGCGCGTCAGTGATAGGATGCATTATTCTGCACGATGCCACGCTGCATCTTTCGTTGCAGGTAGGAAAGGTAGTACAGGTTTGTTCTGAAGAATTTGCTGCTTTAATTTTGGTGAGTAGGGCGAGTGAGGTCGAAAGAAGACTAGGCTGCCAGATGTTGGTTTACAGGCAGCTCCATTTGACTGACTTACCTCTGTCCACCGAATGACCTTTCCGTTTGCCTTGTACTCTGAGCCATGAAATATCTTCACACTTGTTATAGACTCCATTGATTTGCCATCAATCGGGCTTACAACACTGTAAAAGGGAGGGAAAAGGGTAAGTTCCGACTTAGCAGAAGACATGAGCTGAACAGAGACCGCTGCAAGAGAGGACTACATCGGGACCAAAGGGCAGCTCCTCTGCTACACCTGAATCCTCCAACTGCCTCACTGCAGGTTTTTTCATAACTGAGTGTTCTGCAATTTGAACTGCTACTACACAGCGATTTACCACATCAGCTCAATGGGGCATAGACAAAAATTAGCCTCAGAAGGGAACCCAAAGGCTTCTCTCAGGGTGCCAAAACCCGTGGTCTTGAATGCAGCTGCTAATTGTGGTGATGGTGCTAGGCCTGGAGCTCCATAGCGAGCAGCCTTTCTGCAGGGCTCCTACAGGGCTGCGCAGGAGGGAAGAGCCGAGAGGCAGCATGCTCCCTGCTGTCCCCTGCCGCTCCTACCCCTGACACCCGCCCTGGTCAATAAGCACAAACCAGGTGCAGGAAGGACCTTCCCAAAGGTTTTCAACAAAGCTTTGCACCAGAGCTGAGATCTCATAAGGTGCTAATACAGCAATGAGGTGTTCCTACCGATTTGATTTTTATTCAGTTGTAACCACAGCGTAGGCCAGCAATACCTGAAACACTACTTACACAGCCCAGAATTTAATTACAGAACCCAAGACTGACCTGGAAAGCCTGAAACTACAGAAATACCCTTCCGTCTAGATGCTGAGTTCTTGAACATTGTACCCATCACAACAGCACTTCACTGCCATAAATACCTAAGCTGCCATATGCACCTTTCTTTTGGCTTAACTATCAAGAGTCCAGATATATTGTTGATGTTCAGCAATTTTATTTCCAGCACTATTTAATGCAAACTAAGCACCAAGAGAGCAAAGTGACCACAATACGCAGGGTTCAGCACGGAGTGTTGGAGACAGATTAGTGGTTTCCAATAACTGGATATTAGCAATGGCAAAAAAATCCATAGCATTGACAACTTTCTAAATTGATGCCCCAAAGTTCTGGTACCTCGATTCCATTTTCATTACATTTAATTGCATCTTATCACTCAAATTAGAGGCACAGACTTGTAATTCCTATTGATTTGAAAACTCATGCACCTTGTAAGATCAATTAAAATTTTTAACAAATACAGTCTGTCGGTCACCATTCAAGGTCAAGCGATTGCTCCTCTACTTACCCCTTACTAAAGTTTTTATCATCTTCTACCCACTGAATATGGACGTGTTCCTGAGGATCTTCAGCATCTACTTTGCCACAAGTGATGGTGAAGTCTTTCATCTCTCTCAAGGCCTGCCTCAAAGAGTCCATGCTCTCAGCAGTTATCTGGACCATTACTCCATCTACGGAACCAAGAAATCCTCATAAGCCAAGATAAGCCACACTGAACAGAGCCTATATAAAAAAAGAAATAAACATCCTTCCTTTTTTTTGCAACAGAAAGGTTAAACATCTATTTTAAGAGTCATAGGCAGCAGCGCTACATAAGACCATTTCTGAACTCTCAGATTCCTAAAACATAGCATTAATGAGCCTTGACTAGGGAAAACACAGGGATAATGTGAAGTCCACCTACCAGGTAAAGTCAGCTGTGGCAATGGCCACAGTAGTTTGCCTCAAAACTTGACACCTGCTCTAGGCAACCCTCGGAAACCCCGTGTGATCCCCCCTCCGTTCAGCTATCGCCTCTGTGGGCGCTGGAAGCAGCACTCCAGCAGTGACAGAGTTTTTGGGAAGTCAATGCTTGCCTGACAGTGGCAAAAGATACAGAATTTGGACTGGATCAGTCTAAATTACTGCAGAAATAACAGGAATGACACACTTCCCCAATGTACAGACTCCTTGCCTGAATCCACCTCTACCTCTGTCTTGCACTAAACCACCAATTAAGACCCAGAAAATGGTGTAATGACCTACATATACTGACTTACAGTGAGACGGCTGCTTTTCATCCCTGGGTGACCACTCACCCATGGACTGCACGCTCACACAGCTGCAAGCTCTCGGCACAGCTTAAGGAGTTCCTGCTCGTCAGTGGAGCTGTGCTAACTGACCGCCCGCATGGGCTTCTTGCATACCTCACTCACAGACTGTAAGGAGCACACTTAAAGCACTGCTGTCTGCACTGTCACATCTGCGGTGAGGTTAGACTACAACGTTCTGTAGCTCAGCTAACAAGCAATAACGGCTTTCAATCCAGTGTACGCAGTCGGCATTTATTTCTGTGATACGACAACTAGTAAAAGAAGAACAAACCAAATCAGAGAGGTACCAGCTCAACAATCTCAACGGCTCGTGTTCCCGTCTGCCCACATACAAGCAGCTAAACAATGCACGTTCGTAATCTTGCATAATGCAGAGCTATTTGGGAACAGAGTAAGTTTAGCAGGGCTTCCTCTCCTGGCGGTGGATTACACATTCCGTATTTCTTAGGCTCACAATTTCCTCATTCAACCCAAACCAGTGAACTGATGACAGGCTCACAAGCCAGGTATTTCATATCTTGCCCTCATTTTCTTGTGTCCCTGTTCTACAGCATCTGGACAAGTTCCTCCTCATTAAAGGAAATGGAGTTTTTTGGCTAAAAAGTAGGATAAAGCTGAAGCAGCAGCGTGATTCAAATGCCCAAGGCATAACAGCAGAGCCCTGGTAACTACAGAGCTGAGCCGTGTTAAGAGGGAAGCAGTGTGTTTTAAGCAAGCAGTTCAGTTCTTACCTTCTACTATACTGGATTTGGCAAGGTAGCCTGAAGAGGATTTTAAAGCTCCACTGAACACAAAGAAGCTGGCACCAGTCACTGCAACAACAACAACAGGAGTGATTTAGTGAGGCTTTCGTCAAAACCATGCCTTACACAAGAATCAGGTATCACAGCTCTATCATCCAGAGAGGTGATTAATCTAAATCAGGACAAATGCTGCTTAGAATTACGGTGACTTCAACGCATATCACAGGCTTGGATATGGAAGGGCAAATCACCCAGTTATTTTCCAAACTGGACAACAGTTTTTGTCAACCTTAACGAATGCTCGTATTTCATCACTCTCCCTCTCTCCATACACACCTTTAAGTTTCAGGACTACTGATTTAGGGTAACCAAGTACATAATTACCTTCTGTGACCACACAGCTGGTAAAGATTGTGAGCGAGCTGTTTATGGATCACGCTGTAACACCAACCCACTGGCAAGGCCATAGCTCAAAGCCACCTGATTTACAGTAAAATTCTCTTAAATGACCACTAAGCATCATGAAATTCCTGCTGGAAATCCCTCTTCTTGTCCCATATGTAAAATGAACAGAAGTCAGATAAGACCATCAGTCCTGAGTGACATCCCATGCCAGTATACTCACTGGAATGACTAGAGATATTTGCAAAATGTGAAAGTTGGCCTCTGTCTTGCTTGTTCTCATTTGGAGACAGTATAAATGTCTTTGCCAGAAATTTTCCCCAAAGCCACAACATTTAAATTCTCAGCACACTGCTGCTGCAGCCTTTCAGCCTAATCTAACAAAAATAAAGCCTGGAAATGTGATGGTCGAGGTGAACACGAGGTGTTTCTTGAAGATGCATTATTAAAATGCTGCTGTTGTTGGTTATTCCCATTTACCTTTCTCTCATACTAAATATAATCTTCCTCCTCTCACATAGTATGGGTCAAGCACAGGCAACCACAGCCTCACCTGTAGTCTCCAATAATGCCAAAGACAGCTCTCATTATTCATGTAGAGATGTTGCCTAAGCCAGTTACAGCACTGTGACCTCTAGAGCACTGCAAATCCTGAGCTGTATTGTGCAAGCAGTATTACCATATTTACAAGGGAGCAAGCTGTTATGTGCTTTATTTTGTGTCTGTTTGATCTATGAAGTTGCTAGAACTTCATAGATCAAACAGACTCAGACAAATTCAGAACAACACCATTGACCTAGAAGTGTGATGCGGATTGTACGCAGGATGCAAACCACAGTGTGCCCTCTGACATCTGGGATCATGGATTCTGCAAGGGGAATAAAACACCAAGGGGGTAAAGGACAGATGATAGAGCAATGTATTACTATTCCTTGTGTTCCGCGTCTAACTCATAAAGCTGCTCATTCAGTAATGCCAGCAGTCAGAATTACTTTCTCCGAATGTCTAACAGAAACTCAGTGAAATGCAGACAAACCCAGTTCTGACCAATTCACAAAGCCACACGCTGGAACAGTAACACAAACGGCAAAGAAGTCATGCAGAGCGCCGGGAGGGAACGGCCTCCTCGTGAACCCCCATTCTCACCCTTCCTCGGCTGATTATGGATGCTGATGGCCTGCGTCTGGTAATTCCCGTCGTCATTCTGAACACACACCAGATGTGAGTCTGCTTTCTCATTGAAGCACGCTCCCCCTGCTAGAACATGCTCGTTGGATTTGTTCATGGCTTTCATCATCTGCAAATGAAAAGGTTTACCATTTCTACCCTGTTCGTCAAGCACTACCATAAATAGGTGATTCTTGGAACAGTTCAATCGGACAGAGCAAGTCTCAACAGTGCGTACATGCTCATGTCAGATTTTAGCACTCAGAAAAGAGGGTTCAGGTCTTATACCGTCTAGATGCTTTGAAGTGCCACCTTTCATGTAATTAAGATAAATGGTATAAGGGATAACTGAGCTATATAGGTTGCAGAAGCTATTATCTCTAGCTGTTTTAAAAAAATAAATTCACAGGAAAAAAAACATTAGAAAAACATTGGGAGGAAATATCTGGCTTGTTTACACAACTACAGTTGCTTATGACATAAATCATAAATGCTGCCTCGACAGTTCAGGGCTAGGCCGGCACTCAGACTTGTGGCATTCAGTCCTGGTTCTGCTATGACCAGACACCAAACTTTAGTGTCTCTGTGCTTCACCTGCATAAACTGGTGAAATTGGGATCAATGTTCCCAATTTGAAGACTTTTAAAAAAGATCTGAATCATAGACATCCAGAAATAATTTTAATTCTCTGCAAAGGAGGCCTCCAAAAAGCATCCAAAACCATTTGTGATTGATATATCTGCACTTCAGTTTTGCTGATTATCATCTAACATACACCTAATTACATGCCTTGACAAAAGATTCTTGTAAATTACATAGCTTCTTTCCTTTTCTCCTCTCTTCCTCTTCATGGAGGCTTAGCTGCCCAGGGAAGTGGTCGAGCAACCATCCCTAGAAGTATTTAAAAGACGTGTAGATGAGGCGCTTAGGGACATGGTTTAGTGGGCATGGTGGTGTTGGGTTGATGGTTGGACTCGATGATCTTGGAGGTCTTTTCCAACCTTAATGATTCTGTGATTCTATTCTATGATTCTATGATTTTTGATCCAAAAGAAAACTGAGGGAGTCATCTATCTCTGGAATTTGCTTCAAAACCAAAAATTATATGTTTGCTTAAAAGAAAAAAACGCAAATTAAATGACACACACGCCCCCCAGTGAAAACCCTGATGAGAAGGAAAATGCTGAACTATTTGACATCTCTTAACAGCACTCATACTCCCATCCTCTGCTTCCTGTAGCTGATAAGCACGCACGCTACACAACACATTTGTCTCTCTCAGTCTAACATAAAGCCTTAATTATAGTGTCAGGAACCTTAGCTGATGCTCACTATTGACAAATGTGCACAGGTGCAATGTTTGGGGAGGAAACTTAATTAAGATTTTGCATTAGACAACAGTGTATTTCATTATCTAGTTTATCATGTCATGCTCCAGAAACAAGGTTTTAGCTCAACAGCAGCCATCTGTATGGAGCTGTTAGCACAACAAGAAGCAACTGGACATCGCAACTGTACTTTGTAACAAGGCAACTGATTAAAAAATGACAGTCACCTTTGCTGAGGGACTAAACAGGCAACTAAGTATCACTAGAAGTAGTAGAAGATTAAAATAATTTTGAAGATAAAAATATGTATTTAATAATAAAATTATATATTAATTTGTTAATTACCATCTGAATTCTCTACATTTAATCCATCCATGAGATTTAAAACAAGTTTTTCACTTTCTAGATAGTTTGAGTGACACTCTTTTCTAATTAAATACTGCTTTACACGAGAAAAAAGTAAAGGTCTCGTGGTTTAATTCATCTCAATTCAAACTAATCTCAGATGAAAAATCTCTAGTAATTCAATCTTTCAACTGGATTGCAAGCAGTAATGTTAAATAAATAAAACTTTCTCCATTTAAAAAGCTGAATCCTTGCTTCACACTGGAAAAAGAACCCAAACACGATGCAGAGATTTTGCTAAGCTGGATAACACAGGGATTTCCTCACAGTCCAGCTTAGTGCAATGTCTAATACAGAACTGAAGCTAACACACTTGCCAACGCCAGGCACAGCTAACGCTTACAAAACTGCATCTTGTGTGTCAATCTGTATTTAATTCATGCAAACTTTACTGACCTTTTCCATTTTCTCACAACTGCATCAAGAATTAATATACCTTTTAACAGACCTTTTATCTTCTTGCTTCATCAGTTTCAGCTTTTTCAAACTTCACATAAGAACACTTCGTCCTTTTTAAAATTTATTTCTTTACTCTCACTATTATTTTACTCAAATGCTTCTTGTAGGGAAATTCTCTCTTGAGATAAAGCTGTATTCTGCTTTGATATTACAAGAACGTCTACAAATACCATTTTACCCAGGAGGGTTTGCTTTCACCCCAACTGCTGATTGGTTTCAAAATAACAAGTTACCCCCTCCTCTTCAGAGAGAACATGAAATCAATCACCTTCTCCATTGCTCTCTTTCATTATTGTTCAAATATCTTCTCACCCAGCTTTCTCAACAGCACTAAATCCTAAAGACGCTGATTGATTTTCTCACATCAGGAATCAAGTATAAAATTTAGATGTTGAGAGAAATTTTACATAAAATAAACAGCAACCCAGAAAATACTAATAAACACTTTGAGTATGCACACACAACATAGATGAAAAAAGCTAATGCACTTTTTCCTCCTAGTTTACCTTAAGCGTAAAGTTTGTCTACTTATTTGTTCAAATCAAACCAGTATTTTCAATTATTTACAATTACATTTTATATGTAAACAGTTAAAAAAACTGAAGAAAAAGAGTTTAAGAGTTTAATTAATACTAAATTGAATTGCATTCCTTCTGTGGAGCCACCCTCACTCACTCTCAAAATATGTGTGCAACATTTGGTCTGCATTTATCATTTTCTTTTGAGGCAGTTTTCCCTAGTGGTAGTGAATAAAATAAAATTTCTTTAGATCCCAGGTCCTCCAACCACAAAGAAACTGTACACAAATGTATTTCTTACAAGCATTACCTCATTGTATCTGTTGCTAGGAATTTTGATGCTGGTTTTTCTGACTTCCATATCAACCACTAAACCTTGGACCACAGGCAGCGTGTACTGGTAATTTCTGAAGTCCTGGTAAATAAAACAAGTTTTTAAAAGTTAGGCATGATGACCACCATTAACACTGTAGGTTTCATAACTATCCTAGTGACAACTAGTTAGCGCATTAAAATAATTGTAACTGGTGACTGAAAGGCAGGGAGGGAGGGAGACATCACAGCTTGTAACCTACATAATTGAAGTAAACAAATGAAAAAACTTCATCATGACTGTTAGCCATTTCACTGATTTTCTTCCATCAAAATTAATATTCTCCAGCCTTGAATGTCATCACTGTATGTAAGAAAATTTGCTCTCTGTGTTCTGTTACATTACTGGATAGAGTTATTAGTTTTTCTAGCAGTGAGATTAAGTGATGCATCAAAGAGAATTTTCTATATTGAAAATATTAGCAAAGTAGGAAGAGCTAATAACTTCGCTTCAGTTGAAGCGCTGTATAATCAGAGAGCTGTGACTGCACACTGTGATGACCTAGCGCTTCTGAGGAAGGAATCTGAGCAACTAATGCACTTGTTTCAAGATCCAAACGTTCTCAGGTGGCCAGCTTTCAGATGTTGATTTGAGTGCCTTTTTAGAATTCACTATGTTGCTGAAAGCTAACATCCAAGTAACTGCAGGTAAATTCACCCAAATGCCCACTATTTCCTTTGTCATCTTCTAAGCATGCCAGCTACTACGTGCAACAGGAGTACAGTTCTCCCCACATTTACCCATTCACACCGACGAATGTGCAAACTCAGTCTCAACACTTACGGCAAGAAGGTTCATAATCGTGTGTCCAGTCTCTCCAAACAAAGGCTTACGAAATCTGACACTAAAAAGTGGGCATGGATAAACTAGGATAAAATAAAACAGAAAAGGTCATTTTTAAATTTACATACTGAGATTCTGCAAAAACAGACTCAAATACAATCTCCTCAGTTGAATATGCCAAGCAGCAGCAAAAGAAGACACTGGAAAGAAAACCACAGTTTAAAAAGCAAAAGGGAAGAAGGGTTTAACATTATAATGCACCTTACACGTGTGTCATGGCTCCTTGCCCACCATGCTAGAAACAGTAGGAAGAATTATGTGGAATGCTTACAAGTGCCACGCTGCAAGACTGAACCTAGCAATCTGGACACTGATTGCAAAGACGACCTTTCTAAATGCTTTTCTCAGGCTACTTCTTGGACATGGCTTCTTCCTTTTTCATGACCATCCTGCTGCTCTCCACTATAGCATCATAAGCCTTTGGCTTCTGTAGCTGACATGTGTGACATTCAAGTGATAATACAGATTATTTCATTTTCTGTTTTCATGATTTCATAACAACATGGCAAATTCTCTACAGGAATATATCAAGAACAATTAAAAGGACATTTACGGTATGTCAGCAATGCAAAAGATCTGCATTCCTTGGCTGACTTAGTCATACTTGTAAAACATCTATGATGCAATTCAAAGTGTAGTGTGTGGATCTGGCTACATTACATTATGTTGCAGCAGAAGCCATAACAGTGCTTGAAACTTGACTCATGCAGTAATATGTAATGCCAAGGTTTTCAAAACGCATGTTTGAAGGAAGGCTCCTAAACTATCCTCAGGCAAACACTCAGCTGATTTCCCCAAATGCCGCACACCTTCACCGTTCCCAGCGTAGTCAGAAGGGGCTGCAAAACGCTCAGCAGGTTTGAATAACATCATCAGGATTTCCCGATAGAAACAAGCTCCAGCTTCTGCACACTGACATCACAGCTCCCACACACGCACCATACCGCTGACCAACTCATGAACAGTGTCCTGAGGCACCAAGAAGTGTCGAATTTCCCGTGTCTGCCACCCTGGCTGCATAGAGCAGCTCAGCTGCATCCCAGATGCACTGAATTCCCTGTGCTTGATCTGTACGGTTGATCTGCAGATGTTTTCCGGACATAGAGCAACCCAGAGTGACTCCTGCATTTGACCTGCTGCGCATTCAGCAGCACTGGACAAATGGCCAAAATCTGACAATTCCACCAGAAAAAGAGGATGTATCCAAGGAAACCCAGGATACAAATGCAGCCCCTTCCGAGAGGGGATTGAGGAAGTAATCTGCAGTCGCAGCTGTCACAACACAAGCGAATATGCCTAAATCCAAACCACAGCTATAGAAGTGATTCAAACCCCAGATTCCCAACCTACTCAGAGCAGGTACTTCTGTCTGTGAATATCAAAACATTTGTTTCTGTGCTCAAAAACAGATGTCACATCCAAAATATGAGCATCTTTGTTTGTTTTTCTAAATGTTGATGGGAATAAATACACTACTTAAAAACCTCATGGAGACACACAAAAACTTACACACCTTTAACACTAATGTTTCTTCGGACAAGTTTAACTTGCAGTCCTCATCCTCAGAAAGCAAATGATGAAGATTTTCTTTTTCCTCTCCAGTAACTATAGGTATTTTATGAAAAATTCCGAATGTTCCCTAAACATCACAAGTTAAATTTACAAATACCTATAAAGCATATTGTAAAACTTATTTTGTTAAAAAGTTTTGAAAAAAAATTAACAACAGACCATTTTCATAGTAATTCAGGTTTACCAATTTGGCAATTAAAACAGCAGATGAGCAAGACAGCAAATTTTTAGCCCATCGTGGTGGACAGACTTCCAATAATCTCTTTGCTCCAGCAATGGCAAGTGTCTCTTGAAAAAGATTTTATCCTAACTTTATGCTAGTTTCATTCTAACTGCTAAGATTTTGTTCAGCTGAAACACTCTCTCCAGCTTATTTGTTACTAATTGCAACAGAATTTTTGCAACAAATTGCCACGTCAGTTGCCCCTGCTCACATGTTATTATTCTCTGGAAAATGAGTGTGGTTTTAAAAACCTAAAAGCAAATGCTCTTTCATTTCAGCATGGAAAGAGCTTAACATCTCAAAGGCTCTCCCTTGTCCTAACTACACCAGCTAAATCAGACTTGTTCTGCACATAACACTATTTCAGGTGACTAAGTGAACTACAAACAGCTGCTCAGAACTAGATTTGTCTCCACAAAAATCTCCCTGATCAACTAGTACAGTTGTAAAAAGGCTGTAGGTCATATCACAACCTCAGTACTGCTGTGCTGTTAGCTGGATGCAATGTGGGTATAAAACGTAATTTTTACTTGCCTGTTTAAGCTTGTGTGGCTTTGACCAGTAACAATTTAGGTCTGGGTGTGTGTGCTCTAAACTGGAATATATTCTCCTGCAGAAATAATTGCAACTAAAGGAATGCAAGTTACTTACGTCTGTATTCAGCTCCAAGTCTCAGCATCAGCCGAATGGGGAACACTTTAGCCCAGGGAGTCTCCCATTTCTGAATGAGGATGCCGAACAAGTACGGTGGGGTTGGGAGCACCAGGTCTTGTAGGGACTGGTACGTAGCTGCAATGTACAAGAACCCTCCATGTTCTTTGCTTCCAAGGAAGCTCTGGCTGAAAAAGGAGTGTCCCAGGTTGCCAACAACATTACCTATGAACAAAAATGCTCATTATTTCACTAGATTGAGAGCTATATCAAGAATTTTAGAAGTTTTTCAGAAGGGAAAAAAAATCCATATCAAACTCACTTTGCTTCCTGAAGCACTAACATCTATCAATCATACAAGAAGCAATGATTTGCTGCACATGGGGGCTCCTCCTGTGCAAAACTGCATAATCCGTTATGGAATAACTGTTGTAGACTACAGCCACCAAAGCCACGGTATCCCCGGTGGATCCACCTTTGCCGATACACATACTCAGTGGCTACCACTGGTAGGAAGACAGTTTTGTAGGAACACGCACACATACCTTAATTTCTGCACCTGACTGACTCAGCCATGCCTGCAAGTGTTACCAGGAGAGTACATACGACCACCGACCTGCCACCCCTCCTGGGGGAGCAGGGAGGGAGGCTAGCCTCAACCATTCCTGCCATCTGCCTGTTTCGTGGAGATCTGCCTGTTTCAAGTAGAGGCAGCGTAATGGAGGGGATGATGCAGCCCGGGGATAGCCAGGGAAGAGGAAGGATAGCGCAGGCCAGTATTGCTGCTAAGCAAGTGGTTCCTGCAACCTCCCCCTAGCACACTACAAAAGCACCCAAAAAAAGCCTGTTTTCAGTGTCTTCCAGATAGTCAAGGGGTTTCCACTGCAGAAGCTGCTGTTGATTGAACTAAACTTTTCGACCCAGCTGCAATTAAAGGAGAGATGTGCACCTGGTCAAATAATTAATGCCCACTGGTTGTCCTTCCATTTAGGCAAACCACTGGGGTGCCTGCTCAGACACATATTGAAGATCTGGATCTTTGTGTAATTTTTAAGAATTACACAAAAGAGTGTTTATTTAATTAGTACACTTAATGTAAAATGCAACTGAGAGAGACACAGGGGAGAAACATCACCAATTTTTACTCACATTTTTATTCTTTGATGCTGTTAATTTCCAAAAATGTTTACACTGGAATGGCTGAATGAATCTGAATGTTGATTAGATTATTATAGCATCCAACACAGCATTTAACATTGAAGCAAAGAACCATGGTGTGATTCCTTTTATCAGATGACAACAACAGCATGCAAATAATGTACAGAACATCACAATTCTCCATAGGAAGATGTGAATATTAATAGCGCTGATTTGCTCTTAAAGAAAATCACAAGTAATTTCAGAGTGTGGTTGATCACACTACTCATGAGGAATCGCATGGGTTTGAGGCACTCATGCAGGCCTCCTGGGCTTCTGCAGTAATCCCAGGCTTTCCCACCTGCAGACAGAGAGACTGCTAAGTAGGAGTTTCTGCTCTTTCTCCACCACCTCATAATGGAGTGTTTGTATTTGAACTCCAGGCAGTGATGTGCATGTCTCCAACATGCACATCAACTGGACAGTAACTGGAGGGTTTCTCCCTTTTACACACAGGAGACACACACAGACACACAAACATTAGGTTTTAAGTAAGTAAAAACATGAGTCACAAAAGTACAACTTTGACATCCTCAGTAATACAAGTATGATCTTCCAGTTAAGCCTTCTCTATTTTTATACTGCAAAACAGCCTAAAAATCATACACAAGCATTTACAAACACAAGAAAAATAAATACAGTAGGTACAGTTTTGGCCAGCAAAAGAAAGGTTAACCAATGAGTCTTTTCAAGTCTGTCCTTTACACTGAACCCCTATAAAAGTCCCAAGTCATAGCAGCTCTCCGTCAAGCCAGCGCCAGCATGACAATAATACAGCTATTCCTGCCCTCACTCTGGAGATGTGGCCACGCTACTTTGCATCCCTCCAGTCCACCTTGGCACAATCACCACCAAGTATTGCTTCCTTCACATGACCTTGGGACCTCCAGCTTTAAATATAGCTACTGGCGGGTCTGTAAACAAAAGGCTCTGTTTATAGTCCGAGTAACAAATAAGTTTAGGGGTTTCCTTGCTATTCAAATTTGTGGGCACCTCAGTGGACTTTTTTTTTTTTTTTTTCTGTACCCACAAGGTGCTGCACAAACTAAGCTCTCAAGTTCTCTGTTAAAAGGCGACAGGCTTCGGCAGCCCAGGTATCCCATGGCAGGGTGCAGCTTGTTTGTAGCTTGCCGCTATCCTGCAAAGCTGATTTGTAATTTTACAGATACACAGAGCTGACACCACCAACCCAGATCAAATTCCAGAACTGTTATAGGGGCTACAATTTCTGCAATGCTCAGCTGAGCATACTTGATGAAAAGTAGCTACTGGTCAAACTGAAGGACTAACATGATTAACAGAGACACATCAAATGTTGTCAGCTGCTGAAAATCATTGATCCTGCCCATGTGCAAATGCATTTCTTTGCTGTGACACTATCGCCTGCTCAGTGAATACACTGCTAATGCACCAATTCAGGCATCTTGCTAGTGAGTGCAAACCAATGTATCAATTGGTGTCACTTACTTAAAATAGCTGCCAGCACCTTTCTATCTCAACTCCATTTGTTTGCTTTTGCAGTTCCCACCTACCCTCACTAATCTCCTCTTCTTCATTTATACTTCCTTTTTCCCTTCCCATCTGTTCTTACCGAAATAGAAACTACACGCCTGATAGTAAAATTACTTGGTGACGTTCTCGGTTCCAACAACATGACCATAATAATCCTTTCTAACCTTAAAATGTATGAAGTGTATGAACTGCTAAACTGAATTGAATTCTGCACCCTTTTCTGAAGCATTTTCTGTGTGAAAGAGGCTAGGCGAAGTGAAGCTGTACAATACCGTATAGTTCTGAGACATGCGGTACTGCCCACTGGGATGACAA
This sequence comes from Calonectris borealis, assembly GCF_964195595.1. Lineage (NCBI taxonomy): Eukaryota > Metazoa > Chordata > Aves > Procellariiformes > Procellariidae > Calonectris > Calonectris borealis. The sequence continues at coordinate 7,440,485 of NC_134319.1, forward strand.
AGCAATCAGACATTTCCACTTGTGACTGATGCCAAGTGCTGCAGCAGAAGGGGAAGACTACGTACTTTTTCCGTTTCAGGAGATGGAGCTTCAAGGCTCACACGCTTGGGATGCCTTAAGAAGAATTTTTTCAGCCAACAGAAACATGAAAAAAACCCTCAGAGTGGAATCTGCAACTCAGCTGTTCAGCACTTTGCTACCATAAGCCACAGCATTATAAATTACTCCTTTTGACACAAGCAGCTCGCACAGTGCAAGCTCCAATAAGTCACCACTATTAAGAGGACAAACGATTGGGATTAGGTAGTTGTGCTGCAATTCATTATTTATAAGAGCACGCAAGAGCCTGCTATGTGGACAGCATGGGAAGAATCAAGCAAGAGTTTTCCTACACACCTCTCTAGTGCCCTTTTCAACAAGCAAACCCAAGTCAAAAAGCCTCTTTGGGCATTGGGCTTGTCCCACAAACATTTCTGCACTGACCAGGGGTTGTCAGCCTTTCCTGCCACGTCTTTGAAGGTGGTTCCAAGGCAAGGCCCCACTGATAAGTTGCTATTACCAGCTTGACACGATCAAACCCAACCCACTGCACCGTTATACATTTTAAGCATAGAACTGTGTTTCAGAAGCTTGTAGAGAAAGTGTAGCTGTCAGAAAAACCTTGGAAAAAAGCTATCCTTCTCAAAAGCATGTAATTTAATTTACAAAATATCACAACTTCCTTTCTAAAGAGGTAATCTCAAGAGTAAACAGAAAAGCGCCTTTCCTTATATTAAGTTCCAGCACCTGACCACAGACAATTGACATTATTTAGGAAGTACCTTAAGTGTGCATGATGCATCTAAAGCAGCTCTGCGGGAGGTCAGTACTTATTCTCTTCTCATTATGCTGGGTTACCCTTGACTTTAAATCCTAAGCAGTTCTATAAAGTCCTTTAAAAAACCATGCTTTTATCCACCGATGTGACTTTCTCTTCAGTCATGATCCATGCTGTCTTGAATTCTCACTTGGGTATCTTCCTCTGATGAACAATGTACTTTGCATATCAGTTTGGCAATCCCTTCTGGATTCAAATAAAATAGTTTATACCAGGAAAGGTAAAAAAAAAAGATTCCTGCATTTGTTTATTGCCCTCAATATGTGGGCAATATGAAGCCAGTTAGGTGCTTTTACTAAAAACAGTGAGGTTAAATTCCTAATGTTTGCTTCATATCTTTTGCTTAATCCCAGGTCAAAAAGCTAGTATTAGCACCCAGTCTCAGGGAAGGCATACATATGTGGCCTGGGGAAGTTACCTGCATCTGTCCGGCCTCATTTCACTGTCATCAATAACAACCAAGAACTGCCAAGTACCAAACACCATGCCAGCATCCTGAAAACCCAAGCATCCCAGTTCTGTAGCAAGAGATGCAAAGCAATATTCATCTGGGAACAATCTTGCCAGATGGATTTTCTTCAAGAGCAAATGAGCAGATACCCTTTGGAAAAGCAATACAAACCCAGTCACTACCACACCAAAAGCCACAAAGAGACACAGAAGAGACAAGACCGTGAATGTAACTTGATGGCACAACACATCTGTAGCAGATGACAACATTGAGGAAAAAACATATGAAATTCAACATTCAAAGTTCTGACCATACTCAGCATCTTTTTATTGAAACACATCAGCAAGTAACTTGGAAAGAACTTACTCATATTGGCAAGGGACATAATGCTTCACTTACTACTACTGTGAGTAGCAGTTACCAGCATCCAAAACTTCCTCAGACTAGTCTGTGGCAGTCTTCCAAACAATCACTCTTCACACCTTATATGATGTTTGATTTTGTACCCATCTTTCCACGTTACACTTGCAGGGGTGTATTATTCACTCAGTTAACCTGTTCTCTGTTCAGAACATCTACATGGGCTTCTTTATAGATCTACTCTGTATTAGCTACCTCTTTACATAATTAAAACCAGGCGGGCTTAAAAATACACAAAACTGACTGGGACAGATCTACTGTCACCCAGAATATTCCCCAAACCAGGGCAATTGCAAAGCCATTTCAAGCAGTTGCCAGATTTGCATTTTCACTACAAAAGTAACAGAAGCATTTATTGTATTCCACCAAAGAGTTGATGTACTAGGGCATATCTGGCAGCTCTGTATTAACACATCCAACTGCTTCAAAGTACCCATTCAGATGGACAGTAGTTCTCATTTTTCCATTCACTAGACCTCCTGCCAGGCTTACAGCCAACAGACAAGGATAATCATGGGATTACTACTACAAGAGTAAAACTACTACCACCACAACAGAAATCATTAGCTTTCAATTTCAAAACAAGAAAAGCAACACAGCAGGGAGCTTGATGACAGAGGGCCCAGAGGAAAACTAAAGTGATGGAAACTGAACAGCAATTAATACTTGCCTTAGTTAACAACTTTACAATTTATTATAACTCACACGCATACAACCTATAGTGAAAAATGCCATTTTTCCTTCAAAATCTCTCCATTGTTTTACGATTTTAAAGTCCTAACACCAGACCATAGCTTGAGGTTGAGGACTTCCCGTAAGAAAACTAATGAAGGTTCCGGGCAGTGCTGCACCAGACTGACATCTTATCCATGCTGAAATAGGAGATGAACCTTGAAGGACAAACTGCAAAGCACTGAGTATACAGACCAAGCGCTCCTGCCTGCAGGTCTGAGGCCTGGGCTCCGCTGGCGCTACTTGCACATGCTACAGCCGTACCCTGCAAAGGGCTGAGAGCAATACCTAGCACAGAGGACAGGACTCGGCCTCAGGAAACAAGTTATCCTCTGAGGAAAGCAGAAACATCTGGGAATAGGCATGAGTACATACAAGTTCGTGCTTCTAGGCTTGAATGCAGAATTAAAACTCGAGCAAGAAGAGCGAGTAAATAAATGTGACTCATGAAAATAAAAATCGCTATAGATGTGGGCTTTAATTAAATAAACAAAAGAGGAATGCTGTATTTTTCAGCTGAAAACAAAAACAAGAAACCCAGAATCACTCCAAAACAAAATCAACATCACTAAATGTAATTCCTGTTTCCACTTCAATAAAAAATACTATGTCTTTTTACTTTATGACTGTTTTTAAGAAAACATTTACTAAAGGAGATAAATAAAAAACGTCCACAGAATTTATTTCAGTTTCCTGATGGCAAAATAAATTTAAACCAATATATTACATAACAAAAAATGAAACCATGAGGCAGGGTTTTAAATAGTTTCTAACTTCTAATGGGAATTCTCGTTTACTCTAAATGTCTACCATCTAATCGCCAGGAGAGGTGCAGTACCTCTGAACAACTTTGGAAGTATGGCTCCATCAGCCATGAAAACTGATAACCACTTCCAAGGGATTACAGCCACCAAACTGAAACCCCCACAACATCATACCCTGTCTCTCTGGCTGAATAACGTTTAAAACAGCCAGAGTTGCAAATATGCTAATATATATTTCTCCCTCTCAAACACGCATGACTTGGAAAGAAAAAAGGATGGATATTGACAGAGTGCATTACAAACTGCTATGGGAATTTATGAAGGAGCTATGTTCTACAAAAACTTCAGTGCGGTTGGTATTATATAGCTACACAAGGTGTCTATCTACTTCTACTACATGTCTGAAATACAACATAGCGCAAATCCTACCGAAAGAACATTACACAGTGGAATTCTTAAACAGTGAAAGTTGGTTTCTGATTAAGAATTGTACAATAGTAAGCAGCTCTTTGCATCAGTGCAATTGTAGGATATCAAATTACTACCACTAGAGCACTAAAAAAAGAATTCCAGATACATTATGTAGGAGTTATAAATTATGTATTTCTGTAGTGTAATTATACAGAACTTCACTGCAATATACACACCAAGCTGGATTTATATCTGCAATATACATCTATACACACACACACGCACGCAATTTTTCGTATCTATCTCCCTCTGAATAACATCATAATTACAAGATAAAGCATTGCAAATGAAGTGAGGTTTGGAAAGGTATTTGTTTCCAGTGTACATGAGATCCATTATGACATGTGATAATAGTACATTCTGAACCTGGGAACCTCTCTGGACAACCTGACCTTTGTTGTATCAAGACATTTTAGGAAACAAAGATCTTTTTCATTATTTTACTAAAGTGTTGGATTCAGTCACTCCAAAGGCATTGCAAATTATATGCAGAACCCTTTGTAAACGTATTTTCAGTATACAACCTTAATGTGATCCAATTTCACCTCTGGAAAACTAGCTTTATTTTCTAATCAATGGAACCAAGTACTTGCATTTTCCTTATACAATAATTTTTGAACTCTAAAGTCCAACAATAGCTAAAAGTGGAAGCCCATTTACTTAGCAAATGTAAAATGTGTAAAGGTTTACATAACACAATCTTGCAATTGAGATACTAAAATTCAAAATTCAGGGATAATTTCTGCAATGCCCTACAATTCATTCCAGGCACACACGACATATATATTTGTATTACTTTATAATATAAATAGTATCTCCATAATGTGGCAATAGATACACACACTGTGGGAATCAAATTTCTGAACTACCTGGTTTGGTGATATTTAATATACTATCCACAAGGATTCTCAAAATTTTCTTTCTGTGTCTTTAAAAAAGCTACCCTGACTTCAAGCTGATAAAAAATTAAAATTATTAGAAGCAATGTCATGAGTGTACTCATGAGCCCTGCTGAATATCCTACTACGCTTACTGCTAAATGAAGTACAGTACTAATTTCAGATGTGTTAGCCGTATTCAAATTCTTACCCCAGCACCTAGCAGAAGCAGCCAGAGCAGACATTCAGCAATGGCTGCTGAACACAAAGTTGTCACAGGCAAGAGTCCTCCTGCTCCACTGCTGTAATAGTCTATGCATGGCCTTTATAGCCCAAACTTCTTTGCTCTGCTGGCACGCAGAGGAAGGCTGGAAGATCTTTGGAGCAGCTCCCCAGATTACCAGCACCTCATTAATACTTTTATTTGGTGAGATGAATATAACACTGGATACTAATAACCAAGAACAACCCCCTATCAGCTTTGATCCTTATTCTCTTTTTATATTCTTTTGTATAAAAATAGACATTTGCTAAATGACAAAAATGTGAGTATCTGACCCAGTACAATCATCTACTCAAATAATTTTTAACAGAGAGCATTCCTACCTGCTAAGGCATCCCGGTAAAGTTGCACAAAATGGTTAAAGATATCCTTAGGCAAACATTTCTCATCAGGCAAACACTGCAAGAGAATGACTATCTCTGACTGCCCCACTGCGTGCATGCCTTTTGTAGTGAAACACCAGCACTTCCTGTTCACATCTGCAGAGAGGAACACACGTATCAGAACAGGAGATCAGCATTTCATAAAATATGCCTAAATTTCACTATAGGAAGATAGCTCTTTCAAGAATCAGTTTTACAGCATGTTTAGTTGTGATATCTGTCACACAGACAAATTAGGCTCTAAATCTGTTACCTTGCAAGCAAGTGCATCCAAAACAAAAGCAGCTCAGTAATTCCCCGTTTACAGCTAAGGAAGAGCCAGAGCATTACAGCTCCCGGTCAGATCTTGGGATTAACACCACAGAGCAGACTTTTAGCAGTTTGGGTACCCAAATTAAAGGACAGGATTTAAATGGGAATGAAGAAACCTGGGAAAAGGCCAGACTGTTGGCTGTGCGTATCATGATCCTGACAGCTAAACCAGTTTCAGACAGTGTATCTCTCTTAAGATGGATAGCTGGATGTCAGGTGTTTTCTTGAGACGTCACTGTGTTGTTCTGCTTCACGTGATGTTAGTGATAACACATACTCTAAGCTTTACAATTCATTTGTTGAGAATACTAAGTTATTGAAATAAAATCTTTTGTCTAATAGGTATATAATATGCATACTAATGACATATTTATACATAAGTAAAAAATTGTACTGCTATCTAACCAGATGCTGAAAAGTTTATAAACAACATCTTAATTTATTGTACAAACTTTTCACAGAACCAAAACATTCTACTGCAAAACTGTCTTTCTCAATTTCTCAGATAATGTTTTCTTATCCAGTAGAGATCAACTGAGGCACTAACATTAGAAGCCATCTGTCTGCCTCCCCGTTCATTCCTCCCTCCCTCAGCACACGTACACACACACATGCACACACAGTATAGAAAAGGGTAGAAGAGGTGCACAGTGGAACGGAACCTGCGTTTTATTACAGGATCCTATCTGCTTTTTCCAGAATGCGATGACAGGGAAATGAGTTAAGCACCCAAAGGAAGAACAAGTGATAAAATACCTTGCCCTACCAAGTTGGACAGGAGACACTGATCTCCAAACCTGAGACTGGAGGCTCTATCAGTCTAGTTTATATTTTCTACATAAAATTATCTGTATTGATGTCTAAATCACTGGAAAACAGCCTTTTGTAATTTAACTTAATATGGCTAAGTACGAAGTTTTCAATCCACGCACATTTTCAAAGACTATCCTACCAAATAAAAATGCTGCTGTTCCTACTAATAATATATATAACATTTCCCCTCTCATACCCCAAGTCTTATTTAATAATAAAAACTTACAATTTACTATTTTTACCATGGACAGCAAATTAGCATTTAAAACAAATACAAGAGGGTCAGGGCCACCATCCTCCAGCTGCTGCATGACAGAGATCTGAGAAGGTCTCTCTTCTACAGCATAGTCTATGAAAGAAACAAGTAAACAAACAGTGAAGTCCTTAACTTACTGGTACAGTACTCTACATTATAATCAGATAACCCGATTCTTATGTTTTTTGCTTTTTTGACCTTTCAAAAAAAACTTATTTAAGTATTGCTGGTTTGATTGATTGTGGTGTTTTCAAACTTCAATAGCATTTATGTGCATAAACCCTGTACGTGCTTTAGAAAAGTGAAGCTTATTTCATAAATCAACTTTTTTTCGGTATTGACTGGAGGAGAAAATGGAAATCAAATTAAGAAATGTGTCATGGTGTCAACTGAAATCCCAAATGACAAAGAAGTTAACGATTGTTATTTGTATCACAGTAAAGCACAAGAGCATCAGTCCTGGACTACAAACACCAACACATGGTCTATCCCTACGTCACATAACACTTTCTGTGCATTAGCTACTAGGAAGATAACAAAAAGGGGAACACTATATAAAACAACATTTTTTATAAATCACAGAAGATCTAAATCCAGTGTAAAATGGATTCCAACATGAAACTTCAAAGAAGTCTGTAATGTCCCTCTATGGTTAGACCCAGATGACTAGCAATTAAAATTTTTCATCCATGTGATTATAATCTACTGTGCATTTAAGCTTTAACAAAAAATAGTTACACTGATGAAAACAGATTTTGAAAGAAATGTATTACCTTTCCAGCTAAAATTACCTAGAAAGATAGGTAATTTTGGTTTCTAATGTGAAAAATGTTTTTGGAATCTTTTTAAATCGAATCAGAATATCAGAAGTAATATGCTGCAAAGAAAATCCAGTATGTGACAGCATATGAAACAACATCAACTTAGCTTACAAAATACGATTTATGTTAGGTTATGTATATAAAAGCTGAAAAGTATACTGTAGTATCACTCCTTTTTTGTGGAGGAGACTGAATAATCAGGCACCTATATGAACAGCTAACACAGGTTGGAACAGATTTGTTTTGAAGTTAAATGCTGCTCACATTTTGGTTTTGACACTATCCTGCAATAAAAGGTTACTTCCAGCTTAACATTAGAAATGCACTGTATCAGCAAAATATTTAATAGGAATAAAAAAATCAAAGATGAAAAAATAAGTTAATCCCAAGAATGTATTAAAGGATGTCATGAATCAGACTGTGGAAAGCAGCTGTCAGATAAACAAATATATACATCTTTTTAATCTTTTAAAAATTAGTTTTTAATTTTCTGAATCCTCCTCCATTTGGATACTCTGGAAGGGGACATCACAATTACTAAAAGCTTCACTGTGGGCCAAGATGTGCAATAGTGCTGTTGAATGCAGTGCTTGGGGATGCCTCAGACAGAGCGGATGTTCCAAGAGAATTTCAGAGAAGGGAGGCATGAATATTCATAAGGCTAATTAAAATGTATCTCTGTGTGAAACATTCCCCACAGTCCGATCAGTGAAGAAATTAGCACATATTTCTGGACTGAAGTTAATTTTCTTTTTGCTTTGTGTTTTACTTCTTATAGTAATTTCATCGCAAGATGGGGTTCTTCCTAGATGCTAATAAGGAGTGTCACAACGTTTAGCCATGAGTACTTACTGTGAATTTCTTCAAATACTCAGCATATTGCCAGCATCTTATTTTTCAAATAAACACAGCAACTATTAGGTTAATTGCAACTGGTAAGCATAAAAGCTAGCTGCCAAATACTCTCACCTCCTTTTACTCCAGTGGAGATGAGAATTGGAGGAAGACCATCTTCAGGAATTAGATTCATTGCACTGCCAACAGGACTGCCAACCTGAGTTATATTTCCCGAGAATACAGAAGCATTATCAGTCTACAAGAAGCAAACAACAAAAAAGGACAACATTACAAAAGTAATAACGATTAAATGTAAGAGCTGGCTGACCAGATTACTAGATATAGGTGAAGGAGTCTGTGTCTGCTGGAGAACCAGAAGCACCAAGAAATTTGGCTCTTTAACAATAGATGATCATGTGATGACTCCTGTATGTGAACGGTTACTAAAAAGCCTGCTTAGACAGAGACTGTATCTCCCTTCTCTGTCCCATTTTTTTACAAAATCTAAATGTACCTACGCCCGTCCGAACTTTTTGCAAAGTCTCAATTCCACTCACATGCGGTATGGTGGATTTAACATTGTTAGATTATATCTGCACTTTCCTGCATACATCATTTTATGAGAACTGTCAAACAAAGTATTTTTCTGCTTTGTGCTATGACAATGTTATTGTTTCAAACTCCTTACTGACCATGACTCAGCTTCTTTAAAACACGCATTACACAAATATCCTTCATACACAGGCTGTACAGCCAAACACTTGGAAGCCACCTAGCACACAGACTTCAAACATTGCTTAGTGCTCTGCCCCGTAATAGTTCATTTCAGTTCAAAATACATGGTTGTTTCAGCACTCTGCAAACATTAAAATAAGTTAGGACACTTGCTACACAACATACTAAGACAAGCCTCAACAGATTTCCTAGATCAGTCTTACTGAAATCACCACAGAAGCTAATATACTACTCACGACCAAAGCTGGCATGGTATTTTGAGCAGTGAATAGCATAACGCTTCCTTACTTCTGCTGATAAAGTGTTGTTGGTCACGGGCTTTGATGGATCATGCGACACTGCTAAGGTTCCTGTGGAAGTTGTCCCAGCCACTGTCAGTTTTGCTGCATCGGCAACTTCTCCATTAGGTAATATCCCATCAGCAAACCAAACACGCCTTTGTTCTCTAGGTTGAGCCACTAGAGAGAACATAAAAAAATAGGATTTAAAATGTCACAGCAACATTGACTGGAAAATCTGAGTACAGAAGAGCAAAACAAAAAATTAATAAGTAGAGAAACGTGGACTGGAAGGGACTTAAGACATCATCTAGTGCATTTCCTATGGCAGCATCATGTATAAACACATCTGCTGAGAAAAGTTTCCTTGTCCTTAAAAACCTGATGTCCCTACCGTGGGCAGGAATATCACAACTGGCATTAGCTACAGTATTTGGAATGGATGAAGTGCAGATATTCTTTCCAAATTCTTACTACAGGTAAATTGAAAGAAAAAAGAAGTACTCTTACCTTCTGCTCCAGGATGCTTTAAAACTCCCACAGGTACCATGACAGTGGGAGGCGGAGAGCTCAGGGCGCCCGAGGCCTGAGCCTGCTGCAAAGGAGGGATAGTAGAACAGTATTCAGCGGGATTGTTAGGGTTAGGACTCTGGCTTGAGGCACTCATCATGTTCTCCCAGGCTTGAGCTAAAGCAAATAAAGAACAAGAAACATGAGCACAGAGGAAGGTATCTAACAGTCCAAAACACTGTGTTAAGTTGTCAGTAGGTATGGACCCTGTCACCTTCCAAAGACTATCTCTCTTACTTTATTTAAAAGCCCAGAAGACTGTAATTAAGCAAGAAAATGCATAGCAGGAGGAGAAACGGCACTAGTCCTGTGCAATAAAAATATCAGTTCATATAGAAATATTTTCTGAAAATTATAACAATATACTTTGACCTGAATGATGCTTAGTTCCTCATGCTTCATTTTGTTTCCTTTTCAAAGATTTAACTGAAAACACTCAATCCTTATATATGTATGTACGTTTATCACACTGTATGGACAGATGGTCATTTCTATTACAAATGTTTTATAACCTACAGGACACGTGAGCAGGTTTATCTTTTGTATATGAGAAAAAGCACCTTGCATTTCTTTATATCCAGGGCAGATCAGTACAGATCAACAATTTATATTCTTAACTATAAAAAACCCTTATGCTATTAATTCTGAAGGCACGACTTGAGCCTTAATTCAATTGTCCAAACAGTAACACATAAAACTTCTTTGTCAACAACATCCATCACAGGGAAATCTCTCCTCTAGCTAGTGAAACAGACTGTATCTCCACAGCACTACTTCTTTTTCATCTGTAAGGAAGGCTTGTAGCTATGCTAGGTACCAGAAAATTTGTATGTGTGATGGCACCTTCAACCATATTAGTATGTTGCAAATAAATGCATTCCTCCAGTCAGGCATAAATATCATGCCACCTAAGCTTTCAGAGCAGCTATAAAGCCTGAATAAATCATGTACATCTTTGGGTTCCTTTGGCTATGAATTGTCAGAAACCCAAGGTGAAAATAACAAGCCCAAAAAACCCCAAACAGAACACAACAGAACATAAACCCCTCCTGCTTCCTCCCATCAACCTGCAAAACCAATAGAGTGAAATGCCTGCCAATGGAAAAGGTATTGACACTTCCATTTGAGAAGATTAATTAAATGGAAGTATTTTTTAACAGCAATTCTGTATTCATTTAGAGTATATGTCCTGAAAGAAGGAAGTGTTAAAAATGCACAAAGAAAAGTTAAATCTCTAGGATCCCTTTATTAGAAAAGTCTTAGCATGGTAAAAGAACATTTTTAAAGCCTTCTCTGAATCAAGCAAAGTGCCAACTCACCAATTGAGAATACAGTAAAAATAGCATTGGAAACTTATTAAACACATAGCCTGGCCATAGAAAAGTGCCAGAAAACATAAAACCATCCCCCCACACCCCGGTGAAACACAAACCAGATACTGAGCAATCAAATGAAATAACTATTTTTAAAGTGCGATTCCTACCCCCGATTCCAAGACTGTGCAAAGATTAACACTTAACCTGCTGCACTGAGTGGAAGAAAAAAACAACTGTACTGACAAAGAAACTGCAAGGATCAGGAGGGATCAGATATGATCAGGCTACAGGTTAACTAACCAGTAACCAAAACCATCATCACAAAGCACTGCAGCAGGGATGGAAACAGAGAGGTAGCCCAGGGCAAGTATGCAGGCAGCACTCTCCCTATAATAAACCAAGCAGTGGTGTCACTGTTTGCTGCCATTAATGTGTATCCGTCCTGGCAACAGAACAGAAAGGCTTTTAAAAGGAAATCATTATAATATGATCAATTTTATTATGCCTTTTTACAAGAACACTTCTGGTTTCAACTGAAATATTTTCAGATTCTTCCCTTCCTCCAGATGAAAACAAATCCTATTCATCACCAAAAGGAGCCAGCTGTCTTTTGCAGGTGTATGTGTAATTCCTTGTTCTTGTACACCTTGAAATGTGCTAATTTCTCCATCTCAAACTGTAACATTTTAGCACCCCTTCAATGTCATCATCAGGACTTGGTTTTAATTTCTAGATATTACAACCTACAATTTCCTGTTACCTTACATTTGGCCTACAGTAAAGAATTATTAATAATTAAAACCTACCACTGCACACTGATCAATCTTTAATCTTTTTGAAACAGAAAATTATTCCTGTTTAATAACAGAAACTTATCTCAAAACTAAGCACTCAGTTATTTTCAACTGAACCTGGGTAATACTGAACTTCTTTGGAGAAAAAATAAAGCTATAAGCTAGATGCTCAACAAATTAACAGATCTTTCTGAAAACAGCAGCCCAAATAATCTACTACACAGTAACAGGTAAAGATACCATCAAAATTACCTTGTCTGAACACTGATGTAAAACAGAATTTTCCCAACTAATTCTTGGTTAAAACTACAGCAGCAATCTTTTATCAAAGTCTGCAAAGTTTAACTAATCATTTGCAGAAATGGAGATTCAATGATAACTGTTCAATAGTTATCGGATAGTTAGTTATCCTAACGGTTAAAAGTTTGCATTTAGAACATGAATTTCATAGAATCATAGAATCATTAAGGTTGGAAAAGACCTCTAAGATCATCGAGTCGAACCATCAACCCAACACCACCAGCCCACTAAACCATGTCCCTAAGGGCCTCATCTACACGTCTTTTAAATACCTCCAGGGATGGTGACTCCACCACTTCCCTGGGCAGCCTGTTCCAAGGCCTGACCACTCTTTCAGTAAAGAAATTTCTCCTAATGTCCAATCTAAACCTCCCTTGGCGCAACTTGAGGCCATTTCCTCTCATCCCATCGCCGGTTACTTGGGAGAAGAGACCAACCCCCACCTCCCTACAACCTCCTTTCAGGTAGTTGTAGAGCGTGATGAGGTCTCCCCTCAGCCTCCTCTTCTCCAGACTAAACACCCCCAGTTCCCTCAGCCGCTCCTCATAAGACTTGTGCTCCAGGCCCTTCACCAGCTTCATTGCCCTCCTCTGGACACGCTCCAGCACCTCAATGTCCTTCTTGTAGTGAGGGGCCCAAAACTGAACACAGGATTCGAGGTGCGGCCTCACCACTGCCGAGTACAGGGGCACGATCACCTCCCTGCTCCTGCTGGCCACACTATTTCTGACACAGGCCAGGATGCCGTTGGCCTTCTTGGCCACCTGAGCACACTGCCGGCTTATGTTCAGCCGGCTGTCAACCAGCACCCCCAGGTCCTTTTCCGCCGGGCAGCTTTCCAGCCACTCTTCCCCAAGCCTGTAGCGTTGCCTGGGGTTGTTGTGGCCGAAGTGCAGGACCCGGCACTTGGCCTTGTTGAACCTCATACAGTTGGCCTCAGCCCATCGATCCAGCCTGTCCAGGTCCCTCTGCAGAGCCTTCCTACCCTCGAGCAGATCAACACTCCTGCCCAGCTTGGTGTCCTCTGCAAACTTACTGAGGGAGCACTCGATCCCCTCGTCCAGATCATTGATAAAGATATTGAACAAGACCGGCCCCAAAACTGAGCCCTGGGGAACACCGCTCGTGACCGGCCACCAACTGGATTTAACTCCATTCACCACAACCCTCTGGGCTCGGCCGTCCAGCCAGTTTTTTACCCAGCGAAGAGTGTGTCTCACCTGTCTAAGCCGTGAGCCGCCAGCTTCTCTAGGAGAATGCTGTGGGAGACAGTGTCAAAGGCTTTACTGAAGTCCAGGTAGACCACATCCACAGCCTTTCCCTCATCCACTAGGCGGGTCACCTGGTCATAGAAGGAGACCAGGTTGGTCAAGCAGGACCTGTGTTCCATGAACCCATGCTGGCTGGGCCTGATCCCCTGGTTGTCCCGACATGGCTCGTGGGCGCCCTCAAAACGAACTGCTCCATAATCTTCCCCGGCACCGAGGTCAGGCTGACCGGCCTGTAGTTCCCTGGATCCTCCTTCCGGCCCTTCTTGTAGATGGGTGTCACATTGGCAAGCTTCCAGCTGTCCGGGATCTCCCCAGTTAACCAGGACTGCTGGTAAATGATGGAGAGTGGCTTGGCAAGCTCCTCCGCCAGCTCCCTCAGTACCCTCGGGTGGATCCCGTCCAGCCCCATAGACTTGTGAGCATCCAGGTGGCATAGCAGGTCGTTAACTTCTTCCTCTTGGATTATGGGGGGTTTATTCTGCTCTCTGTCCCCGTCTTCCAGCTCAGGGGGCTGAGTACCCTGAGGATAACTGCTCTGACTATTAAAGACTGAGGCAAAGAAGGCGTTAAGTACCTCAGCCTTATCCTCGTCCTTGGTGGTAACGTTCCCCCCCGCATCCAATAAAGGATGGAGATTCTCCTTGGCTCTCCTTTTGTCATTAATATACTTGTAGAAGCATTTTTTGTTGTCTCTCATGACAGTGGCCAGGTTGAGTTCTAGCTGGGCTTTTGCCTTTCTAATTTCCACTCTGCACGACCTAATGAGATCCCTGTACTCTTCTTGAGTTGCCTGCCCCTTCTTCCAAAAGTGGTAAACTCAATTTGTCTGACTTCTCATTCTACCTACTACATGTTAAAGTGTGCCTGTCAGACCTTCTTCTACCATTGAAGTAAATTCTGTCATCAAGTTTCAGTTATCCAGATATACATACTCCAAGATCAAGTCACCTATTCACCTTTCCATTAATAAACCAAAGACAGAGCGCCTGGAATTTCTCATGATGGGACAGGTTTTCTCATGATTTAAGCACTCACATGGATCCTCTCTCAACCTAATCCAATTTTTCTACTTTCTCAATTCAAGACATAAAAACTGAACATCGAGTCTTTCAGCAACAGCTGTCTCAGCATCATGGAAATAAGTCAATTGGGCAGCATAATTACTCAAAGGTAACTGCCAGCTCAGGGAGTTCTTGAAATTTTCAGAAGCCTCAAGATACAGTGGGAAGAATACTCTGTGTTTGCCCATATTTATACCACATATCTAAAGTGTTAATACTGTAAAGGACAAAATACAAAATAGATTCCACGGGCCTTTGGTCAAAACCAAACACAGTCTTTCCTTACACCAAGCAGAGGTAATATAACTTCTTGTTTGTTCTACTTGTTAACTTCGTAATTACTTGTGCCCTCTCTCGTATGTCCCATGTTCACATCAGACTTTTAGCCACAGCACCATTCTGGGTTTGACAGAATCTCCAGTAACGTGCCCAAAGCAATAATCCAAACTCAATTGTCCACATCTGTGGATAGGTTTTTAGACAAAACCTCCTACACTAGCACCAAGGAGTTAAGGAGGAAGAAGAGTTGGATTAATTTGTGGATAAATACTACTTCCCCAATTTCTTATAGTACATAATCTAGAAGAGGCACAACTGCATTACTCTTCTCTTTGGCATCCCATACAAAAGTGTAATAGGTTATCCACTCAGGCATCAAAGGATGGAGAGTAGGCTTCTGAATTAAAACCAAAAAAACAACAAAAATCATAGTTTCTGCAGTCCTGGTATAGCACTCACAAATGAAAGCTTACAAACTCATTGCAACCTTACCAGTTTTTGCCTTCTGTTAATCGTACTTAGTTTAGGAATCCCCACGCTCCACAGCAATTCCATGCTGATCTCTCAAGGGCCTTTGTTGTTTTAGCATACTTATACAAATAAAGTATTTTGATTTTTTTTTAAAAATACCATTACTGCAGCTCAACACAAAGCCAGTGAAGTGCTGCATCACAGATTTTCTTTCCACTTACCATTCATTAGTACTGAATGGCAGATTACACACACTCTAGCCTCCTTTCGATCCATGTACAGCAACTTGCACTTCAGGCTACAGCATGCCGCACAAAAAACCTGGAACCAAAGGGGAAACAACTTAAGTGTTCTTCAAAAATGTGTGATAAACTGATGAATTCCGACAAAAGAATATCTGTAAAGCTCTAGACATGCAAAATAAGGAGGTAAATTATCAGTATTTTCCCATTAAAGCCACAGTGACTAATACCTGCCCAGGGTGCCTTTCCTACTAATCCTGATGAAGCAGTATTATGTGCAACACATAAATGCATGTTGTCCCGATACTGCCCAGTGGTGTTTTTAAAATATGTTTGGCATAAATGACAATGGGTTAATAAATTCCTACCACTTTACAATCCCTCACAGAATTAACAATTTGAGAATTAATTTCAGTCTTAGAAAAAGCATGAGTACTTTCGAGAATCAACTATGTTTAAATGCACAAGTTTTCTCTACAGAAGAGATTGCTGTGGCACAAATTAATTCAAACGAGTCATTTTTATTTGCAGCAGAGCAATTCATCTGTATTAGCAACTCTAGCTTTTTAATCTCTTCATATATAACAAGCTATTCCTGAAGTTGGGATTTCAGTGGATGTATCAAAATGTTCTAAGTGTTCAACATACAAAATGACATTGGTACTGCAAGAAAATCTTGCTCCATTTATGTATTTAAAAAAAAGCTCGTATTTACATGATTACAAACACTACAGCATCACAACACTAGAGAGAAATTAGGAACTGCATTTTATGCACATTGGCTGCTAAGGGAGTGCCCGTTGCAAAATCCCTGAGGGGACAACTTGCTGCGGAGATGCAGCTGCATTGCTAGCGCTTCTCACCTGAACCAGCTCTCACAACTCCCCAGTCCTGGGCAGGAAACAGTATTGAGGCTTCCTCCAGACAAACAAAACCGTAAAACATGAGCATGGCTTGTGCACCAAAACAAACACTTGCATGCAGATATGATCCTACAATAGCAATTGCAAACTCAAAATCCTGCAGAACAGACAAATCAGGGTGCCCTAATGATTTCTTATTTGTTTTAAAGAATAATATTTGCTTTGTTTAAAAAAGAAAAGTATTTCCTCAGGGTTATTATGCAGGTGACACGCAGAACGGTAATGCCACACACAGGAAATCTAGAAGCAGCAGCTACCTCGCAAATTAGTTCAGGTATCAACAGATAATTTCAAGTTTTAATTATAGGTGGATATTGTATCTACAATTCACTATGCGTTGTTATTATGATTTGTAACGCTTTCTTAATCCAAAAAATTATTCCATCATCACTTCAACAGCAGTATTTCTATAATATAGACAAGAAACTACATAGGCTTCTCATATATAAATATTTGTAAGCCTAACTGAATTTCAACCAAGTTAAAGATCACACCAAATTATGACCACTTTGCAGCCAGTTACCTTTGCAGTCTTTTAGTGGCACGTGTTTAAAATAAGCACATCTAAAATAAGCTCTGAGTTCACCATGAGAGCTGAAAATCCAATGTGAAGAAAGAAGAGCTCACCCTGTCTCATTTCAACCAGTTTTAATGTTTCCTAATTATATCAACTTAAACATTTCAGAAACAAAATGTAAGTGTGTATACACTGGCATTTTCATGCAAAAATAAAAACAACCCTTCCACATATGTGAAAACCTTTTTTTTTTTAAAAAAAAAAAAAGCAAATGTACTTTAAAAATCTGATTTCTGCATTTACACCTTAACCCAGGTTACAAGCATTCTAGGGAATATTAATAACAACATCACAGCATATTTTAGAGACATTTGCATTTCAGTGGGAGAAACTTCCAGTCGGAAGTTCAGTATTGAACATGGAAAAATCAATGTCTTCAACCATAAATGAAGGACCAACACAAATTAATAGCTAATTTGGGACCCTTTATCAAACAACACATTGTGCATTCAGCAAAGCTCCCAAGTGCAACGATCTAAATATTAAAAGAGAAAATAGAAGCAATGACAGAACATCTACAGCTCCTCTCTTAGGCTGCATCAGCCTTCTAACAGTAGTAATGCAGAGGAAGAACACAATCCAGCACAACTGACAATTCAGTTTTGTTATTAACAATCACCAAGTCATTATCTCAGTATATCATGCTGTAAAAAAATAACATAGCAGTGTCAAAGCAAGTTTTTATGTTACTAGGGTTTTCAGGTTCACTGGGAGTTGTTAAAGCATTAGTTGCTAGGGGGTTTGGTGATTTTTTTATATTTTAGTGGAAAAATATAGTTTTGGTTGTCAATAAAAGGTTGACATACAAATTTTCTGTTTCATCTGACAATAGAAAATACATAAATACATAAGGTAAAATTTATGAATGTATTCACACACATTCTTCAGGTTCTTAATTTTAATTCAAAATTTACTGCAAGTGTATTGCTTTCTACCACTCCCCTGAGGTTCATATCTTCCATTAATTCTGCAATTATTATCCTGAAATTAAAAACCCGAGACAGACTTCCCAGGTGCCACTCAACTATTTTTAAATGCAATTTTCATTCCCAAATTAAACAGATACGTTCACCCCTACTACAATGATTTGTCATGATGCTAATGAAGCTTAAAAAGAAACTGTTGTGCTAAAGCTTGTGTTCAAAAATATTTAGTCCCATGACTTCCCCTAGAAACAATTAATTGCAAGAGCTGAAGACACTATCTCCCCAATTCTTTAAGTGAGATTCATACATTTAGTAGAAACAGTGGAAGCATCACTGTGGTTCAGTGGTTACCTACACCACAGGCACATGTCAACATGACTTGCTTTGGAGATGGTTATCTTAACCAGAAAGCAAGAGCAGACAGTTGAGAATAGCTATGTCTCAAGCCACTACCTAGATTCATCGGAGCTTGCCTGTCAAAGCCTTTGGTCTCTTTCCTCCCAGAATCGTTAGAGGAATCAAGTGTTTTAAAGCAATTTGCAGTAAGTGCTAAGTATTATTTGACCTATACTGATCCTTAGCATTTATTAATAAGTGCTTTTTTTCAGAGAAAAATACATAAGAAGGCATGAAATACCAGAATTTTCTGCCACATCTTTCGATTGCATGTATGCAAATTAGCTAACATTAGCTAACAAAAGCTTCTAGAAACAAGCCATTCTGAGGTTTATTCTAACACTCTGAGAAAATTAAATACTAATATGTGATGAATTTTTCACATCTGAGAAACAAGTTTGTCTACAGAGCAGAGGGACCGTTTATTTTATCCATTCCCCACATACCATGCAAAACAATGCTGGTTGTTCTTCTCAAGGCTTGTCTTCAGTAGTTTAAAAAAAAAAAAAAAAAAAAAAACCCACACTATATTTTTTGGCCTTGCTCTGTCTGTGCATGTTTTATCCATTTTGTTTACAGGTATTTTCATTTTCTGCTTCTCGTTTGTGCAATTCAGGGCTTCAGTCATTACAGGGAAGTAATTAAATCCATGCAATGAACTTGTTTAAAACACAAAAATAAGTAGAAAACATTACTGTAAATGAAAATTATAGTCATATTTGTTAAACTCATAAAAACCGAAAGAATGACCTAAATAACTGACAGTATAAGTCAATATACCAAAACTAAAATGATGGACGTTCCTTTAACTTATATGCTTTACCGACTCTGTTTAACTGCAGTGAGAAAAAGATTGAGCCCTTTGATATTAACTAAAAGGTACACCAAAGGTAGGCATGTACCTCGTATGATGCTTATTGATCTCCTGTGGTCACTAGCTCCACCTCAGGACTTCCCCTGCAACCAACCTGCAAGAGGATGGGCAGAGCAAGCAACTAGAAGTCCTGGACCAGTGCACAATTAATGTCTGCTTAGCTTTTAAAAGTGTCCTGGGAAAGACTTTTCAGCATGTCTCAAAATTAAATTTGAATAAAATCTACTTATCTGGTGTTGCAGTGAAGAGATTGAGTCCTATGCATTTTGGTTACTAAAGGGGCAAGTGGCACACATACATAGTCCTTTACAGAAGAGCAAGCCTGGGTTTTCTGCTAGGCTGCTTCCAGAAACAGGTGGCATAAGAGTTTGAGTGTTCCAGATATATTTGCTTCTTTTAGGTCCTTTGTTCAAGTCATTCTGCTTCCCTGCACTCTTCTGGTGGCTAAAGATCTTGCCCATATCAGTCAGGAGGTCTTTCAATCAACTTCAGAAACCTTTAGATAGGGCCTAAATGAACCAAAGGTATTTTTACTCTAGTTTTTCTTTTCATCGTAAAAATATTCATGAATATCTACTTGACAAGAGTGTTAGTTTACCGCTTTTGAATCATCATATTTTTTCCTAAGTTCCTACTTCCCATGTGCCACTGACTTTTATTTCGGTAACAAGATATTTGGAAATACTTTACAAGCTAATCATTTACCATACACTTGCCACATAAGAATTTGTGTTGACCTAGATGGCACATATATAAAACTTAAAAAAAAAAAAAGTAAACAATAAAATATTTCTTACACAACACAAAATGATACAGAAATTATGTTTTAGTTGTCTTCGTTATAAAATTTCTCACCATGTGTACATACATCAGGTTACAGATAATTTACTATATTTTTTTCCAGGAGCAAATGTATAATCTTTAAAATAATGTAAGCAATATGAGAAAAGATAGTAAAGAAGACTTAAAAGAACAGAGTTGATCAGCCATCTGAACCAGCAGGAACGCCAACAATTCAACAGCACACTTCCAATTCCCATGAATATGTTTCAGTATCTTTAATGGGATTATTGATGCAGTAATTTCTGCAAACTAGTTTCCTGCACTTAGCCAATTTTATAGCAGTTCTACATGAATCCAATTATGTTGATTGTTGCAATCAACAAATACACTGCTCATACAGGCTAATAATTCTTTCAGTTATAAATAACAATTAGTTATTGTTTATTAGAACCCTAAATTGACTAGAGCTTAGAAACTCCTTTTTTTCCTTCACAAAATCAAACACGGCTTTTTAGGAAGAGATGTCACAGGTAACTATAGCCAGTGGCTAGGGTGTCCTTTGATTTGATTTTATGCGGTAGCAGGAAAAAAAGGGTGCTTTGAGCTTACTCAGAAAACACGAACTTACCTTCCCACAAGCTCTGCAATGATGCCTTCTTTTGGTGAATGTAAATCTGGCTTCGCATTTCATACAGTTTGGTGCTTGAGAATCTGGAACCCAAACTGGAGCCACCTCACCCAAAGTCGTAAAAGGCTTTCTGGCTGGAGCTCCAAACTGACCAGCTCTGAGATCATTATCTGGACTATCTGGGGCTACTGCAAGGCACGGACTACTGGAGACTCCAGATTCATACTCTTCCAAATGTTCCCCATTAGTATCAGAAACAGAGGCATTTAAAGATGTTTCACCAGGAAACGTGTCTGCTGTATCCCCTAATTGTGTTTTACCAAAGACGTTTTTGTTTTTACTATTACCTCCACAATTTGGGGGAACAAGATCATTTTGTAAGTGGTCCGATAATGGCTTCGGAATCTGCAGTTTAAGATTTGTAGGTTGTTTAGGTCTTGCACCACCAAAAGGAACACTGATACATTGCAGATTAGTCACCGGTTTTGGTGAAGTTTGCCCTTGCATGGATGAAACCTGACTACAAAGATTATGTAAATAATTTTTCTTTATGTGGTCACCAGTGCTATTTAAAATAAGACTACTCCCTTCTGTAGTCTCATTTCCTCTCTGTTCATAAACATTAGCATAACATTCTGACTTGCTCTCCTCTATCTCCTTTTCCTCTGTTACCGAGTCTTCCTTGGAGGGTAGAGTCTTTGGAACATGAGCAACAACTGGGTTCTGCATTCCATAGGAATCACAACCATTAGACAGAGAGCTTGCTGCTGATGTAGGCATCACATCAGAGAGACTAGACCCTTCAAGCTCATCTATACCAGTTCCTTTTAAGATTATGCCTGCCTCCATCATCCCATCTCCATCGTCTTTACTATCACTACATGCCTCATCAGGCTGTTTCGTCTGCAAAAGTCTTTCATTCTCTCCCAGAGTTTGCTTATTATTCATCTCATTCAACTTAGTCAGTTCCCAATTAGTCATCTCCTGAGATTCAGGGTAACACTCTGCCACGCTGAGCAATTCCGTTGTGCCAAGATTTTTATCACATTCAATGACTTCGCTTTCAGTGGCACTAACATCCTCAGGGGCAAAATGTTCTGCAACACGTTCCTTGTAATTGCCACTTCCAGCCACGTTAGGTTGACAAGTTTCTGTGAGCCCAGATAGTCTAGACCGTAACTGTTGGGTTGTTTCCTGTTCTACGATTAAGCTTCCATTACTTGAACCAGAAGAGTTTTTAGCTTCTAGATCCGTTCTCTGAGGAATGGCTTTACTAGAAAAATTTTCAACTGATACACAATTTTCTTGCATTTTAACGGTACCATCAACTGGTCTCTGTAAAAGAGTCACTGCATTAATCCCTGCAGTTGTAGCTTCTGAAAACAGTGAATCTTTACTCATATTAAAATCATCCTTTAATCGAGAGGAGGGGCATGAAACGGTCAGGCTTTCAGATGAAGCATTAATCAAATGACTTATAGAGTCATCTTCAGTGCACAGACGATTTACTTGCTTTTCTGTATCTGTATCTTTTTCCGTGGATCCATTTACAGTAACACTAAACTGATCACGCTG
This sequence comes from Calonectris borealis, assembly GCF_964195595.1. NCBI lineage: Eukaryota > Metazoa > Chordata > Aves > Procellariiformes > Procellariidae > Calonectris > Calonectris borealis. The sequence goes on from NC_134319.1 coordinate 7,462,782, forward strand.
TCTGTTTTCATTATCCAGTGTAAAGCTAATAGTGTCCGTTAGGGACTGACTGTTGTAATTTTTACAATCCAGCAAATCGCCACTTTGTAGTGTTCTTCTGTCACAATTATGCATGACTGCCACCACTAGTACATTTTTCTCCTCTGGCAAGCAAGCTATATTTCCACATTTCTTTTCTCCTGTTTCCACAGTGTTACACTGATCATCCCGATTACTATTTCTTTTAATCAACGCATCATCTGCTGCTGCCTGATCATCAATCCACATGACTGGGGTTTCTGGGCTTATGCTAAAATCCTTTCCATTAGCACAGTGATCCCCTCCTCCTGTTGGTGTAGTCACTGAATGAGCCAAGGAGAAAGACTTTAATCTCTGTTGACATTCATTAGGAGTTGTAGCTTCATTCACATTGGCCACAGTCGGGTTAAATGACAAACGACGAGAAGGCGGATCTAGAATCTGATTCCACTTTGCACCCAATAGTGTAGGTGAAACAGCGGCATCTGAAAAAGTGTTTAAATAAGAGAACTTACTGTCCTATTAAAGCTACAGGTTCTATTAACTCTGTTGCATTAGAATGTCCCAAATATAAATGTAGAGATGTTCAAATATGGGCACAACAGTAAAACACATCTGCCACAACTAACATTCTTATCAACCATTAGTAGCGTAATTGCATAATGTTTCTGGAACTCAGGAAGTTTAGAGCTACGCCAATTAGTATCAGGTTGAATTTGCACAAGCAACTTTAAGCTATTGATTAATATACTTTAGACAGCTAGAAATGCCTAAAAAGATTCCCACTCCTATAAAATGTTCAACTTCCTTGACAGCACAGAAGTAGCAATTAGACTAAGCAAAAAATTTAATACTCCAAATATGATAACTTTCACTTATGATTTATGTGACCTAATAAAACATTTCTATGCTTGAGTCTCCCAAAACTGCAAAAGAAGCTTAAAATAAGTTTTGCCTGATTTGTTTAAAATAAATGATTAAAATATTGCCACTGAGATTAAGCGTCACAAAACCTTTCTTTAAAAAGTGTATGGAAGATTTTCTGTTAAAACAGTGAGAAATTTTTAAAAAGTAAACAAGATAAATGGAAAGAGAAGAGAATACTACTAACAAATACTGAAGACACACCATGCAAAATTAACATGTTTTTTGCAAGTTCTGAGAATAATTTGCAACTCAAAACCAAAAAGGGTATCACAGACCTCTCCCTTTTCAATAGTATTCTCTGTAGAATACACCTAATGTGCATCTACTATCTTGTTCAAAATGACTCACCTTCGTTTTGCTCAAATTCATCTAAAACCTTATCGAGGTTATATGCCTCTGCTTGGAAATAGTTCTCCATTTGTCAGGGAAAGACCACCAGATTCTTGTCTGAACCTGCCAGAGAACAAATTACAATCAGATATTTAACCTTCAGTCAGCAGTGTTTCACTACATATTGCCCTGATTTAAGGGGAAAAGAAGTCCTTTGTAAATCAAATTTTACATACATTACATAAATGAAAAGTATTTTCCAGGAATAAAAATTATTTGTGTACTTAAACTGGCTTAATTCAGATTAACAACCTCCCCAAACCTCCTTTGGATTTTATTACCTCCAGTCTCCCACATTAATGTGTCTGACCATTAGGATTACCGTAACGGCAAGAGCAAAACTGCTCCAACACCAGTCAGAAAATAACAGTCGAGAGAACCAGAAGGCCAACTAACAAGCTGAAGATCCAGCTTTCAATTCCGTGCTACCACCAATTTGCTCATGTGGCTTTGAACAAGTAGTTTAAACTCTCCATGCTTCTGATTTTTTAATGTGTACTAGGCTAGCAGTATTCTGTGTCACTCCTCATTTCCCAGAGATGCTTCAAAGATTCAGACTTGTAAAAGTTGTTAAAGGACTTAATGGGTGTTACTTGAATTGTGCTAACTCTTAAAATGCCTGCTTTAATAATCCTTGTTTCCCTGAAAAGCAGGCACTGGAAATCTAGCAAAATGCACAGAAGTAAATAGTCTCATCAAAAGATAATACTCTCAGGCTAGAAAGGGAGATGACAAGGGAGAAATAAAAAAAAAAACCCAACCCTGAGTCATTAAATAACTTTCTACAACTTCACATAATAAATAACATTTTTGCCCTAACAGTAGGAATATGGTCTTCTTGCTACCAACGGCTTGTAGCAACAAGACACCCTAATTCCTTTTTTAAAAACATTCACCACCAGTGAAGACATTTTCACTGAGAAATGTGTGCCATAACCTATATACCATAAAGAGAGACCTTGATTTGATCTGTTCTCTGAACATCATCCAAAACAGCCTTATTCTCTTCAGAGTTGGTTTTCAATGTTGTGAAATAAGGAAATGGAGGAGGAGAGGGTGAGAACCTTGTTTTGCAGTAAGAAACAGTGTTAGACCTGACAGGCAGACTCCAACTCAATTAAAAACCTGCTCTTTTACGCTAGAGACACAACAGACACAAGAAACATGTCAGAGGAAGCTTCCAATTTAAAACTATACTTTACTTTAACATCACCCCAATAGTATCTGGACTTGAGGAAAACATCAACCAGTTTTATTTCAATTACTACAACATTAAATACAGTCTTGTATTTATTGTGGGCAACAGCTACGATTAGGTTATTGCTACAAAAAGATCATGCATTAAAATACCAAAAAATGCACAGTTCAAGTTTTTAAGGTTGACCTCAAATTTGACACACGGTGTTTTTAAAAGATGATCATGTTACAACATAAATACATTGTTATTTAATATAATCAGACTAAATCATGTTTTAAAGATATATACAAAAGCCAATTTTAAAGAAAATTAGTGTAATAGCAACTTAGAAATTGCAATAAGCATCACCCAAAAAAAAGACCATTTTGCAAAAAAATTCAGAGATAAACTAAACTTGTCACCTTACACACTCCCAGATTTGTTCTCTGTCTGCGATTTTAGATTAACTCCTTCTGCAAGGAAAATAGATGATTGGCCATATCAATTACTGTACACAGATGCACAGATTACAACATATGCAATGGAAAAGCTGGCCACCTTGATCAAAGGTTGCACTTCAGAAGTCTAAAAAAGCTCAACACTTCACATTCTCTATCAAAAGCCAGGTTCTGACCTCTAACTGTGACAGAGCATACTCTTTGATCCCTTAGATACCTACTGTAAGGTCTTCCCGAGTTATCCAGTCTGCCCACCAAGTCATTGTATTAAAAATCTTTGATATCATTTTAAATGAAACAGTTACATTTACTACACACATTTCAATTAAACCAAAATAATTTAAAAAGCAGATGCTTCTCCTTAGATATACAAATACTAAATTCATTCAAACTATGTCCAAACTGCGAGAGTTTAGAGGTTCTCTTGCACCTTTCTCTCCACCTCATTACAACTCCTTAATAGGAAGCATCTTTACCACCTCAGTAAATATCAAATATTGAAAAGTTAATTAGAATCTGTCCCAATGAATATTTCGCTTGAAATTTTTTGTTCCATTCAGCGTTCTAAACATCAACCAAAATTAACTCACTATAGTATGACTGTTTTGTACAAAATACCATATAATTTCACATCCATTTATAATGTATTTAATTTACATTAGAATGATAACATTCCAGTCTAGCAAACAATTGATGAAGATGTGAATAATTATTCCTAGGCAAAGTCCTACTACTAAGGTCAATGATGCACATAGTATTTGTCAGTGAAGCACTGCAAGACTGAACAGTGTCATACAAAATTTTTGTGTCCAAGAGTTAAACTGTGACGGCTGTCTGAAGCCACCGCACTCAGATTTCCATGCACTTTCATAGTGAAAAAGAGCATCCAGTCAAGGCATTCGCTAGGACATACACACAAACTCTGCAACGAGTGGCCCCAAAGAAATAGGCTACAAGCATTGGCTTATTTTGTTTTGCTTGGTTTAGAGAAGATAATGATTACTGACAAGCAAGTTGATGGGGAAGGAATGCTATGCTGATTATACAGTTGCTGAAAACATGTTTTTAAGTAACTCTTTGGATAACTGCATTTTGATTCTGTGTAACTTTCAAATGTTCGGAAAAATTCAGACCTGACCATTCATACAACTTCAAAACCCAACTGAAAGCCTGATAAAATTACTTCAGAACTAACTCAAATGCATGCTCACAGAAGTAAGTAGAATATAAGCCACATTTGCCCCTAACATTTCCTAAATTTAGTCCTATATAAGCTGTTTTTTCATTGTCATACAAATGAGGAACAAGACATGCCTAACCAAAGAAAGCAGTGTTAGAAGTTCATAATAAATATAATCATTTTTATTGATGTTAGTCAGGGTTTGGCTTTTAAATTTTATATTAAGCGTGATTTTATAACATTATAAAAATATAAATATTCAGACTTAGGAGACCACATGTTTAACAATAACAAGGGCATATAAAGAAGACTTAGAATTTTGTTCCCACTCCCTTACAATCCCAATGTGGTTAATATTTCATAGCAACTCTGTGAAATTATTATTTTATTAACATCTGTATTATCTAATATTAAATATCTAATATTTGTGAGTTTAAATTTGGTTCAATATGACAGAGGGATTTTTTCTATATTTTTAAAAATTCTAAGTAGAGAGAACTATGTGCAAACAAATATACGTAACCATATATTCTGAAGCTCAAACACTGATGCATGAACATGCACTGAGCCAAAATCCAGACTGATGGATGCTCACAGTCCAAATTCAAGAGAGAAAAGACCTTCTATATCACTATTGTTATTTCACTTACTGAGGTACCAGGATATATGGAGAACCTTTTATTTTTAAACTCACAAGCTGACAGCCACTCTAAATGAGATCTCATTGTCTATGCAAGTAGGTATTTCTCAGAAAAGGTCAGCTGCAAATCTTCAGGTCTAACATCCAAAATTGTTATTATTATATAAAAGAACACACATACACACCCCCAAGCTTTTCCAGAAGTTTCTGTCCAAGGGCGAAACACGCTGCAAACCCCACAAAAGTCCTTATTGCCCTCTTCCTGACAGAAAAGGAGGACGAGTACTCATGTTCCTAACAGATACCTGCAATGCTTCTTGACCAATACGTTGTCAGCAACTCATATTTTTGCTAGTTTAAGATCTAATACTTCAACTCTGCATAGCCAGCAACTCAAGATCAAAACAGAAAACACAAAATGCTCTAACACCGCATGCTATAATAATCAGGTAGCTCTTTTCCCCATGGTTTAGAATTTAATTTTATTTTGAATATTTTTATGAAATATCCAACATAAATAAAAAGAAACATATTCTTTGGAAACTTTGATTGTCACTTAGAGGTACCATAATAAAAGTTTGGAACAGCTTTAGAATTATTCTAGTCCCAAACTTCCTACTAGTTTGAAGATTGAAATGACATTTTAAAGGATCACTGATAGTTGTGAAACTCTTTCGTATTACTTGACTATTCCAAGCCATGGCATGGAGAGAAGCTGACGAGCAAACACACAACTTAAACTCTGGAAAAGTGAGAATAAAAACATGAGCAAATCAGGAAGAAATTTCAGTGGCAATGTTAGCTGTATGCTGCCAAAAAGGAGACACTTCCTAAATTAGTATATATTGGAATGAACAATATGAAGAAGAGGATATTATGCCAGTGCAAGGAAAAGGAGACATAAATCACCAATCTAGTGAAAAGCATAAGATGTTTTTTCAAAAACACAGTCTTCCATGCAAAGATTTGGCAGAAAAGACTAATCATAGGCAAAAAAAAACATTAAATAGCGAATTTTTTTTTTTTTAAATTCTGTATATAAAAAAAAAAAAAGAATACAATGGCTACCATCCACTGGTACAGTAAGTCCAGAACCCAAGATCACTTGTTACCCATTGCAGAGTCATCTCCTGTCTTTCATGGCAAAAAGCTAATGAAAACATGCAGCCCGTCAATCAGATTATTTTCAAGCTCCTGTTGGATCACAGATCATGCGTAATTCAGAAACTCTGTGTTTTACTTACAATTTCTTCATACTACAGCATGGACTTACGATCATCTTCATCTCTAAAACTTAGGAACTTACGTTTTATCAAGCTTACATGCTCTACTCTCCCCTAATGTCTAAATATAAAGGTGCATGTACCAGAATGTCTGTGTCGTATGTGTCCAGAATTACTATCCTAGTCATCATAGCATTTAGACATAAGACAAACTTTAATTGATTAGTGGGGAGGGAAGGAGGCAGAAGTAAAGGACAGAAAAACCTTCCTTAAAATTAGATGGTATTCTGAACAGGCTTCACGTTGGAGACTGCCTCTCAAGACAGCTCAGGTATCCCACATGCCAGCTTCTTCTTGGGAAATGAACTGCACAAAGAGATAGGCCTTGTGCTATACCTGCAAAGCGGCCAAAGACTCGTATTTTTTTTGGTCTCTACAATAAGGAATTATGTAACCCATGATCTTCTGCACTGCACATCCTAAATTACCCTCAAGATTTTTTCACTATTGGAACCGACAGCCTTAAGTCTTTCAAATTTTCTTGACTCTAACAGTGGATGACCAGCACAAAATCACATGAAAATGCTATAATAAAAAATGCACTAAAAGGAAATAATACCAACATACAACTATTAGCCTCATAACAAAGGCCTAAAAATCAGAGAATATATAAAGAACCAGAATAAGATCTCAGGACTTTCTATCATGCTGTCCTATGTAGACTACTCTTTCAATATGAAACTATGAAAATACACATTTCAGTAAACTCTTACTAAACAAAATACTCAAGTAGTTTATTATAGTCCTCACCAAAAATATATATGAAAGACTCCTAAGATGAAAGTCACAAGGGGCATGATCAAACTGAAACCAAACATTGCTCATTCATCCTGATAAAAATCAGATGTCCAGAAAATGTCATTTTCCCATAGCATGACAACATGGAATTACATATCAACTTTTCAAGGACATATTAATTTATTAGATCTAGTGCTCCTGAGGACTTCCTTCAACCCCAAGAAACAATGGTCAATTCCACATATTTTTCCAGCTCCCTTCAGTGATCTTTGTATTATTTGCCCCTGGGAGGAAGAAGTCAAGCACTTTTGCTGTAGTGAACAGCTTGTTCAGAGAGTTCAGCAATAGCTGTATTTTTAACTGATGAGATCTGCCTACAGCACAGACTGAGGAAGAAAGACTTTGCCCACTTCCCCCCTCCCCCAAACAAAGTAAGACTCACCTTTGCTCTAAAACAAAGCAATTACTCTTAATAAAAAACAAAACAACAAAATGCTAAAAATACTCCATCATCTTCTATATAAGATATATATCCATATATAGAGGCGTATGTATATAAATATATATCCGTAAGCATACATAAGAATACATGCATTTCAAATACATACCCCTGGAATCATTATTGTCTAATTGCCTCTTACCTTTTTCTCTTATACATATGTTAAGAAACGAATGACCCTGTGCCTACTCATGATGACTGCAGCACAACCAGCCAGTTCTGCTGAATCAGTGTGTTCTACTTGATCCTAGAAAGAAAATATAAACATGTATTTTATAATTGGTAATTCTGCCACAAACCATGTTTTTTCAGCACATGACTGCAGCTAGCACAGGCACATTTGGCAAATTCTGCAAGCCTTCAAATGATTTGGATTACATTTATAGCTTTAAATTCAGGGATCTATGCACTATGCCACTATTGCACTCCAATATTCTGGTGAAAAAAGCTGCTAATAAAAAAACACATTGCTACCTACCTACTGTTATTCTTCTTTTAACTGTAAACCCACAGAGTGAGGCAGCAACTCCAACTGTCCTTGTATTCCTGATGACCTTGACTATAACACCTAATTTATAAAACTAGCCTCTAAAGTTAATTATATTACACTACAATAGGCCTTCCAAAAATAAAGAGCTAGTAGCTTTGATACTCAACAAAAATTCACGGCCCTCTGAATTCTGTAAACTGTATTCATCAGCTTCCCACTGATTTTGTTACAGCTAAACAACTGGTTTTGTCTTCAAATTATTCCCCCTACAATCTTAGGCTCCCTTCACTTCCTAAAGGCTGCTTCTCTCAAAACCACAATGGTATCAACTTTCAGTAGCAGGGAGGACCCAAGCAAAAAAAAGAGTCTTCAGAGTCTTCCTAACTACAGCACTTCTATAGGTCAGGTGCTCATTTTCACAGGCTGCATCCTAACAGTCAACATAGCTCAAAAATCCAACACAGCCATGAGCAGAAAAAAGAGACTAGTTTATGACAAACAGTGCAACAAGAACAAAGAGTGATATAAGTTAAATTAATGTTTTAAGGTTTGCTGGTGTTGGTATTTGACTCGTTAAGTAGTTGAAATATTTATTAGTGCTCTGGTGAAGCAGCAGCAGCATATGTTAGAAAAAAAATCTTAAACTCCAGCAAAATGAACAGAGCTAAAAAAAAAAAAATCACTTCTCTGTGCATGAAAGTGATATTCAGTGTTATACTACAATTTTCCCAGGGTTGTTTATTATTCTTTTCAGAAATAAGCTACAGTAATAATTCCAGGAAACTAATGAACTGAACAGTAGCACTCTTAGTACTACTGTTTCCAAACTTAGAATAAAATCCCACAGCCTTGTATGCCAACAGAACTGTTCCTGTACGCAAGTAAAATTTCTGATGCCATGTATATTTTTACCTATATAGGCTAAGATGAATTTTGGATATTTGGGAAACAGTAGAAATTATTATATTACAAAGTTCTTCAGATAGGGTTCATATGCATGCAAAAATGGAGGTGAGGGAAATTTAATTCCACTGAAAGGCTTCAGAATGATAAGCTTTTTCAGAGGGATGTGAAAGACGTGGCAGCAGGGCAAGGTTATCTGTACCACCACGATGTCCCCTCCTGGCCTGTAGGTGGAGGAAAATGATTCAGTTTTCATGACCCCTTTGAAAAGATGGATCAATTAATGACAATTCTGTTTGTGATTTATGACAAGGCTTGTCAACTGCATCATGAACATCAAACACATTTCACGTGAACCAGTCGGTCATACATTAACCACAAAGTTCAATCTTTACTGATCAGAAATGGATCGGACTTAGCAACCTACAGGTGAAACATGCTGCACTGTTACCAGTGCTCTAAGCCAACAACCCTTCTAGGCAAGCAATATTCAGAGCAACAGCATAGCTTTATTATTCATTGTTTTTATTCTGATCCATTTTCCTTGTTCCATTCTTCCCAGGTAATAACTTCTTTGTCCGTAACATTCAACGCAGAAAAACACAGATCCAATCAATCGCTACCACTCTCCAAAGAAAGCTTTGAAGAGATATTACCTGGAGGTCCTAGAGTTTTTTATTTACAATTCAACATTTACTTTCAGCAGTCATTTCCCCTTACAAAAATCAATGCAAAAATCAAAGCATGCTTACAGATATTAATGTAATATATTTAAACAAAAAGTAATTTTAAAAAAGTAAATTATAAGGTTTGGATTTCCTGAAAAAATGAACAAGTTGACAACAGAGCCAAATTCTTTTTCCAATACAAGTTAATGTAAGAGAACTATATTAAAATAAAAATCAAGGACAAAAAGAATAACTACAAAGGAAAGTCAAGATATTCACAACAATGTATATCCTAGTGATTATTAGGTTTTTCACAAATCATACACACTGCTAAAAAACGGTTCCATCACACTTGAAAAAAATACATACATTTCACCTAACAATTATGTGCCTGCCGAGACCTAAGATCATTACAAATGGAGGAGGCCCAGTGTCTCTGCTGTTCCAGTTTGCTTACTTGGAGCATCTCACAGTTTATCATCTCTTCTGCTGATGGTTGGCTGAACACTTCTGTCTCCTGCCCTACAGTGGTATCACTCGGGTGCTGCTTTGGTTATACCCTACATGTATGATTTCCCTCAGGAGCTCCAAGAGGGTGACTGCCAATTACCGCAAAAGCAAAACAGAAATTGAAGAGAAATTTGACAAGCAGAGATGTGCCCAGAATAAAGAAAGGATGAAGAACAGAAAAGAAGAGCTCTAAAAATATAAAATTGGAAATATCTCCCGCAAAAAAGTATGTAAAAAATGTTTACAACATCAAATGGAAGTAATCTGAACTAGCACAAATTGGAATAGCTTATAATAAATGGAAAGAGACTGAAAAAGAAGCAATTTTGATACTATGTTAAAAAAATGCGGAAAAAGCTCAAAGCATGAAGAGATGCTAAAAAATGCTTCCATCTACTGGCAAGGATCCAACTCTTAGCTACACTACAGATCCTCTATAATGTGCTACCAGTGAGAAGATGTCTTTGAGTAGGCAGGAATACATTTGCAGCCATTTTAAGGCACTTTATTATTGCTAGATCAGTTGAACTAGGCATTATCTTAAATGCAAACCCAAATTTCAATGCTGGTATCTTAACTTCCTGGCTTGTCTACACTCTGAAACTATCAGATGGAAGATTCTGAGAGACTACAGACAGGGGACGTATTCAGGTCCCAACTTTGCAAGAATAAAAACTACAGCAACAAATACTATAGCAGGTTACATTAATCAGTAAACAGTGTACTTAAGAGGGGAAACAGCAAGTTTCAGGACACACATCAGTTATACAATATCAATTATTTTATCTGATCAGTTAATCTAGAAGCTAAACCTTCACAAGTGGAAAAGGTGGGGTTTCTTCACTCAAGTGACGAAATGCTTGGAATAATGGTAATTTACCATGTGCCCAACAATTTGTCACATCATAATGGTTCCTTCTTGGCCTCTCTCAAACAAAGCAACTACTTTCAGTCAAGTTTCACACGAACATGTGTTTGTATTATTTTCTATGAATTAATGTAAGTAGAAAGACTAAACGCTACATAGGAACGCTCCTCCCGCACAGGCAGTCCTCCAGACCTATCTCAGGATACACTGTCACAACAGCACCCAGAGTCTATATGGACAGCGTATGTCCATACTAGCTGAATGAAAGCAAGCTTCATTCTCCATTGCTGTTATCTTTCCTGAACACTACATTGATTCTCAAATAGCTCTTCATTCTGTACAAAGACAAAGTACAAGGCTCTTTTTACCTAGTGTGTGCCAAATAAAAGAAAGTGCGGGCATTATAAAACGTTTGTGACACAGCAGTAGCAATATCTGTGAATGCCTGCAGTGGCAAGGACTTCGGATTAGGCCCCAAATTAAAGATTTCAACATGAATTAATAAATTAAACTAGCAGCCATGCAATGCAACCAGAAAAAAAAGAAAATAATTGTTTTCAAAACTCTAATTTATTAAAGGAGACTCAGCAAATAACAACAGAATTTTTCAAAAATACCTTGTCTAAAAAACAGTTCAGGATTAGAAAATCCCATTAAAACTTGCCATAAATCCATTTAATAAGAAATACTAAAAACAGCAGCAAAAGATGAAATGTAACAAATGTAAACAAGATACAGTCACTGCTAATCCTTTTCCCGCACCAAAAGCTCAGGATGACCAAGTATTCTTCGGTTTTATTTCCCATATTTCCTGATGTTCCTACTACTCAATGTAAATTAACCAAAGAGTAGACTGGGGCATGGCAGGCTATTTCTGTGTAATATAACACTGTGTACCAGCTCACTACCCATGAATGCTGACAAAAGATAAACTATTTCAATGTTGCATTGGTTTGTCTTTTTTTCCAATCAACTGCACAAATAGAGATGGACAATGCCTAAAGCAGTCTCTCTAATTATTTCATTAATATTTGCATCTTTTCCCTTGACTTTTCCCTATGCCATTTTAAAGCTATTATTTTCACTTTTGTCTCCAGCCAAGTTTCCATAAGGAGACACTCACGCATGCCAGAGCAGCAGTAAGGCAGTCAAAAGAGCAGCAACTTCAAAGAAGCATTACAGAAAGTATCACAGTCAAAAGTAACAGAGAGACAAGAAAAATTATAGCAGTGTTATCAACCTTTGTCCTCCAGTAAATAAGAGAAAGCAGCCCAACTGAAAAGGACACCTGCTTTATAACAGCTTACAATAGAAAACAAATTCCATTTCCTACCCTTTTTTACTATTTCAAGGAGAAAGAAATTTATTTATTTGCTTGGCACAAAAAACAGCCTTGCCAAAAAGCCCGTACTTCCTCAGCACGCTGCAGCAGCAGGGCCCTCGGCACCTGGAGACAAGAACCACACGTCCTTCTTATACAACTACTTTTGACTGCCTTGAAAAGTATCCATCCCTGGCTCTTTGGAAGAACAAACAGATAGGTTTACACCGCAGTGCGGCCTTCAATGCAAGTTTTTCCAGAGGAAAAAAACAGTTGGAAAAAGAGAAAATCCTTTCCTGAACTTAATCATATGCTCACAGAGCTCACTTCAAAATTTAGTGGTTTATAAATCTAATGTTTTACAACACTTTGTTTCATACAACTGCCAAGTTTAAAATATTGTAAACCACAAAAAAAAAGCACAGTGCATTAAACATAAATTTAATATGACATCATGTTTCTTAATCTGTGCATGGATTCCATGTAATGTTATCAATGTAACAATGTGCTTTTTAAAAAAAATCAATACATTTAACATACTGAACTGAAGCTGTTATTTAACTTCATTCAAATACAAACTAAAGTAAAATGTATAGAATAAATAGATTTATGAGATTACTTTTTATGATTCTGTATTTGAGAAACAAGGGTTTGACTATTAGAAGTTAATGTTTAACAGATTTGAAGAATAAAATTATTTAAAGTCACACGCTATGTATCTCAGAGTGGATTAATCCTGTATTCTAATACTTTATGAGTTTTTCTTCTTTCTAATGTAGGGTAGAAACAAGAATGAATCCCAAATATACTGATCATTGTTTCAGATGTTTCTTAGATTTGGGCAATAAGAGAAAAACTGACTAAGGTCCCTTAGAATCCATAACTAAATGCCTACAACTGCCAAGGAACTGTCCTTTTTATAAAACCCACAAGGGGCCGATTCTTGCAGGTGCCGTGAGTAAAATCCGTATCTGATAATAAAAGCCAGAACTGCCACGCAACCAGAATGGGACAGATGAAAAGGACAACGGGCAAAGAGGGAAACCGCTTTGCTACCATTTACTAGCCCATCAATTCTGAGTTGTACCCACTGGGGAGAGAAGCTGCTAGAAGCGACACAATTTATGCACTCAGCTGCTCTTTAGAGAAAGGACAATCTGTACAGAAAAAAAGTCTGGAAGTCTACAGTCACTTTCTACTGAAGGACAGTCAATCAGCTACTAAAGCTACCTTTATCAACACACTTGGATACATCCTCTCTCCAACACTGCTGTGGTCATTTTTACTCATTTGATAGCTATGAACATAACAGTGTTCTAAAATCTTACACATGCACACTTTTAGTAAGAAATACCATACTTTCAGACAGCAAACAATTACTATTTCTCAAATCCTATGTTATGTAGAGCTGGATTACCATGCATCCCTGAAAATTAATTCAGAGACCTATGAATTTTTATCTCATACTCCCTTCAACCTGAAATTATCTCAAAGGAAGTAACTTTTAATTCCCATTAGCAATTTTATTTCTCCTATTGTGTTGACCTTTCTATTCATATCATGCCAAGACTAAACTTATACGCGCCGTACACACACACACGATACTAGCACATTATAAAATATTGTTGTCTTGTGAAGTGTAGCAAAGTTCACTCCCACATTTGTGATCATGATCTAACTACGTTGCTGATGCTCACGGTGCAATATGTCTCAAGTCATCTGTAAGTAGTAACTCACTCAATACAACTCAATACATCCATGGCAACAGTGAATACTGAAACTGCTATTTCTGAGTATGATTCTCATTTATGCTGAGGTCTATTAACATGGTCAGTAACTTGCATTCAGATTCGCTGTAAAGTTTTTTTTTCATTGCACCAGTGGTGCAATATACCAAACAGGACATTTACTTAAAATTTATGTAAGACTCAGAAAAGTTTTAGTTATAAAACTAAGTGCCCATAATTCTGTATCATTGTTGGCAGTCACAGGAAATAAAGGCGTAACAGATAAAAACAAAAAAATGTGAAAGCATTCATTATTAATGAGTCAAAATAGAGTTTCAGAAATCTTATGGGGCTCTAGGAATACTAAATCCTCCTAAACTCAGATACAACGTTTCTCAGATAGTCCAAAACTGAGAAAGCTCAGCCACTTCTTTTGTCCACTGATACGGTGGTTGATTCTGCTCAGCCATGAATCCCTACCTCTTTTCTTGACCTCTCCTTCTTCAACTGTAGTATACTGCATTTTCTTCATCTGTTAGTCTTATTTTCCCCTCTCAAACACATTCCCTCCTCATTCACTTCTTCCTGCACTCGTTTTCTTTCTCCCTACCCATGCTTCGTTTCTGCTCTGACAAAAAAAAAAAGAGAAACCCTGTATATTTCAACATCACTGTTCAGATTAAGGTTGTAAACAACCTTATTAAGCACATGATACTATTCCTCACTTTTAGAAATGGTGGGAACAAACCTAATAGTAATGGTGATGCATCCATTTTGCAAACATAAATTAAAGTCTTAAGACAAAACAGCTACTGAAAAAGAAAAAAAAACGTGGGCCAAAATAACAGTCAAAACATCAGACATCATTGTAACTGTCAACCTGCTTTCTACCTGTCCTCATCATTTACAGTCGTCATGGGTCCTTCATGAATTCATTTAAACCCTCAGCCTTTTAGATTGTGAAATACAGTTTTTGACACATACACACACTGGTATCCAACATCCAGGATCAGCACAGCTACCTGCTTCCCTCAAACATCTATATATTTAAAACCTCTAGTTAAGACAAGTTTTATTAACGACATAGGAGCCACTATTTATACATTTCCTCAAAGTAGAAGGTGATACAACTGCTTCTACAAGCCATCTGTACAGAAATGAAGCTTAATGGCAAAAAAAAAAAAGAAAATATAACCACAAAGGGCATTATAGGAAAAGAATGAGGGAACAAAACCACTACATATACATATATCTATTGTCCATCAGTCTCAAGAAACAATTTCTAATTCTTGCCATAATAAAGCCCATGTTCATTCTACAGGAGTATACAAAAGAAAAAATCCATGTGCAAATCCCAGCGATAGGTTAAAATGCATTTTACAGGTGACTTGTTAACTAAAACTAAGGTAAATACAATATAGAGGCTATTATGCCAGTACACTAATATAATTACTTGAAAGCACAAAAGTACATAGGTAGGCTGATGTTTAAAGTTAAGTAATGACCTTTTAAATTTACATTTATAAAAGAATCAGGAAAGAATTGTAAAATACATGAAGTATATTGGGGTTTTATTCACCCTTCATCATTTATACAAAAACACAGTATGAAATTCCTACACCCAATGCAATTTGATGTTTCAGTTAAGAGGCTGTTTCAATATATGTATTATTTAAAGCAATCTGTTAATAATATAACCTAAGAAGTGAGCTTTGTCCATACTTTCAAGTTCACCAAATAAGAGATCATTAAAATACGCATTTTGAATTAACCAATATAGCACTCACAATGTGACTTTGTAACATGATGACAAGCAATATGCTCTGCTAAACTATCAAACTGACCAACAAACAGAAACAGTAGCTATATACTGAAGTAGAAACCCCAAAAAGGGTGTAGATCAGATACCTGTGCCTTTCTCTACAAAACACAAGTCTCAGAAGCAAGCTATTGCATATATTTCTACAGTATTGCAGAAGAACAGGCAATTTCAAAAAGACTGCTAGATAAATGAAGAAAAAAAATAATAGGCAAAGAGGGAACTTCCTTCTCATGTGATCTCAACTCATATTAAATGTTCATTTATCTGCATTACAGTGCAGATAGGGAATAAAAAATTACATTGACATGATTGGTTTGCTGGGTATATTTTAACCACATAACTTTTGTGACTCCTCCACCCTGCAAAGAAAACTCAGTATTCACGGTCTCAGTAACACAAATAAGAGGAGGATTTACATACCGGTAAGCGTTCCATTACTATCACTTTTCAAGTGTTGTATCTTTAATCTGATCTCCTACAGAAATGAAGATTATGGGATCATATTGTTCACTTATAGAATCATAGAATCATTAAGGTTGGCAAAGTCCTCTAAGATCATCGTGTCCAACCATCAACCCAACACCACCATGCCCACTACACCATGTCCCTAAGCGCCTCATCTACACGTCTTTTAAATACCTCCAGGGATGGTGACTCCACCACTTTCCTGGGCAGCCTGTTCCAAGGCTTGACCACTCTTTCAGTAAAAAATTTTTCCTAATATCCGATCTAAACCTCCCTTGGCGCAACTTGAGGCCGTTTCCTCTTGTCCTATCGCTTGTTACTTGGGAGAAGAGACTGACTCCTTTCAGGTAGTTGTAGAGCGCAATGAGGTCTCTCCTCAGCCTCCTCTTCTCCAGACTAAACAGTCCCAGTTCCCTCAGCCACTCCTCATAACACTTGTTCTCCAGACCCTTCACCAGCTTACTATCTTTTAAGCTTATCTTTTCCAAAAAAATATACATTCATGAAAATTAGTATCTGCACAATAAAAACAAATCCAAATTACTTTCCTCCAAGGGAAAAGCAAGCTGCTATATGTATTTTTGGCAGCAACCTGCTGGGCAATCAATACCCACACAGCTCTGGAAAAAACAGAATTATGGTGTTATGTGAGAAAGCTGGGGTTATTGCAGAGGGGGAAGGAAGGGAAGAGATACTAAGGGGCAAAAAGGATTTAAATCTACAGAAAAACAAGCTTCTTTCATTCCATTGATGGTAGAACAATATGCTTACCAATAAAGTATCTCAAAGGACTTGGGTACATATAACATCAGATTCAGTTTACACTATTAAAACTCATTCCACACATCTTCTAATTAAAAAAAAAAACATAGTTCTCTCCATCTCCAGATCTTGTAAGAATTTCCCTGCTACTTACAAAATCTTTCACAAATTCTAAAGAATTATGGGTGGAAAATAAGTCCTAGCCATCAGAAACAAATCTGGATTTAGATTCCCACTGTTTCAGCTGGAGTGATGGGAGCTCCTTTATCACTGGACCAGCACACTCCACTGACTAACCACTAAGCTCTTTAGAGCATCAGCTTAATCAAGCTCAGTTCTCTGTTCTCAGTCTTGCATGATGTCAGGGCGACATGCTCCCTGGATCTGTGATGTCCTAAAAAGACAGGTAAGCATTGTCCCTATTCAACAGTTAGTGGAACTGACACACAATAGAGATCCAAGATATACACTCTTCTCTTTCATATCATGCTTATTTAAGAAATCACCTGCACCAGATATCCACCTCTCTTCTGCAATAGATTACTGAGGCCCACTTGCCTTTCCTTCTCTACAACACAAGCAGAAAAAGCAAATGTGCTACCTCTTCGGTCACAATTTTGTTTAAATTGATATGCAAAGCTCAGAGCTGCAGAACTTGAAGAGGGAATACAATTTAATTCTGCCACGAATCTTCAGCAGATGACTGGGGCAGGGATTACCTAAGTCACCCCCACACAGATTATCAAAGTCTACCTCAGAGATACCGGATGCATGGCACACCCCAGATCAGAACGAGGTCTGAGCACCACACAGACCAGAGGAATCTAGATCACCAGAAACCAGGCCCCGTATTTTACTACTAATGACACCATTCTTAAACTGTCCTCTTAAAATCCAACAATTCAAAAAATTGAGAGAGGAAAAAAATAATCAAAGCTGTTGAAGAAGAAAAGAAAACAGATGAGAGAACAGTTGCATCGTCCGGGTTAAAAGAAATGTAAGAAAAGTACAGTAAATAATAACTAAGAAACAAAAAACTCATAGATCTGAAAGTATCTGCAATTTTTGTCCTGTAGTATCTCCCAAACTTCCAATAATCTGACTGGCCAACCAATCAAGCGATACATTTTATGCATATTCACACGACTTGCAATTCTTCTTGAATTTATAACTATATACACTATAAATTCATAGTTCCAAATGGCTTGGCCTTTATTTTAGTGATCCTAAATCAACCATCTAGATCACATTTGGAGTACAAACAGGTAAGTCAACATGTACGCTGAGTTCAAAGCAGAGTTTTGACACTACAAAACCGAATCTGGAAATAGAAAAGCTCCTCTAATAGTCAGTGTCATTCACAGATAAAGAAGCTATTATGCAATTTAGAAAGCTCTTTGATCGGCTTCTTACACTGAACATTACCAACTCCTTTTAAGTTCATCATACTACTTTTTAGAAAAATGTACCAGTGTATGTCCTCCATTGATAATCATCTACAAATTTTCTAATATATTTCACCTATATTACTTCCCCAAATAAAATTTTAAACTTAGAGTGAAATATAAATGTTGTACTCAGAGCACATGCATAAAGAGTTCTATTATTTATAAAAAAAAGGCTTCAGTATATCATAGGAATAAACAAAAACTTTCATACTACAGTAATTTTAATAATTGCAAGAATCCAGAAGTAAGGCTGGCAAGTATTACGAGGGCAGCTACAGCACTTCTGTAATTGATAGAGCACACGTGAGTCTCTGACATAAGTATGGCCTAATTTCAAATTAT
The DNA here is from genome assembly GCF_964195595.1 of Calonectris borealis. Classification (NCBI taxonomy): domain Eukaryota; kingdom Metazoa; phylum Chordata; class Aves; order Procellariiformes; family Procellariidae; genus Calonectris; species Calonectris borealis. The sequence continues at coordinate 7,481,418 of NC_134319.1, forward strand.
CACCTGATAGGAAATGACCTCTGGATCCTCTGTACACTGGGAAGAGGGAAGGACAGGTTCCTCCCAGCTACTACTTCACTAACAAAAAAACAGGCACCGCACTTAAGACATACACTAAACATTTTGCCTTTTTATGCAGGCCCATAACTGTTTTTGGGCAAAACTGAAGTACAAGAAGTCAGTAAGTAAGACCCACAATGAAACATTACCAGTAAGTATAGCCATAATTTGGTAGCTAGCATGTCTTTTCTAACTCTTAACTGGACAAAGGATTTTCTAAATGCAAGGAAAGGCTCAAAACATTTCCAGCATCTCTGATCATGCCTAATTCCTCTGTCACTAATGAAGAATAGCTGGGGAACAGTCCTAAAATAGTTACCAAACTGAAATCTACAACGCAGAAGTATTTTCATACATAGATAACAGCAGAAAAAAACAGTTCCAGCTTTGTCTACATTAGGCTTTAGTGCTTTTTTCTAACTACTGCGAACATCAGTTCAGCTCGAGCCAGGCCAAAAAACGGGAAGACACTAGCAAAGACACATTACTGCATTACTGCATTATTTTATATACAAAGCCATACCCTAAAACAGGGTGCAGGATCACTAGCTGAAGTATCAGTTGATGTCTCAAGCCTCCACTAGAAAGCTTTCCACCTTTGTTACTATGTTGGAACCAAACCAGTAACAGAAATCTAACAAAACAATTTTAAGAAAAATTACTAACTGGCAATACCATTTCCAATTGTAAAGTCCCACTCAACTTCATTATGCAATCAATCTCTTAAAAAAATTCATCAAGCTTCCTGTTGATATTAAAAGGAGGGGAGGAAAGTATAGAAGACAGAAGCAAAATATATACTAGTAGCATGCAGTACAATTTTTGATAGAAAAACCGAGATGATCCTAGCAGAGCATACCGGAATGCTTCTGGACCTTCAGCGTATTTGCTTAAACAACTGATACTATGGTGACCCCACTAACTCATAAGGTAGATTTGTAGCTTCAGTTGCCATCAAAATGTCAGAGATACAAGTAATATTAATATATAGCAAACAAGACAAAGATATTTATGTATTCTATATACAGCATAGAGACAGAATACAGAGGGTACAGCCATTAGCATTATCTGCAAATAATTCAATACGAAGGTTAGTAATTGCTACTCAAGAACATAGAGACAAATGAAAAACCCCTGCAAGTGGAAATCCAACACTGAAGTCCATGTTTTCATTTGCCCAACGTACAGTGGACGCTGGGGATAGAGTATGTGAAAAGTTTAATATATGGACCAAAACTTCAAAACATAACATATGGTCAGACTGCCACATACTGACATTTCCAAATTATCGAATTTTACATGAAAGCAAAACAACGTTAAAGTTTCTTTAAGCTCTCTCTCACTGGCCTTCATAACTAAGGCAACTATTGTCTTAGTTTATACTTAGACTGAAGATACCATGCAAGCTATTCAGAGAGCACTCTAGCTCCACACTTTCTAAAACACAGAAAATCTACAGATTGTGACTCCACACCTGTTTTTCACATAGTTTATCACTTTTCTGCCTTTTTTTTTTTTTGCCATTTTTTTAACTCTAACGGAACTATGCCTGGGTAAAATTCAACTGACTGGACTTGCTTCTTTAATTCAACTCCCACTTGAGCAGATCTAGATGAAAGAATACAGAAGGAATAATCTGCCCAGTGTTGTCACCCATAAATTCCTAGCCATGCACTGTTTGTCTTTAACCTATGTTTTTAAATTAATTAGATTTCTCTAGTAATGACCTTTAAAATAGTTTAAGTGACCCTGTATGGATTTCCTCTACCATTCACCTTCGGCCTATTTGATGCTGATGTACTAGTTGGAGGGCTGTTATTTCTGAAAAATAAGTATCAATATTACACATTTCTACTTATCTTTTCTAGTAATACAACAGTAATACAATTACTGTTGTAATATTCCAGTAATAACAATACTGGAAAGATTCAGTGAAAGAATACATATAAACTCGCCTGAAAAGTATTCTTCCTATTGCACCTGTCTGCTATGGCAGTCTGAATAGTAGCATTCCTAACTATCCCAAACTCCACATGCGTATGATGCAAAAAGGAAAAAACATCATAAAGCATATTCAGGAAACAAATACCTGTCCAGGACAAAAGCACTGAGTGCAGCATTCCATTAATCCCCATGAAAAGGTCCTGGGATCTGCAATGTCTTGTAATTTTCTCTAGAAACTAACATTTAAAGGAATGACATAGTATAATACCCTAGGTATGACACTCACACTCATTCCTTCCCACAAACACTAGCTGAGAATTACACTCATTAGGATTTAACAGGGCACCTTAAAATCTACAAATGTTCAATGTCTAAAAAGAATCTTAACAGCTAAATTAAAAAAAAGAAATTGTGTTACGCTTTAGTTTCAAGTAAGTGAAACCCAGCCAACCAAACAATAAGTAGGAAAGCACTTTATTTGTCTGTAAAAATAGAATCATTTATATCCATAAAATAAACAATAATTGTTGTTTATATATATTTTTATGTATTATGATAATGGTAATTTACTTTTATCACACTGATTTTTCAAAGAGTGCTATTCTTTTGATAACTATATAGCGTGTTTTGCTCTAGTTGCTAGTCAAATAAATTTGTATAAACACGTATCCTGAATTCTAATTTAAGTAGAAACTACTATGTTAATGAAGGATCCTTGATATATCTTTCAAAACTTCCCATCCATTTACATTAATTGATGTAATTTTCCCAGTGTTGCAAGATGTAGCCAACACTTAAAGCCAACACAGACGTAAAAGCTGTTTCTATCACCTAAAACTCAATACTTTAACTTACTTTCAGCCATTTACTCTTGACGATACATTTCTTATCAATACAAAAAGCTTTGTAAACTTTTAATATCATTGTACGGACACATTTCTCAATGCCTCACAAAAACAACAGGAAGGAAAACTGAGCATGTTAGTTCACATTTCTGTTCAATTCTAAGTTCAAGTCTCATAAAAAATCACAAATAGAGCTCTAAAACAGGCCATCTTTCAATTTCTTTAGAGACTTTAATCTCAATCACATTAAAAAAAAAAAACAGTAGCCTTTATATAAAACTTTCAAAGTAGTCTATGAATATACTGGTGTCTTCCAACAACGTTCTGCAAAAGATCGCCGATTCATCAGCACACAGACTAACCATGCACTGAAACTATTGTCCCTCATCTGATTTTCTGTCAAGAAACTCACTTTTATTTGGAAGATTCTCAGCTTAGTGCATCAAAAAGATTTTTCTGATCAACAAAACATGAATACACAACTTCTTCCCAAAATCTATTTCTTTTTGGCCAACTTTTATTCAAAAGCATAACTTCACTCTTTGCAACCCTTTTGCAAAATAATTTCCAGGTAATTTTTTAAAGACAGCCTGTAAACTGGAAAACTAGCAAGCTATTTTCTGCTAAAGCTGGCACAGCTAGGGGACAGGCAACAACAGACATTAAAAGCTTATCATTCTTTGGCTATAAGTTTTAAAACTGCATCTTTGTTCAGTCTCTACCTTTGTTACCTGAGACAATCACAGTCAGACTTTATGCCAAACTAAAAAAAACTGTATTTCATCTCAGTCTTAGCCCCAGGCCTCAGATCCTGAAATGCACGATTGAAAGTATTTAATCCCCAGCCTAATAACTGACTCAAAGCTAACACATAAAAATAACACCCAAGATCAGGACTCAGCACTGCAGTTTTGGGTGTTTTTCTTCCTTTTTCACACTAAAGAAGGCACCCTAAAGCAATGGACAATTAGAGAATCAATCACAATGTGCCACGCTAACTTGTTAGGTGTAGATCAGGGCTTGAATTACAGGGAAGTTTGCTTGAGATTTTAGGCCCTTATTTAGCTTCCATTTCAGATTCCCCAAACCTCTGAAGAGATTTTTAATTTTGTCTCTCTTGGGTCAAGGAGACTGTTCTTCTCATTTTGTATCACATGCCATAACTTTATAAAAAGAAGTACACTACTGGGCTCAGGCAGTAACAAAGGATTTTGATGTTGTTTCAGCCACTGAAGGTGTACCTAAAATCTGGATTCGTTCCATGCAATCAAAAATTATTTGCTAATAAAAGTTAATTACAATGCCTAGTCAGTAAAATGCTGCCTAAAGAAAATAAAAGCTTTTATTCAAGTAAAGCATCTTTTTTTATTATTATTTTACTTGTTTATACAGGGCCCCTTCCAGTTTTGGATTCAGCCTGGACCAAAACATTGAGGGTAGTATTATTCAGAAATTCTAATCTAATACAACTTAATAAAAAGATTGCCGGAATTTGAGATTCCATATTCAGTCAACTTCTAATATTTGAACTGAATGAAAATATGTGTAAAAATTAAACCCTCTGAAAAACCTCTGTTACAAAATAATCAGGAATATCTTGCCTATAAATAAACAAGATAGTTAACACGAAAACATAAAGTCTATCAATTCCCATCTGCTACTTGTTTCTCACTCTGGTTAACAAGATAAAAACAGTTCTTCAGCCACCCTCCATCATATGCACCTATTTAACTGTAACATTTATGAGCAAGTAACTACCCACCTCTGCAAAAAGTCTGACATACCAAGAGTGCCAGTTATTCTTAGAGTGAGACATGACCACAGTTTCACGTAATTAGAGATGTTATAAAACGCATCCCGCCCGCTCGCCCCATCCCCCTCCACCACTACCACCATTGCAGGAATGACTTGTTACACATCGCGATGAGCAAGTAACATTCCCTGCCCGGGGAGAGAGCGGAGGTCAGGCCATAAAGAGGGCATGAGATGCAAACAGGGATCCTCCCCTCTCCGGGCCGGGGGCCGAGGCTGCCCGCTGGCTCCCGTGCGCACGGCGCGGCCCGGGGACGCCGGCCGGCCCGGGGAACAGGCTCGTCTTGCCCCGCGCCGGTACCGGCGGCACACCGGGGGTCCCGGGGGGAGCCCTGATAGAGGACGGCAAGAGCTCTTTCCCCCTCTCCAGGATCGCCGGCGCTGGGAGAAAGGTGCCCCGGCCGCGCCGGGGAGAGGGTCACCCAGTCCGGGCACCCGGCGAGCGGCACCCGGGGGCGGAGGGGAATGGCGGGGAGGGGGGGAAGCTCGGAGGACCAGCGTCGCCGCCGGTGAGGGCTGAGGGGCGATCGCTGCCTTCCCCCGCGGCGGCGAGGAGCCTCTCCCCTTGGCGGCGTGCGGGGGAGAAGGGCGGCGGGGTGAGGGGGCACCCGGAGCCCCCAGGCCCTGGGCCGGGGCGGTGGCGGCGACACGGCGGCTTCGCTGAAGCGTGGGAGCCCTGCCCGCCCGCCCGCGGGGCCTCGCTCCGGGCGGCAGGGGCCTGGGGAGCGGGATACCCCGGCCTCCCGGGCCTGGGGGCGGAGGGCTGGGCGCCGCTCACTCACCTCGGGAGGCAGCAGGCGCCGCCGGGTCTGCATGGCGAGGGGGATCCCCTGGGGCCGCGCTCCGCCGCCGCTCGCTCCCGGGCGGGCCCCGCAGACCCCGCGAGCGCTGAAGAGGCCGGCGCCCGCCCTCACCGCCTGCCAGCCGGGCTCGCTCGCTGGCTCCGCGGCCAAGGCCGCCGCAGCTACCGGCAGCCAGCGCCCCCTGGCCGGCCCCAGAGGCAGCGCACGGCACTGCGGCACCGCCGGGGAGGCAGTGCGGAGCCTGCCGCACCCCCGCCCCGCGGCGCGGGGGGCCGGGCAGGCCGCGCCGCCACCTCCGGCCCGGCCGCCTACCGCTGGGCGTCACGGGCGGAGAGCGGGAGGAGTCACCCGGCGCAGGGGGACGCACCGCCGCGCCGTGGAGGGAGCCTGTCCGCTCTCCCCCGCGGGGTGAGTCACGCCACCACCGAGCCCGCCGGCCCCGCGGCCGGGGCCTCCCGCCCACACACACTCGCGCACTGCGTGAGGCGCGGAGCCGGGCCGCTGCCCACGCCGCGGGGAGTCACCCACCGCTGCCCGCCGCACTGGTGTGCAGTCGGCCGAGAGACGTACCCCGCAGCCGGCTGCAGCTGCACCTACAGACTGTAGGCAAAAGGATGCGCGGCTGGGAGCCATTCATATTTTATTTCGCCATTTCATATTGAATACCTTCATAATCGGAGAGGGACACCCTATGCTGTGGGACACCCACAGCTGCCCGTGCACGCCCACACGGCCGCCCTGAGGGGTGCATGGGTGCGCAGACACGTTAAAGACACGTTAACTCTTCAGCAAAGCAGGATTCCAGAAAAAAAAACCACGCTCGTTCCTCACAGAACCAGTCTCAGAAGTGCGGTGGCAAACTGAGGGGTTATGCCAAACCCTATCTATGCGCCCAGAGTCTCACCGATTCTCTAAGAGGAGGCGGCCACGGCGGCGCCCATGCCGGGAGCGGGACACCCTTCCCCGCCTGACTGCAGGCACTCGGAAACTTGAGGAAATGTCACTTTCCTCCGTGTGACTTGCGGCGCTGCTGCGGGTCCGACGGGGCGAGGGGTGGGAGGGGGCGGCCAGCCCCGGGCTGCCGTACCCGGCTACAGCGCGCACAGCCGCCCTCTGCTGGGCGGGGGGCAGCGGCCCTCACCAACGCCTCGCGCCCCTCTACCGCCTCGCCCCGCGTGCGGCCTCACCCTCCCCGCGCGAACGCTCGTCGCCTCAGGAACGCCTCGCCTCAGGAACGCCTCGCCGCGCCTCCCCCTCGGGAACGGCTCGCCCCGCGCCGGGGGAAGGGGAAAGAGCCGCCGCCCCCTCACCTTCGGACAGCGCTCTGGCCTCCTCCCAGTCGCAGTGGAGTGCCATGTCACCGCTAGGAGGGAGGGAAAGGCGAGTGTGGTGGCTGCTAATGCGGTTGCACTGCCGTTCCCGCTTCTCAGGTCTTCGCACTTGCAGGCTATCACTTTCCAGCAGGTTAGGCTTCTCCATTAACTTCCTTTATATGGCAGTGAATATGGTGTACGAGCCCCGGTGGTAAAATCTAGGCCCTCTTGCTCCAAGAGCATCAGCCCATCCCACTTGAAATGAAAGGGAAGCACTTAATGTTTATTCATTGATTCTGGTGGAACTATGTGCTTTTCAAGCAGAAAATACAAGATACTCCCAATCAACTGAATCATCAATTCATATGCGAAGAGCTGAAGAGCTGAGAAGATAAAAAATGCTAATCAATCATAGCTGGTAGTAGCATGTTAATGGAGATGGAATTTATTTTCTCTCATAAAGTGTTCCCGGTTAACCGCAACTTGCTATCTTTTCAGCAATTAGTGGTGTCATGCTTGTAAAGCACAGATGAGGAGTTCAGATCAGTCCAATACACAATTACTACCCTCAAAACAATTCTCATGAAACACCTCAGACTGCTAAACACACAATATGCCTGACAAACAAAATGAAAATAAATTAAAGGGTGAGCAATGTAACACTTCATACCCTCTGGCCAAATGCATGCAAGCGCATAGGTTTGCCATCTATGTGTGTCTCACAGAGGCATATCACTACCATAATTTTGTTCTACTTTAATCTCTCTGCATACAGCCATTCATTGGAATGTTTTCTCACCAAACACTGAGAGTTTTACCTGAAGGATATCAGAATTAGCTGTTTTGCAAGAAGGCCTTCTCATGAAAGCATGGAAAAAAGGAGTTAGGAGCGACGGGAAACATCTCTATGAGTTAAGGTGATGGGACATGGTCTCATGCCCCATCCCTTCTCGGTATCTATATGTATCTTGGATGCCACATGACTTGTTCCCAATGAAGATGTATCTAGAGGAGCAGGGACTCAGTAAAACTCAGGTTGCTGCTCCAGGCAGTTGTGGTGCCAGACACCTGAGCTTAAAGCAGGGAGATTGCCCGTCCTGTGTTCTCAATGTGCTCCCTCCGCTAGTGTCCAAACTGGAGACATTTGGGTATGGATAGTGAGAAACACTATATGCAAACCAAATCAGTAATTTTGAACCCGAGCCCCAGTGAGGCTCTAAGACATGGACCATGAACTTCTACTTGGCACATTCAGTGCAAGTGTCAGAGTTACAAATTCTCCGAAAAGTATCTTCAGCTCTTCCATGTACATGAGCCTCACGTCGGTGAGCCTCCACGGCACTGTCATAAGAAATCATGCCTAGTAGTACCACATGATAGCATGGACATTTGGTATTGAGTTTGCCACCTCTTTTCCCAGGTCTTTTACCATCTTTGTCCAGTTCCTTATGAGAAGCTACCAAGGAAGAGGCATGAAGGAGAGCATATAGAAGAGGAGACTCCAATTTGCAAAAGTCAGGGAACTGGAAAATGGGTGAGAAGACCACAGTTAGAAAGGTGAGGGGAAGCTATGAGATGCCTTATTTGAAGGGGGCAGCAGAGAGTTACAGGGTCAATACAAAGATTTGTGTCTGTAACAACGTATGTACACTGGAAGCTAGGAGTTACGGGCAATTGATACAGGATTCAAAATTATGCAAGAGTAATCTATGAACAACAGAGTTAAGGACAAATAAGAGGATTTTTTAACTACTTGGTGAAACTTGCAGAAACTTGGGGAAAAAGGAAGCTCAGTAATGGCTTCAGTCTGTTACCAGATAGAAATAGTAGAACGGTTAACAATAATGTAGGAAAGGCAGAAGAGCTGAATAACTATTTCTGGTCTGTATTTGGGGAAAAGCCAGATGATATACGAATATCATATGATGATGATGAAATACATTCCATTACAACAGACATTGAGGAGGAAGCTAATGAAATTGGGCATCAGCAGGTCTAGGTAACTTGCATCCAAAAGTTTTAAAAGCACTGGCAGAGAGTATCTTTAGACCATTAATGTTGATTTTCAATAAATCTTGGAACACTGTTAAAGTTCCAGAGGGCTGGATGAAATATTGTACCAATATTTTAAAAGGGTAAACAAGGTGAGCAGGGTAATTACAACCTGCCAGCCTGACAAGAATTCTGCGTGATACAATGGGACATTATCCACATTACTTGATGAAAAAAGAATTAAAGGATGGAAACACAATAGATGCAAATGAATGTAGAGAATAAATCTTGCCTAAATAATTTGATTTTTAAATGGCATTACAAGTTTGGTTGATCAAGGTAAGTAGGTCTGCAAAATAGTTGTTTTGGTAACTTGCAGCATTTTAATTAAGAAGCCAGAATAATACGGACTCATCACAGCACATATTAAACTGTTCAAACTCCAGCTAACTGACAGTTACAAAGTGGGGAAATAAGTCATCATCAAAGAATGTGTTTCTGGGTCCTATAGCAATTAGTACTACACTATATTGTATTGATATTAATGACTCCAAGGAAAGCATAAAATCATCATTTACAAAGTTTGCAAGTGATGTAAGCAATAGGGAGTCATAAATAACAAGCCATGACGTAAAGTATCTGAGACAGCTTGATAACAAGTAATATGCATTTCTGTACAGTCAAATGTAAAAACATGCACTAAAGAATAAAGACAGTGATTATAGGATGAGAGAATTTGTGCTCTAACAAGTTAATGCTCAGAAACCTCGAGAGTCATCACATATAATCAGGAGAAAATGAGCAGGTGGTGTGGTGCTGTGGCCAACAGGCTAATGCAATCCTTCGTTGTATAAACAGGCGAATATAGAAAGATGTCTTTATTTATTTTTCTGGTACTAGTCCAACTGCTCCTGAAGTTGGATATCCAAATTCCTTAATTCCTTAATAGAAGCTGAAAAAGAGGTGGTTCAGAGAAGACCAATAAGAATGATTTATATTGAGAGTGAAAACGTTCAATCTATGTCAGTGTCAAAAAAGAAGGTGAAGGGGTGACTCAGTCACAGGTTTTAAGTACTTCCAAAATTCAGTGACTGTATGCTAAAAGTAGATGTATTCAGCTTCCCAGTGAGATCTTCTACCAGTGAAGGTAATTAATCACTGAGACACTTTAGGGAGGAACAAGTTAGATTTCCCAGCACTGGAAATGTCAAAATCAAAATCAGGCGCTTTTAAAAACTATATTTTAACACAAGCAGGAGTTCAGTCCTGTCAGTCTGTTACCCATGAGGTACAACTATGTGACCATAGCTGGGGATTCTGGTTACTAGCCTATGCAGAAGTCGATTTCCTTGGGCACTAAGAAGTAACAACTTGTCATCCCTTTCATCTGTGTCATCATCTGACACAGGTCATGTGTTCTTGAGCACATGATGGGAGCAGCCCTGTGGATGGTAATGTCTATATTAGTTGAAGGGATGGATGGACTTGTTCACAGAAGGCAAATCCTTTGAAGCATGTTGCCTACAAAGATAACTTTTCTCACTCGAGAAGTCTGAGACATACATTGCTGGAAGCTGGGAGGTTACTCCTGACAAGTGTGACTATGATTATCCTGCTACTAAACTCTTCCCCTGGCATCTGCTTCTGGCCACTGTCACAGGCAGGATACTGATCTTTCTCATGCCAAGCAGTCTCTCAGGTCCATACCAAAGCTGGCCCACCCCTGATCTCTGAACAGTGGAGTGGGAGTTTTAGTGGGAGCAGAGAATAGATGCTTGATAATAAATAGGCATAGGCGCAGGAGAGGGCAAGAACCAGGGGAGAGAAGAACAGCAACACTTAATATTAGAAGGTCAAAGACTGACTTGGGTAGGAGATTGTACATGAGGCTCTGGACCTCTCCAGAATCTGACATTGATCGAAACATTCAGAAGTCTCCCGGTCTGATCTGATATCATCAAACAATTAGGAAACCTTGCAGCAAAATATTCATTACTTTCCCAATGTAGTTCCTGATACAAATACTCAGTCTTCTACTGATACACAAGAAAATAGAAAATGTTTGTGCTGTGAACTTAAGTGTCCAAACCTCTTGGGTGACTGAAGCTTTTATTCACAGTTCCATGGAATAAAATGTTGGCTTTTTTCCATACAGTTGCTAGTAACTGCTTGCATATCACACTCTGACAGAAACGATACTCTAAATGTTCATTACTACCATCACTGCTGGTAGAGTGCTTAGTGATCATTTAACCAGTTTCTGCTGTAAAAAAACAACTCTCTGATTACACGCTTCCAAAGACACCAAGAGACCTGCAATGAAGGTTACGATGTCGTGATTTTGCCCTCTAGTGGCTGAGTGACTAGTCCAGCTCCTGTGGCGTCTGTCTTATTACATCTTTGATTTTTCTAAATTTTGTGCAGGTTTCATGCACTATATTCAAGCACTAGCTGCACCAGAACAACCTGAATCAATAAAAATGCTTGGCTAAACATCCTCAGAATCCTATATTAAGGTTAACTCAGTATTCAGTGAGTCATAGAATAAAACCACTAATACATGGGCACTTAATTAATCTATGATGCATTTTCCACCAGATATGACTTCATCTCTAGAAAAGAAAAAGATGGCTAGGTCACCATCTCGATGCATGGGTCAATTTAGAGTCATTCCATGCTGAATACCTATTCTTATTTTGTCCAGTTTAAATTTTAAACATGCCATGTATTCTTAGGAGTAAAAAAAAAAAAGATGGCATTTTAATTCTTCCCAACAGTAGACTCACACAGGTTATGCATTTAAGAGGGAACATAACTGCCTTACTGTCTATGCTGGCTACATCTTGAAACATCCATCACTTTTCTCTCCATATTCCAGACACTGGCCCAAGGGCTCTAAAAGATCTGTGTCTGTATCTGTGCTAAACTTCTGTGTAAGCTTGAGCAAGGGCTTTGGACTTTAATTACATCTTGATTTTTTTCTTTTTCTCTCCCTCTGGCACCCATTTTAGCTTATTAGCCCAAGCTTCATAAGGAAACAACACTTATTCAATTACATTGTTTGTCTTTCTCTTTCCCTCTCTCCTTCCCGTATCTTTAGGATCTCTTGGCCAATTTCTGCCACAGCTGAAAAAGTGGTAAGTCTCAAAGGAAATTAAGTTCTTACAAGTTTTGTGGCAATCCACGGCCAGACACAGAGGGGGCGAGCCAAAGCAAGTCCAACTCAGCTGGTACATACTCAGTGTGGCAGCAGCCAGTTTGTTAATCAGTGTGTGCTCCGGCTGCTCGTATGCTCTGGCATGCAGCATGCATGCACTGCCGCATTACTCCCAGCATACACTGTTTCAGCCTAGGAGCGTCGCAGGGAATGTGGAGGAAGCTGAGGTCGTTGTGGTAGGAGGGTCATCATGGACGTGGCAGGGCTAGGGTTATTGCAAGGAAGAGATTAGAGGGTGAAGACACAAATCCATGTGCAAACAAGGGCTATTTTTCCAATACTCACAGGACGACATATCAAGGGTTGTTATTTGGACTTGGTATTTGAGACTGAGATGTGATACTTAGGTAATTTGAAAGCCTCTATTAAGCAAGAAGTCAGATTACAGGATTTAGTAGTCCCTGTTAACAAGAAAACAAGAAACATTTGGATCATTTCATTCTTATTGTTTATTTTGCTATACATCTGTATTTGGAAGCCCTGGAAATGCTTAAGTACCTTTCTGATTACATTCCTGGTCTGGCCAGAAGCTGGAAATGCCTTTAGTGAATACCCATGGGGTTTGAGTATTTGTGAGGGTGTTCCAGATGAACATGTCTGTGCTCAGTAACAAAAAACCCGCCAGGATTTGGAATCGGGAGAAACAGGTTCTTGTTCAACTCTTTAGCTGACTTGCTGAGTGACATTTAACCCGTCTGATCCTCTCTCCTTTTGTGTATAGTATAAGTAGTTATATTTACAGCATGAGTAAGTATTGCATGAGACCTTATGAAGGTCTGTGAAATCACTTAGAGAGTCTCCTATGAAAAGTGTTATTATGATGATTATATGAAAAACTATCATTTGGAAGATATGAAATCATCACCTAAATATGTGCTTTCTGGTTCACTGAAACAAAAGACCTTTGAGATTCAAAAATGAATAGGAGTTTGAAAAATTAGCTCCATCTACAGAACTTCATCTTCCTAAAATGCTGTGAAATACGCGTTTTCCATTTGGAGATCTAAAAGTACTTTACAAATAGTTGAAACCTGTTAGTCCCCCTGTGAGGTTTAAGCAACCTGCTCTGTATCGCTCAAAAAATGCATTTAAGAGTTTGGACTAGAATCGTAGAACTCCTGATTTTACATCCTATTCCATGCATATTTGGATATCACTTGGCTGTGATATTATTTAATTTCCTCAATCATATAAAACGTTCCATCTTTCAAAGATGATAGTACTCCAGGAATAATGTTGGAGCTGTGCCAGAGGATGGTGGAAGGTAGGAGAATTGAGATTCTCATTGTTTGGATAAAAATCATAATTCATGCCAGATTGGTCTAAAAAATCTGCTTTAAGTATGATATATTGGTGAGGAGGGAAGGACCAGCATATCTCACAACTTCTAGAAGGAAGTTTCTGAGTTGTTGATAGCCCTTTCTAAAAAGCCACATGCACTTCTCCATACATGCCACCAACATATCTACACTTCATTGCCAATAGGAAGCACAATGGTGAAGAACAGGTGATTTTTAAACTGAGGTTCTCTCTATCTAGGCCAGATACGGGCCTACAAGAGAGCTTGAGTTCATAAAGTAGGTCTACATAAATAACAGTCTCAGGCATTTGCGTGGGCTTCAGTGACCATACTCAGTGCTTGATGCACTCACTCGTAGGGGCAAGACTTATTCAATACGCTGGCTGAGAACAAACTGCATCAGACACTTTAGAAAGGAATTCCAGCAAACAGTAGCACAGAGGATGTTTTGTGGAGGATTTTTGAATGACTTTTTTTGTGAACAGAAACCCACTGCCTTGAATGTCAACACTTCAGATGCAAGGAAAATTCTAAGAACAGAACAATTGTGGAGAAATCAAAACACTACAACTAAAACTTGACTTGATTTTAATTATATGTAGTACAAAATAAAACTATTTCTAACTGAAAAATCGTATCAACACAGGTATTATTAAATAACCCATTATTAAGAATGTTGAAGTGATATCTTTTAATGTGAGAGTCTTTTCTTTTGTTTCTTCCAACGTAACTATATTCTATGACCAAAAAAGCTGTCAGATTTTTTTACAGGTTTGGTATACAAATTAAATAAATCAATTCATTGTTGTACTTATCTAATATAAATGGACATACATTTTATACAGAAAAAAATCTAATCCTTTTAAAATCCTGTTTTAATCTGTGATGTCTTGTAACAGTGAGTTCCATGCACTAATTGTGGTACTTTAAAATATTTTCTTTCATCAACTGTAAATGCTCTACTGCACAATTTCACTTAATACCCTTTTTTTCTCATATAGGAACAATTAATCTTACTTTATATAATCCTCTATTCTGTTTATTTCTGCTATGTTCCTTCTGATTCATCTCTGTTCTGCAAAAATTATGACATTTTCAATTTCTCTTTAAATCACAAGTTTCTCTGCATCTTTATGTGATGTCATTTTCAGCTTTTAGAGCCTCAGTTATATCCTTATTGACAGGCTGAGGGCTATGGCCAAAGCTGAGAGGGCCACGTCACCTAGTTAGGGAAGCACTGTCATAGCCTTGGAGTTACTGCCCTCTCTTTTGCGGGGATAACAGTTATACAATAACAAGCAGAGCTATCCACATGTACACTAGACCAGCTGAAAAATCATTTTTTCTTCTTGGATGGACAAACCTAAAAGTTAACACATCCTTCTGAAACAGCCCTAGACAGCTTTAACTTGCTTTTGTCAAAAGCATTTAACATTCTGGAAATCCACCCTAAACATAAGAAAAAAAACCTCTACTGTGAAGGTGGCCAAACATTGTCACAGGTTGCCCATAGAAGTTGTAGAGGCTCCATCCTTGGAGATATTCAAAACCCTACTGGACATGGTCCTGGGCAACCTGCTCTAGCTGACCCTGCTTGAGCAAAGGGTTAGAGACCTCCAGAGATCCCTTCCCATCTCAACCATTCTGAGATTATGTGAAAGGCACCTAAATATAAATCAAAGACCGAGGTGGGAACACAGACAAGGAAAACAAATTAAGGTCAGAAACTACTACTTCTGACTTCTTGTATAGCATGTGCTCTAAGAGCAGCACCAAACAGTGATGCATCCCATCTCCATGTGCCTTACAGACATTAGTGGAGCACTGGGGCCCTGAGAGGGACTGCTACACTATAATTTTTTCCTCATACCTTCCTCCATCACCAATTCCTCCAGATATGCAGGTCTGTGAACCTGAAGGAGGAGAGAGAAAGCTGCCGATCTCAGCAGGAGAAGGGAGGACACAGAGGGAAGGAGTCCAGTGAATCCTTGGGCATAGGAAGGCAGAGCATGAGGGACAGCAGGAGCAGTGAGAGCACGCATCTTGCATGAAGCTCATAGCTTCTGGTTGAGGTAGGAAATACGTTTCAGAAAAAGTCTTCAGTCCAAGTGTAGAGTTGTCAACATGTCTATGAGCACGCAGTTACATATTTCCAGTATGATTGGTTTTGTTGTTTGAGGGATTTTTTTGGAGGATGTAAGTAAACAGAAGTATAAACCTTTACCTAGAATATTTTTTTTCTTTCAATATTTATGTGAAGGGTTTGATGTATATATGAATTTTCCTTTAGGTCTTTTTGGATTCAAAGGAAGAGCTGGGTTTTCTTTAGAAAGGAAAAGAAAAACTTACTTGAAAGGAAGTGGTAGATGCAGTTGGCACATTGTTATCTTACACATTTCCCTTCTTTGTTGTGCTGAAGATAAATGAATAGCTGCTATGCATGGACATACATGACTCTCAAGCTCTGGTTCATTATTTTTTGTAATTAAATCATTCAATGCATGATAGAGTCAAACTCCAGCAAAAGGGATTTTATTCTTGAAGGAATCCGACAGGCACAACTTTTGCAACACTGTCTTGGGTTATCTGCTGTTGTCACGCTGATCTTTTCCACCCTACTTCTCCTTAACAACAGTGGGTGCGGTGGGTATCAAAACCACCATCCTTTGTGCATGCAATTTTTTTAAGCTAAGTCTTTCAAAGAAGAAAGGCTCACACATCTGTGCTCCAGATGCAGGTACATCTTCCTCTCCCTTTGAACAATTTAGGAATATGTTGCTCAAGTTCAACCACACTTGAAAGAGGCAACTGGTGACTGCTATAGGAGAAAGTCGCAAATGACTGCCACTACTGAGGGCACAGCAGAGGGATGGCAGCCACTGTAGTAGCTTTTAGCAGCAGGTGGCTTGTCAGTCAGCCACACGTAGCTCTAGAGTTCTTTGTATGGTTATTTCTCCTCTATAAGAACTGCCACAGGGAATACAGTGCCCATATCTCAGGGGAAAGGTGCGATGGATGGCAAGTAGAGAAGGAGATGGTTAAAAAACACAAGCTCCTCCTGCTTTTATTAGTTCTTTGCGCTGTGAAACTGTTCATACGCACACAAAGATTTTTTTAAGTACACCCTAAAGTATTCAAGACATTAATGAATATCCTGAGCATTTTGTTCATTTCAGTTGCTTCTCCACCCACATTCTTCATTGAATTAAAGGATATCCTACACGCGCTTTTATTTCACTTATTCCCCAAAGATTGTTTCATCACACAACAAGCAAGGATCTTCAGCATATTCATAGTAACGTCTCAGTCATGGCATTCAGCACTATGATGTTCCTGGCACAAGGGATGTTATTAAAGGACTGAAGAGATGAATAGACGGCAGATTTCCCCAGGGCAGCACATCAGAAAATGGACATCAAAAGAACCTGGCTCAAAATGCAGTGGATATTACTGGCTTCTAGCAAATCCCCCTCATTTCTGAACAGTAATGCTGTCAGGTTGTGTTAGGGACACGTCCATCCTGGAATACCTCCGTAAAACTATGTTTGCTTACCCAGTAAAAGCACTCCCATTTCAACACCCACCCCTCTAGTTGAAGACAGCATAATCTTCATTAATCAAAAATACATTGGGCAAAATCCAATTCCAATCCTACTCAAATCATTAGCAATATCCCAGAGCAAACACGGCACAGGCTCTGTAGCCATCAAAATTACCTTTGTTTTCACCAGTCATTTTTCATGAACCTGACTGGATTGCCCTAGAAACCCTGCAGATCTCTGAATGCGTAGGTATCTCTTACAGGATATGTAGGTTGTCACATGTTACATGTCATCTTTCACAGACCCCAACAGGATGACAGGCCACAATCTGTAACAGGAAATTTTTTCAATTTCTATTTCCTCTTTCACCAAGAACTGGTTGGAATTTATTTTCTTAAAGCTATTTTGAACCACCAGCAACAATTCTTGAGTAGGCATTGAGGAAGGAGAAGCACATATACTGACATGATATCACCACCTGAATTATTAAGCTAGGATATAAAAATACTTTGAAAAGCAGCATGGCCAAAATTACCATATCATTTAATTACAACCTACTTTCATGACAGGCCGTCAGTTAATTAAGACTGTCAAAATGCTGAATTGCCTCCAGCTTCTACATGCTTTGCAAATGACATGGAAGTCATCTTTTTAAATAGCAACAGCTTAACTGAAAACGTAAAACCCATAGTGAAACACTTTGAAAAATGAGGCAGTCAGCTGAACCGACATGAAATTCCCCACACCATAAATTCACTAGGGAAGACAGTTATAACCCATTTAATTTGCTCTCTGAAGATCATGTTCACATGATGATTTTTTGTTGTGTTCAAAACTATTTTTCTGAAATTGATACAATTTTAAAAGAGTTATAAAACAGGAGGCTTAAGTGACTGTGGCCTGTGCAGCTATGCACGTGGCCTGGCTCCAGCACTGATACCTTCTCTCCAGACTGCTACAATACAGGCAAATGTAAAGCAGGAAAAGGTTTAGAGAAAGATTTGGGTTTTTTTTTTTTCAGAAATAAGTCAGCTTTACTGATTCTCAGGTAACACATATGACACTAGAGAAAATCTCTGTGGATGGAATGATGTTTGAATAAACTTGGAAAATGATGGAATTGTTTTACCCATTTATTATACCTGGCACCAAATCCCTTATTCTTTTTATAGGGCAGTTTTTTTAAATAAATGATTTTGTATAAATTATATAAGAGTTTGATATAAGTTGTAGCAAAGCAAAAGAAGAATACAGTGGAAAGCGGACTGGGTAGAAAACTCATGCCTGAACCAACCACCAAAGAATAAGAACAGTGCCCAAACACAGAATTAAGTTGAACATCTTGAAACCGAAATGAAAACAGCGCAGTCCCTCTCCCTCATTGTCTTTGGTAACGAGGTGGTCCTTTTGTTGGACAGGCAGAAAGAGAAGTTTTTGGTTTTCTTTTTTCCCCAAGGAAAATGAGTGCTTAACACTGAAAAAAACTGATGAGCAAACATCTCCCCCTATAGTTTGGAAAAAGCTGAGCACCTTAATAATAATGAAAATCCTGTCTCTTGGGTGAATAAGGGAACCAAGCTAAAACCAAGCCAGAACTTTATGTGGTATGGAAACATGGAAATGCACACCCCAGCAGAGAGTGCTTGAATAAAAAAGGATAAGGCTACCAGAAAGCAATCTGAGAACTCAGCAGAATTGTGGCAGGCTCATAGCTTCATGACTGTGGCAACGTCCAGGTGATTAACAAATTAGAGGTTGGAGAAGGAGAGAAGAGACTGAATTTCAAGATAATTTAGGTGTAGGACTAAGGGGAGTTTGTTACACCTGTAAAAATAGCCAAAGGACTTCAAATACTAGAAAGAAGCAAATAAGCTTCCTAAGCTGAGTTTAAAGTGCTCTTTATTACTAAAGACTTTAATAAAGAAAATATTTGAGCTCAGTAAAAATGCCATTTAGTATAACAGGCCGTGAAAATGAAAGCTGAGCAGTAAACAATGGTTCACTTTGCCAAGATGAGAAATATCTCAAACCAATTTTCACAAAATCGCGATTACTCAACAGTTTTATGTCTATTTCAAAGGGAGTACGTGTTGGATGGATCTTGTTAGCAGCATCCTCTCGTGCTAGGACACTATTGCTGTTTCTGTAAGAAGCCCCGAGCCCTGTAAATACATTTTACTGCCATTTACAATTACTGAAAACCAGTTGTCATTGATTTGACTATACCTTAAATGATAAGCTGTACAGGGAAAGGGCCATCTTTTATTCTCTGTTTTTACAGAAAACAGTATTAACAAGGAGTTAGTATCCAGCAAGGCCTGTTACACAATATGATGATGCAACATTAATTGCACACTCTGTTCTCCCCTGAGCACTAGCTTCAGCATTTAACAAACAATCCTTGAGATCCAAGCGATAGCCCAACAGTGGCTGGAATGGCATTGGCTGCACCCATTGCCACTAATGGTGGAAAATATCCCATCAGTGGCAGCTGCACTGGCTCAGCAAATGCTTCGGATATCAGCCTGTGCTAGCCTCCTTATTCATGAAAACATGCCTAAAATTCCCATTAGCCAGGTGTGGTGTTGAACATGGACTGGATGAGTCTGGAATCCCGCGGGCATTGACATAAACACTAAATCACAGAAGAATTGAGTGAAAGGAGCAATAACATCACTGGTGTTACATGAAGATCTCCTTGCTGAATACAAGGCACTAATTATTCCAGGCACGTTGTGCCCTCTTCCCCATCAGCTCATTTCTCTTTCACCAGTACATATGAGGGAAAAAAAAAAAAAAGAGCCAGACACACTCACCTTGATCATGTAATTTATTCAGTCAGCAGTGCTGGTAAACAGGGAATCATTCAGTCTTACCGTCGCAGACAAACCCCACCACTAAATGCCATGGAAGTGTACACGTGTAGAGAGAACAGGGTCATGAGTACACACACTCCTTCCGCTTGTCCTATGAACTTGATGGTTCTGCTTGAAGAGCTCTTCCTGTTCTCCCAGCAATGTTTTGACTTCACAGCAGTGTGGCAACTCCCTGCTCAAGCAAAAGGACATTGCTTCACTGGGTGTAATTAAGCCTATTAAAAAAAGCAGGCTTATTTATGCCTTGCTAAATCACAGGATTGAGATTTTGTGGAGTGCTGCAAGTCAGAGCTCTTGGGAAGCCCTGACCAGCTATTTCCTCAACATCTCAATGAGGGATGTCTGTAAGTTGTTCAGGTTTGCAACTCAGAAGTCAGTCAGCTGAATGTTTTGAATTTGCTAAAAAAAGTTGGTAGCCCATTTCAAACTGCCAGAACCCTTCCAAAACAATTTTGACTATGATACAGGATTAAGTACAATGTTAGCCAGTAGAAAAGGGCACAGTAAATAATAGTACATACAGCAGGGAGCTGCTTTCTTGAGGAAGGGGGGAAAAAAAGAAAGGTAAAAAAAGAAAAAAGCTCTTAGGCACCTTTGACATCTGTCCTTTATCTTGCTTTTACCGAATCAGAGAGATGTTCTAAGTACAAAACCTGCAGATATTTTTGCTTTAACAGGATTACTTAACTTTGGTAGTAACAACTGTTAAAGCTTGTTTTTATTGTGCAAGTAGACAATACCTCCCACAGCAATTTTTCATGGGACTGCTTACAAGGGTAAGACTAATTAAGGACAAGTATTTAATCACCTCTCTCTTATCTTGGCTTATCTATGAGTTAACATAGAAGGGCAAAAATTGAACCAAGGCACATCTCATACAAATTTTAACACAGATTAATGTCTAAGCAGAGAAACTAACAGTAAAAAGAATTTCTCATCATGTGTATTCAATGCAAGTGAAATCTTGTTCTGAATAGCTACTAGTTCATTTTTTCTTTCCTGACAAATGCTGGCCATCCCAAACCATAAAGAACCTTTGGGCTCAAGCACTTTGAAAGTATTAACATACTGCATGTCAGCATGCCTGCGTGTCAGGCAGCCCAAATTCAACAGCTCTATTTCTCAGATAATACTCACAACAGCTATAGAGAAAGGAAGACGACAAAACTAGCAGTCACAAAGGAAGATGCACTTGGTATACATTCCTGATGATGGTACTGTGAGCCATTGAGGAAATGTGGGTATAAGACATCTAAACCTTTTATTACAGCTTACTGCAAACTGATGAAGTGCTTGTGCAGATTAAAACCATAAAAAGTGTATGCATTTTTCATGGAAAAGTTTCCATGAGTTAAGATGCTAATAATGTATCTCTGCTTGTTCCCAAAGAAAAAGCAATCCTGTTCAAAGAGGTCACCAAGTTCTCAGCGACCCAGACTGCACTATAAAAATCTTCTATAATTTAACAAAATCATCAGGATAGAACACACATACCACTAGAAACAATAGCTAGATTATCCTTTCAAGTTTGACTATAGCCTTTAAAAGAAAAAGAGTGGATGGAATACTTTTATGGAAAACCCATTTCAAGGTTCTCAGAACTGAGCTGGAAAATCACCATGTAATGGGATAAACTATTACAATTTCAGGGCTGGAAGTGGCCAACACAATTTCTCAGTGCATGCTGCTAACGAAAGCAACTCTGCAACTTAAAGGGCAGCAGAAGAGATAGAAGTAATAATATCTCTGTGTTTAAAAGTTAATAATTTACAACAACACAGAAATCATGCCGCTGAGAGAAAGATGATGTAGAAAAGACTAGAAAGTGTAACACATTCCCTGTTTTTCAGAAAACTGATACCACTTTTGTGTCAAAATACTCAAATATCCAGCAGCAGATTATGAGAAAACCTGGTGTCTTTTACTCAAGCTGAGGAAGCAGGCTATGGGAAACTTAAGACAGACAGGGGAAGAAATCCTTATTCAAAGTAAAAATTATTTTAGGATCTATATGCTTTCTTTCAGAAACATGCAAAAATGCAAGCCATCACTAATTACAGCTGCCACTCACACAGAGCAGACCAGAGTCTCCAGCAGTAGAGCAAATGTTTCAAAATGAACAGAGAAGAAACTAGTTGCATCATTACTCCCCGGAGACTCTAAAAATGCTGTAAGCAAGTTACAGCTATTTTCAATTAAACACCATGTGTCAGAAACCATTTGAAAACAGATCTTGTCACAAAAATGGGAATTCCTTATTAAAGTTCACTTTGTAAGTTATTTACTGAGATTTTCAGTGAACAAGAACCTTCAGCATGAATCAGAACTTCAACAGCTTGCCCCCCAAAAACGTCACTGTTTGCTGTCTAAAAAGAGACATGCAAAATGGGCCCAAGGGGAAGGCTGTGTTCGGGTGCCGTGCACCTGCAGAGTGGTGGGATGGCTGGGTCAGAGCGTGGCAGCGGTAACGGCACACTGGGGTCACATGCTGCAGCTTATCAGCCCACAGTGCAGGCAATGCCTATGCCTCACAAGGCATACTGAGCTGTACTGAACCCCTATTTCACAATTAAACGTTTAAAAACAAACTGCAAGTTACAGTATCTGACCAGATTGGTCGCCCAAGGCATCAACATGGCAAATCCTTCCCTTCTTCCCAAACTCAGCATGACCCTGGCAGCAGCACTGCAAGTTCCCCCATACTGTCTTGCCAAGACAAGCCTCAGAAGCAAAGCAAGCAGCAGCAGGGTTAAAAGGCTAGTTCAGTCTGCAAGGCTGTTTTGCATGATGGTCATCTCTACCAAGCCTGCCCAAAAGTACTGTGTGCAAGCGCCTTCCTTTTGAAGGGAGGTTACCATTTATTTCACAGAAATTTAAAGCTAGCTAGAAGGTGGTAAGGCAAAGGGCATGGGCCCTGAAGCTACAGCTTCCTCTGCAGGCACCCGCTTACACAGAACGAACTGTGGGACCTGCAGGTTCAATCACTTCCACCACAAGCCGGCTAAGCCAACCAAAGCAAGCTGTCAGGAACAGTCGAGCTTTTAGCATGTGCCAGTACTACCACGCACAACTACGTGGTGAGACTTCACAGTAAGGTGAGCTGAAAACCATCTGAAAACTAACTTTAAAAAACAAAAAGTCATCAACAACCAGTTGAGCAAGCTGATCCAGTTGACCTCAGACATCAGCTACTACTGCCGGCGCTTGGGAAAGCAAAGGAAGGGGAAGACTCTCTCCCTTGGTGGCAGAGAAGCCTGAGATTGCTAAAGGATTTTCAGGGAACTTCACTCTTGGTGTGCAAAGGTCTGGCATTCCGCTGACAATCTGTTGAGATTTTAAGTCTTCACTTACCTATGTCTGGCAATAATTTGCATCACTTGGAAATTTCCAGCTTCACACATGGCCTCAAAATCAGATCTGATGATCTCAAAATGTAGTTTGCGCCACATTTCCCAATGTCTGTAGAGAGCTGGTCACATGGCACTGGCTCTTCTTTGTCAGCTAAGTTGCATTAGACAGAATCTAAAAATACATTAAATACTTTCTAATATTACTTTTTGATATAAGCAGTTACTATAGCTGCCGCAAGGATGTTGCAAGAAAGGGCAAGAGGTCGCATAACTCCTTTTATTCAGCTGGGATATGTGCACTGAAAGGTCAAAAGGCCTTGGAATATAATGTTTTGTTTCAATGTTTGCCTTATTTTTGATTAAGTATCAATGCTATCAGAAACAACTTCAAGAACTCAAATGAGCAGATAAACAAGGCAACTAATTTAGCGTAGTTATGAAATCCATCTGCAATGCAAAGTTCAAGGAAATGCTGCCTAATATTTGAGAATCTGATAGATACCAGGTTGGCAAGAAAAAATTTCGTCTGAGCAAGCTGTGGGTCTGTTGTTTAGTGAGAGGGTGTTTAATAGTACTGACAGCCCACCAAAGAGTATTGTGTGGAAGTAGCATAGCTTTTTTTATACCATTTGCACAGATGCAGCTCTTTTCTCTCAAGAAGCATCCAGGTTTTGTGTTCATTAATTTACATACCACATACTTACAGGAGGTAGAACAGTACTGCTGAAATAAAGTCAAACCAAGGCATTGGAAGATATATGTTTGTTTTTTCTTGCCAAATACACAGTGCCAGAGTCTGAAATGAAAGCCCAGTTCCCAATAATCCTGCTCTAGATATCAACCCAAGTTTCCACCCAAACATACCAAGATAACCAATTTTAGAATTAGTCTCTTCACTTGCTCTGCTTGGCTACCTGAATCCTTGATTGACACCACGGCCCCCATGTTTCTGAATAAATCCATTAAGTTCTTCAGTGTCTGCAAACTGGTCTTTGAAAAAGGGGATGGGGATAAAAAAAAAAAAAATTACTTGATGGGAAAGCAAACAGTTGAACATGAATAACCATTCCCTGTACTTCTGCTGTCACTTCTGTAAAGTTGCTACGGCTAGTGTTGTGATGTGCTTCTGTTCTGCATCACTTCATTTGCTCAAGTACAAAACATGGATCATTTAATTAATCTTCATCTCCAGAACAATCTGTCTGTTCACTTTGCTGAACAAACCAGCACTGTCTTAAAATAATAAAAGGAGATTAATCTCAGGGGCCAGTGGAAGAATTCACTCACTCGCCTTCACCTATGGAGCAGTTTGCTCAGCCCCTCTGTACATCCCTACTGTCTGGGGCAGCGCAGCCTGATTCCAGGGCAACTTAGGAGAATCATTCCTAGGACATTCCTCAGTAGAGGCATGAATTCATCTTACATATAGCACAGATTTACTGTGCTGTTGCAACTTCCTCAGCTCCTTCCTGTTAACAGCAATACACTGGTCAATCAATACACTGCTCAGTAATTAAATCATCTAAGGCCTCCAGCACTCGTTTTGTACACACCAAATCCTAAACTATTTGTGAAGATCCTGGCAGAAGGGAGTTCATAGCAACTCCTAGTTCCCACAGAAAGTTGACAAATACTAGTGAATTATCAACAGGTTTCAGTAAAACTTCAGCAGCAGTTCTAAATTCATCCTTATTCTGTGCACTCTTCAAATATTGCTACATAACAAAAGTTAAAAAGTTCATCTGAACCCTATTTTTTTCAAGGTCTGTATTGTACGTTAAATGTTCTTTTTATATCAACTCCTTCCACCCTACCAACACTCTTAGCTGCAAACATGTTTTGTTACTGAGTGCTGCACGAGAAATCCCTTACCAGCACTCAGTACCAAGTCTCCAGCATCACTGACTGTAATCTCTGCCATCCATCATACATGAGCTTTCCCCACCCCGCCCCCACATCGAGCAAATGCACAACTGCAGGTTTTTACAGACTTGCTCTCCTGCCTGAGAGAAGCCAGCCAGTAGCGGGTTTCCCATCCATAAACTAGGAAACTATGCAAATCTATGAGCAGTCAGAGCAGGAAGACTAATGTTTGCTGTCTTACACATTTGCCAAGTTCTCAATTCTTTGGTCTTCACTGATTCAGGTTTGATTCTCTCACATACAATCCAAGAGATATTTCAACTTACTTTCTGCTCTATCTTCCTATTTTCAAATCAATGCCAAGTTCTTTAATATGACAGTATCTTTAGCAGTATCTTTAATATATCAACAGGGTTTAAGTAGTGAGCAAATAAGCTCAAGAGCTTCAGAAGTACAGTGGTTATCATGCTTCAAGCCGAGCAAAGAACATTTTAGTGTTCACTCTCACCTGGGGAGTTTTTATTGTACCAACGCTCCCCAAAAACTACTTTTAGTAACTTTGCATTTCCATCAGCAGGTACAAACACTGTTTGAGTTATACCATGAATAAATACAAAGAAAAAGAGCTTTTTCCCACAACAGCCTTGATGGGTTACTTTTAATTAAAATCAGTTTAATGATTGATAAGCTCTAGTATTTCCAGCAGCAAAATCGTAAGTGGTTGACTGTTTCCAGATACAGTGAAAAAACTGAAGATAATATAACTACATAAGCTAGCATATTTAGTTAGTTTACTGGTTGTCAAACATAGGAGAAAGTGAGAGTTTAACATGTAAATTGTCATGACCAAGAGCAAAAATTAAATGAGTATTTTGTAGGAATCAGGAAGTTCAACTATATAAACTCGGGGAATCATTGTTTCCAATGCTTACTCTTACTCTCTCACAAAGTTACTTTTGACATACTTCCTACATCCAAAACCAATGAGCACGAATTTTTAGTATCTGATTAGTACTTAGGGGGAGGGGACGTCCCACACAAACTCAGTACAGTTGCTACTTTGAAACGTTCTTCACTCATGCCCCTTAAGCAAATGGAAGAACACTGCAAATACCTGTTTCCTAGTATCCTTCATTTGCTCTTTGAATTTGCAGAGACAGCAAAAGGCAATTCAGTGTGCCTGTGCACACATTAATGAAGACATCTCTTCCTTATAAACAGAACGAATGCATCTGCAGCTGATTTAAGATTAGCCATACAACGAACCAAAGTTTCATTCAACACTGCAGGGAAAACAGGAGAGTGGGTGTATGGGAGTGAAATCCTAAAGCTCTAATGGGATCCTCCCTAGTCCTGCATGTATCTTCCTCAGTCACTGTCAGCAAGGATGTAGTGCTGTTTGAAACAGCTGCTGCATCCACCTGTCGTTCCTCAGCTAGTGCTGGTGGGAAGAGGAGACAACACACAAGAGGGAGCTTTTCCTCTTTTGTACTGTTATTTTATTTTGTAGTAAGATCCACGTAGTATATAAAATATAACAGGAAAAACTGAACAAAGCCTATAAAATAAATGGAGGAGTTCAGATGACAAACCACTACAGCTCTGCTTTCGTGGTCTTATGATGATGTCACCAGAACTCACGTACTGTTTACCTTGTACTTTTACAGTTCTCTAGCTATGAACCTACATAAAAAGCGGATATGTTCCAATTAAGCCATAGTTAAGTGACAGATGTAGAGAAAAAAAGGCTTTCTTAAGCCACAACTGCCCTTGACACAGGTTACAATGATGTCTAACTATACCATAATGCACATTACATCAAGAACCTTGAAAGAGCCTTTGAGAAAACGGGTTCACATTAAGCATGTTAAAGAAAGGTCATAAATACTGCACTGTACCAACAGTACCTCCCAATGTTCTCCTTATGCCTGAGGAGCATTTGTGGTTTTCAAGAAGCTACTACATAGATGACACCAAACCTAGAGGTAGGTTATAGGCAAAGGTAAGTTACAGGCAAAAAAAAAAATATCCCTTTAGAGCTAGTCATTGCACAAACTGCCCAGCAGGAGGCAAGGCAAAATGTCAACAACTCTTTCCTCCCACCTTAAACATTGCTCACACAGTGCATTTAATTCCTAGTGCCATAAGAATGACAGTGGATCATCAGCTCCTAGTAAATGCAGTCACGCCAGGAGAACAGCTTGAAATTATTCAAGCAAAAATCTGTTACTGTGCAAAACTGGTGCACTGGACTGTTACCAACTAGACCTCCAAGTTTAGGAAGTGACCTGATGGTAGAGAACCAAGGTGTTTGTCTTCCTTTTGACATGGGAAATACTCTACATAATCAACAGGAGAACATACTGCTAAGCCTACATGGAAAGAGTCAAATATCAGCTTGTCTCAAAAGGTTAGAGAGACAAGAAAAAAAGAAAAAGTTGAGAAAGGTTAAAAAAAGCACACTTTTCTGAGACCAAGTTTTCTTTTTTAAAAAGTTACTGTACCAAACAAGCCAGTAAAACAGCTCGTCTTCGTTATCATCCGGGATCAACGTAAGGTTGATAACAATTATCACGTGTACATTTCAACAGGGATGAGAAACACATCTGCAAGTACAATAGTTAACAGCAAATTAAACCCAAGTTTTAATGGTGTAATGCCTCTAGGTCACAAGATGTGGACAAAATTTTAATCTTAACTACCTTCTGTGCACTATTTGGTGATAATCAAAAAGTAACAATGCTGAAGATTCATTTTATTTCTACTTCCAAAAGAAAAGGGGAAAAGGTTAAATAAGTGTTCTCCAATTTGTTCTCCACTATATGTACACCCACACACATACACACACGCACATGCACACACCCCTCAAACTGCACTGACATTTCTTTTTGACCAAAAGAGTAGATCCTGGGAGTAAGTGCAAAATGCAAAATCAACTGACAGAAAATGCTGAACAAACAGCATCATAAAAATACAAAATATTTATATTACTGAACTATTAACAGATGATGTTCTCTGTTTCTTTAAAACTTTGGAACCACATAGCTGATTTCTTAAATCTAGTCCATGCCAGCTTCCAGAACTATTAATGATTTAGTTAGCTTCATTCTTTGATGCTTCATCAAAGTTTTCTACGAGATCTGAAAGAGATGAAAATATTTAATACAGTAATGCCCAGTAACATTACCTTCATAAGTTTAATGAAAATGCATATATTATAGGAAAGGTTAAGTAGTTCTTAACTAGACTCAGGTACACCATTTATTATAGGCAGATTTCAAAGGGCTTTAGAAAATAGGGTTTGTTTGAACATACACAAAGAACTAGAAATGCAGGAACACTCGGAAAAGTGGAAGTTCTAACATGAAGTGATTAAGATCTGATTTTCAGAGGTGCTCTATTAGGTACAGTTGAGTCTTGAGCATCAGCATTCTTTAAAGAATGCCTGAAGTTAGGCAACCATTAACTGTTGTACTCCAGGAAACAGAAAATTTTGGAGAACTGAATTTTTATGCAAGGTCACAAAGAAATAAACCAGTGCCAGAGCATGAGGAATTGAACCTCTGGGTCCACCGGTTTGTTGTTTTAGCTAATACACCATACTGATGGGTATAGAAGAATGTGGTGATTGACAGACAGTTATTGACAAATTAAGAACTTATAATATTTATTTACTGAGAAACTTTCAGACACTGATACAAGTTTTGCTTCTTCTATTACAGAAATAAAAACCCCCAACCCAGACTCTGATTTAAAGAGAACCTGGTAACTATGTCAATCATGTCATTTTGCAGCCCTAAAACCCTATTTGGACATTTAGATCACCTGTTCAACCTCCCTGAAAGTATTTTAATCTATTTTCACTTAAGATTAAGCAATTTGCACAAGGTAAACCTTTTTTCAAAAGCTGGAATTCAAAGTCATCAATGTTTTAACGCTGCCCAGTATATGAAGCCTCCCTTGGCAAGTGAGAAGTATAATCACATCAAGAGCTAAATATTTAAATGCATGAATTGAAATATTTATACATTAAATGGACATATAAGTGTGTATGTGCCTACCTGGGACATCATCATCTTCTTCATCAATATCTTCAGATTTTGGTGCTTTACTATCCAACACTATAAAAAGAAATTTGGTGCTAAGTTCTCATTATACAGAATTAGGGACAACCACACAACAAAATAAAGCCCATAACATACAGGTGAAAAAAGAATGCATTTCCCTAGCCCCCAACAGTGACAAACACACAAATGACTGGATATAAACAGTAATAAGCATGACCAAAAGGTCTACTCGTGAACATTCTTATACCAAATTATTAGCACAGCCATTTTCAAATGCTTAGGGGTATTAAGGCAGAGCTAGCACAAGATCAAATGATACGTGTCTAAATCTTCTAACTGAAGCCATGTGTTTCAAAGCAACAATAACGTGGTACCAATCAGGGACCAACATACCACATGATTCAATTACCAAGGGGCCACAACTGTAGGAAAAAGTATTTCCATATCAAGGGTTCTGCATCAAACCTAGTCTTCTGTAAGTCATGGAAGCTGGAACATGCTACAACTAATCTAGAGAAACACAAGAATTTAAAAAATAAAAGAAAGTATTTCTTCTCCTTGGTCTGACTTCCTGTACTATCTAAAGAAAGCATAGTATCTATCTATTGGTACCAAGGTTGTATCAAAGAGAGATGCTTATGATGATCCATTTTCTAAATTTTAGAAGGTATTTTACATATTAATATTAGTAAAGAAGGAAAATAAACCCTTTACTTTCAATTAAACTCTGAAGATGAAATACAGAGGAGATTAAAATTGATTTAGAAGGAACAACCATTTGTCGAAAATATCAGAACAGGTAATGTATTTTCCAATTGCAAATACAGACAATTGCAACATGTCCAATTACAGCCTTTTTAATGGCCATAACAGTATAAACAGTACAAATATGAAAAACAATTTTTTTTTAATGTACAACTTCACCAGGGCTTGAGATTAAGAACTAGTTTTTAGAAATATACAACATGAAACATGAACTCTGATATGGCTACTTGTAATGAAAAGTGTACCTGTTCTGCAGTCTAAGAAAAGAAAGCTTTTACAAATTCTTATCAAAGTCAATGGACTGATTACTTGCATGCTTTAGAGTACTCTCATGTTCTAATTTCATAACATACACCATTAGAAGAATAAATTTCCATCTATTCTTAAATTACCAACTTGCTTAGGGAGAATAGCCAAGACCTCTACAAAACATGCTACAGTGCTTCCCCAAGGAGGGTATTATTCTAAAAGGGATTGCCCCCAGACTCCATTTCTTCACTGTAAAATTACAATAATAGTTATACCACATATATATACACACCATGCTCCCACAGCTTTAAAATGAGTAGAAAAATAATCACATTGAAAACTATTTTTTTTATTTTTAATCAAACCTTTGATTTTGAATTCATTCTAAAAAGTCTTGGTTTAATTCCAAATGGAATTACAGAGTAGAAGATAAAGAAGATGTTTCTTCTCTATATCCACAACAGAAACATGTTTTGTATGAACAAAGAAAACAGAATCAATTCCCTGATAAAAAGAACTTCTTGAGTTTTTCCCAGAAAGAAACTGAACTTGCTTTCCTAAGTATTGTCATACACAGTTGTACATCTGGAATCACAACATGCCTGACTTACCAGATCTTGGTGGTTTTTTTGTTTTGTGTTTTGTGTTTTTTTTTTTTTGTTTTAAATCAGGGCCTGCCTATACAGAATCTTGAATCAACAAGAAAAAAAAATTCCACCCCCTGCCACTATATTTCCACAACAGTGGCAAACAAATAAAAGGACATATGCTTTTGATCACTTTTTAAGTCACACATGCTGTTAAATTTGGGTTAAAACTTTTAATATTTCATATGTTCTTTAAATCAGCCATGAAAGATTCCAAAAAAGACCTACCTTGTCTTGGGAATTGTTCAGCTAACTTCCTGAGACTTGTTAAGCTGTCAGCACCAAGCTGGCTTAAGATGCCTGGAAGCATTTCTGTGATCGGTTTAGCCTCTGCATGACCAGTAATTGCAAAAGTGTTAGCAGAGAGGGAAGCTTGAACCTTGGGGTTGTTGAAGTGAATAACTGTTCCATCATCTTTTATCATGTTCACCTGTTTAAATATATCAATAACATTTACCAAAATGCTGCAGTACCGTGTTGAAAAAGCGTGATAAATTATTAATTCAAATCTAAATTTAAAATATTAAAATACTAAAAAATTACAAAATCAGTACTCTTCCTAGAGAATAATATAACCATGATAAAAGCATCTGGAACTAACACCACCTAAACTGAAATAAAATATGAGTTAATGATAAAATATGGGTTCGCACATGCTATATGATAAGGTAGAATTTAAGAGCTATGGTTCCTTCATAAAATACACTTATCTAAATACTAAGAAATAAATATGTAAGGATTGTATGTTATCATACAGTTCATGTATATTTTTAACAAAGGCAAAAAACGTACATAGGTTAGACTGTAAGGCATAAACAAGTTAATATCAGGAATGTCTAGGGAAGAAAAAAAAAAATAAAAACAAACCCAAAACCTTCAGCTCTGTGGTAATTCTTTACAAACGAAAAGCTGTAACAGAAAGTTTAAGACATCGCCATTCCCAGTTATCTGTGTCACCTATCAGGAAAATGTTAGTGTTTCTGCAGCAGAATTGGCAAAGGCACAGGATTCACAATCTGGCCTACTTCCTGAAGCTGCCCAAGGCAAGGATGCTTCCTGCACATACACAGACAGAATTGGAGGTTTATGTACCAACTGCACTAGAACAGGCTTCTATGCCTTCCTAATAATTCCATGATGACTCTTTTAAGACTAAGTACATCATACAGTGATCCTGCTCTCTTCCTCTTCCCTGGTCTTCTGAATCACCAAGAATTAAGTTTTACAGCCAGTATAGCAGCGTGCTTTGCTCCTGCTGTCAAAGTTTATACTGGCATATTTGTATGGGTTTATTTTATGTTTTTTAACTTAAAGGGAGACAGAATGGAAAGTTAAAAAGGTTTTTCTTCTGGGCCTGGCTAAACTATGGTTAAGTGGAAAATAATTTTGTCTGAAAAAAGGAAGAGTTCTACCCATCAAACCAAATAGTAGTAATAAACTTATGTCACAAAACTCATAAGTATTGTTTTTAGTAGAAGTTACAGGAAGAAAACAGAAATTCGGGAACTAAAGAGATTTAAAATATACAAACATGTAAGTTATCAATCTTCACACAGCAGCAGAGTTCAAAATATGTTTTGAAAAGGAAAACCAGGTGTGTTGCTTTCCTGCAAATATAAAGGATGTCCTGTCCCTTACACATAGGGAAATGGTAAAGGCTTCAAGCACTGTCATCCTCTTACTTAAAAGCCTCTTTCAAAAACCACACAGGTGAGCTACTAATGTTTGACTCAACATTACTACCTCCCCAAACTCTTCTATCTACACAAAGCTTACCAAGGTCAACTTGTGTCCACCTGAATACAATAACATACTACAATTACGTACCTAGCCATCAAGGTGGAAGCATATTGCATTATCTTCCTTCACATGAAGACGTTTAAAATCCTTAATAACTGTGTCTGAATATAATCAGGGGACAGGGGGAACAACCCAAAACAGAATAAGAACTGGGTTTCTTTGGGTTTGTATAGCTCAACATATACATATCAAGCTTAAGTAAACAAATCGAATTGTTTCTGTAGCAGACGTATGAAAACTTACAGGCAAACAAGGCTTTTACACTGAATCTGTATTTGCCTTTGGAAGAAAGGTATGCACTAAGTGACCTCTGGAGGCACCTTGCAATCCTGCTTAAATTAATTAATCACAGATTAAATAGTATGCTGCTTTAACCAAGTACTACAGTAATACTGAGTTCATGATGAAGGAACACCTCCTCCTATCACATATAAGCATCACTCTCTACAGTGTTATGGAAAATGTCAGTATTTCAGTTCATATTTTATACATGTAAAATAGACATATTCAAGGAATATCCGAAACCTTTATTTTCCTACAAACATTAACACAGAAGCTGGTTCTGTAAAGTCTTTGCTGTGTTGTAAGAAATGTCATCTCCTGTGACTACCACAAACAATTCTGGTAATTTTCATGCAGTAAAAGGACCTAATTTTGATAATACAAACTTGCAAGTTCTTACTCCAGGTATTTTTATGGTTTTCTTTATATTCTGCACTACATAACCCTTGCTTTACATGTGCCTGCACAGTACACGTGCATTTACTGCTCTTCTCTTTAAAGCGGGTAATCAAGTTCATGAAGTCAAGACTCAAGACAAGTTTTGTTTTGCAATGAATGCAAGACACATACATGACAACATACCAGCCTCTACAATCACTATCTGGCCAGCAAAACCTTCTCCTTTCTTTAAGTATGTATGCATTAATGTAAATGAGATAATCAATCAAGTAACTTTACCTATCAGTAACCAGACCTGTGAGTTTCTGAGGGGAAAACTGTTGCTTAAAAAACAAAGCAAAAAAACCCCCAAAACAACACAGAAAAACCCCAAAACCAAACACATACCAAAACACCACAGTGAATTTAATTTCAAACAGCAAACACTTATTTTATCACTATACCTCTTCAATGCCAGCAATGTTATTTACTGCAAGTTTTTTGAGGGAACTCTGAAGTTTTTTGTCATCAGCTGTAGCTGTTCTGTGCACCACCTTCTTCTTTCTGCGAGCTGTTCCCTAGAAAAGAATCAAGATACAACAGTCAGCTATTCTCAAAATCTCACAACACTTCAATTTTTCAAAGTCATATCGCACTCTGAGCAACCTATCTGTAAGCTATGAGAAAGCTCTGTAGTCAAAAATGCTTTCCAACTTACTTTGCCTTCACCTACAGCTTTAACTGTCAGTCTCAATTTTAAGGTTTTTCGTAAGTGTAAAAGACCAAAAAGACACCGAACAGCAGCAGTATTTTTCCCTTCCCACAAGATAGATTATAAAAATAGTATTTACTATTACGTAATATATGAAGAGTTTCCTCAAGAACTTTATTTTTTCCAAGATGAAGCACAAATACAGTGATTTAAAAAGGTCACACTTTTGTAACCAAGTAATTAATATTTTTAAACTGTGCCATAGACAGCAACTTTGGAATTCCTACACTGTCAACTTTTGTACAACCCCACCTACGGTTAGGAGATGAACACCCACACTGAACAAGCTATATGCTTTTTTTTTTGTCATATTAGCTACCTGCTGGCTCAGAGAAAAGAAACAGCTCAGTGCAGAGTCAGATAAGCCCTGGAGCCGGGAAGGAACAAAGGAAGGAACTCCCCAACAGGGAGAAGAGAAAGGCAGAACTGGAACAACCAACAGGTAAGCTTAGCTTGAGCTTCCACAGGTCACAACAAGTCACTGAATTAAAAAGAAAGCTCACACACTGTGGAAACTACTCATCCAACTACTCATACCGCTCTTACCTGAAAGAAAATTGCATTTCAGGTAGCAATACTATGATCCAGATAGCACAAAAAACGTATTTTTCAGGCTTCAAACGTATATATTTTTTTCCTCCCCCCCTCCCATAAACTAAAGCCTATGTTTTGAAAAACAAATTTCAGAGATGTTTCTCCCTCAACCTGTAAATTACAGGAAACAGTGCATTTCTGATGGTTTTCTTACCTTTCCTCCTATTCGGACCTGCGCTTGAAGCTTCGCCAGTTTTTCTTGGTTCATAGTGCTGCGTCTAAAGAATAAGAATAAGATACAAATACAAGTTAACTATCAAAATATTAAGAAAAAGTTTTCCATGGTCCATTTTAAAAGTACTCTTAAAATTGCAGTGGGTTTTTAAACTTACACAAAATTCAACAAAACATCAAACAAACACATATAAACAAAAAGCTTTAAAGCCACACCACTTAAATAATACAAAGTGGTCCAGCAGCAATCTGTTTAACTGAAGTGCCTGTACTGTGATGAGGCAAATCAACAGGACATTTGGTTTTGCATCAGACTGAAGTACTACCTGCGAATTTCCAAGTATGCTAGTTTACTGGTTTGACTATTTGACTATCAGAACCATTCGACTGAACTACTGACACAGAACAGACCCAAATCAGCACATATCCACGAGTGCTTCTAGGAAAACGCCTTTATCTTTAACAGAACCCAGGCAGAGGCTCATCACTACACTTCTTTGAATACTATTTCCAAATAATGAATCTCTGATACTTTTAACTAATAAGCCAGTTCCAAACGCAGTGAAGTTCATATCCTGACAGATCTATATGAACCTCTGGCAGCTATTCATCCAATTCAATGACTGGCACATTAGTCAAGTGGCTTCTCCAACGGGTCAAGTGGGACCTTTAAAGGCTGGAAGACCTGAAAATCTGTAATGGGTGAAAAAACACCTCAAGCCTGCCAACACAATGAAGGAATTTCGTTGCTCTGCCCCAAGAAGTCATCGGTAACCCCCTGAATGAAGGCGAAACCCCCTCTACATCTCCATTGTGCCGGGAAAGCGACGGGGAGGGGGGAAACGGGGCTCCCGCGGACAAGCGGGGACCCAGCGAGGCCCCAGCACCGCCGGGAGGATCACCACGCGGTCAGGGACTCCGCCGGAGAGGCGGGAGAAAGGACTCGACCGGCTCGCTGGCTACCTCCAAAGCACAGGGCACGGGAGAGGATAAAGGCCTCGTCCCTCGGGAACCAGGGCAACCCCGCCCGGCTAGGGCACCACGGCCCCAGGGGAGAGTCGCGGGCCACCCGAGCCAGGGCAGACTCCACCACACCGCGCCCCGGCGCAGGGCCTCGCTCCCCGGTCCTTTCCTTGGGGAACGGCCAGCGCCCGCGGCCCCACCACGGCCCAGCGCGCCGGACGGGGACGGGACGACGCTGAGCTACCGCGGAGCTCCGCCCGCCCCACGCCGGGAGGCGGCAGGGGAAGGGAGGGCCGCGCCGGCGGAGCGGTGCCGGTGGGCGCGGGTAAGGTCTCACCTGAGCCCAGCGGATCCTCCGCAGCCCAACACGCGGTGAGAACAAGATGGCGGCCAAGGAAGGAAAGAGAGGCGCACAGAGAAAGGAAGCTTCGCACCACGTGACGGCGCCAGCTCGCCCGCGGATTGGCGGCGCCGCGGAGTCATATTTGCATAGCAGCACTGGCGAGGGCGCGGGGAGGCGTGCGCGCAGCGCCTCCTGGGAGTTGTAGTCTCCGGGGGCTGGCAGGGACCGACGCCCCGGGCCAGGGATCGATGCCGGGTAACCCAAACCTGGGACGCAGCGGCTCCGAACGCGCTTGTCGGGACGCTCCCCGCCTTGGCGAACCCTCCTTCAAATACGAGTGCTTGTGCGCGGTTTTACCTTCCCAACCTGCTGGGCAACTCTTGAGAGCGGCGGGACAAAAGGGTTTATTTGGGAGGAGAAAACGAGGCCGGAACCCACCCCTGCTGCCTGCTCCCGCCGGGGTAACTCTTTTGTCCAGGGGAGTAACAGGGCTTTGGGGACCCGCTGTGACTGAGGTACTCCTGCCCCAGAGGTCTCGGCTACCTGCACAGAGCCAAGCTCCTCTAACCGAGGGGGAAGGCCGGGGACAGAAATCCCCACAGCAGCCCCCTCCCTCCCAGCCTCCCCCGGCACCTCCGAGCCGAGAGGTGAGGGCGGCGCACCGCCCACATCCGCCGCACATCACTTCCTGGGCTTTAAAAAAAGGGGAAAAAAGAGGAAAAAAAAAAAAATCACCTAAGCTGGTCCGGTCCCGTCTCGGAGGTTTAGGGACCGTACCCGGGGTGCCGCTGCTGCCTGCGCCGACACCATGAAGGCTCAGCCCGCGGCAGCCTCCATCTTCTGCCTGTGCCTGGTGCTGGCGGCCTCCGCCGCCTCCGCCGCGGAAGGTCTCGGAAAGGGTCAGGCAAACGTTTTTTTGGGGGCTTTCCTCTCAACTTTTGCCGTTGCCGTGAATGGGTGCGCTGGGGCCGGGTCGGTTCCCACAGCCCACGGCGGCGAGGGGGGCGCGGGGGCGGGGGAAGGCCGGCCTGGCCTGGCACTGCCGCCGCGGTTTAGGGGGAGACCGCTGCCTTTTGACGTTAAAGATGAGGGGGTCTTTAAGCGGTCTTTGCCGTCGTGGTTCTGTTCCGGCTAAACCCCGAGGAGTTTCCCGTTCGAGGGGCCCCGCTTCTTCGTGGGGAGGGCCTGGGGGCGGCGCAGCCCCTCAGTGCCCGCCGCCCTGCCTGGTGCTAAGGTGCCCCGTCAGCCCTGTCCAGCCTCTGCCGGCCCTTGGCGGGCGGTGAACGGCTCTTCCCTCCCGCCCTCGGCTTCCCTTTTCCTTGGTGACCGCTCCTCACCTCTCCTCTGGCTGGCCGAGGCCTCCTTGTGTAATTGCCATGTCTGATAGCCTGGCTCAGTCAGGGTGCACCAGGGCCCTGAGCCTCACTGCAGGTGGTGGCTTTAGCCTGTCCTGGAGATAAATCTCCTCTTCAAGGCTGGTAGTTAACACAGTTTGATCAATGACAGCAAAGCTGCGTGGTGTGGATCCCAGTCGTTCCCCTTTCATTTTACAGTTAATTCCTCAATGACTTTTCATTCAAAAGAAACACTCTGTAATGTGTTGTGTAAGGCTTTTAAAAACATACTGAAGCTTGCCAGAAAGTGGGTTTTAGTTTAAAAAAAGAAAGGCTTTCGAAAAGTGTTTCTTAGCTAGAACAATAGAAGGTTTTCCCTGTTTTAACATGTTGGCCTTTGAATGAAATAGCTGACGTGTCAATATTCTGAGTAAACGTGACTTCTGCTAACCCAACTGGTTTTTGCTCTGCTATGCTCGGCTGGTACAAACGTAGCCTTGTGTCTGAAGCTGCCTCTGCAGTTGATACGTGTGTGTGATTGGATACGGACAAGGCATCCCCACCTTACTGCTAGTACAACTAAATATTTGCTATGTTGCATCATGTATGTTCACAGTTGTCCATATCAGGAGAGAAGATAAAGTAATAAAAATACTGTGCCAACGGTTCAAACCTCACGGATGCTGAACTAGGGTGCTACGAGGTTTTGCTGACCCTGTTCTTGGCTTTCTCCAGCTTCTTTGCCATAGTTTCCTACTGGAGACAATGTCCACTTTCCCCTGTGTCAGCACTGGGCAGCCTGTGTCTCCTGACCTCTGCGTAGCCCCCAAAATCTGCTCCCCTCTGCACCCTGGGCACTGAGGGTTGCTGCCTAATCCAAACCCTCAGCGTTGGGAAGGCGCAAGCTGAGGCTGGTGTTCGGTCATCCAGCAGAGCCCTGCGTTACTGGAGCAGTGAGACCTCTGAGAAGGTCTTCCAAGGGAGTTCCCCTCTGAACAGTTCCTGGATCTCCCTCATGCCAGCTCTCTGTGTGGCTTTCAGCCATGTGAGGGTCAAAAAAAATGGCAGCCTGTGCTTTGCAGTTGTTAAACGTACGCTCGCTCACTCTTAACTGACACAACAACATCTGTTATCTGGGTATGAGATAAAATATTTCCTGCATTGTTCAGTCACTGTAACATTCAGAAATCTGTGTAATGGCGTTCTTTCTTACTCTTCGATGATAATTATCATCAGCAGTAACACTCAGCATAATAGTTTTAGGGCAATTAATGATCATATGCTGGCCTAGGAATTTTTAAGTTTTGCGTTAGTTCACATTCAGTGGGATTTAGGAAGCCGAACGCTGACATGTTTAATTTGTCACTAATCAGTTAATAAATGTTCACAGATTGAAAAGGAACAGGGAATAATCAGAAGGCTCTTCAATTTTAATCTTTGTTTGGGGGATTTTGGTGTTATTTGTGTATCTATATAAATATTCATGAGTGTGGTATGTTTTTATTAATTTCAGTGGGATTCCTCATAAGACTATGTAGGTTCTAAGTATTTGCAGAAGTCTTTCCAGGACTGGGATTATAGTTTGCTTTAAAAAAAGAATATAAAATTACTTGAAAATATTCTTAAGGGTGGACTGCTAGTTGTACATCTGTTAGTTGACATGTTAAGTTATGTGGCATTTATAAACCCTTCTCTCTGGCAGGTTTTGGAGATCACATTCATTGGAGGACACTAGAAGATGGGAAGAAAGAGGCAGCAGCCAGGTATGTTACCTAGCTTTAAAGACAGAAAAGTGTGTTTAAAAACATTCACAAAGATGCTGTATCGATCTTAAACTTAGCCACAGAAAATAGTAATTAACAAACATGAAGGTGGTTTAGGAGACTGTTGAGACCCCTATAGGTTACGAGAAAATACAGTGTTTTGTTAACTTTGCTGAGGTACCACCTAGGTTTACTGATTCGAGTTCTAGCATGTCTTTGAAGTGAGAAGCAAATATTTTTGAGTATTTATCATAGTAAGGAAAGAAACAGATCTCAAACCCACAAATGCATGTTTAAGTAGTACTCAATCCCCTCAAACTCAGCAGTGCTAATAGCTTCTGTAAAATTCAATGTGCCTGTGTGGATGAGGCCTCAGTGTCAGACGAAAGAGTTATTTTGTTACCACTGCAGAAAAAGTCTGAAAGTTTCAAACTGTAGTGAACTGGTAAGTTGTTTCAGTGGAACCTTTTCTGGGTTAAGCTTAAACTCTAAAAAGAACAGTCTCTACGAAAAGGTAAAAAATGACATTTTGACACATTTTTTCTCAGAATTTTTTCTGTTTCTTGTTAAAATGTAAGAAAGAAAATTGTATGGTTATAAATTCTACTTGTATTTTTAAATTTAGATCTGACAATGCTGACATTAGCGGAAATTCATTATGCCTTCCAGGTTTGCTGTTCAATTGAATTTTGCTCTCAAACGGATCCATCTGGCGAGTTCTGCACTCTAGTGTAGACACCAAATTAACCCAGATGGTACAGTTCAGAAGCCTTACAAGTGTTTATAAATGGATATTTTAGCATTTATTTGACATAACTGTCCAAAACCACAGACAATTTCACTATTTGCAGGAATAATTGTAGCATTACTTTGCAATGAAGCAAAGGAAGCTTTAAAATGAGACAGAGGAAGGAGGGAGGGAGGGCGAGCTCCCAGGTTTAGGCAGGACGAGCGTTTCTGCTCAGGAACAGCCCCAGAGGAAGGGACAGGTGTAATGCACGCTCGCTCCTTTTGTTGCCAAAAACACAGACCTGCTCACCACTTTGAGTTCAGCAGACTTGAGTGTTGGTGAACTGAAGGATTGGGAGAAAACAACAACAACAAGATAAGCGAATCAAAAAAGCAGATTTTTGTTTTAAGTCTGACCTTAGGCCAGGAGGTGAAAACTTATACGAACTTATCTGTTATGCAGCAAGTGAGACGCATCAGAGCCAGTGGTCTAGGAAGTTTCAAGACCAAATCGGTTTCAATTCTGTCAATAGTACAATCTGGATGTGTCGGAGGTGCTGGAGACGGCTTGGTTTTGAGTTCCCTGTAGGGGCCCGGTGTTCGTACAGTTACTGGGTGTCTGGTTCTCGGGGACAACCACAGCCCGATCGCGCTTTTCAGCAGGACGCCCCACAGGACGGTGTCCCTGTGCCAGACGCGTCCCGCCGCGAGGTGACTCCCCACGGCCGCCCTTGGGGCCGTCTGAGCCGCTCGCCGTCGGGGTGCGCGGGGGCGGCTGTGCCGAACCCCTACGCTGCTGCCCCGAGCCCGGGAAGGAGCGGAGGGCGCGGGGCTGCGAGGCGCCCGGCGGGGGGTTTCCACGCGAGCCCGCGGCTGACCGGCGGCACGGCGGGGCCTCACGCCATGGCGGCTCCGGCGCAGAGCGCCGTTGCCCGGGCGACCGCGGGGAGTCGTGAGTGACCCGGGCGGAAGCAGTCGCCATCGCCGTCCGGGTCAGAATGGCGGCGGGGCGGGCGCGGGGAGGAGGATGCCGCTGGTGGTGCTCTGCGGGCGGCCGGGCAGCGGCAAGAGCCGGCGGGCCGCGGAGCTGCGGGCGGCGCTGGGCGGGCCGGAGCGGCAGGCGCACGTCGTGGCCGAGGCGGAGGGCGGCCGGGCGGCGCTGCGGGCCGAGGTGGAGCGGCGGCTGAGCCGGCGGGACGTGGTGATCGTGGACGCGGGCAACGAGCTGCGGAGCATCCGCTACGAGCTGTACTGCGCGGCGCGGCAGGCGGGCACGGCGCGCTGCCTCCTGCACTGCGCGGGCGGCCCGGGCGGCCCCGACGAGCCGCCCTTCGAGGCCCCTGACCCGCGCAACCGCTGGGACCGGCCGCTCTTCACGGTGCACGGGGAGGAGCCGCTGCCGCTGGACGCCATCCGCGCCGCCCTCTTCGAGAGCGCCCCGCCGCCGCCGCACCGCGCCACCCGCACCCAGCCCCTGCAGTCCAGCGGCTTCCTCCACCACCTCGACCGCGTCACCCAGGAGGTGCTGGCCGCCGTCATGGCCGCCCAGAGGAGCGGGGCGCAGCCCGGGGAGATAGTCCGTGTCCCCGGCGTCGCCGAAGGGCTGGTGCTGAACCGGCCGGTGAGCATGGCCGAGCTGAGCCGTCTGCGGAGGCAGTTCATCAGCTACACCAAGATGCAGCCCAGCGACGAAAACTTGCCCCAGTTGGCCAGCATGTTCCTGCAGTACCTGAGCCGCAGCATCCAGTGAACCCTGTCACTTGTGCCACGCACAGCAGTGGCCGTGGTCGGGTCCCAAAGTACTTGCAACAGTAAGAACATGGCTTCCAGCCACCACGGAGCTTGGGTCCCACCTATTGCATATCAGATCATAGAATCACAGAATATCTCAAGTTGGAAGGGACCCATAAGGATCATCAAGTCCAACTCATGTGGCAATAGCTCTGGGAAGATCGACGCCATGTCCTTGCAGCAGCTGAGCAAGCTATATTGCTGAGAGGATCTGTAGGGATACTGTTCCCCCTCATTCTCCCCACTTGCATCTTTCGAAAAAGAGAGTTACTGTTGCATGGCCAAGCAAGTGAAGTCTCCTATGGAGACCCCAGTAATCAAATAGTGTCTGAACATGAAAGCCCAAAAGGTGGTGACTGTAGGGAAAACTTTTCCCCTCCACATTGGCATGTTTATGTCTTGAATAAGAAGATTGTTTTTCTAAGACTGTCTCCAGATAATGTCAAACTGCAGAAGAGACTTCAGGTCCAGAGCTGGAACAGGCTGTATTTTTAGGATGAACCCCAGAGATAGTTTTGCAAACTCTGCACAACAGAAGGGTGCTGGCTTAGCAAACTCAAACCTCTCTGTTTCAGGTTTAACAATAAAATGTGTGCCTTAAATGGAGTAAAATCTTAATTTACCTGCAGGACTATTTTATTGAAATAACTTGCTATGTCTTTTCTCTGCAAGATCATCATTAAACGCCTTTAAAGCCACTAATTGTTTAAGAATGAGTGCTGTCCTAGGAAAAATGAGTTAAAATGTCAGTGTCTGTTCTGGGTGAAACTCTCCCATAAGTCTGTACCAGCTGTGGCGGGTAACTTAGTTTTGCGCTTAATTTCAACTAATTTCAGTCTTTGCTATACGACGTATATAACTTATATAAACTTTTCACTTTCTGGTGGATGCTTCATCCCTCATTTTAATAAATTGTGGCTTTTGATTTTAATTGTATGTGTAGTGCTACCTGGGAGGAAATGGTAAAGTGGGGCAGGAAGGGTTACTTCAATTACAGTGGCTGTTTATCTGACGTACCGGCTGCTAGGTGGATGTACGCGTTGGAGAACTGAGAAATGACTATAAAAATGTTTTGATGTAAATAAGTTTATTTTCCCAGTCAAAGTAAAGAGAAGAAAGCTGAGAAAATACATTCAGTATCTCTAAAACTTCTGTGAGTTCTCACTGGCTAAGAGTTGGTATTTCAGGACTGCGAGCACTTCCATTTAAAATCTACTTTGAAAATCTCTTAACTTTAAAAAAAAAAGTATGTTGCAGTACTGATTACCAGATGATTGAACTCTTCTGACATGAAGCACTGATCCTTGATGATAAGAACGTGTATTTTCCAGACTTAAATCAGCCTCTCCTCAAGAAAGAGGCAAAATCATGTTGGACTGTATGGAAACAATGAAGAAGAAGTGTTTTTTCATCATCAGAGAGAGGACGCTCATGCAATACAAGCTTTACAAGGGAAATGTGTACTCTTGCTCCTTACTGCAAACAGAGTCCTATGTAAAGATGATAACTTATTGCTTAGTTATAAATTGCAGACTTCTGTTTGAACTACTCGAAATGTTAATTGCTTCCTCTCCACCCTTTCCTGGTTCTGAAGGCCAAAACTGAATGCTGCAAAGCAGAGATTTCCTTTTATATCTATCTACAGCTAAAGAAAAACTTGTACTTCAGTTCTGCTAGTAGTTCATTTAGTTGCCGTCATGTGCAAAGGTGTTTGTAATTTCTCTGTTTGTGAGAAATTAATTTCATTTTTAACCCCCAAAATGGTAACAGAGTTTACAATAGCAGAAAGCTTAAACTTTGCTTTGCTTGGCATACTCTGAAAGAAGTATCCATATAGTATGTTCTCTGTGTGTCTGTCTTGATTTCTTCTTTTCCTTCACCTAGTTTTAGGCTGCTCTTACTATTCTGGAAGCTATATCACTATTACCAGCTTCCCTTGGATACTCTTCCATAGCTTAAGGGGTTTATTGCTAAGAGAAAAGGGATGAGATACTCAATTCTTATTCGTAGTCTTTCTTAGTTTATTGCCCTAGTCAGCTTTCATCAGTTCAACTGTTGGATGGTAGAAACAATGAAAGTATTAGAAAGGACTTCTGCATGCAGAAAGTGTGGAGGTAAGTGTTGTACTACCTGGATGTGCTCAATAGCAACAAAACACCTGTAGTTGTATCGCTTTTCTTGTTAGAAAGGTAAAATTGATTCAAAATAGTCAGGAGCAGTGAAGTGGATTAATTGGATCGCCAGCACTAACAACAGGAAATATGTGAAATTCCTAGTGTCTTTAAGGCCTCTTTGTCTAATTGCATAATGCAGCCTGAATATATTATAAAGGAGCTTAGAGAAATTGAACTTGGTCAGCTTGACTTTGTCAGAAGGTAAAATGCTAAAGGGATTTTTGAAGAACAATGTTAA
Organism: Calonectris borealis; assembly: GCF_964195595.1. Taxonomy (NCBI): domain Eukaryota; kingdom Metazoa; phylum Chordata; class Aves; order Procellariiformes; family Procellariidae; genus Calonectris; species Calonectris borealis. Next base: position 7,525,398 of record NC_134319.1, read on the forward strand.
ATAAAACATATCTTAGGGCGATGGAAAAATAAAACATCTCAGGGTGATGGAAACCTAACCTCTGGGTAGTGTAGATAGTAAAGGTCAAGTGAATTATTTCGGAAGAGAGAATAATAAAGAGTAAGTTTGGTCCTTTTGCACTGCACTTTATTTAGGCTGCAGTTCCACGCAGGCCCCCCCTCCTCAGTCCTGGCACTTGTCACGTTTGTCACAGATTTGTTTCAGCATACCAACATGTAGGAAACTAGCCTGGCAGGCAGGGGGTTTTTTAGGTTACTGTGTTGATTATTGCTCAATGGAGGGTCTTAGTCACAGGAGGTGACTGGAACATGCAGAACGTAACGGAGAGAGGGATGGATGGATGACTGTCATCCACTGCATTGCCTTAAGCAGCCACGAAAATCCATCCCGAGATCTCTCAAGCAGCTGGTGTCACTAACCACTTCCAGTAAAAAAACGCATGACCAGTTGTGTATCTGAGCAAATCTAAACTAAGATGAGGAAAACGTTTTGCAAGACAACCTTAAAACACAGCAGAATCTCTTTACATCTCTCTTATTTTCTGTTACATTTAGCCTTTGTAGAAGTCTTGACTGTTAAAATGTACATGTAATAGAATTTGGTTTATGTAAGCTTTCTTTGACAATTTTCTTTAATTTTCCTTTTTTTTTTCTTTTTTTTTTTAAGTGGTTTGCCTCTTATGATTATCATCCACAAGTCTTGGTGTGGAGCTTGCAAAGGTAAGTGTATTTAATACTACAGCTCACTGAAATTTCTAAGGAACTTTTGTATACAAATCATGTAACCATGAGAAACATGAACTTCACATTCAAAATGTAGCTAACAGTATTTGTGTTTCATTTAGAGCAGTATAATAATATCACACTACTTTACTTGTTAGCACTGCCAAAAGCCAGCCATGCCTAAATGCCAGCAAACTAACAGCTGTAGTGCTGCACTTCTTTAGTGGCTGCAATTTCTCCTGTACTTGGCTATGAAAAATAGAACAGAATGAATGATCTTCAAGAATTAAGTGTAAATTGCCTTACTTTCGCCTGGTGGTTCTTCGAAAGTGAGGCTTTATCTCTTTCAGCATCACAAACAAACAGGCTGGGCATAATGGCTATGTTTTAAGGATGAGCTGGTTGAGTGAGAACTGGTGGTTTACAGCAAGCTTTTTGCTTCTGTTCCATTGGTTCAAATATGACCGCATATGTCTGTTGGCCATGCTTCATCATATGCTGCCCAGCAAGGATTGCTTCATTTACCTGCTGTTCTGAGCCTGGCTTGAACGGTTTGATACATATATTCCATGTGCGCACCGCTTATTGAAAAGTACCAGCTCTCCAGAGGGGGGAATAAAGTCGAGATTTTGATGCTGACCTGAAAACCTGAAATCTTTTCCACTGTCTTTACGCATCTCTTCTTTTTCTTTTCTTTTTTTTTTTTCCCCCTTAATTAGCTTTGAAGCCGAAGTTTGCTGAATCCAAGGAAATCTCTGAACTTGCCCATAATTTTGTTATGGTCAACCTTGAGGTAGGCTGCCCTCTGATTTGTATCCATGTTACTGCCTAGTAATTAAGCATTTGGAATCCTACTTAACTGGTTGCATCACGTTCTGTGTACATCCTAAATCACGCACTCCTGAATAGGTATTCAGGATTGATTGATATAGCTGATTGTTTTAAAAAGAATTTTCTTCAGTTTGGTTATTTTAATTGTGTTTATAAACCTGGCTCTCTGCCATTGTCTCTTTAACAATTTGTATAATGTGTCATTCCATTTCCGCAATAAAGGAATTTATATTCATTCTCTCATGACATATCAAACATTCCTACACCAAAGTGGAGCATTTAATGCAAATAGACAGAACAGAAAAAAAAAGATTATTTTCACAAATGATACTTGTTTAGGTAAATATAACTTACTTTCCTTTGAGAGTGGAAGACAGTTCTGCAGTGGAAGACTGCAGTTACCTAGTGTCTGTTCAAGGTGTAAATTGCTCAGGATAAATGGAATCTGAAGGCAATAGCTTGTTTCTTTGAAACAAGTGCTGTGTTTTGTTAGATATCTTGCTAATATGTTCCCTCTCTTCTGTCTTGCTTTGGTAGGATGATGAAGAGCCAAAGGATGAAGCCTTTAGTCCTGATGGAGGTTACATTCCCAGAATCCTTTTCATGGGTAGGGCATCACAGCTGTTGCATCCACTCACAGGACTGTGTTCTTATTGTTACCACCTAAATTTCCTGTTTGATTTCTTGTTTCATAGACCCCAGTGGAAAAGTCCACCCAGAAATCATAAACGAGAAAGGAAACCCCAGCTACAAGTATTTCTATACCAATGCTGATCAAGGTATGTGCAGAGTAGTTTGAAGTGCATTTTTGGTGAGATGAAGCTCTGGGTGTGTCCTGAGTGAAGGACTTTCCTCCACTTTTGAGTGAGGGAAAATGATGATACTTTACAGCATAACTGGTAGCTGTTAGATACAACGTGAGTAAGTCGCTCTCTTATGCCCTAAGGAACCATGTTCAGAATCATGGTTCACCTTAATACCTGCTATAATGTCTATAGGACCTAAACTTTGTCTCCAGCTGTGACATGGAAAATCATGCAATTCACATGATCCAGCTACAAATAGTTGGGAAAAGGGCACAGGACTGTTTTTTTTTCCCCACAGGTTAATTTGTAGATGTACATTCTGTAACGGTGTTATTTTAAAACACTTTCATTATCAGGACACCGTGATGTTTTCATCCTGAGATTAATAGTTGCTGTCTCTGTTTAATCTTTCAGTTGTCCAAGGGATGAAGGAGGCCCAGGAGAAGCTAACAGGTGATGCTTTCAAACAAAAACACCTGGGAGATGAACTATAATGAATACACTGAATGATGCTTTTCCATCACTTCAAAACTCTAAAAGGAAATGATTAAACAGACCAAGAATGTAGATGCACTGGAGGGACATAATTCTCCTGTCAACAATGTTAGGTTAAACCCTGTTTGGAGTTCACACACATACATCAGTTACAGTGTTATCTCCTCCTCTGCCTGGCAGTTTGTACTGTAATGATTATTTGCAACAAGGTAGTGTGCAAACACATCACTTTTTGTGTTTGGGCAACCACTAATATTTGGTGTTAAAAGGGAGGTGTTTGAGGACAAACAGTGTGATTGGAATAACTAGAAGTAGCCAACATTTTGACACTTAATCAGGGTTGGATCCCTCTTTTCTCACTGGTATTATGTGATCCCATTTTTTTTACTGGGATTCCTATGAATGGGGTGTGTTCCTGGGCCAGGTGTTCTCTAGACATCCCAAACCATGAATTCTGCCACTAAGCCAAGTAGAATAAATTTCATGAATGTCCAAGTAGCATGTGAAATTATTAGCTCTACAAACATACTTTTGTGTAAAACTGTGTGTGATTCATCTTTATTTGCCTTTGGGCAGAAATTTAACTTCTTCCTTGTGCACTCACCTTTTGATTGTTTTATCAAGTGAGGGTGGGTTATGTTGAAGCTTTACGGGGGTTCCCCTTTTATTCTTTGAATGTTTTTTGGTGAATGCCTTGCCATCACATTGTACTGTATTTTTGTACCAGGGTGAAAATTAAACCTTTTTAAACGTAAGCATGCAGACAGTGTTTTGTGGTAAAGGGCATAGCTTTCCATTCTTAAGGGTGGGGGAATATATTTTTGTTTATGTTGCAGTGGTTATTAATGCTGAGTGTCACAGCTGAAGAAGGTTTCTCCTTTTCATAATTAAAAAACAACAGTTGCTTTTCATGTAATTATAATTCAGCCTTTCTTACACTACCTATACTGTTGAGGGCAGGGTAATACCTAGTGTTTATCTACTGGAGCCGAAAAGAAAAATAGAGGGCGGAAGAAAAATCACCTCTCTTGATCTGCTGGTAACGCTTTTCCTAATGCAGCCCAGGATGCTGTTGGCCTTCTTTGCCACAAGAGCGCATTGCTGGCTCATGGTCAACTTGTTCTCCACCTGAACTCCCACGTCCTCCTCTGCAAAGCTGCTTTCCAGCCTGTCAGCCCCCAGCCTGCACAGGTTATTCCTCCCCAGGTGAAGGACTTTGCATTTCCCTTTGTTGAACTTCCTGACAACCCTCTCTGCCCATTTCTCCAGCCTGTTGAGGTCCTTCTGAATGGCAGCACAACCGTCTGGTTATCACTACTCTTCTCAGTTTTGTGTCATCTGCCAGTTTGCTGAGGCTGGACTCTGTCCATTCATCCAAGTTGCTAATGTTAAAGTCTCGACCCCCGGGGTACTCCACTAGTGACTAGCGACTTGCAACCCAGCGGTTCTTCCAGTTTTCCGTCCACCTCACTGCCCGTTTATTTAGGTTGTACTTCATCAGTTTGTCTATGAGGATGCTATGGGAGACAGTGTCAAAAGCCTTAGTAAAGCCAAAACAATGCCTACTGCTTTCCCCTCATCCACCAAACTAGTCGTCTAAAGGAAAAAATCCTGTCCAAAAGGCACTTGCCATAACTTTCCATAACAAACACAGAGAGATAATTTTCTACAGATAATTTTTGAAGAGCTGTCTGAGGACATTAGTTGGGGAAAATTGTTGTATACAATACACCCAACTTGTCTACTGAGTCCATTTTTACTGTTCAGTAGCGTAATGAATTTTACTTTCCCAACCAGTCTGCCTTTAAGGGATTTTAGACACCAAAACTCAATTGGGCACTAAAAGACAAGGACTCGGTGGAAATAATGGGATTACTGCACATTACAATTACCCTTCTCAGCTACTAAAAGCTATTCTACAGGTTTTATCCTCTGCTTCTCTTGCAAATTGTCTAATAAATTAACCATGAAATTGAACTTGGCAACTATTCTCAAGTTGTATCAGCCTTCAAAGTAAATGATTCTGTGTAAGTCCTGAAAAAGGATTTGTGTTTTGCAAAATTGTCTTTTTTTTTCCAGCTATATCAGCTGACCTAATAAAAAGTAGGTCCTATCTGATGCTCCTTATTTAATTTATAGCCTTAGATTGACATGACTCTAAAAAATCATTGATACTTTTTTCTTATTTGCCACCAGGGGGAGGACTCTGCTTGTTCATCTGGGGTATGATTCAAGAAATAATACTTAAAAAAAACAATCTCTGATGCAAAATAGCAGGGTGCAGCTCTGCGATTTTCCAGGTACGCTTTCACAACAGTGCTGCCCTTGTCTTGTTTCTGCAGTGAAATTAATAGCCTGTGAGATGTACGTCATTGGTCCCAAAGCCTTGCTTTGCAAAATGCTCTCATGTCAGAAGCAACACGGCCTCAAAGTAATTTTTAAAAGTTCTCCTCTCTCTCTTTAAAAAGGTCTAGAGACATCTCCCTTCAGTGACAGATGCGGGAAGTGTGCTTCATCCTTTACATTTAAGACCATTCTGATTCAAAATTACTCTCCTTCACCTCTTCTCTGATGTATCTGCTCTCCTTCAGCAGTTTCTGCCTTCCAGACTTGCTACTTCTGAAGGAAAAATACTCCATAATCCTTTTTCCTTTGTTATTTGGCTGCCTCCTTTCTTTCTGATCCTTTCTACCCTCTCTATGTTCAGACTTGGTGAGCTGGTACAGCTTCCCCATCCTCCCTTCTGCTTGCTCTTTTCTAGACCATGCTTTTGTCCTCTATAGCAAGATGGAGCTTGGCACGTGCTAGCCTGCTTGGCGTTTAGCTGGGGTCTCAGTAGAATATGACATACGTGCTGCCACAGCGTGATTGCTAGGGGCAGCCAGTTAACACGTGTAAAAGCTGTTCCACATCTCTGCATTGCAGGATAAATTTACTTTTGATCTGTTACTTAAATATTTTTCTCTTTCTACCTGTTAGTTTTATACCTGGACATTTTAGTTGCTAACTCCTAATGCAGATTCTTTACACCCTTCTGCTTTTTAATCCAGATCAGGTGATAAATGCTGGTTGGCATTTTCTTCTGTGCAGAGGGATACATCTTGAACCTTCCATCCAACAGTTGCTTTATGTACGTTGTGTAACTTTACGCACGCAAGCAACTCCACAGGGTTTAGAGGAGCTGCTTACAGGTCAGTGTTTGTTGTAGTTCCGTTTAAAGTTAATTATACATTTCAGCAGCTCAACAGTGCACCGTAACCAAGGCCTCAGATTAGTTTGCCCTCATCAGCTTTGTTTCGTGTGCTGTCCATTTGCGTATGACTTGCAATAAACCTGCATACTTACATAACTTCTTTAGATGCACGCTAGAAATCCCCTTGGATTCTCAGCTTCTACTCCTTTTATAGTGATAACAAAACCCAAAGACACTTAGTATAGACCCAGGGAACTGCCAGGCCAAATCAATCTCATGTAAACAAACATGCTGTCAGCTCCCTTTTCTCCCAGAAACAACCCACAGAGAAAAAAAAATTCAAAGTTAATTAAAGAGTGACTGGATTGCAGCTAGCCATCTGGCTGCCTGCGAGCAGAGGTTGCTTTGTGCACCTGGGGCTGAACAGGCTTTAAGGAAGTGTCAGCTAGAGACTGGGGAAACCTTTCCTTTGCCATGCCTAGCAGCAGGGAACAAAATTGCAACAACCAAGAACGCCAGCACGGCCAGAGTGTCCCGTCCATCATCCTGGCATGCTGAGTTTAGGAGTCACCTACTTCAAATGCACTTTTGTCCCCATGGCTGTTTGCCATCATATCTAGCCTGTATCTAACTGCTAATGAGCTTTATTCATTGTCCTCACTTACAGCTTGTGCAATGAATAGCTCTGAAGTGAGAGATCATTAAACCCATATGAATGCAAGGTCATATACCTTGGAGGTGATGAAACTTTTCTTAACTTTTGGCAAGAGGAGAGGCATTTGCATTTGCATTATGCTGTGATACTTATTTGCAGCTGACCCAGTATTATGCCTGATTGGGTTTGCCCAACCAGGAGAACCACTTCAGGGCTATTCCTCCACAACCATGGCTATAAGTGGATGAAAAATTGAGACCTGAGGATGGAGATTTAGAAAGTAATAAAGGTGGAATTATACCGAGCAGAACTCTATCCAGAGAGCGGGATAAAAAGGGGAATTTCACTACAAATTCATGCTCATCTCAAAGAAAGCAAAGCCAAAGGATGAAGTTTATCTAAAAGGTTGCATCCCACTTCCAGACAGCTGTGTAAGTTGTCTTTGGGGCTAACTGGACGGGGGAGCTTGCTGCCTGGAGGGAACCAGGAAACAATGATGAAGGTCCGTCCAAGTGGTAGAAGTCACTTTGTCTCAAAATTATTTGGCATATTAACTCATTTCCTCTTTCTTCCTCCAAGAAACAGATGCTGACTTGTTAAGCAGTTTAGTCAAATAAAATCAGTTTGCTTTTCCTTTCAAAGTTTGTCTAGTGTAAGGCGTGGCTGCATACAATTCCCATTGGCTTGCCATTGTCCGGGGAGCACCACGAGAGGTGGTGATTCAGTCCTGCAGCGCCAGCCTGGAGCTACCACGTCAGCACGTCCCGAGGAGGAATGTCCACTGACAGCTGCCAGCCAGTTCCTGTGCCTGTCACAGGCAGTGGGGACAGGGTCCAAGATTTGAGTGATCCTCTCCAGGCTGTGACAAATGTCATGGTACAATTTTGTAATGGCTAAATCTGCGGTAGGTTCCTTCAATTAGGGACCAAAAAAAAAAAAAGAGAGACCTCCAACTTCTCCGTTCATAACTATGCTGGAAGCAGGGACTGGCTGACCTGAACGCTTACAGCGTTCCAGGTTGTGACTCAGAACACCAAGAGAGGCTGTCACGCACCACCCCGTGCTGGCACTCGTCCCAGGACGGGGCAGAGTGGCCCATCAAGTAAGGTGCGGGGAGCAGGCAGGGTACGTCCCAGGCATGGGATCACCGAGTGGGTGGGTGCTGTAAAAACAATCGAGCGTTTCTGAGCTGCTCCCAAGTTCTTCTTTCCTCTGACCAGCACAGGTGTCCTCCATTTCCCGTGTCCCTGCCGTGATGTGGGGGATGAAAGGGAGACAACTTCCTAGAGTTTCCCCCCTCTCAAAAGGGCATGATCCCATTGCTGCCACTCCAAGCCAGGGCAAGGGAGCAGAGGCCCACAGGAGCTGCGGGAGGAGCCAGGGCAGGGCTGAAAGGGCAGGATAGTCTGGACTGAATTTGGCTAAGGCTATAGGTAACTGGTTGCTGGTTAGAGATCGTTTGTTGGTATATACTCATTTTTGGACCATTTTGCACATGCACAGCATGGCGTAGGTAGATGTGCTGCAGAAATATTAATTGATAATAGGTGCAGATGTTCTCCCCGCTTTCTGAGCATGTTTCAGGACACAACATCACATGCTGTGCATAAAAAGCTGCATTGGCAGCGCAGTCAAATTTGGATGTCACTTTATTGTGCTATTTCTAATATAATGAACAGTTTTCAAAATCCCATTTGTAAGGATTTATGTGCATTAGCCTTGTTAAAGACAATGAAATTCGCACACGTCTTGAGGACACAGCATGGGGCATGCATGCTGTCTATTCCACACTGAACTGAAGAAGCCCCTGGGTGAATGCTGCCTATTCAAATAAGGGGGATTTTGTTTTCTCCTTGCGGTTGGTGTGTTTTCACCTAGCTTCCCAGCTGGTAATGAGCTGAAACTGCTGCTCTGTGTGCAAACTGTGCTTCTTTGGGATACAACTTTGTCCATGTATGCCCAATGCTTATGATGAGCTTAGACAATGAGTCTTTTAGGCTCAGAGTCATTAGTATTATTACTACTTACAGCATTGCACACAGCAAATCATCATCCTTGATTTAAGTGCTGTGGTGCTGCTCTTGCTGTAGTAATAAATAAAGCAATAAATAAAATACTGTTTTTAGAAAAAAGGGAACTGAAAAGATTAAAATTGTTTCCTTAGGTCAATTGCACTGTGTGAGGATGCAGTAACTTGAATTAGAAACGTTGGAAGAGTAGTAGAGTACGCATATCGTGCTTGATAAATGTGCTCGCATGACTGCTGTCAGGGAGTCAGATAGATCCCCATGTCAGAAAAGAAGATAAAGCATAACATCTGCTCTTCCCTTCCACCTCTGTGGGCTTGTGGGACTTCTCTCCTGTTCCCTCATTTGCCCATCCATAAATGTAACATAATACAGACCTCCCTTACTGGATGTTGTGTAAGCAACTCATGACCGTACAACGTTAAATGCTGGAAGGGAAGTGCACTAGGAGACCTAACAATATTCACTTCATAAATTATGGAGTGACGCGGCTAAATGTGGCTAAACAAAATGATAGAAAGAATCACTACAAATTTCGCTGTCTTCTAATTACCTGGGTGCATCCCTTCTTCTCTCGGTTAGCCCTGACTGAGAACAGGCTTTTATAATGCTCCAGTGCAGCTGGATATAAACACTGGCATTTCAGGGACGGCGTGAAATCTGGAAATGCCTGTGGAAGTTAGGCTGAACAGTGGCTCTGTGCCTGTCATGGGATGTTAAATCAGACGATCGCTAAGCAGATGCCTAAGTGAGCCTAAGTTATATAAGATGTAGGTGTCTGCCCATGACCACTTGCCTTCCATGTTGGTGCTTCATAGGGCTGTTGGCTCGCGATGCTTTTCTAGATTGAGCATCAGTCAGCAGGCAGAGGGAAAAGCATTATCACCATCACCACAGGCACCGTGTTGGGTGGAGTGGAAGTCAGGTTTTAGAAGAGACAGAAAACACGTTTCCCAGAGCAATGAGAGGATTGCAAGGAGCTAAAAAGACTTTTGTAGGTGTCAAGCCCTTGTTAGGCCTGTTAAGCTCTTTGAAATAACTATTGTAACGAGTCTGGGATTTGGTTACAGTATTGATTATTTCAAGTTGCCTACACAAAGCTGATACCTTGCTTAAGGCTTAAATCAGGGCCTGGCTTATATAACAATATTTTTAGTTGGGGTCTTGATGGCAAATAAAGATTGTCATTCTAGATGAGAGTAGAAAATCACTCCGATGCTGGGTAGAATTGTCCCCTGGGTCACCTGGCAGATAGCTCTGACTTGAATAAAATGTAGAAGCTGTATGGCATCTGTGATCTGCAGTGAGAAAGCATGTTCCTCGAAGCTTCTCTGCAACTCTCCTGTGGTTACTTCTAAAATGCAGACCTTGGCTATACACTAGTTATGTAGCACTGCCACACTCTTTGGACTTCTACATTCTCACAGTACTGTTAACTAGTCAACTAACCTGGGGAAAATGTAGCAATAAAAGCAATTTACAGACTCCTTTAAAGTGGCTGAACTGTTACAAAGCTAAAGCTTGTCCAAGGGCTGGTTGAATGTCGTGGTTTAACCCCAGTCAGCAACCAAGCACCACACAGCCGCTCGCTCACCTTCCCCCACCCCTGGTGGGATGGGGAGAGAATCGGAAGAGCAAAAGTAAGAAAATTCATGGGTTGAGATAAGAGCAGTTTAATAGTTGAAATATTAGAATAATAATAATAACAACAACAACAACAACAACAACAACAACAACAACAATATTGTAATGAAACGTAAAACAACAAGAGAGAGCGAGGAACAAAACCCAGGGGAAAAAAAAAAAACAAGTAATGCAACTGCTTACCACCTGCCAACTGACGCCCAGCCAGTCCCCGAGCAGCGATCGCTGCCCCCCAGCCAACTCACCCAGTTTATATACTGAGCTTGACATCATTCGGTATGGAATATCCCTTTGGCCAGTTTGGGTCAGCTGTCCTGGCTGTGTCCCCTCCCAACTTCTTGTGCATCTGGCAGAGCATGGGAAGCTGAAGAGTCCTTGACTTAGTGTAAGCACTACTTAGCAACAACTAAAACATCAGTGTGTTATCAACATTATTCTCATACTTAATCCAAAACACAGCACTATACCAGCTACTGGGAAGAAAATTAACTCTGTCCCAGCTGAAACCAGGACATTGATCTACAAGCCAGTCCAAAGATGGTTACTGAAGATCACCAGATGTCCAAATAGCTTTTACAAGTAGACAAAGTGATCTCTGTCCTGTCTGGGCAGTGTCCAAGCTGAGTCAAAGTGCTGCACGTCAAACACAACGGCACACTGAGCAGGAAGGGAACGGTGCTCTGAGGGATGCAGAGGCGCCTGCGCTCCCCAATTTTAGAGCCCTGAGTGCAGAGGTGGTCCCTGGAGGCTGCTTAACTAGTCAACAAGAGAAGTTATGAACTCTGCAACTCTGGTATCTTTAGTTGGCTCCTGCTCTGGCCTCCCATCACAAGGAGCCACTTTCTCCCAGGGCCGATGAAGAACCTTGCCTTTGTGCTTAGGCACTTGCTTAAAGCCCAGCAGTGGGAAAACACGCTGCCATCTTTGCTGGCTGTTTGGGAACACTTCATTAGTTATATCAGACATATTTTGTTCACTTTCTCTAGTGGATCATCTCTGAAAGCTGTTTTAGTTTCCCAGCAAGGGATAGGCCACCATCAGGTCTCTGATTTGGAACTTGGGGTCTGTTTGTAGGATTTTAAAGAGGGTCTGCTGTAACCACTTCATCAGACCTCCTTCAGACAAGCAATTTAGAGAGATCACAGCCACTGCCTCGTTTGTTTTGTCTTCTCACAGTAGAGATGTAGTTCCTGATGCCACAGCCACTATCACTAGGCTTCAGCGTTAACAGTTCTACTGAACTGAATTCCAGACCGCGTAGAGAGTGCGACAAGAACGACAACTTAGGGTCGCCCCTGGGACGGCGTTCCCTGCCACCGGCGCTCCAGGAACGCCTGAGGTGATTCACGTCCCCGGGGCGGGAGCAGGGCACGGGGCGGGGGCGGAGGGCGAGCACCTGGACGGGGCCCCCGGAGGGCTCGGGCCTCTGCCTTCCTGCCTGCCTTCCTCCCACTGGCGGCTGGCGCCCGCTCCCTGCGGCGCGGCGCACGGCTGGGACACCCCCTCACCCCCCGCCGGGGCTCCCGCGCTCCAGCCCCGCCGTTCCCAACCGGCCACCGCACCCCCTCGCCCGCCGCGGCTCCGCCCCCGGGGCCGCCCCAGGTGCCGGCGGGGGGGCGGCTCCCGCCACGCGAGCAGCGGCCGCGGGACCGGCACGGCTCGGCTCGGCTCGGCTCGGCTCGGCGCTGCCGCTCCTCCGCCTCAGGTAAGAGCCGCGGCCCCGCGGAGGGGGGGCTTCCTCCCGCGGCGGTGCACGCCGTCGGGGCGCAGCCTTCCCCGTCGAAAGTAACGGTGAGGGGGGACGGGGGGGGGGGGCGTCGCCCCCCTCAGGCTACCGCTGCGGGGCGGGAACCGCGCTGCGCCTCACCTCACCGCACCGTCCCCGCCCGGCCCCAAAAACTCTTCCCGCCTTCCTCGGTCCCGAGCGGCGGGGTTGTCCCCGGGCTCCGCGGGACGGCGGCGGGAGGCCAGGGCAGGTGGCAGGAGTGCCCCGGCCCCCGAGGAGCCCCCGCGGGGCGGGCCTCGGCTGCGGTGCCGGTGGGTGCCCGGCAGGCAGCGGCTGGCGGGATGGGTGCTTTGTGCCCCCGAGGTGTGGTGTGAAAGGCAGACCCTCAAGAGCGACGGGGAGGAGAAGGTAACAGCAGTTACATCTCTAAAATAAATACTTACCAGCAACGAGAGGTGATCTAATACTGCTTTATCTTTAAAATGTCCTGAGCGGGGGGGCAGGCTGGAGACCGGGGCCTTCCCGGCTGTTTTCCAGCTGGTGTGTAACCTTTGTCAGCTCCTGTCACCCCGGGCGGTTGTTTTCTGCTCAGGGAGTTGCAGCGCTTAAAACCAAAAACTGTATATGGCAGTAAAACAAAGTGCCGGGAAACGCGGGATTTTGTGTTTGTTGTTGCTGCTGTTTGAAGGGGAGAGACCTGCTGCTGCCGGACTGCACGGCTTCGCTCGGCGCTCGCTGCAGAACACCCACCCGCAGATCTGCTGTTTTGCCATACAGGTGGAAGAACGGACGTGCGGGCTGTGTGTACATCCATGCTGCCCTATAGCAGTAGACACTGAGCCCGTTTCATGAAGCCAAACAGATCAATCATTCTAATTTAATTCATAAAAAGCATAAACTCTCCAATTTCTCCAGTTTATGCTGTACAAAATACATGTGGTCTTTTTGCTGTATGTTCTGAGACTATGCATTAGTTTTTCCCCGATGTTTTCTCTGTGCTTGCCAGCAGCAAGGCAGTGTCATCTGATGCGCACGGTAACATCGTGCTGTGGGATCGCAGGCAATATCGCTAACATCGGCACAAGCGTTTCCACCTTTTTGCCTCCCAAGGTTCTGTCTTCACGCTGTCCTTTCCTTTTTACGGCATGAGCAGTGGTGTGTTTGTGCAGTGCATCAGGTTGATCTGACCTAAATTAAGACTAACCGGACCAAAAAAAAAAGGGGGGGGGTGTTTAATTTTAACCTGGATTTTCCCTTGGCCTGAGGCAATATGATTGTGGCCTCAGAAGTTTAATTCATGCTTCTGCACACTTTCTTGGTTGGCAAACCTGCATTGTTCCTCATTGCTTGCTCCAGACCCAGTGCTGCACTCTCAGTTGTGCTAATAACAGTTTGCGGGGCTTCATAATAGTCTGGATTAGCTCCGGGTTCAAATAAACCTCCTCTTTTAAGTGGTTTTATTTTCCTCCCTTTCCCTCCCAAGGTAAAAATGTCAGTGGAACTATAGTCTTGATCTGTGTATTTGAATCTGTACCCAGATGATGGGAGCACTGGTATTGGATTATAGTGGGTACAAGATCGAAACCATATGCTGCCATATGTAAGTGTGTAACTAAAAAGCTTTTATTTCCTGGTATTTGTGCTTGCAATCCTGGAAATGGTTGTATATGCATGTACTGAGACCTTGGTGTGATCACTGCCTTCAGGACTCTTTTATCAGGACAATTTGTAGTATGAGTCAGAAGAGAGGCAAATAAACTAATCTTTAAATTGAGCTTCCTTTCCAATTTTGAAAAACTGTACTGCCCTCTTTGCAGATCTGATACATTTTCGGGTAACAAATTAAGAAGACTTACTAGCTTTAGGTTTTAATAGCAGTAGTTCTTGCTACACCTATGTGTAGCAAACCAATGCATGTAGTATTCATTAGCATGCTAGTTGTCATTATCATGTAATAGTCATGTTAGTTGACTTGCATGTGTTTCAGATAGTTTTTTCCTACTTTCATTTTCACATGATCTGATGCAGCCCCAGATCAAGATGGGCGGCTCACAGCGTCACATTTCAGGGTCTTGCATCATGCTGGGTGGTCGTAGTGCCAGGGAAGGGCACTCATGTCCACCTAACCCTCCCCAGCAGGTCCATGTCTGTTCTTTGTTACTAGTTCGGCCTGAGGAAGTAGTTTTTTCTGAGGCAGTTCTCAATGGCTAACATTGAGAAATGTCCTCAACTGGTAATTTCGGGTATGCTTCTCGCTGTAAAAATGTATCTTGGATTTATAGTTCTGCAGTACTTAGTGAGCTCTTGTAAATGTCTGCTTAGCTTACTGCAGCGCGGTAGTATTTGATCTTTGACGTAAGCCATAAGACTTATGTTTGGAAGTATTAGCTAATTAAAACATGGGAATTTGTGAGGGCGCTTGTTCTAATCCCGGTTAGCAGGTGGCTTACTTCACAGCACAGAGAACATCATAGCACCAAGAAACGAGGTAGCTTGTTCATCACAGATTTTCTGCTTGGAGGAGGAGGACAAAAGGCAGCAAATTAAACTTCTCTTGCACTGCAGAGGCATCCTGAGCTGGCCCTGTCTCCGTGTGGTTCTGGTTTACAGATGGTTACTACAAGACAACTCCAGTCTCCAGTCACCGGCTTTGGTCAGGACAGCAGCTTGCTCTTACCTGTAAATGAAAGGTTTTAGACCTGGTGATGCAGAAAAATCTGTAACTCTGTCTCTTGCACAGTGGTGGAGGAGTGTCTACCTGCATCTGCACGTGGCTGACTCTAGCTCCAGATAGTATGAGTTCCATGATGTACCTGAACTTGACTTATCTTCCACCACCGTGGGAGGGCATGGTCACGGCTTCCACCGTGGAGGGCGGTATCCCAATGCAGAACGTAGCTGTGCCCTGCGTCCAGCTGAGGAAGGATCAGCAGGGTGTTACGTGTGTCTTGTGGCAGAGTTGGTACAGGTTCGTCTTGTGTGCTGCTCTGAGTGCTTTTATGTCACTACTACTTCAGTGTATTCAGCAGTGAGACACTTGGAAGTACTGCACTATTGCCCGTTCGTTCTCGGAGAAACCGAGGCAGAACTGCAAGGCTGGAGAGCTGATGAGAAGGGGACTGAAGTCCGTTATCTCGGCCATCGCTGCAATGTTTGTAACAGGAAGCAAGGGCTTTAATGACGCTGTGTTTTGTAATAGTGATCAACCTCTTCAGCTCACGCTGTTCTCCGGAGACAGGGCTGGATTCAGGGTCAGCCTCAGCTAGCAGTTCTGTAGGTGCAGAAATGGGCTGGCTCCTGGGGTTCCCAAACTCAATGGAATACTCAGGGAATTGCAGAAATCTTCTCTGCATCCGCTCCTTAAGGCATAAAGAGGTTGTAAATCTCTTGTTCCATGCGTCCTTTGGGAGAGAGCTAAGCTGGCTCGGTTAGTGGCTCCCCTTTAGAAGGCAAGATCTTTGTACTGTTAAATATTTTTCTCTGTATATTCTGGAGTAGCGTGTTTGCCAACAGGCATGGAACTATGTGATGATAGAAGAGCCACAATGAAAACACTCATAGAAGAGAGTAAAAAATGTGGGAACTTTTATTTCTTTACTTTTTTTGCCATTGTAAAATTAGAGTGACTAATTCCTCCTTCCTGAGAGTTTTGTTGTGGCTCTAAAATGGATTTAAGGATGTTGAACGTTACGCAGGAAATGGGAGAGGCATGGCTCCAGACACAGAGAGACATTTGGCTCAAGGAAATCTTTCTAACAACAGTCCCAGCCTGCTGCCTAACAAAATGTAGTTGTAAAGTTAGACAGTTGATGGGAAAAGGGTGATATCTGCAGGTTCTTGACATTTGTTCCACACCCAGCAAATTCTTAGAGACTTTTTAAAGCCTGTGTTCCCATACCTGAATGGGTAATAATAAATAACCACCTACATTGTTTAGAGGTTTTTATCCTTCAGTTGTCATGCATATATTGAACTCATTTGCAGCGTGTGAATTCTGGACCAAATGCACTACAAACATCTTCTTGCAAAGACTTCTGGACTTATTAATAAATCAATTTTAGTTTTTGCTGTCAAGATGAGGGGCTCACATTTTCAAAGTAATAAATGTAGACTTAATTTTCTTTCTGTTTACACTGTTGAATTATTTTTATTACAGATCTATCAATTAGGTTATCTGGGTGACGCCTCAAAATCAAGTTCTGGACAGTACTGAAGTGCGAGTCAGAGGGGCAGAGGGCAGGGGTGTGAGGACAGGAGGAAACGTAACCTTTACCGAAAAATGTGCAATACTTTGGGCAAGAGCAACGTGCTCTCTTGTTGCCAAGTGAGGTGATTGTCAATTGTGTGGATCGTGAGAAAGGATTTGTCCTTGTTTGATCCAAATTCTGAACTGGAATAGGTGGCTGCAGCTTGTTATTTACATAAGGTCTGAGTTTGTCCACGTGTTTTGGCAGTCTCCACAAGGTAAGATAATGTAAATCAAGACAAAAAATGGTGGTTTACCTTTGTTTACTGGAGAGGAAATGCACCAGAGACAAAGTTGGCCTTTAGATTATATTAGCCATGAAAAAGAGGACTAAATTCTGTTATGTTTTTCTGCTCTAAATCTGGAATAACTATTACTTTAAGGCGGTTATTTTTGTATAGATGTGCTGTAAGGGGGGTTGCAGACATTTCCACGTCCTGTTGCAGTTTGCCTTTGCAGCGCAGTAGACTTTGACCCAGGCTTTGTGCGAAACACCAATCTATAGAGATGTATTTCAGCTGCTCCTTGGTTCCATTTACTTTGCTGCCTTTCTGCAGGAAAGGTGCAACGATTCCTATCTGAGGTTTTGCATCCGCTTGTAGGATTTATCTGGAACTTTTATTTTTAGATTAATCTAGATAATGTCCCTTTAATAAATGTTAAAGTGATGGCTCCAAATATCTGCTGTTGTCTTAATATCTGTCACTAACTCAAGCGCTGTTTCTGGTCTCTTTGTACGCTACAGGGCTTTCCCCTTTACCTTCAGTGAAGGAAGCTCGGACCTTTGCACAGCAGCGCGTTCACAGTCTTACCTGCCTACCCATTAGTCTCTTACATAATATTGTCATTATCCATCTTTACCGTAAACATTGTAATCCTTTTGCTTCTACATCGCAGGTTCAGCAGTGTGACCACTCTCTTGATTCATATACTCACAGCAAAGCCTCCATCTGTCTCATGGATTATAGATCTAAATTGGTAACTATCACTTGCTTGCAATATTTATTAGCAGTTATGTTAATTGCTCGTACTATGTTTTCTGCTTCTGATAAATCTCTCTTGTAGTACTGGTATTTGTATAAGACTCCTTAAGGTCACGGCCTTATTTCCTTTATGAGCTTTATTCTTAGGACAGCATACATTGGCTGTAAAAATATTCTGTTACTTGATAGAAATTTGATTCAGGATTTAATTTAATTCTTGAAAAAGAAAAACAAAAAAAATTTTTTTCAGATGACAGAGCACATAAAGGAGTGAGTTTTAGACCTGTAATTTGTGGATTAGAGTATTTTTAATGTAGATGCACTTTCTAAGACTTCTGGGGAAAAAAACCCCACAAGGTATTAACTCTCTTGAAAAGAAGTTACGCTGCACCTCAGTCATGTCTCTCATGGCTTACTGCTAAGCTGTAAATGTTAGAGATGAAGAATTTTTTTGGTTTAGCTACTTTTTGTTTCTTACCTACCACATAACTTACAGAATAGTTTCCACATTCTTTTAGCATCTTCAGAGCTGTCTACAATGCTCCTGTCCTATGTTTCTATAAGAGCCTTGGCAGATGTGTGATCTATTCAACTTTAGCACAATGTATTGACTTTAGCACTATGTACGTGGGTTTTTTTTTAACTTCTACCTTTATTTAGCCTCATGATTTCTGCTTTTACTAAATGAGGGTATCTATTAATATCTTTTCATTCTTCCACATTCCTCAGTGCCTATGGATAGCCAGGAGTCTACCAGGTACAGCTGTGTTTGTGACTGTGCCCCTTCTCTTGTTGCCTGCTGTTACCACTTCCTTCTAGACGGATAGTCGTTAACTCCTTTTCTCTGTTGGCTGATCTTGAGCACTGGAACTCAGGAACAATAAAATGGAAGTAAGAAATAGGAAGTTTGGACTCTGAAATAAAGGGATGGTTTAACACTGGTAGCTCTGTAAGGCAGTAAAATAGTATGTCGGGAGAAACAGCAAAGGCTCAGTTGCTGAACACACACAAAATGAGGCTGGACTCAGCCTGGAGTAGCATGCTGTCATAAGATTTTTGACTCTTAGAAATATAGAGGGGTGGTTTCACCCCCATCTTCTCATCTGCCTAATAAAAGAAATGTGTGTGTGCTTGCGGATGATGATGAAACAGTTAAATAGTCACATTTAAATTGGCACTGGTCCTATATAACACAAAACGTAGTAAATTTCAGTTTTGGCTTTAAAAATAAAGCAGTGACATATTAAAATATGTTTTTACTGTTAGAAATGCACAGAACTTGTAATATACAGAATATACAGGTTCATAACAAGTTGAAATTGCAGATATGTCTTTGTGTATAATTTGAAGCATAAGTTCCATCAGTGTGACCACGTTTCACGGTTAACTGAGGTGACTGACAGCAGACAAGGAGACCCTTTTCCAAAGGCAATTCAAACTTCTTCCTCACAATGTTGTGACAGAGAGCGGGATGTGGAAACAGCCGTGTCTGTGAACAGACCCATGCGGTTGCTAATGCCTAAACTTCCAAGGTAATGATCAGATTTCTTGTTTCTTGTCTGTGAGTGGATAGAGAAGAACAGCCTTCCGTTAGTTTGTGGCCAAAATGATAAAGGCTGGAAACACTTGAATCCAGCATTATTTTTTTTCTGGAAATGAATGGATGGCAAGATATGTCAGTTGATTTCTAGCCAACACCATCAGCTTTAGACATGTACTGCTTTTCACTGAAGCTGGCTTTAGGCAGTAAATACTGCAGAAGTGGGGCAGCAGTGACCACTTCTAGTGATTTGTAAGAGCAGTAACACTTTGATGGTTCGTGTTGCACTGCAAAACTGTTTGATTCTTCACCATGATGCTGGTCACAAATTAAAGAGCACAGCTGTGTGGAGCCATCTATGTGACACATTTCAGTGAGTACTGAAAGCAGTGAAGACTGGTTTCCCATGGAGGTGTCTTATGGTGATAGGCTTCTTTTTTTTAAACTTCATTAGACCAAAATAGAAAATAAAGGCAGGAGAAACACCTTGACTGAGGAACGTATTCTTTGGTGGCTAATAAGCTCTGATTAAGATTTTATTGCTTTAGAGCATTTGTAGCATCCTCCTCCTACGTGGTTTCTCTGTCTAATAAAAGACGAGGTCACACTGCAGGCTTTTTCCTCAACAGGGAAATAATAAGGTATCTCATAGCTACGTAACTGCCTATTCTCACAAAATATGGGGAAAACAGGTTGTCGATATTAGTATGCTCTTAGCTATAAAGAAGTGGGATACCCAGGCAAAGAACTAAAAGATGCAAGGTCTCATACTGAAGTGTTCTCACGGACAGTCTGATTGGCAGCTTTTTCTTCTCCTGTGTAATGGGTTTTCTGTAACGTAGCTAAATCTTTCCTGTATAGGTATTTTCTCGAGGGTTATTCCAGGGCAGTCAAAATGGAAACAGTCATGAACCTCTCTTTTGCGCTCTGCGTGCCAGTCATATTTGACTTCGTCTTCTGTAACAAAACCCTAATTGGTCTGCATGTGCTGGTAAAACAGCAGAGAGACGCTGCAGTATTTGGAGTCATCCTAAGCAAAGAGCATATGTAGTTGTGTACCCCGAGAGCAGGGGGTTACGCTGCCAACTAAACGTCCTTTCACCAAGGAGGGAATAAACTCCTCTGGGAGCGATGGCTGTGCGAGCTGTTCTGATGAGTTGGGCAGGAGCTGCCTGACATGGACATGTCGTAACCTCTTCCCTCCGCTGCTGATGCTGAATCTCCACCAGGTGCGGAGGGCCCGCAGGAGATGTGATTTCGTGGACCTTTCTCTCAGTAGCATAGCAACTGCCATCGCTTCCCACCGCTCGGTCCCCTCCGCTTGGCTCCCTCAGCTGTGCTGGATCAGGAACTGAACCAACTTTAAAAACAGCCCTGCAAAACAGGAGAAGTTGTAGGAGGATTTATTTTTAACTGGGATCTCTGTTCTCTGAACCATCTCTCTGCATGGTCCTCAGGACTGGTGTGACCAGGGAGCGCTTGGAGCAGGGGTGGGTCAACAAGTGGGGAAGAGGGAGGGAGCGGAGGAGAACTGGGAGAAAGATCTGCTGGTTCCTGGCTTCAGGACTCAAGCACAGATCCAGGGGCGGCCCTGTGAACGCTTTCAGCCCAAATGCTGGTGGTGTACAGCTTCAGTAATGATCTGCAATCAGAGGAGTAATCAGTAATTAGTACTAAAGTCCCTTCAGTTTCACTCTATTGACCAGAGGAGAGGAAAGGGAAAAGTCAAATTTAAGCAAGGGGATGGAATTTTCTTTGAAATTTTTGTCTCCGCTGCCTCTAATGATTCAGGGAGCCGGCCTGCAGCATCTGCAGCGTGGCACGGCGGCACGCGCAGGCCAGCGAGCGTTGTGCTTCTATGACAACAGCCCCGCGTTCTGTGCAAGTATCATTTCATCTGATTTTCTGCGTTGTGCTTCTAACAAAGCTGCTCGAGCTGGCCGCATTCTGTAATTGCTTTTTAACTGACATCTGAAAGCCACATTTGTAGCCAGGTACACTTTTGATTGTAGCAATCTAGGGGGGTTAATAGAAGCAGCAGTGTTTCATTTAAAAGATCAGCTTGGAGTGTGTGGACGGATTCTGTGAAGGCAGGGGTAAAAAGAAGATATTGATTCCTGTATGATTAGTGGAATATTTCTTTGTTAAAGGTCTGCCTCTGAATCTTTAAGTGACTAGGCTTCAAGTGTTGAGGGCACCTCACTTTTCTCAAGCCTCTGTGAGTGGAATGGAGAAGTAGAGATTTTTAATTTTTTTTTCTTCTTTTGTAAGTGCACATGTGTTCTCAGAGGCATTTGTGGACATTATGTATGTGTATGAGGAAGATAAATTACTCAAACAGAGAACTTCTTACTGTCTTCCACTTTGGTGATGGTACAAATCAACTAATCATCTGGATTCATAATTTTTGCAGCTGTGATTTCTAACATTTGAACAGAGGCAGTGAGTGCTTTGGCCTGAGTGTGTGTCTGGAAGTCAGTTGGATGTTGAATTCTTCATTTTAGAAATTCCTGTTAAGAACCGCAAAGCATGAGTAGAAGAGCCCTTTTCTGACACGCTGGTGAGAAGAAAATTTGTGCTTGGGTTTTCTGGAGTGCTTGCAAAGGACTGTAGTCTTACTGAATAGCAGCTGAAGTTCAGAAGAGTGTGTATCAGAATTGTGTTGTATCCTTCAGAGAATCACTTGTGGGAAGATTTTACTGCATTCAGTGCAGCTGTTGACTATTGAGCTATGGATAAAGTTCTTCAGAAACTGTCCTTGTTAATGCAATCTGTGAACGAAATGTCTGCTGCACCAGCCCTTTTCTGTGTGAGAAAGTTGCATGTGTTTAGTCAGCGATAAACTGTCATGCATATTTTACTGATGTTTAAAATGGGTTGGTTTTGATTTGTTTCCCCTCTGTTGGGAATTTAAGTTAAATTGTCATCCCAATTTAAATCGCCTTTGGACAGCATTTTGGTTTATAGCTGTTTAACTACAGCGAGTTTTGAACTGTTTGGTTTGTTTTTGTTTTGTTTTTTTTTTTCAGTGAGTCAGTGAAGTCCTGTGTGCAGGTGAGGCTTGCTAAGAAGGAAAGTATTTGGGCACATGGTGAGAGTAGACTTTGGTGGGAGTTTTGTTCCTAAAAATGCCCGCGAAACTGAGTTGAGGGGAAAATTAACTTATTTCTTTGGATGCCGGGGGAAGAAGAGACTTCAGTCTCCACTCAGTGCTTTCTGACACGGCACACAAGTAGCACATGTCCTAGTTTGGACGAGTAGCTGCTAATCAGACCCGTGCTGTCGTTGCCCCAGTTTACACAACCCCGTGACTGGTTATAAGGAGCTGAGACCTTTGCTTGTTTGATGTGGGGTAAATTTTGAAACAGCATTAGAGTTTAAAAGTGTGGTATATCTGTTAAAAGGTAGAGTTTCCTTTTTCTTCTCTCTGGAGTAATTTGGTCTGTGTAGTTGTCTTCTGCTTTGTACAAACAGAGATGAAAAGTCAGGGCCTTGCCTTCTCCCATTTAGTGTCTGAGCTGCATACGTTAAAGCAGCCAGGGCTGCTCAGTGAGTTCCACCCGTCTTGATATTTCAGATTCCGCAGTTGTTTTTTTGGTTTCTGAATCCAGTTCAGGGTCACAAGAGAAGGAGGGATCTCTGAGGCTGCATCTTCCCCCCTCCCCACCCCACTAACGTCCCCAACTCTCATGTCCCCATAATAAAAAGTGATAATTTATCTGTTCCAAGTGCTGCCTGGAGCCCCACTGAGGCCTCATGTTTTATGCAGGTGCTGTTTATTTTAATTGCAGTCTTGAGGGTAGATAGGTTTTGGATGGATTAAAAGTTTTCAGCTGAAATTCCTGGTGTTTCATCTTCTCCCATTGCCTTTTTTTTTTTTTCTTCTGTAAATGTGCATGTGCTAGAAATGTGCAGATTTTCCTTAGTAGTCATAAAAGGAATTATTTAGGTTTACCTGCCTTGAAGGCTGCTTAATGAATTGCATAGTTGGATGCACTGTCAAAGATTTTAGTTCATGGTTGCAGTACTCCAGTTTATTGGAGCAACAGAAGTGGCACCCTGCCACAGGAGTAAAGAATGCTGTTTCCCCACTAGTATTTGAACAATCTGCAATAGCCATCTGTTATTCTTTTAAACACAAAGCGGTGCAACAGGTGTATTTCTTGGGTTTGGAAATCTTACCAGTACAAGTGGATAATAGAAATTTAAAGCCAGGATTTAAAAGAAGATTTCAAGGTGTGTTTCTCTTTATTCAGCAGATATAGTGGTTACGATATTAGAAAGAAGAGAGATAAACTAAACATATGGTACACAGTTAAGGAAAACAAATGCCGAACTGCTCTTAAATCTGTTCTTTTTTAATGTTTGTCGTTTTCTTAGATGGCTTCAGTAACAGATGCCAGATACAGGCAGAAAGATACTTCAGATCAAAATTTTGATTACATGTTCAAACTCCTGATCATTGGCAACAGCAGCGTGGGTAAAACATCCTTCCTCTTCAGATACGCCGACGACACTTTCACACCAGCCTTTGTTAGTACAGTAGGAATTGACTTCAAAGTGAAAACGGTTTATAGGAATGACAAGCGGGTGAAACTGCAGATTTGGGTAAGTGCCAGCATTTTCAAAAATGCTTTAGATTAATCACAGCAAACATATGATGGTAAAAAAATAGCTTGTTTGGAAGTAGATTTTTGGATTAATACAGATTTTGATTGTTCATAAGTTTTATGTGGTTGTATCATTTTTATCCCTGCAGTATAGCTGAGTAAGTTCTCTTCATATTGCTGTCTCGCTCAACTGGTGGGACTCCTGATATGTTCTTAAGCAGCTGCTCTATGTTCTCAGGAGTCAGTGTACTATTAAACTACAACAAACCCAACGCGGATCTGGAGCCCTTTAGTAGCGCTTTTTGAGCGAGCACTAATAGGTGAAGAAATTCAGTGAGCACTCAGTGAGTGAACTCTACACATAGCTTCTACTATCAGCTTATGTCCTCCAAATAAGATACTTGTATCTTGCTGCAACTCATGTACCTGCTCAGCAGTGCCCAGCCAGCTCACTTCACCCACCCAGGGTTCCTCAGGGGGAGGAGAGAGGTGTGCTTCAAACCATCTCTGCTGACACGACTTCTTGGTAAATCAAATGGGAAGAGAACTTGTGCAGGTAAGCTGGAGGCTCCCTCTGCTCAAACACCCAGTCATGGGACATTTTCAGCCTTTTTGAATTACAGCATCCTAACCTAGTTAAAACCTAGGTTAAAAAAAAAAAAAAAAAGAGTTCCTGAGCTGCAGAGTGGCAGACTAAGGCCAAGCAATTGTCAGTAGCTCATGATGTTCCTTTTTATGGAAAGCAGGTGTTTTCTTTTATTCTACTTGCTGGCAAATGGCGTAAACTCTACAGTGCAAATGCAGTTTATCCTGATGGTGCTTAAACCCTCCGTGTCCCAGTGAATTACTCAGGGTGTTTAAAAAACCTAGGCTCAGATTGCTGTGTTCTAAAGTACCACGGCACTTCCAGTTAGCAAGATTCTTCTCTTCTGTTTTGCATAAAAGGAAGAGATCTCAAATAGAAGATATGAGGCTAATATTCTCTTAAACAATTTCAAAGGAGTACGCTTACTAACTCGAAGTAGCTGCCTACTTAGTGGCTTCTCCCACAAGTTAAGCTTAAAGTTCAGACTTGAAGATGACCTGAAACTGTATAGCATTTCTACCCAAATCGTGCCCCAGGTAAGAGCATAGTCTTCTAATTGATCTATACACACTTGATTTATAATTAATCTGTAGTCATTGCATTTAAATGTAATATTATAGTAATCATATTGGGGTTTTTTTATTTATTGTGACTATCTTGAATAGTCACAATAAATTGGTGAGAATCTAAAATGAGGAACTTCTGTTGTTTTGGGTTTTTTTAACTGCAACAATATGATTCATTTTATTTCTGTGTTGCTGGGTGAAGGGTACCACAAATTATTTAATAAAAGATCCTTTTCATGTTGCAGAATTCTGGCATTGAAACTAATGTAGAGAACCTGACGTGAAACGATTTGATTTAATTTAGGGTTTAGGTAATAAGAATGTTTGTATTTCAGGCCCCATAAGCAATTAAAGATGATTTCCATCCAGTTTGTCTTTCTTAATCTTGGAACATGAAATTCTCTAATAAGCTGTGTAAAAGCAAGACAAAAAGCACCATGAAATATTTGGGTTTTTTGCAAAGATACCGGGATGAAAATTAATTAAGCAATAATCTTAATTAAATCTGTTTGAAGGCTTTGGGGGGAAAAAGTCTTTAATAACCTTGAATTTCTTATGAAGAGAGATGTCAAGTGGATTCCTCAGTAGGTCCTATCTATAGAACCTGTAATATTGGAGTTACCAACAACATTGTTGATTTAAAATTTTTTTTCAATAAAAGGTTCATGTAAGTGTTTGACAGTTTCCAGAGTGACTCATGTTCTGTTCTTCTCTCTTTCTGTGCTCCTTGCATGGATCCCTGATGTGAGTCATGATTTAAGGACCTTAACAAAAACATTAAGTGTGTACCTCTCTGAAAACCACAGTATTTGAACTTGTTTACCTCCTGCCTGTCCTGAGACTAAACCTGTAATTTCAATATATTCTTCAGGGTGCATGTAGTAGTAGTGGGGGCCATTAGCATACCAAAACTATGCATTCCTATGTGTAAGAAGGAAGAGTGTTCTTACCAACCTGTCTTCCAATTACTTTTTTTAATGATTTACAGCTGCTAGTGAGTTTCTGTGAGTGTGGGATCCCGCGGCTCCATTGAACACTTGGCTTTTACAACTTTCCAGTTATGTTGACTTTTGTTTTGAATTATGTTCCCCCTAAGCTTGGTGTTAAGTCTTACCTGAATCAGGTTTAGTGTGAAACTAATGTGAAACTAAGCGAAGAAGGAGAAGGTACAAGTGTTTAAATCAACCACTTCAAATGTCTTTATAAAATCCAGAGAGGAGCACTTCTAGGAACCTGTAGTGTTCTCTGCTCTGTGGAGCCAGGTCTCTCTCAATTCGTGGGTGCTTGTGGAGCTCTTAAGTGTATGCAGCTGTGGAGACTGGAGGTGCTCAAGGGCTCTGCACAAATAACCTCGGTTTGTGTCCTACAAATCTCAAGGCAGGAGGGAAGTTGCATCAGCGATTATTGGGACTTTCTACACTGACTGTTGCTGGTGTTGAACGGAAGAGCAGAATATTTGGGTGTAGGACCCCAGCTACAAAGAGTTCCTTGAGTTTTCTTAAAGCTAACAAAAATCCACACTGCTTCCAGTGCCAAGCAGCTGCATATAAAGACTAACAGTGTGTTGCCGTGTCAGTAAATGTCTTTCTGGCCTATCTCATGGTTAAAATCTCCAGTAGAATTTGATGAGCGTTTTTACGCTAGAGATCTAGCTTTTGTGTTTGTGCTGAATTTGAGGAAGTCCGTATTTTGTGAATCAGGATTTGACAAGCTGTCAGGTGTAATGATCAAAAAAGAGTGCTGCTCTGTTCAATTTTGATGTCATTAGCGGCCCTCTTGCTTTCTTGCTTTATTGATATTAACACCTCAATCACCCAAATTGATATTTTAATAAGATTCCTATCAGTTATGCTAGTGAACTAGCAGTCTGGGAAATAATCTGCTTTGAAAAGGCTTGAAAGGAGTATCTCTTGAGTTTGAGAGGAATGGGACACAGTAAAGATATTCATGGTGTTTTTAAGGTAGAATGATAGCTCTGCTGCTAGAGAAAAAAACAGTAAAATGGTCTGGAGAGAGGTTATGTGAAGTAATGTTTTGTGGGGTTCTTTTTTTTTGTTAAAGAACTCCAAGATCAGTTGACTCTGTTTTAATTTCAAGTCTTTTCTGTCTTGTTTAGGAATGGTGGTTTTCTGTAAATTTAATAAATGACCTTTACTGAGAAAGCTCATTTTGTAGTTGAATGAGGTTTGGTAACATTTCTAATTTAAAATATTACTTATGTAAATCTATTAATATATTATGTAGATATTCTGACATCTACATAAATGTAATTCTTGTATTAGATTTTTTTTTATGCCACTGCCATTTGTAATAATACTTTCATATAAAGCATCTCCCTTACTATATATTTGTAGGGAGCCGATTTATATCATCTCTCTGCATGTAGGGTGTACATGTGGATTATTTCTTTCTTGACCAACAGTTTTGTATTCCCAGAGTTGCTAATTACTGATTACTGAAGGAAAGCTATTATATTTTCAGCTAGATATGTTTTTTATTATAAATAAATCTCAAAGGTAACATTATTATATTCTTAGCAAATGCATACAGTTAATACTCAATGCAGCTTTCAGGTTGCCTAGCAGCTAGAGAAGGCCACTTTGTCCAGATTCAGATGGAAGCAGGGCGAATGAATAAAAGTGTTTTTGGTTTTACGTGAGAGCAATACGAGATTTCTTTTTTTTCCTCCTTCTGTGCGTTTGTGTGTCTCTTGGTGGTAAGTAATAATGGTGGTAAGTAGTAACAATGGCAGAACTCTTGAGCAGCACAGCATTGAGGTTAACTGCTGAGGGGCAAACTCTGGTCCTCCACACTGGCCCAGTCTAGGTTAATTCCATGAGCTCTCTGGATAGTAACGCAAATTTACTGATGGAAAATCATTGGCGCTGTTTAGGCCAAAACACTTGCACGCCACAACACTTTGCACACCACAAATTATGTGCTTTGTGTGAGGAATTTCATTACACTTTCATTATACTTTTGTACGGCACCCTGCACAGTGGAGCCTCATTTTTTGTTGCACATACTATAAACATATATTTGATTAATAATAAACATGATTAAATACAGGCTTTGGCAGTTTTGGTGTTACAGTTGAAACTACTTTCAACTTTTTAAAGGCAAATAGAGGTTAAATTTAACTTCAGGTTAAAAGGCAAAAAGGATGTGGTGTTCGGATGGAGACAGCATATTTAGACTGCAGTATGATTTTTCTTTTAAGGTGCTGCTTATCAACTGCTAGGATGAGTATAGCTTTTTCTTTCCCATTACAAAAATGTTTCCATGGCTTAACTGCTGAAACCTGTAGGGGTCTGAGATTAGCTGTATGTCTGAAACACGTTACAGCTTTCAGGCACAGCTGGGAAGAGGGTGCAAAGCAACATCACTCTGGTTTTGTGGGAATGATCTTTACAAACAGAAATATGACAACTGCTAATTATGCTGAGTGGCAGTTACCATTACAAAACAAAAAAAGTGTAAACCAAAATAAAACCCAAGCTGCGTAGCTGTCCAGAAGGCAGATATGGAGTGTTTTTAAAAGCTTTTCGTATCAGTTGTTGCCTGGATGACAGGATGTTACTGTGCAGCTCGCCTCATAGGGAAGGGATTCAAAGAAGTAACACTGGTAACTAAGTTCATTTTTTCATTTAAAGGAGGTAAAATTAGAACGCTGTCATACTTGATTGTGAATTTTAATGTTAATTGCACACTTAACCAAAAGCTAATTATGCATTTCAGATGAGAGAATCATCTATTCCCCTGGCATCCCATTCCCATCATGTTTTTTCAAAGTTCCTTATAAGCACTGACTTTAAACTTGAATGCTTGCACAAAACTTGTTTCTAAAAAAAGAGATAATGAGAGTTCTGTAATTTAATATATAGATGCAATAGCGATGGATATCCGTAAAGCTATAATGGGCCTGATTCTGCTCAGATTCGCAGCTGTTGTGAAATCCTCTGATTTGTTGTTTAGACAAAGAACTAAAATGGACAAAGTCATGACAGTGAAAAGAACAGGTTGATCCTTGTACGAGAGTCAAGGATTACATCTTATTTGCAGCATTGAGGACTTGCTGTGTCCCAGGAATGAAAATCAGCTGGGGTGAGTGGACGTAAAGCACTACTTCTGATGCTAAAATGCAATGCAGAATATTTGACTGGAGAAGAGGTACAATAACAGTGTCTGTAATTCAATTCCAAGGTCTTGGTTATATCTCAAGTAATAATACTCCTGCTTTGGGAAGAACTTGGTGCTCATGCCACTCTGAATGGTCTTTAAGATTAGAGTTGCAAGAGTGATACAAGGGACAGAAATAAAAACTTAACTAACCACCCAGGTTTTTATTTTTATCCCACTCACTATTAAATTTATTTAACAGCCTCAGCTTGCTGAGCAGGGCATTCCTGTATTTGCAGCTAAACAGTTGACATGGAAGGTTTATTTCTGTTTATAGTTAATCACCTCAATCCATTGTTATCTCATTATAACTCTACATTACAGTGAAGGCCAAATTCAACTTCAGTCTAAGCTCTGTTACCGCTGGAGTTATTCCTGCTTACAATATCAGATTTACTCTCACTGCAAGGTGTAGTATCTCTGTTCATGCTACATCTTTGCAGAGTTACTAGGTATATGGAGCATTTGCCTGTGTTTGGTGCATTACAGTAAAATGAAAAAAGTTACAATATTGTGCTCAGAGGTACCAGACTGTATCCAGGAGCTGGGTTGAGTGCATTTGTGTTAAGAGCTGCTGATACTTCAAAGGTTTGGACCTTTTCTAGAGCAAATGGGCCAATGTTAACTAGTTGCCCAATAGGGGAAAAGCTGTACGTGGAAAACTTCAAGGAGGCTCTTCCGATGTAGTGAGGCAGTTAAGCTTTGGAAAGACAAATGGGTTACTGACCTCCTGACCTTTTGCATTTAATGCTTTTTACAGCAGAAATTCAGAACAGATATTTTGGTACTTTCCAGTAATCATTTTACCTAAGGTCTTAGACTCATGTGCCTCAAAACATTTTCCAGTTGTCCTTGTAGCCAGCGTGATAAAATAAAAGAGAACACACAGGGGATCTGTGCATAGGATGTTTACTAGGCAGGATATTCACCCTGATGCTGCTTTTGCTGTTGCATGTGCTTAGTCAAAGATCCGCCTGCTGCTTCCCGTCCTTTGGTCCCTACATCGGTGATAACGCTGTGGCAGTTCTGAAGTCACTAAGCGTTTGAGTGCCATGGTAACCGCATCCCGGTCCGTGACTGCCAGCGGGCACTGAGCCCTTCCCAGTTCTGAAAGGAAGCGAGTGCTCCAAGTGCCAAATTGTGGTAGACTGGTGTGAGTCAGCTTTGGTAAGTCCATGGAAAGTCCTTTACCAAGCGATCTGCAGGTGTCTCTCTCTTTGTTTTGTTTTTTGTTTTTTTTTCTTAAGAGGGAAGAAAGAGAAGTAACTCCCATGAAATGTTTTGGATTTTTTTTAACTCTAAAACTGTCCTACATTATTGAAAGGCTGAAAAATGCATCCCCATTGGAATCGCCACCAAATGCTAAATTGCTTCCTTGCTGTGCATTTTAGCCTCATGCTGTACACATTTCTGTAAGGTTAAACCACTTTTCCTATAGTTTTCTCTTGTCCCTGTGTTATGCACCCTGGCTTGCATGGTGAAATCAGATAGCACCTTTGTAAACGCTTTTGCATTAACCGTAGGGATAGTTCTCGCAGAGTACTGTCGTAACAGAATTTGAAATAATAGAGTTGTGCGTAAGAGTGAACAAGGAGAGCTGGGGAAAAGAGAGGAAGTCAATTTACTTGTTTCCTTTTTAGAGAAGAAATATTCTGACTATAAGATAGCATGCTGGTGCATCAATTGATTGCATGGAATAACAACACTGGAAATTTACAGCCAAGCAAGGCTAATTAAGGAATGCATTTTCTGTGTCTCTCTTGCGTAAGAATGGAATGATGGACCTCAACATTTATGCTTCTTTTACCCTCTCTCAGCCCTTGCTGGTTTGTAGAACTGCCAAAACTGTGAAGAAAATCAGACTTCATGTTCATGTGTTTGTGTGTGTGCAGTTTCTAAAGAGACACTGTAACTTACTTCTGTTGTAGTTATCAACTTCAGCTATGACAATGGTGACGGCCCCGCAGCGGTTAACGGAGGCTAAGTGTGATTTGGGGTGTGTAGTCACGTAACGTCTTGACAACTTGGTGGACAGAATCAACCCTCTCTGGAGTTGTCTCTGCTATCATCAGGTGTAAACACTTTTGTTTGTTCAGTGTCGCTGTAAAATACAAACTTCTTAGTCCGGAATTCTTTTATACCTGTTCTCTGCTCCCTTTGTAAAGGTATAGCCGACTAAATGGAAGGCAACAGAGGATTGGGAAACAAGAAAAGAGCTAGTTAGGGGTCAGAAGGCGTGATTAAACTTCCTTTCTCTTACCCTAACTACTGCAAACTGCCACTTTGCTGCAACGCAGCATGGCGGGGTTTGTTCCAGTCCCTAATGGGACAAACACGAAGTGCTCGTTTCAGTCCTGCTACGTGTCTGGTTTATTCCCATGTTATTTCTAAGGTGCCCAAGGCTGAAGGCTTGTGTCACACACTGTTGGGAATGTTGTGCTATTTCAGAAATCGCTGCTTGCAGGACTGTGGAAACTGGTTTATGATTGCCAGAGAGCAAGTTCTCTCTGTATGCAGCTGTTAGAGAGAGAAACTTAGGTGACAATTTAAGGTATCGAAGTCGAAATGCCATTGAGCGTTTGGTTGTACAGTGGGTTTTTTCCTGCCATCTCCAATCCCAAAGACACAGTGCTAACAGTTACCAGAAAAATAAGGTCGGTCTTTAGATATGATTCTAATCTCTTATATTGGTGCAAAGTTGGAGGATCTGCAGGACAGGCTTACAGCACGTGTAGGGTTTAATGCTGCAGTAACCCGGCCCGGTGCATCCAGCTGCTCAGCACTGTGGAGAGAGACATTGTCGGAAAGCAAGAAGGTTGTGCTTAGTGCAGCATGGCAGGGGGCTTGCAGCAAGCCTGATTTAGCTTAAGCACAGCTTCGTGCTGACACAGCTGTGCCATCTCCACTTCTGGAGCTAGCTCTGTCTGGTAAGTGAGGGCCTGTGCAGATGAAATGAAAACCAAAAAACCCCAGTGCCTTTAATGATTACGTTAATTACAGTGGAAAGCAACACCAAAGCAAGCAGTGGCTTGCAAGCAGCAGGGAGTGGCCCCGAGCAGCAAGCCCAGGAGGGCTGCGTTCTGCAGGGATGGAACTTGCTGTCACTGAAGTGTCAGTCTGCACAAACACCATGTGGATTCCAGCCTTCGCGCGAGGTGGTTGGTGTCTGGGCTTGGCTTCCTGAGATGAGGAAGGTATGCATTTGGCAAAGCTCTTCAGCCTGTTTTTATACACCCTTCCTCACCAAACCTCCTTTCCCCCTGTCTTCCTAAGTGCGAGACATGGTGTAAAGCACAGAAGGGACTTGAATGGGTTGGCTGATTATAGCAACTCAGGGCTCCAGATGAACAGTGTTTCTATACTGATGCTCATTCCAACTGTTGTGCTATAATTATGTGACAGCTGAAAATCCATACCTGTTTAAGGCTCCATATCCTGGCTAAAATGGATCTCTTTACAGGAATGCCCTTTGTCTTGAAAAAACCATGCAGGAAAAGTCACTACTGCAAAGATATTAAATGAGGTGAATTTGTGAAAACTGCTTAGTACCCCCTGAGTCTTTGGGGTTTGGAGGTGTAAAATTAATCATTTCCTTTCACTTGTGCTGGTTAATGATTTATTTAGGGAGAAGTGTACTTCCGAGGGAAGAACCTGTATAAAGTTCTGCCCCCGTAATGTACTTGTTACTGTTCTGAGTTGCACATGCCCCACTCCACAGTAGCATGTCAAAGCTGCGGCCGTCATTTTGAAATCTTGGACATGTTTGAAATTATTTCAGATTTCCTGCTAAAATTCTGATGTAAATATGCATAGGAGCTACTCTACTTATTATTCTATCAAGAGAATGCAAGAAATCTAAATGGAACAAATTCAGCAAAAATCATCCACACCATTGTCAGTGGCAAAACTGTGATTTGAATAGTCTTTCACCTAAATGTGGAAATGGCCTTGGTCTTCCAGATACTTACTGTTTTAATGGGAAATTTCACCCGAGTCAGTGGTGCTTGCAGAATCTGGCTGTAACTTAGTCACAACAGCATCTTTGCATCACTGCGTCATTGGCTCGAAGTCATGTGGCAGTTCTCCCACCTGCAGCACGGGCTGTGGAAATCCTCTTCGGACGGCTGGGGGACTGGGAAGCACAGTAGCTCCAGTTGCGTGTCAAAACCTGATGTTGCTAAGTGATGGCAAGGTAGTCACCTGCCATACCGTTTACAAAATCAGACTGCTTAAACAGAAGGAAATTAATAGCTTTGTTTTCCAGTAACTGCATACAAGGTGTTTATTCACTCTGGTACTGAAAATATCAAACCTACGCATCCCTTTTACTCCAGCTGGGGTCTTCAGAGTTTTAAAGTTCCTGGAATGGCAGCCATTTATCCTGTCTGAGAATGTGCCCTCTAAACATATAATATTATGTTATCCTACAACTGCAAGAGAGTCAGTGCAGTCAGTTTGATGATTAAAAAAAAAACAGAGCTTTTTTTTAAAAAAAAACCCAACCATTTTTTATCACCTAATACAAGGGCAGAGAAGAGGTGGTATTTGTTTTGTTGATTATAATGTCAGAATCCATGCAATGTGGCCCTCTTTTTTTTTTTTCTTTTTTTAAATATAGTCTACGTGTCTGAGAAGCATTGCAGCATTGATTTCTTTTTGTAATAAATTTTTCGTGAAGGAAAGTGAGAATAAATCCAGGCTATAATATTTGCTAACTACTCTGGGACTGTTACTAGGAAGTATGAGAAGCAGGAGATTTTCAATTCTAATTTGTCTACTTATTTTATGGATACAACAAAAATTGATAAAGATTTAATTGCCCTCATTCCACAGATGAGTCATGTGTGTTCTGCTAAAATCCATCTGCTCAATAAAGTATTTGTCCAAAATAGTTTCTCAAAGGCAGATGCTGAGTGACTTTTTCAGTCATGACTCATTGGATCTCCATTTTTTAAAATTAAAAGATTCCCAAGACATGTTAATTTTAAGATCTCATCTATTAAATTCTTGATTAATAACAATAACAGTGTTAATTTGACAGTGTGTCAAGGCTTGAGGGATTTGTATAACTGGTG
Source organism: Calonectris borealis (assembly GCF_964195595.1). Classification (NCBI taxonomy): domain Eukaryota; kingdom Metazoa; phylum Chordata; class Aves; order Procellariiformes; family Procellariidae; genus Calonectris; species Calonectris borealis. The sequence goes on from NC_134319.1 coordinate 7,559,303, forward strand.
TTCTCTTTTCAGAAAAAGAGGGATAGTTTGTTTTTTACCAGAGATGGACTTGCACAGACCCAGGTTTGGAACTTCTACAGTGGAAGCATTGCAGTAGATTGTCTCCCTGTGAGGTGCAATCAGGGATGCATCTCCCCATCTGCATGGTCTTCCCTTCATCCAGAGGATGTACAGCGCCTGTGTATCTACAGAGGAAGGGACAGGGCTTTGCAGGAATGAAATCTGTATTGGCATCGGTGACTACATCCCACTTCTTACTCCTCAGAAATGAGCTCTTCTCAAGTTTTGCGCTTCTGCACAGTACAGATTGCACTTTGAATTCAGACTTGCAATTGGGAGCTGTTTCCAGCAGGAAAGAGCTCCAGGGGAGCTTTCTCCCAGTCAGATATGTGTGTTCTGTGTAAAGAAGTGTTCTCTGTCGAGAGGCTTGATGCCTTGATTCTTTGCGTTGGTGGTCCCAAAGTATCGCTCAACTCTTGCAGATTGCTGCAAAATCGTATGTATTTAACATCACTTTTATGACTGACCTCCCCATTCACTATGAGTAATGAATGGAATAGAAAATTGTGTTTCTTTGCTTTATTGAGTAATGAAAGAGAAAATTGCACTTCTTTTACTGCACAACCCTTGCCAAAGATAACACCTGACTATATTTTCTCTGGCTCTTTTTCTTTACTATTATTTTACTATATTAAACGCAATCTTTTTTTCCCTTTGGATTTCTTTCCATCTTTGTGCCTTGAAGCTTCAAACAGCAAATTTTGTGAGTCATATAAATGTTTTGAGACATCGAATTAAGTAGAAACTGGAGAATGAGTTCTCAAAAGGTTGTGAATGCTGCTGACGTCAATCTTAGATTGAAATAAGAAAGAAGATATAGCTGACGGATCCTGTGAGCAAGACTGTAAGGGCACTTATGCTAATTCTGTTGTTGGAGCGGAAATTGTGTTTTTATAAATGAAGGCGATAGTCCCAACTGAAGATTTAACAGGCATTCATCTTAGTAACTAGATGATCTCAAGCTTTCATACTTTACACTGAAATTTGCCTTCAGCAGATTCAAACGAAATTGCTTGGAAGTGACTAAAATGAATGGCAGCATGCTTTCTGCTTTTTCAACTTGTAATACAATTCAGTTTTCCAGCTCTGCTTTTGCAGAATTCCTCCTTCAAAGTAGCATTGCAAAGTATGGGTTTTTTTTAATGAACAGAAGACTATGAACCTATTTAGAGGTTTTTTCTTGATTGTCTGTGGGAGAGAACTGAATTTTGAAAGTAGCAAGGAGTCATGAAAGTCAATATGTCTTAAGAATTATTTTGATAACATGAAAGATTTACCTTTTAGAAAGCAGTTAGCAATACTGTTTTTGAAGCTAAATGCATGCAGATTGTGTATCGGTATTGACTTGATGGTGCTATTGAAACTTCCTGTAGGTGTAGTGAGAAGAGTGCAAAAAGTCACTAAAGGAAAGGGATGTTTTCCTTCTGGAAACCACAAGGAAGTCCTTTGCTATTAACTTATCAGTGCAGGATGCTTTTATGTGTATGTCTGTTTTGGCTTTAACAAATATGGCAGTTCAAAGTTGACAGATAGCTGATATACGTGTTGACTACTTTATCCTACCTCGATTCAGACAGTTCACTGGAAGCCTGCGTCTAATTGTTAATTAATAGTGCTGCAGTGATCACTCTGTGTCTAGATGTGTTTTGACCTAAGGTATGTTTCCACTGGTGAAATAGGAGTTGAAGATGTTCAGCCCTTTGTAAAATCAAACTCTATTTTGAAGAGCATCTTTCAGGAGCAGATACAATAGTGTCAAGTTCAGAGAGATCAAAGTGAATTGAAGTGAGCCCAGAGGTATTGAAGGAGCGAGGTGATGCGTTTGCTGGTTAGCTAGATCAGGGCAGCAAAGTGAATGCCTTCATCAGGTTATCTGTATTGCTGTGCTCAGGTACCTTCCTTCTGCTCTTCATCAGAAGATTCGGCAGATTTCTATGGGAAGTCAGTTCACAGATTGGTGGCATAGCATGTACCTGTGCATGAAATATTGCAGTCAAGGCCAGTATGAAAATAGCTTCAAATTTAGAGATTAAATACAGGCTGGATTTACCTGCAAGTAGTGAGTAGAGCTCAACAGAAAAGTAATGAAGAGGGCTGTCTAGCTGGCTACTCAGTGCAAAATGTAATTTTGCTTTGAAGCTGAGAAGAGTGCAAGGGAAGAGGTTCTGGCTGTTGCGTTCTGTGAATAGAAATACCAAAGAAGAGCAACCCCAGGAGCTGGTGCTGCTGCCAGCTGCAGGGGACACCAGGGTGAGCCCGTCCCAGGGCTCCTCTCCAGCTGCAGGCTCCTTCTGGGAGGGGGAGCAAACCCCATCAATTTACAGTCCTCCTCCTGCCATAACTCCTTGGTTACCATTGAAAGGGAGAGGCAGGCAGTGATGATAGGTAATTTGACTGAAAAATTATCAGCCAGTGGGATGTGAGATAACTTGCCTGATCTATGTGATGACAGTGGCTTTCTAAGGCTTACAACCAAGAATGATCAGGGAGCATCTTGTAGTCACAGTGTCCAGTTTTACCAGCGAGGGAAGGACCTGTGAGGGGTGAGGTCCTTTAAATGACACCTATAGGGTTAAGAAAAATTTTTAAATTGGGAGCATCATGTCATAAAAAGTCTGTGGAATTTGTCTGAATCTGCATGTTTGGCTGTACAGGCAAGGGAGGAGGAGGAGGAGGAGGAGAGGTTTCTGTATTTCAGTTATACATGAAACAGTATTGAAAAGGCCTGCCGCTGGTTTGTTGGTGATTGGCTTCTACGTTAGGAAGATGTTTCCCCCATCGGTAAAGTTTTACATAATTGTACATGACTGCAATTTTGTATCTATTCCAGAAACATCCCTTTCTGATCACTGTTTGGATCAGGAGCTTGTGCTGTTCAGGACCAGATGCTGAAACACTTCAACTGCTGATCTGAGATGGCACGGCGATTTCTCTACTCCATGGTGATTTCTTTACCCCATGGTGAATGAGCACAGAGGCAGAGAAGCATTTCTGTTTTCTGAAGCTGCCTGTTTCTGGTTAACTAGCATAAAAATGAATATCTGCTGAATTGGTGCTTATCAGAATTCCTAAACAACTCTTCTGCCTCCGGCAGTGACACTCGATTATGTTTCTCATTCCTAAGCCTCTTAGAGGTTTAGCATTTATGAATCTCTTATAATACTGTTTGCTTGACACATTTAGTTACGCATATGACAGTGATCGGTTGAGAGGAAAACAAGTCGTCTCATCGAATACAAATTGAGGCTTCTAGTAAGGAGAGTGGAAAGGCAAGCGAAGGTTTCCTGCTGTTTGAAATCAAGTTAGAACAGGACCATTAAAATAACTGAAATGGATTTAATATAAAAACGGGCTATATGTCCACTTCCAGCCAGCTTCAGACGGTCCACTACAGCTGGTTTTTTTAGCAATTTGAGTAGAAACGCTGAGGACTGAGTGGACTATAGGGTGGCTCTGCTCTCACCAAGTCCCTCAGGATGTGTGAGCACAGTGGTGGTGTGTAATCTTACACTTGATATTGATTCTGCAGCTAAATTGTGGGATAAAAAACAAACGCGGATCTGCAAAGAGCTATGTGCCCAGTGTCTTCCATGAATGCAAGGTGTACAGTCTAGTCGGGAGGAGGCAACTGCAGTGCAGATTGGGGTGGTGGTTCCTGCAGCCCCACGGCTGTGAGTGCTCACTGCTGATCCTCCTGGCCAGATGCACCTCCAACAGTGGGTGGAGGAGGTGCTGCTCAGCCAGCCTGAGTTACCTTTCTGCAGCGCTTCACGATGAAGGGTCCTAATTATTCTTGAAATACCAACTACTTCTTAACATCATTTGTATTGTAAGCAGGTGCATTCCAGCTCGGCGTACCTTGAAAACTTGACAGCAGCCAGATGTTTAACTAGGTAGAGTAACTGATGACTCTAAATACAATCATATAAATCTTGCAAATGCTACTGAAGCTGCGACTCCAGACACGCCTTGTGAATTGTGATTTCTCAGAGGTCCTGTTTGATCAGAGGGTAAACTCTTGTCTTTAACCCCTGATTGGACCCAACAGAGACAGCGCGTATTGTGATGGGTCACTAATGACCAACTTCAGCAAGTCAGTTAACTGATCCTTTGGAGCTACACAAGGCTGGTTGAAAATAGTTATACAAAGATTTTTTTAGTATTTTAATGGAAATTGACCCAGTGATGCTGTTAGATGTAGCTGCAGAAAGAAGCTTTCTACAGTAGCACAGTCTTGCTTTGATATATGTTTCAGCCAGCATATGGTACACATTTTAACTGAACACATGGAGAATTAATTTGTTTTAAGTTGCTTGATTTTGATTACTGACATGAGGATATGCTAATGAGAAACAATCCATCATGTCTAAGAGACTGCTTCAATTTCTAGCTGATACATAATGTTTGTATGACATGCATGAAAAGTACAGTAAAAATGTGTTGGACTATTTTGAAATTTTTCTCAGTGGTTACTCCTTGATGAACAGGAGGAGATGCATTATTCTGATAGCAGCTTGACAACACATTCTTCTGTCAGTACAAATTAAGACATTGAATATATCTAGCTAGGATACATATATTTCTTTGCCTCAGGAAATTGGTAATACTGGTAGTTATAAAAAAACTCAACCAACCAAAAAAAAAAAACCAACAAAACCAGCAACAAACCAAAAACCTGCTAACCTGGCAGTGGTATGGAGTTTGGGGGCTCACAGCTTTGCACCCCCATGCTGAGGTGTGTGAAAACCTCCAGCTGCTGGATAGTAGCAGCCTTCAGCTGCCACACTTTTGTGGTGGAAGAGGGTAACCCACTGCCATTTTTCAGCAAAACTTCTGCCTGTGGGTCAAGAGGTTGCATTGCCTGGAGAAAGTGCCAAAATAGCATCTTGTATCTAAAAAGCTTCAGAAGAAGGTTGTTCAAATGCAATGCTGAACTCCCACTAATGGTCTAGGCACCCAGTTCAGACCAATGTCTTTTGAAATTGGTCCTTTAGCTTTTAATTTACTGGAGCCTGTTCATTTTAGTTTTTTGTGTACATGTAGCTTAGGGAGAAAAAGTGTAATATCGTAGTGGAGAATTTTAAGAGAAAGCAGATTGTTGGATGCAACATCTCAAACCTGGGGCTAAAAACTGTCTTGTGAGCATTCAGTTATAGGTAGGAAGCCTTCCTGTTGTATTGCGTGGGTATAAATCAGCCAAGGTATGAAGTGCTGTTCTTTGTAAAGTAACTAAAAGTGGTAACTCCTTCCTTGATGCAGCTATTCCTCCTGTGCTCCCAAAAAGTCACATCACCTTATCTATGTTGTGATCCTGCAAAAGCTTAATAAACATGCTCCACTGTAAACATACAAGTTAGAACAACCAGCGCCGCTGTTCTTACCTGTATGAAAACGGTATTGAAATAAAAACCTTTCCGAATGGCCAGTAAATTAAGTTGTGTCATAGCAAGTCAGCTGCTCTCCTTATGGGAGACTTGGCTGATGTCTAGGCCCTACAGTGTTTTCCACCTAGCCAAAAATACCCACTTCGTCAAGGAGGTAAAAACCTTATTTATATAAGAACATTAAGTGATAATCCACCATATAGTCATTGATAGCAACTGATCTGAGTGACTTATGCAAATAATGACTATAGACACAGCTGCTGCAGGAGGAGACGAAAGGGAGTGGGATGTTTTACAGCTATTTCTGCGCAACGTTTTTGAGTAATAACGCTGCCTGTGCTACCAAGGTGAGCCATACAAATAACATTTATTTAAGTAGACAAGAGCCTCCTGTATTGAGCCAGAGCAGGAGGAGGGGAGCTCTGCTTCTTTTTCCCCCAGGTCCCTTGGTGGGTCAAGCTTTGTGCTTGGGCAGAAAACTATCCCCTGTGGAGAAGAAACTCGCAGGTAAGGGAAGCTGGCGAGTGCTCACAGATGGCAGAGCTGCAATTGCCTTCTCTCCAAGGAGAGCACGGTGCTTGTTGCACTGCTGGCAGCACAGCTGGCAGTAGTGCCAGCGAGGTTGCTCTGGGGACTCTGGCGTTTAAAAAAAAAAACCTCTGGCGTTTAAAAAAAAAAAAACTCTGGCGTTGAAAAAAAACTCTGGCATTGAAAAAAAACTCTGGAGTTCTCTCGCCTTAAGGCAATGTGATGTGTTGAGAGGAAGAGAGAGCACTCCTGTGAAGGAGAAGGTCCCACTGACGTATGAAGTGTTGCTCCATAGCTAACTGTGGTGTTCTCCTTGGGCACAGAACGGCGCAACCTGACTTATCTGCTTTCGCTGTATGCTTTGCAGGAGTCATTCATGTGACATGAGCATGGTTGCTAAGATCAGGAAGAGGTTTGCTGATATTTAATCTACTCCTGTCAAGCAGCAGGGTGGCATCTTCTCCTGGATGTAGTTGATGACAGGCTTGATATGTCCATGAGGCTGTTTGTATATGATATTTGGAAAGTATAGCTTGTCAGTTAACACCTGTATTCATTCAGGCAGGTAAGCAGACAGGCAGTAATGGCAAATGAAGTATGCTCTTAATGCAAATCTAGGAAACCTAATGTTTCTCCATAGCAAAAACAATCTGTATTTCAATATAAATTAATAGCTACCTCCAGGCTGGTGTTTCTTTTCTTTTTCTCTTTTTCTTTTATATATCAACTCTTCATTCCTTGAAACTGAATTCCTGTTTTACTTTAGGAAGTACACAAAGTAGTCCTGGTTGTGACTTTGTCTTACTTGTGTCTATAGATATCTGTCTCTCACATGCCCCAAATTCAGGTCTAGGGCAAGTAGTTCTAGGGCACTAGAAGTGGCCAGAAGAAATCAATGGACGCAGGAAGGCGATTGTATAGTTGGGGGGAAAACACTTGCTAACAAAAGGTTTTGCAAAGATTCAGCAGGACTCCTAAAAGGTGCTGGTGATGTGCCTCTGTCTCCCTTGCTTTAATACCGTATGACATGCTTTCTCTTCTCGTTTTCCGAGCTGCCCCTCTAGCGCTGTCCGTCTGGAGTGACAGGAGCACGCTTTGTAACTGGCAGTTTTTTGTCACTGTTGAGCAAATGAATAAACGGTAGGTCAGGTGCTAATCTCAGCTGAGAATCAGACAAACCCAGAAAACTCCAACTTCTACAGCAGCACACTGAGAGCAAAATCTGGTTCAGATGCTTTGTCTGCAGGTGCCTTGGAAAACTGTGTCCAAAAATGATTTCACTTTCAGATTGTGGAAACTATAATGAATTATGAATAACAAGCTGGTGACTCCTGTGAACAAAGAAATTCTGAAAAAAATCCTATGCTGGTTATTGCAGCTTCCCACAGAAAAGGATGAATGAGTTTGCAGTGGAGAAAGTACAGCTCCGTGTCGCCTTTAAAGTATTCAATTTTGTGTTGAAAACATGAAGCTGGAAGGAGCAATGGTACCATGGTAACTTGTGATCTTTTTAATCTTTCTTACAAGATTGTGAAACTGTTTACCATGGCAGTATCAAGTTAATATAGCACATTCCTTTTGAATTTCTTGTTTTCTCTTTTATTATAATGGTGTGTTTGAAAACTCTCTGATGCTATATACTGCAATTGAAGCTTTGCGATACCTTCAGTAAAACAAAGATGCTAATTAGGAGCATTTTTGTTACTGCGCCTAGTTGATTTTTTTCCTTCACTTGTTCATTTTCTTTGTTTTAACAATCCTATTAGCCTGAGAATTCTGACCTAAGCACAGTCCAATTGAGAGACAACAGTAATTGAGTTTCTGTTTTCATTAGATAATTTCATTAATTGTATTTCCATCATTTGCTCTTGAAATCTGCAAATGATGTCTGAGAAATGACTTTACAGTAACCATGTGGACATAGAGGTGGTGACAACTCTGCATCTCCAGAGTGTGGTTATAATTCTCAGTGCAGTCTGTGCACTGATCTGCATTTCTGTGCTATGAAATTGTTCAATGTTCAGACTGTCACAAGCTGACAAAATGGAAAAGCTCCAAGAGGGTGCTGCTGCATGCTACAAGCATATGTCACAAGGCATCAAATCCTGACCTGAATCTCTTGGATGCAAACAGAGCATGAAAAAAATGCATCTTCAACTTTGAATGTCTTAAGCTTTACGAGATTTGTCCGCAACTCTGTGGGTGCTGAGTTTGGCCAAACTCCTGGAATTGACAGAAGAAACTCTACACAAAGATTGAAAAATCAAACAAGCAAACAAAAAATCCCAACAACCAAAAAAAATCACCAGCAGAAGCAGAGGTCTCTGATTACCAAATAAAATAACTGATTGAAGAGTTTTCCTCCTCCATTGAAAACGTAAATAGTGAAATGGGCACAAGTCCTAGACCCAGTGAGATCAACAGCAGTTCTTTCGCCTTATTGACTATGACAAGGATAATATCACTTTATCGTGTTTAGTTTCTAATGTTTGTTGGGAATTGCAGAAGCAGAGAGTCATTCAAGCTGAAAGGAGAGACTGCTGAAGACCTGGTCCCTGCTGATCTCTGGCACAGCTGAAGAAGCCTGTCCCCTGCCCAAGGAAACGGCTTGTTTTGCCTTTGCTGGGATGATCATCCACAGCTCACCCTTCCAATGGTTTTTAATAAGCCAGCCCTCCTATCATCTTTTTTGCTGTTCTTTTGGCTCGTTTCAGTTCGTCCCTTTTTTCTCCACCACAACGTGTCACGAGGCGTCCCCTTCCCAGTAGTACAGTCTCTGCAGCAGATCCCATTCCCTCTGGAGAAGTCCCAGTGTATTTCTAGTATGATCCCTCCCATTTTCTTTCATGGGCACAGAGATGAACCTCTTTTTTTGCCAAATGCACCTTTAGTACCTGCTGTTTTTCTCCTTTCTGCACAAAAATGCAGCCTGTTCTATTTTCAAAGTGGCAGAGCAATGGACGTAGGAGTGAAGCAAGTGTGGATGAGAGGTTGTCCCAGCAGCTCTCATCAATAAGCTGTTTTGAAAGATAAGGCATATGTGGAGGTCGTTTATGTTTACATCTCATTTCAGAAGATAGACTGCAACTAGTCTGTTCATTAATTAAAAGGAAGTAAACATGTACCAGAATGTTGCCTGTTCTTATCTAAGAGATTTTATGTAACATTTGCTGTCTGTTGATATAACTGTCCTAATGAATGCAGGGCTGATTTGATATGTTATCATTAGTGATGTGGAAGGACACTTTGAGATTAGAACTGAGTGTATATTCTTTATCATCTAATAGTTATTGTCTGACTGTTTGACTCCAGGAAAAGTACATACTGTGGATGAAAGTTTGCAGCGTGTTTATTTATGCCCTACTTGATGAGGATAACTATTATCTAGGAAATTTTTAGTCACTAAGCATCAGGAAGGCTGGCACAAAGCACTGCTCAGCTGTGGCAAAGACTCTTTGTTGAGGATCATATCTTAGGATTTCCTTCTCTCAGCTACAGGTGTTGGCAGGAGATGAGCTCTGGTGCTACCACATGCTCTGCCGAAAAGGCCTGGCTAAGGGTGTCTGAGATTTACGGGAGCTCTCAGTTTGTAAGACAGGAGGCACTTGCCCTCACACATGTGCTTTGTCATTATGCAGGGAGTGCTGGTAGGACAGAGAAGTAGTCTTCTGCTTTCCCTTCAGGCTCCATATGAAGAACTAGCAAAAGGAGACATCTAAGCAAAGAGATCTGGATATTACTGTGGTTTTCATAATTTTTCAACTGATACTCAGAAGTTGAAAAGAAAACCTTTGGTCAAGGGAAATTACATTCCTTTTGGTACACTGAATGGAGAAAGAAGACCTGGGTGCCATGTGAGGAGAGAAGTTGCTTTTTTTCCTTTCAGTTCTTTGTATTAATTTTATTAATGCTTTAAATGGGGATACATTTTATTCTCTGGACTCTGTTCTTCTGAGAGTGGTAATTGTGGTATACTAGTGAAACGGAAACTCTTTCCTGCAAGACCAGAAATCATTCTGTTCTGCAGAAGGGCCAGAGACTCTCACTGCCTGAATCTTGGTATAAAGCATTAGGGTAAGGTCCAGACAGCCAAGACTAAACCTTCTCCTGCTGCTCTAGAGCCTCCAAAATTGGGTCGAGTTATAATTCTTTAATGTCGGAGTAAGGCAAAATAGCGGCAGGTGGAAAGTGCAGTTCATTTAAATGTAGTTTCGTAATGTTTTGAAGCAGTTATGCTGTTGCTGAAGTCATGTCCCCTTAGTGTTAAAATGCCTTTAGCTCATTGGCCGATCTAATTCTGCTCGTTTATACCTTGCGCTTTGCTCCAAAGTTTGCTTTTGCATCCTTTCGGTCAAGGGGAGTGATTTGGACTGGAGTGGGACCAAGAACAAGTCCTAAGAGCCTTCTTTTTGTCTCTGTCATAGTAAATAACTTGTATTCCTCAAAACATCAACTTGTTGCACCTTCTCCAGACAAATCACGTAGCTACACATGAAAGCAGAGAAACTCAATCTGCCCAGAGGTTAGTTCTCACTAAGGAAGCTGGTTTCATTTGATAAATATTTTAGCATGTGTTTTCCCCAATGTAACAGGACAAATTTATTCCTAAGCTGGGAAGTGTTTCTAAAACTGCGATGGTAATGGAGTGTAGAATTGCCCTTTGCTGAACTGAGCCGGTGGTCCAGAGAGTCTGTTGTCAATTTTCTGCTGGCGGACAGTCTGGGTGATTTAGGAAGCAGCATAATGCTTATGCATGAATTTGTGCTTCTGTTGTGCCTGATACTATGATTGCTTCAATTACAGATTTGTTGATAGACCTTCGCTTGCTTGGGGTGATGCTGTGCAGTTTCTCTATTTTTATGAAGCTATATTAATGTAAAATTGATAGACTATAATGAAGAATGATGCCCCCATATTTTTGTTGATCTGTAAAGCATCACACGCATTTAGTGTTCTGTACAAATACGATCTCATGCTGTCCCTGTTGCACATAGGGTTTTCATTCGCTTTAAATAAGACAGTCTGGAGTTATCATTAATAGCTCTTTTTACAGCCGCCTTTCCTTGGGCCGAGGTCTGTGTTTTCAGAAACAGATCACACGGAAAATGCTGTATCTTCTTTTCCTCTTATCTAGAAACTTAATCTCATGGGAGAGAAATCAGGACTTCTGTGTATGCAGGATTCTTCACTGAGGTCACTTGGATGGAGGCAGGACCTTACAATTCTTCGGGGCTTATTTTATATCAAAGTTCAATTGCCAAATAGCATCTCCCCCAATCTGGGCTGAACTGAGTGGTCCTGGTAAGTACAGATAGTAGGCTCTGCTTGAGAGCCTGACTGAGGTCCCACTGGTGTGAATGGCTGGAGACAGAGAACCTGGGGGCATGCAGCAACATAGCTGCTCTCCATCAGAAGAGCAGGTAAGTGCACCATGTGGGACCTGTAGCACAGTCTTCTCTGCCCCATGGATCTGCCCCTGATAAAAGTAATTCTGTTGCCTTCAGTAGAAGCTTGCTCAAATCCTGTTAAAAGTGTAAACAACATTGCTGTAGCAAACCTTCTCTGTAGCTAACATTTCTTCTGCTAGGATGATAATTCTTGGACCCTTATCACTTGTGTACATATGCACGTTAGCCTAGCAGTAAGTTGGGTTTGAAATGGTTTGTTGCTTTTATGCCTCACATTGCTTAATAAATCATTAGAAATATGATAGAGTTCACCACCAGTATTTTTCTTGTCAATATTCTTTTTTTATATTGGTTGACTTCAACTGTACAAGATTCACACTGGTGCGAACATCCATTAATACTCATTTTCCAGCTGATTATACTCAAAGGCAATGCAAAGTGGGCCCAGCAGCATCTGTCCAATCTCAATTTGGGCCAGGATTTCTCACTGAAATCTTGATCATCTGAAGTGCTGACATGATACTCTCATTAGTATCAGAGTTGTGGACCTGCTGCAGAAGATGCTGTGATTGACCCAGCTGTAGTCTGCTAAATCTGTTTGAAATGTATTCTGGCTTCCTGGGGCCTCTTTCAATGAGCCAGGTCTTCAAAGATCTTTTTTCTTTGTGGTCCCCCTCTTCTCCCCCCCCTTTAGATAGGGCTTCTTTTCCTCTGTTTGCTGGGTTCCTTGGCAAAACCATTTGTCCTTGAAAAAAGGACTAGAGGAATGGATTTTGGCTTGGTTTGCTCCTAAAATGAGCTTAGGTGCAATATCTTTAATTTAGAAGAAATGCAGAGTGATTCCTGCCAAGAAGAGCTGCTAAAAGTGAGTTTTCTAAACAGCTGATGAAGGAAGTAATTGGGATATCTCAAGTAGGTAATGGTGGTAAGGAAAATCTGATTGTAGCCCCACTTGATCTTAGAGCAGGGAGAAGCAGTTCTTGATAGATAGGAACAGGCTGGGCGAGGATTGGAACTGGGTTAGAAGTTTGCTTGAATGTCAGAGAAATTAGTCGTATGTCCTTCCTTTTTTATGATGCCAACAGCACGTTTTCTTCAGCTGGGAAATCTGCTGTGTTTTCCTCTGTCTTTCTAAAAAGGTAAATATGAAGACGTGCTTTTCATCAGTAAGATTTGAGCTACTTGGACACACAGTGTATCCACTGGCCAAAGGCTAGGAAGCAGTACATGGCCTAGACAGAGCAGGGAGGTGTTGCGGTGAAGAAGTGATTAGTACTCCATAAAAATACCAAACAGCAAAACATCTCACATGTATGTCAAGAAGTATTTGCTCATGACCCTTTTTCCAAATGGAAAGGAGGAGATGGCATCACCACAAAGGTGGGTGAACTTAAAATAGCGTGTGAACAGACCTCACACCAAGAAAGCCATAGGCACCGTAACCACATGACAGCCCCAAAGGGACCTCACAGCTGCTCACGGAACTGCTGCTGCAGTAGAGCCATCTGCAGCTGCTACACAATGAAATTTCTAGTTTAACATCTGGATTGTGTGGTTATAATAGAAAATATTATGGTAAATGGTAGCAGATTATTTTCTTTGTCTTGTGCTATTACTGAGCATCGTCATGCAGGTACTGTTGTGGTTGACAAAGAACTTAAATTCTAAGCCTCTATTTTAAGATGCTTACGACTACTCCAAAATAGCTGTCCTTTAGCTGAAAGTCTTCCTTTCTATTCTCAGCAGAGATGTGGGTTTACTTGGAAAGTTTCAATTCCGTTTGATTGGTTTTTTTACATTTTTGTGAATTTAGACAAAAACCCCTTCGTGTCACCAATGAAGAACTATATCAGATTTATTTATTGCATTGCTTTTCAAAGTATGTGCACGTTTCTGTCAAATATAAACTTATGAGATAGACGAATCTATGTTATTGCTAATTCCAGCATTTGGAATTGTATTTCAAACTCTACTGAAGTGACATACTTAGCTTTTTCTTTTCCTTTTTATTTACCTTCTGATTTGTGAGCTTCAGATTTTTCTTGGGTTTTGTTGTCTTTAAGCTTTCATTCTACCTTCTTGAGTGCTAGAACCTTAAATGCCTTTATATTTTTGTTTAATGCTTACCTGAATTCAGCAGTGGGGCTTTTTTCATAATTTAGGACATAATAAATTGGAGATTGCCTGATCAACTCTTAATTTCCACCAAATCTTGAAAAATTACACATTAGGGTTTTAAAGACCTTAAAAGAATATTTGGGGGTTTTTATTGGCGTGTGGTTCATAAATTATATTTGGTTATTTTCTTTTTGTCTTGCTGCTGCCCTTCGAAGCACGTGTTCGTGCCTCATGGTTATAATTTGATTTGGTATTTAGTCTTAGAAATACCATAAACACCTTCCCAGAATTTCTGAGCGCTTTGTCTTAGAATTGACCCCCTTGACATAATATCTTTAGGGGGTTCTTGTGAAGTATGAGGCTCAGATTTAGCCCTAATTCACTACTAAATAATCTGAAATCTTCCCTTGATAAGAACAAGCCCTAGGAGTGATGCTCGTAGCAGAGTACTAAGTTTTCTTACAATTAGGGATACTAACAGGTCTTCCAGACACAAAGTCATTGAGCTTCATAAACACATTCGGACATAAATATTTGCTTTATAAATGAGTTAACTGAAGGTCTTGCCCAGAGTCGTGCAGCTGCGGTAAGGGCTGGGTACCACCGCGATGCTGCCGGGGGACCAGAGCCAGGCGGCTGCTGCCCAGCCTTGTGCAGAGCCTGCTCCGCACAGACCTGAGCTGCCTGGCTCTCCTGCTGGTTACCATGACATTTGATCACCTAGAAATAGGCTCCAGGAAGTCTGGGTCTTGTTCTGCTGCTCTCGGAGCTGGGATTTGCTCTGTTTTGCTTGCCTGTGTTTGAGGGGGAGGGAGGCTGATAGCACTATAATGCTAATTCCCTTCACCTGTCCTTGTTCCTTTCCAGATCAAAGAACCAGGCTACTGAATTCAGACAGATTTGTACCACAGATCATTCAACTTCCTCCTCATAGATTTTGCATTTGTTCTTCTGGCAGTTGATTCATGACGTATTGAGATTTTCCTTTCTGCTGTACATCTCTATACGTTAGACTGCTGTAAGACCCACACAGCGGTAGCTGGACTGTAGCACATCTATCCACGGGACCATTTAGGATGTCCATGCTTGCTCATTCACAGCAGTGGAGTGCTGCTTCTGAAGTACTCTGGCTGTGATTAATTTATCTGCTTCTCAACAACCCTAGCTAATTAATAATGCTTATAGTGGCTAACATTGCTCAGACATCTGTGCATTGTACAGCTGTTCTTACAGTGGTTGAGTAACAGAATTAAAGGATATATGTGGGACAACTAAAAAGGTCTCGCAAAACTGGCAAAATATTCTTATATAACAATATATTCAATGCCTAAAATGCTTCTTATTCTAGGATCTAAGGCTCTTAAAATTTTCTTAAATATTTGTTTATCATAGCAGTGATGGTTTTATCACTTGCCTACAGTGGACGGGCTTTCAAATGCATCATACCTCTTGAACTTTGCTGTTTATTTGCAGCTAGAGAAGTGGAAGTTGGAAGTAGGCATATGGTGTGGATGCTACATATTTTTATTACTGCCATTTCTTCATTTTTCTATCAAGGTAACTGAATCAGGAAGGATCAAAAATATCAGACTGATCTTCATGTTAATTCTCAGTCATGAATAATAAAACTTTTCAATTCTATAAGATTTAAGAAATGTGCACAACGGACTTAATCTTTGTGTGTACCTCTTCATGTGATTTCTCTATTCTGCAGCCACTGTCTTTTAAATACTCTGACGGAGAAACTCAACCTACAAAGAGATGAGAAGAGCAGATAATGTTCATGAGCAAGCAGCCCTATTTCAGTCCTCCTTACTGTTTGACAGATTAGGAAGGGCAACTGCTGCTGATCTTCACTACAATCTCAAGGCACCTGGGAAAATGGAAATAATTTTTTTAACATCTTAGTAGGTCATGAGCAAGAGTGTTAATCACAGCACCTTGGCCTGATTCCAGTTTGGAAATTACATTCTGCTGAGCAAAAGCACCCTGTTGCATTTTCAGTGATTCATTTTTTGTCTTAAATGGTGTGGAGTTGCTGAGCAATGTTAAAGAGCTGAGCCTTCCCAACCACCAGAAATGTTTTAATGGTAGATGAGGTCAGCCTACACTAACTTTTCCTCCTTGTCCATCAGCTTTGTTTACAAAAGTACTTTAAAAAGAAAAGTGCAGTGCCTCACCTGAAGGGAGCCACTGAATTACAGGGGACAACTTCAAAAGTGTGTGTGTGTCAGGCAAGACTGAGGCCTCTGATGACTGACCAGATACTGGTCAGCTCTTGTAGTCTGTGTATTAAAAGTCTCTTTTCGTAAAATTTCCGTCTCCGTGATGGGATCTGTTAACGTTAGAGAAAACAGGGTGGTAGGAGCTTCTGTAAAGGGTAAGCATAATAGGATGGGAAAAGTGAAGCTTCTGCAACTGGTGGTACTGAAATTATCCAAGGCTTCTGGTTTCACTACCTCTAAAGAGTTGAAGTGAAGATAGCCATAGCAGGAAATGTTTAAAAAACACTTTGCAAGGATAGAACCTCTTATCAAAAAAGACAGGGTGTTTTGTGTTGGTTTTTTTTTTCCACAACAGAAATGTTTTGCTGCATTTTCATATGATAGACTGGTTTGGGTTGGAAGGGACCTTAAAGGTCACCTAGTTCCAGCCCCCCTGCCATGGGCCAGGACACCTTCCACTAGACCAGGTTGCTCAAAGCCCCATCCAACCTGGCCTTGAACACTTCCAGGGATGGGGCATCCACAACTTTTCTGGCAACCTGTTCTAGTGCCTCACCACCCTTATAGTGAAGAATTTCTTCCTTATATCTAATCTAAATCTACACTTTTTCTTTAAAGCCATTACCCCTTGTCCTATCACTACATGCCCTTGTAAAAAGTCCCTCTCCAGCTTTCTTATAGGCCCCCTTCAGGTACTGGAAGGCTGCTATAAGGTCTTCCCAGAGCCTTCTCTTCTCCAGGTTGAACAACCCCAACTCTCTCAGCCTGTCTTCATAGGAGAGGTGCTCCAGCCTGTAGACTCGCTCCAACAGGTCCATGTCCTTCTTATGTTGGAGGCCCCAGAGCTGGACGCAGTACTCCAGGTGGGGTGTCATGAGAGCAGAGAAGAGGGGCAGAATCACCTCCCTCGACCTGCTGGTCACGCTTCTTTTGATGCAGCCCAGGATACGGTTGGCTTTCTGGGCTGCAAGAGCACATTGCTGGGTCATGTTGAGCTTCTCATCAACCAACACCCCCAAGTCCTTCTCCTCAGGGCTGCTCTCAATCCATTCTCTGCCCAGCCTGTATGGGTGCTTGGGATTGCCCTGACCCATGTGCAGGACCTTGCACTTAGTAGCAATATTGCTAATATTGCTCAAATGAAACTGGCTCTTAAGATATCTGAATTGTTTAAGTAGGTTCCAGTGACTTTTGGGCAATGGGAACATTGAATAACAAGAGGGGAAAAAAACATGCTTAATACGATCTGTTGAACTGGAGCATTTTAATCAGAGCTGAGCTCTGTAGGAACCAGGTGTTATTTTGCTCCTGGCAGCAATTGAAACTTCACAGGCTTTTCATGACATCACGTCTTTTCCATGTCTTAACCAGTGACTCATCTTGCTTGCCTGTTTGTTCCTATTTCTAGCTGCCAGCAGGAACATGCTAGTCTGCCCACGGTCACTCTCTTCACTCACCCTTGTGGTTCTTGGTGGGTTGTTTTTTTCCCCCCTTCCGCTTTCTCAAGGTGACTTTTGTTTAGCTGATTCTTGGTGGCTTCCGCTCAAAAGTCCACTTTTGCAAAGGAAATGTGTGTGTGTGTGTGTGTGTGTGTGTGTTAACGTAACATCGAGGAGCTCCAGTCGCAGAGCAGAGCCCTTCTGTGCTGAGCACTGGGCAAACACAGCTGAGGAGGTCTCAGCCCCAGAGAGCGTGCAGTCTGAAATGCACATGCTGACATGAGACTAGTGGAATTCGAACGTCCCAGCTTCCTTGCGGCAGACATCAATAACATACTGACCAAAACAACAAGATTTGCCGGAGGTCATGAGAAATTTAACACTTCACCTTGCAACCAGAAAGACAAGGCAATGCTCTTTGCTTCCGCAGCTTTGAGCAGCCAGCTAGGTCCAGCGAGGAAGGCAGAACAGGGCAGCAGCGGAGAAGGCTGCACGTGCAGTTTGAGAGATCTGCCTGGAGGTGGGAAGAGAGCAGGGAGCGGACGGAGGTTATGGATGGCAGAATAGCACTCTCACTGTTCACAACAGAGACATCGGCATAGCTCCATGTGAGCGTGAATGTTTCCTCATCCATGCAGAAGGGAAAGTAAAGGGGTCAAGTATTACTGAGCCCCAGATTGGCCTGAAGCAGGACAAACAGCCCTCTGCCTTCAGGATGTGCCTTTATTTCTTGCTTATTTAGCTTATTTAGCTTATTATCTGTCCTGTAGAGAACAGGAGCTGAGGTGGCCAGTCTTGCTGAGAGCTGAGCTGTGTTTGCAGGAAGTCAGATGTTTCCTGACATTTTGATGTCCAACAACTTGCTGCCCCTATAACCGTGGGTCTGTGAAGTCAGTTATCCTGTCTCCAAGGCTGACCAAACTCTGAACGAGGTGCAAAAAGCTGTAGCGTAGGTGTCACGATGTGATGCTGAACAGCAAGGGACGGGAAGCGCTCTCTTCTTCACCACAGCTGATGAAGCCCCAAAATCGTGGTTGGTGCTGGTTGTTGGGGTTGACGTAGCCTCTATTCTGACTCTGAGCAGCCTAAGCAAGGACGATGCTAAGTACATGCATCTTGTAATTGTTGCCAACCAGCTGGACAACAGGTGACTCTTATTCTTACGTATTATTCTTCTTTTTAAAAAAAAAACAAAACAAAACCAAAATAAAACCGTAATCCTTTACAAAAATTGAAAGGTTTATTTCTTTAGAGGCTGTTTGTCATATACACTGCTAGAATAGTCATGGTGCTGAGGGGATTAAATCTGGTACAGATGAGAAGTTTCAGTGACATTTTTGGAACAAAGAACTTGTGGTTGGAAATCTTCACTAGAAGAACGATGGTTCAGAATCAGGGATTCTCATTTTTCAGACTTGCAGCAAAGAGCATCTTGTCGTGATTTAAAAACTCAAAATATGTTTCCTGTGTAAGTACCTCGCTGTTTCTGCTAAGACAGCCATGTAAATTTAAGAAAAGATGGTTGTGTTCCTATCACGAATGTTTAGGTGATGGATCTTGTGAGTAGAGGGCATCTCTACATAATGCAAATGCATTTAGGTATTTTTCTCCTGTGATAAACACTGAATTTTGATTGCTTATTAATGCGAAACCTTCAAATTTTTGTTTCAAGCTACAAAGTAATGGTCTTGTGGGGGTTTTTAATTGTTTGTATCAAGGACAGGCGCATATGTAAGCTACAAAAGAACAAAATTATTAGCACGTTACTGTAAATATACCTCACAGAGACCCTTCCGTGCTTGGTTACAAGCAAGCTTTCTGCTTCCTCATCAGGGACAGCCAAACAGGCTTCTGGACGCGGAAGGCTCAGGCTATTCTTCCTAGGCATTTGCTAGACTGTTAATTAGAGCTACACAGGGTTTCTGCTGATCCCTGCCTGTGCTTCATCTACTTGTCTTCTAATGAGTTTGTGGTCTACCTGGAAATCTTGCAAATAACTTGGATGGGGGAGGGGGAAAGCAATCTGTGTCAGTCATTTTCTCCTTCATTAGATAAATGTCTTGCACGTAAAAAACTGAAATGCCTAATTATCTAAGGTTTGTGCTGTTTTAAACTGATGTAAGGGCAGCTACTGTAAATGCTGAAGAAACTGAGCTAAGATTTTGCAGTTTTATTTTATTTATGTTGAAGTATCTGGGGGGGGGGGGTGCGCTCACTGAAGCTAGCATAAAACATGGTGTGAGTCAAGAAAATTAAGCCAGTTTATAGCTGTCTAAGAAGCTAACATAACGTGAGGAAAAATTTCACTTCAGGGCGATATTACAAAGATTCAAATGGATTTGGGGAAATGCAGCTAAAAACCTTTAAGGGGAGATGACATGCTCTGTACCTGTACAGTAAAACAGAGTGAGGAACCCATCAGTGACTCACATAGAGATGAATCACATCTCTGCGTTGTACCACATGGCTACCAGGGCAAGGTTATGAATAAACTTTGTATACCATGAAATACAGGATGTCTTTCCCCCACACACGCCCCCTCTGATAACCTGAGAAGGCAGGCACCTAAGTGTATACTAATGAATATGCAAATTATCTTCCTAATGAGGTAAGTGCATTGTCCACCAGAGAACAGGTTATGACTAAGCAAATGCATGTAGCCCTTTGGGGTTCTGTACCTCCTGCAGCCACGTCCCTGTCTCTCACTAATGTATACATCAGGGCCCACCCCCACACAGGGGGTTTGCAGGCAGAATACCGAAATCAACAGACCAGAATTACTAAATTTCAGAGCTTTCAGGCAACCACACGAACTCTGTGGGCCGAGTCCAGTTCCTCATTGAGCCGAGGCACTGAGATGGTACCTGGGCAGGTTTTGGAAGCCACCCTCAAAGACCCTTGGGGCTGCTTCCCAGGACAGCCTGGATGTATATCCTCAGAGCTAACTCCGAGCTATTGTGAAATTTAATTTCTTTCCAAGTGATTCTGTGTGTAGCTAGACAATGTGTTTTGTAGTTGCTTACTGCCTGGTCACAGCCTCACGCCCTAAGCCAAAATGAGCGCTAGTTAAACGCAGAGCAGAAGATAGAAGATGAGATTTGGGAGGTAGAAGAACCTGGGAATGCAGGTGTAAAACAATAACGCTGTGAGCATGAGAACTGAAGAAGCCCGACTTCCTATGGATTTGTTTCTTTTTGTTGGTTGCAGGATCTGAGAAGTTACTAACACTGATTTAGGTCTTTCTCCTAATGAGGCATGAAGAAAGCCTCTCCCCTGTGGATCCTTTGGTGTCAGAAAAAGATAAGCATTGCACTTAAGCTTTTTTCCCCAGCTAAGGTATGCTTAAGGTCGGTCTTCTTCACCTCACCAATTATTTTTGTGACTTTTGTAAGAACATACCTTTGAGACTGTTTCCCCTCAGTCAGATTTGATCAAAAGTCAGTAGGGTTTTAATGAGCATATACACGTGCGTGTGTGGAGACTGATGATTAAATAAGCCTCATGTGCTTAGGAAATCAGGCTGAAATAAAGCAACTATCATGTCTCTGAATAGACAGAAGGATGCTATTGCTGCTGAGACCTTTCCCAGCTGAAGAAGTACAGTCAGGATCCAGCTGGCACGGCTGGTTTAGCTGTGCAGCAGCTGAGCGAGGATGCGGTGTCAGTGAATAGGAGAGTGCTCGGTGACGGATTTATCAATGGCAGGAGAAGAAATGGTCACTCAGGCTGCGAGGTGTAGTCCACCTCAGTCTGGTACTTCTTGTTGGGAGGGAACAGGAAAACTCTTTCTCAGCCAGTGTGCAATGCCTCGCCGTGATCAGCCAATGGACTACTCTGTCTTGAAATAAATGCACAAGTTTCAAGGAAAAAATCCCTTCTTTTTCCAGAGGATTGGTGGAGAAAGAGCAAGATTCCTGCTGCATAATCTCCTCACTGGGAAATTCGCAGTGTATTACGGTTGTGGATAGTCTCACGGTAGTGCAATAGGCAGAGCCTTTTAAGCAAGCTGCAGGGAGCTTATTTACAAGCGCTTTCTTCCTACAGAGAGCCTCTGTGATATTCTAGTGCAGAACAACAGGCCATCATGGATGGTTTCCCCTTTCATAGACTGGCTAGCATGTGTTCTAGAAGGGCCAATGCTGTCTCTTGCATGCAGCAAAAACAAAGCTGCATGTAAGGGAATGATGGACAGGAGGATTTTAAAGCTGAGTAGTTTCCCACCCACTGCACCTTGTGTGTTTTCTGGGATTGTGGTGATGTGCTGTGTCTGATCAGAAACGGGCTCTATACTCCTGCTCTACATGGATTTATTTCACTCTTCCAACTAGCTATATGATTGATAAGTCCTTTAGGGTCTTTTTCTCTAGAAAAGAGAAACTTTAATCACATTTTAAACGAGTGGCAGTAAATGCTTTCTTAAGTGTGGGTTTTTGAGGACTAAAGGACCATTCATTTCAGAACTGCTGACCCATAAGAGTAACTAGCAGCCAACATCTTGTGCTGAACATGAACTTTGAAGGTAAGGCCTTTTGCCTCCCTGCAGCTGTTTCAGAGAGTTGCCATTTGCCAAAAGATGGATGAAATGTGTTTGTTCAAATGATAGATACCTCCTGAATGAGAGATACGTTAAGCACACGACTTCTCTCCTTGGTTCAGAAGGCAGGTCCTGAGGGAACGGATTGGCTGCAGGACTGCTGATCTGATGTAGAAATACTCCTCAGTTTAAGAGCAGGCACCCAAAATGTGAGGAATAAATGTTGTTGGCATCCAACAGATGGTAGTTGACATGTTTTCAGCTGTCACAAGTCTTTTGAAATTCTCCTGTTGTATATGTCAGAGTTTCACCTTTGTGCTGCCAGGCTGAACATAGAAATGGCAACTGGAGGAAGTTCTACAGCACTCTATAGGTAAAGAGAATTAAGCTGAGCCAACAGAAGAGGATTAGTAAATCTCAAATTAGTATGTGCACCTCAGACATCGTGATTGGAATATTCCACATTAAATTCACTTTGTAGAATAATTTTCATTGCATCAAGTCTTTAATTGTTGTCTCTAGCCTCAGGTAAGAACCGAGTCACCCGCAGCATCTATCTCAAGGACATCTTCCTGACCATGACACTAAATTGCGACATGTAAATATCTTTTGCCTGGTACTGGCCTGTTTTCTATTGCCTCTGCTTTGAAGTGTCAGCTTTCAGTGAACTTTGCTAACATTTTATTATTGCATTGAGGCTGAGGGAGAGAAGAGCAATTAAGGGGTTGACATCTTTGGTATTTTTTTAATAGTACATGTGTCAAAATGCATTTAACAAATCATAGTTGATGCAAAAGCCCGATTAATGCTAAAATGTAAGTAGAGTTCATTTCAGTTGGGAGCAAATGAGGATTTTAAAACATGTAATAACAAAAAGTGGTTGCCTTATTTTAGATGTAGGATCTAACTACAACCCCTCTTTCTGAGAACTGAAGTCTTAGAGTCTTAAATATTCCTTTCTGTTCCAGGATACAGCTGGACAAGAAAGATACAGGACTATCACTACAGCCTACTACCGAGGAGCCATGGGCTTCATCCTCATGTATGATATCACCAGTGAAGACTCCTTCAATGCAGTGCAGGACTGGTATGAAATATTCTTGTTGTTGGGTTTGTTTGGTTTTTGGCCAATTCTTTCCTCACAATTGTTTGTTGAGAACATTAGACATCCCACCCTCCACGGTGCTTTGCATCACTGTATTCTTTCTTCTTCATCTAAACTCTGGAATAAACAATTTGTTTTTTAAACTCTCCTTAGAAAAAGAGCTACAGCTTCACTTTAATGAAAAAGTTATAATTCAAATATAGTAGCATACTATAGCCATTGTTGCTTTTAAAAGTTCTAATTTATTGTAAAGAAGTTAATCCTTTAAAGCATTATTTGGGCTTATGAGGTTTCTGGCTATGCTGCTAAAACAATCCAGTTTAACAGTGGTTGTTTGAGTCAAGTCTCATTTAAAATCTAATAAGGCTAAATCTTTCCAAACTGCCTTAAAAAGTGGTTTGATTTTTTTTTTTGGAATCTACAAGTGTAGACACACGGATCAGTATTCACCTTGCCTAACTTCAGATAATTAAAAATCTAACTTTACCCATTTAAAACTTGTGAAGTTGTAGTTGTAATATGAGGAGGAAGAGCAAGGTCTAGGACAGAAAGCAAGCATACCCCTTGGAAGGGGCCTGTGTGTTACCACGGACTACAGAAAGCACCTGAACAGCTCTGTAAGGCAGTGCTCAGTGTGGAATGGTGGGATGGGGCAGAAGGAGTTACCTATTAAATGGGAAGGGTGAGGACTTAGCCCTAAAACTAGGTATGAAACGGATTCTAAGCTGTTATGAGCTCCTCTGGCTCCACTGAATTCAGTACAAATGCAGAAACACCAGAAAATGATTTCTGGACTTTCTGATGACAAAAAGCCAGGAAATATTTTTGTCTTACAGGAAAAAAGAAAGTACCAGGTCAGTCACTTTAAAAACTCCATGGCAATATAAAAGCTGCATTGGTACCCAGGCTCATCTCCCCCACATTTTGGTGTGCACTTCCCCTTCCCCACCTGAAGGCTCCCCTTGTAGCTCATGCCTCCTGTCGTCTTCCTCGGGAGAAATGTCGCATCTCACCCCACACTCTGATCTGATTTTGGAAGCGGAGCTGTGGCCCAGACCTTCTTCCTGCTCTCCTGCCTTCCAGAGAAGCACATGTACAGAGCAGGAAGAGTAGAGGTCTTTCCAGAGGAGCCAGAGCACATGTCGTTTCTGTGGCCATGGGCAGTTCCTGCAGTCCCCTCAGCGGTAGCTGATGGGAGGTGTTTTCTCAGCAGGGACGAAGCACAGTGCCTGGGGCGAGAACGCCTGAGCCGCTGCTGTGAGGTAGCGGCCGCAGGCACAGCGCAGGTAAGCAGAAGGCTGGACCTTGTTGCTGGAACTCACGTTCTTGACATGGCATCCTCTCAAAGGGACACCAGACTTTGTGTAGGAAATACAGGGCACGAGGAGGCAGGGGAAAGGCTGTGTTTATCCTCAGAAATAGTACCTCAATGGCTCCCCTCAAATGTCTTGCAATCATTTCTGCTTGTTACCCTGTTGCTGTGTCCTGCAGATAGGTATGGTCACCATGCAAAGAAAGGCAGTGCAGTTGTTAATGTAATGTCCCAAGTCTGATAGGTTGATTTGCAATGATCTCGGCGACCTCCTGGGAGCATGTGACAGCAGCATGCAGGTGACTTAAAAATTTTCTTACCAGAAAAGGCAGAAGAGCCTCCTTCTTCTGGAACGTATTCTGGCTATGGCTCAGAATATATGGCTCAGCATCCAGCTCAGTCTGGCGTTTTGTTGAACACCTATTCTATATCCCCTAATCTAGGTTGTAACTTAGAAGCCGCAACAACGTGGTTTGCTGTTTCTAGTAACTTCACCTTTTTCCAAGGCTGCCCGTTATTTGTTCTCACTGTCCACTGAAGCAGTTGGTCACGATCGTCACATATGAAGATGTAGTCTCCACTTTTACCCCATCTCCAGTATCATGACACCATGCTGCAGAAGGTGAACTGCAGCACCTTCCCTGAGCTGTCCTTCAGCAGCTAATGGTAGAGGAATAAATTTTTTCCTTGCTAGAAACACAGACCCAAAGGCTTTGCCAAAACCAGGGTCCTCCATGTAGCACACCCTCCACCAGGCTCAGATGAAGCTGTTTCTCCAAGTGTCCTTCTTCCATAGGAGTGCAGGCATGTGAACTAGGGCAATACCTCTCACTAAATTATAAATATTTTCAGCTTGGTTCCCTGTTGAAACAAGGTATGTATGACCAGTTCATCTGTCTGTCTGTTGGGTCCTCTCTAACACGTTTTACTTATCAGTCTTAACTTAGCCAAAAAAAATACCAAATTTCAATCTATGAGCTGCCACTATGAGATACTATTTTAAAGTTTGCACAGGTGAAGTTTAACCTGAAGCTTTGTGTTGGAAATGGTCTAACATCTGTTCCGTCAAAGGCAATGGTGCAAGAGTGTAAGAATTGGGAAGGGCTGGCTTTGTGTGTTTGACTTCATGTCTCCCTGTGCCACAGGGGCTGCATGAGTACCTTTGCTAAGAGCACCTTGTCAGCTGAAGGGCAGAGGTGAACCATCACTGTTGTTTTTTACTCTATATGGCAGAGTAAAGTTTTAAGTTTCTGAGCCCAAATGATGTCGTGGGGCAGATAAAATCGGCCTGTGGTAGCCCATTTCCATCCTTTCTGAAGCTTGTCCACAGGAGAGGAGATGAGGACTGTAGCAAAGCCAGCATCGCTGTGCCAGCAGAGTCCTCTAGTGGCGATGCAGCTAAGAGGTGTTTTTTTCCCAGTCTGCAAAATTGCTTTCTAAACTTCCAAAAGGACAAGAAATGGAAACAAAAGCTTTTGTCTGGTGCTGCTGTATCAGCCTCTGCCATTTGCTAGCATAGCAAGCAGGTAGGATTTTTTGGTGTTTTTTTGGTGGTTTTTTTTTTTTTCACCATGCTGATGATACAGTTATGCTTCAAAAAAACATCACACTGGATCTGGTCTTCAGTCAGGAACTGTACTTTCCTTAGAAAATTAAGGTGTCTACTACTTGAGCTCCTTTAGCACAGAGCCTTTATCTCCGTGAGCCTAGTCCCTTCTTCAGGTCAAGTGCGAGACAGCAGCAGCATACCTAATGATAAAAACAGAGCCCTATCAGTCCTGCAGTGCTTCTGTTTGGTGCTGGTGAGAGGATGGAGTGGCAGCAATTGGGAAGCTGCACAGGCTGCAAAGTCAGTAGCGTGCCCCTGATGCTCAGCCCTGCCTTGTCTCGTCCATCGCGTGCGGACGGGACAGCCTTCCTGCTCTGCCTGCCGTGCCCGGGAGGGAGGACCTCTGTAAAAGTGGGAGGGCAGGACCCAGAATGTTTGGGACGTGAGATGGTCTGATGGTAGGATAAGTGCCTGAACCACCTCTTCTCCGCTAATGAAGCTGTTACCCTCAGTAGTATTGCTCCTAGATTCCCAGGAAATGGCAAAGTTGCAAGCTGCTTTTTACCGTGCGAGGAAGGTGTGTGGCCCGACATGCGAGTTGCCTCTCTGCTTGCAGAGGTTTAGGTGAGGCTATAACAAACCATACTAGTTCTAAGACCATGCTTCAACCCTCACGGAAATTAAATGGGGCATCCACTTAAAATATATGCAAAAGCTAAGGGCAAAGCTCATCCCAGGTCTTCTTACATCCTGCAGGTTTCCAGAAATTACAGCAATTAATCCTACACATCCTTTCTCTCTTTTAAGTGTCCTGCTATCCTAGCTGGCTAGTGGTGCGTTTTTCAGTGTCCAGCTACAGTAAATAAAGAATACTCTTAAGTTGAATATTTTGTCATAAATGCAGCATGATGCAGCATGCATGCATAAATACAGCATGATGTCAGATCGGCTGACCTTTTAGACATTGAGAATAAATCAGCAGTACTCGGTTAATGTGAATCCAGTAAGGAACCTGTTAACCTTCCCAGTTATTTCTAAAATAGCGTGTGTGGATGGAATTTGAGTGTTTCTCTGGCATAAAAAGATGAGTAAGCCATCTGCCATGTGATCATGGGACTGGGCTTGTAAAGCTTAGGAGGATACCTCAAGAAATCTATTTGCGGCTATAAAATAAAATATGAAGTGATGCCCCTTCCACTAACTTTTAGCTGCTTTCCATCCCAGTCCATTCTCATTGGCTGGTAAGAATTTCCCACCTGAACATAATTCCTGGATCCTAAAATTGTACCCGTTCACAAAACCTTGGAATGGGCCAAGTTGTGTACAGTAGTCATCTATGTGTTTTACAATAGGACGTTGTCCAGTCTAAAGCTTGTTCCTTCTTGCTGATGCCCTGCCTATTGCTGTTTAGTGATTCAGGTTTTTTAAGATGCTGTGTAAGCAGGCTGTCAACATGAGTCTCAGCCCATCTCACTGCTTTCTCTTGTACCGTCTCTTCCTGCAGAGTTCCCTACAGAAAACAAGCCAAAAGCATGAACAAACAGCTGAACCAGAGACCTAGCACTCCAAGTAAGCTCTCGCCCATGACAAACTGTTACCTTCTGTTGAGCTCATAGGGGTGTGCATAGATCTCAAAATTCATCTTCATAATTACACTGAAATTATGAGAAGGTAGCCTTGTGCAAAGTCAGCTCTCCATCAGAGAGAAGTCTTTTCCCTTCTAGACCTCTCCAGCATCTTAGAGCTTATATCCTCCCTCTAGCTGGGAAGTTGCCACAGCAGGTTGTGCTCACTAGCCTTATTATTCTCCAAGCTGTTTGATGAAGCTCCAACATCCCCTCTAAAACTGCCTCCCGTGTATGTATGGTGCAATTTACCTCTCATCTCTGGCTCATTGGCATGTGACTGTTTTAACAGCCTCCTGGCCTGGCCTCACCTGTCCACAAGGGAAATGAGAATATCTCTTCCAGTCTGCCATACGATTTCTTCCTTGGGTGATCTTTTTACCACACCCTTCTTATACGTGGATGTCCTAAAGAGGATTCTGGTTTGCTTTGTGTCACTCCAGAAATACTTCTCCTAAACCAAGTAAAGGCACCCTTTCTCCTGAATGAGGAGGATCATGGCTGTGTATCAGGTATTTAGACAAGCTCTCGAGGTAGTATATGAATGTGAGGTACAGTCTGTCCTTCATTCACATGAATCACCCTAATTAATGAGAATTGTCTTAAAGCAGCTGTAAGAGTAAGATACACAATTTAAATGCATTTGGGAATATCTAGGACATGACCCGTTCTCTTGTTCTTTCACTGGGAAAGGTACAGCAGGTTGTATGAGAAGCCTTAAAAGACTAAGCCTGAGGGATTTTCCTTACTGCAGTGTGGCAAGAGTACAGTCAGGTTATTTTAGAAGAAAAAGCATAAATGGGCAAAAGCAAAGATGGATTTTACCTGATATTTGAAAATAACTAATTATTTTGTTTGAATAATAAGACATCTTTCCTGTAGGGTGAGTGAAAGAGTTAAATGAGCTTTCATGGCTTTCAGCTCAGTTTCTAGATTTTTTTAGTAGGCTTCTTTGACAGTTATTATTTGACATTGGCTTGATAGTTTTGTGTGTAGATAAATCAGTGGTTTATACCTCATTTGAAACTGTACTGAAACTAGAATATACTCAGCATTTGATACTGTAAAGTAAATAGAAAATATTATGGAAACTCTGCTTTGGACAATCTAGACAATTTCATAGAAGGGAAGAAAAAATTGGTTAAATTTAACTTAGATTTAAGTGACAGCTGGGTTCACAAATCATCAGCTTTATTTATCTTTAAGGCTGATCTCCAAATTAGGCTGTTGATATATCGATATAACTGTGAACCTGAGACTATTTTTCTTCTAAGCGTGAAGCATAAAAACCATGCTTTATCGTTAATTTGGGGAATTCAGCACAAATAAGGCACAGCATTGTTATTGTGTCACAGAAATATATTTTTCCCAGTGTGTATATTGGACTGCCCTGATAGTTGTTGAAACATCTCAATTGCACAAGCCTTTTTTATTTATTTATTTATTTATTTACCTTTCCAAAAGCTTCTGGAAATTTGCTGCCTTTCTGTTTGTATGGGGATCAGGGTTTCTTTCAGGCGTTCTTCTTCATAACTTTTGTTTGGTTGGTTGGTTTTATTCCTAATAAGGGTAAATGGCAGTGTTCTGCAAGAGAGGATTTTCACTAACTTGTACAAAACAAGGAGAAGGATGAGTTTCTGTGGGAGATCCTTTATGCTTTTTTCTTCTTTTTCATTTTCTAAGTAATTCCGTTTAAATAGTTAATATTTGGCATCGTGTCGCCGTATGACCCCCCAGGGGCTGAAATGAATCCAGAGAGAAGAATGGGAGTCAGAAGACAAGCCTGGTTGTAGGTGTTTTAAATTGAACCTGGACAGACTTTCTTTCGCTCTATTGCTTATAGAGGGAGACTGGGGAGATTTCCTCTTCCTGGGCTTTGGTTGATTTCTGAGGTCATTCCCTTTCTTTGATGAGCCTCGAGAAACCACAGAGTACTGCATAAACTCATCACAGGCTCATATTAGCTCTCACAGGGCTTGTCTGCATGCAGGCACTCAGAAGGGTGAAAGTGGAGGAGCCAAAATTAGGATTAGAGTGAGTGCCTTTCCAGGAGGACACTAAGAAGAGTAAGAAGTTTCACTGCACGAAGTCCTTGATTATTTTTGCGTGTTGCAGTATGGGTCTGGGCTTGTGCAGTGGGCTTTGTTTAGGTTTATGTTTTCCAGTGCAATCCAAGCAGGCTGCTGCTTAAAGGCAAGTTGCACAGTGAAATGACCCCCGTTTTCATAGATATCTGTGGAGTAACATGGCTGTCTGCTTTCCATGGAAAAGGCAAGTAAAGCAACTCAAACTAATTAAAAATTAGCATTAGTAGATCAGAGCTGGAGGCTGCTGCTAATTCAAAAGAGAAGGAATCAAGTGCTTTATTGTTAAGGGAGTTCAAGAAGACTAAACAGAAGTAAAATCTGAGCGGATTCCTGGCTCTCCTGGGAAATGTAAAGTTTGCCTGAAACTGCAGTGTCCTGTATGGAGGGGTGGAGAGCAGGGACAAAGAGTGGAAGGTGAGTTAGGGACTGGAGGAGGGGTGGAGGAGGGAAGGAGCGTATCACTTCTGGCAGAGCAGTCTAATTACCTTTGGGAAGGAGGGAGTCTTAAAAGATAGAGCTGACTTGGTGAAGATAAAATAGGTTGGGCCATTCTGAAAAAATGGATGAAAATTAATGCTACCAAGCTAATACTGTTCTGCTGCTGGCTCTGTGACACCTCACTGAGGATGGTGGTAAAGGACTGGCCCCTCAGGATAAATAGAAAAAAAAAAAATCTTCTGTTTTGTCATAGAAGAACTATAAAGAGGCCAAATGTAAGGTCAGACTCCTGGGATCCACAGCTAGCTCCATTCCAGTTTCAGCACATGAGCCACAGAGAGCTTTAGAGGCTTTAAGTTCATCCCAGTGCTCCTGCTTAAGCTCCCATGCACTTGATCCTTCTGTCACTGAAGTTAGCATTTGTCTGATACTTGCCGTCTGTCATTGCACCTGCTGTTCCCTGCCTTAGGTATCGCTTAATCCTGTTGGGTTCAAATCTTAGCGCACAGAGCCTTACCTTGATCCCATATCTTCCCAATTTGGTAAATTTCTGTTTCTCTTTAGCAATAGTTTCCACGTTTCTATGCAATTTTCAGTCTCCTTGAACCAGTTTTCCTGTTCAAGCAAAGATGACTTGATTCCAGATGACTTGACAGTTCCATCTGTTTGACTCTCAAAACACAATTTCTTATGGTGTTACTAAAACTCTGCAGCAAATGAGCATCTTTTTTGTCTGCTCTGAATTATTGTTGTTATGTGTTTTACAAGAAGTTGTAAATCTAGCATGAAGTGTGTATCTATAGGCACAATATCCTTAAGGCTTTCTCTACAGGCACAATATCCTTAAGAGGTGTAATTGATTGTCATTCCTCTTACAGATTACAGCTGAAGGGGAATGAGCTTTAGAATAACGCTTTTTTGTCCCTAGACTTCAAAAATTATTCAATTCAGCTTTTTGTCCAGATCTCATGATCTTTAAAACACTTGCAAAGTCTTAGCAAGTAACTTTATTGTCACACAAAATTAAGGAGTCATAAAATAGAATGGTGCTATAAATTACACAATCTACATTCTTGCTTTATGTGTAATCTTGGTCATTTGTCTTCTAACCAACATACAGTCTTGAGATGTTGATGTTGTCTTTTAATGATACTTGTTTTCATACTTAATATACAATTGTATTTTGGCATGGCTGATGGAAGGTAACAATCTTTTTTGACCTGCTGTAGGGCCACACAAATCAAGACTTACTCCTGGGACAATGCACAAGTGATCCTGGTCGGAAACAAATGTGACATGGAGGATGAGAGAATTGTTCCTGTGGAGAAGGGGAAACATCTGGCAGATCAGCTAGGTACATGTCAAAGCTTTTCTTTCTACTCTTTTTCCTCTGCTTCTTTATACTTTTGTGTTCCTTTTAATCCTTTACGATAAGTCCTTCCAGCAGTAATACTTTAATAATGCTATCACAACTAAGAAGTGTAATATATTTTAGGTCCATATTTTAGTTGCTTAGTGCTGAATATTACCTTGTGTAGTGTTGCTGTATCTGTAAAGTTAATATCTAAGATGTAAGGAAGATAAAGTTTGTCTGGAGAGAACAGCTTTTATTAGCTCAGCGGAATGAAAAGAGAAAAAGTTTTCATAAACACAATTCTGTCTCCAGGTCTCGAAGAACCATATCGTCATTTTCAGAATGCAAACATTGATTTTTGTAGAAGGAATTTTTTTTTCTTTGCAACTAAACAATGAAAAAAGAAGTTTATAAATCAGAACTGTAGAGTTGAGTAAAATATATTTTTAAAATGTACCAGGCTTCTCTATCCAGGTAGGGAAATTACATTGATGTGGGATAGAAAAACCAAAACATTTCCATTGAGAGGAAGCTGGCATTGCAGTGACAATTTTAGAATGAAGAGCAAAATATCTCATCCTAATTTCTCATTTATTTATCATTTTTCATTACACATTATAGCATATGTGATGTTTTTAATATGGAATCAGGGCTTCTCTGTTAAGATTGAATATACTGTCGTCTTCTGTTAAAGAATTCATAGTGGCAACTAAATCCTGTTAAAATTTAATGCAGTTAACAGTGGAGAATCTTACAGTGGGCCTACTGTAAATATTTGTTTAGCTTGTAAGAGTGGAGATTCTTACCAGACCCAAAGGAATCACCATCATCCATAATTTATAAAATCCTATGTTGTCTTCAATTCTTAAGCAGGAATTGGAGGGTGCATTGTTAAACTGGGGGTACTGGACTTCCAGTATGCACTGCAGTCATGGTTGTAGTTTAAAGTGTGACCTTGATCAAATTGCCAATTATGGTAAATCTTAGATAACGAGTATTTATTAGTTGGGGGTTTTGTTAGTGTAGTTTTGTTTTTTTTTTTTTAATGAAGGGAAGGTATAGAAACCCTGCTTATAGATGAGTATAAAGTATGGCTTTGCAATAGGGACCTGTGTGATAGAAACAAAAAGATGGTCACTGTTCCAAAGAATTAAGAGCAATCAGATTATTTTTTCATGTTTCACGTGCAACAACAAAAAGAATGTCTGCAAAGGCCTCCAGTGCCTTCAGAGCCTTCAAATGTAAATTCTACATGTGCTAAGCACAAAGGGGTCCTATTCATGACTGGACACTTGAGGCACTGCCATCATAAACAAATAATAAGTAAATACCAAAGTAAATCCTCTAATTTCCCATCATTATTATTATTGTAATAATAATTCTTTACATGTAGGACTAGCAAAGCAAACAAAGACATGGTTAGTTTGCAAAATCAGTTATGGGCTCTTTTTTACACATCAGAATCTAATTTGCTTTTGAAAATATGAATGTGAATAAACTCGGTTCCTGACTTGCAGACTCTCAAAACCATTGTGAATGCAAGAGGGCCCACATATTTTCCAAGAGTAATTACACTGTTAGTAGTTGAAAATTTGTCCAGAACAATATAACAGCAAACAGAGTGTTTTACAGGAACTCCCACTCCTACTTGGACTTCTGTTGTTTTTTCTCCCCCCAAAATTCATCTGTTTGTTTAAATACGAACCTGGCATCTAGAATCCCTTTACGCATGGGACACTTCAAAGCACACGGGCACAGCGTTACCGTAGCAACTGACTCCATCAGTAGGAAGCTGTTCTGCTGAAGAATCCCCAGTTCTGCCCCCGATCTGTCCTTGCGCTCGTCCAGCTCACCCTGGAGAAACATACCCCAGTGCAGAGCAAAACAAAAGCTAGCCATGCCTTTGGAAATTGCTATCCCAGTCCTCTTCTTCTGTAGCCTCCCAACATACTAATGCTCTTTTTAGAAGGGCTGAAAATATATACCTGGTTTTATCAGTCATTTTTTTCTTATATTAACTGTGCTAATGTGTACAGCATTATCTGAAATTACTTTTTGTGTTAGGTGGGAGGAATCTCTTTAATTCGCTATCGATTGCTTAAACTGCTAGCTTTCATCATAATGATTCACATAAAGGTTATCCTTCAGCATGTTTATCTAAGTTTGTATAGTGACATTAACATAATTGAAATAATCTCCTAATCAGATTAAGAAACTGTTATTGGCCTGAACATAAATTAAGCCAAAACAGACTTAGCCACAGCAGAAGCTAAACCAATGTTGGACTGACAAATATCCAAGTTCAGTTCTCCGATTTCTTGTGCCTTTTATCTACATTTTTAATCATCATCAAAGACAGCAAGTGGGGCAGACAGAACCCTCCTCTGATGCAGGACAGCCATCCTTATTTAGTAACAAGGCAAACATCTCCACCATCACTTCACCTGTTGTGCCATGATTTTTAAAAAGTGTTAGAATGGGGTAGATACCTACTTGTTATCTCACACATCAAGGTGACTCGGTCTACCAGCAGTGGCGGACTAATTGGTTAAGACAACTTATCTTTCCCTTTGTTTGTGGCAGATTCAAAGAAAACTGATGCAATGCAGAATATCCCCAAAATGAAGCACAACAGGGTGTAGCTTATTGCAAAACAAACTCTCTGTGGCGCTCAAGCTCTCACTGTTGGCAATATAATAACCTGGTAGAACAGAAGCAACAGCCATTGTAAGTGATGGTTGGCCTTTGAGGCCCCTGGGGTTAGAAAGATAAAGAAATGCTTTGCAGTTCAGCGCGTTTCTGCTGGCTGAGGCAGGGCTCAGGCTCGTCTGTGAAAAGGCTGGTTCTTGTGTAGCACGGGGTGTCAACAGGAGGCAGCAGGAATAGCTGTCTGTGTGCCATCCCCACCTTGGCATCACTCCAGCCTTGCTGGTCTTTTTTTTAATCAGAAAGGGTCAGTGTTTGAGATCCGTACTCATCACCACAGCTAGGAGCTGGTGACCGGACTCTGAAATTACTCTGTGGGAGGCACTCAACATTATTTGTAATTCAGCAGTGCTGAATGGCCTTTGTCAGGATGGGTGCTCTTGTCGTGACATGTGCTGTACAAGTATTAATTACCCTGAAGAGCTTTCCGTCTAATCAGACAAAGAACAGGAAAAACAGGACCAAAATCGTGGAGCATTTTGCTCACAAGTGCAGCAGGAATACAACCACGATCTTGCTTCTCTTTCTGGCCTCTGCTCTTGCCAGACTGCCGTAGTGGCTCGTAGAGTAAGCCTGGCCCTGTTGCGCAGGGGCGCGTGGAGCCCAGGAAGGGCGCTCCGTACGTTACCAGTTAGTGGCATTGGGAGAATTTGACTCCCTTGTCCTGAGTTTATTCAGATCTCTATCATCTGCAGATGTGTTTACCAGGGCTATGGTAGGGATCCATTTATGCCTTTGACTCTTATTGATGCTTGGTAAATTTTAGAAGTATTTCTGCTCAGTATTCTGAGATTGTGGGAATCAACTGAGTTTAAGAATTATCTAATGTCTTGTTTTCCTAAGGTGAATTCTGAAAAAATTGGTTAGTATTTTAAAAACCATCTCCATTATCATTAGACTCTTGATTTTGTTTTTCACTTTTTCTCACAGGTTTTGACTATTT
This sequence comes from Calonectris borealis, assembly GCF_964195595.1. Lineage (NCBI taxonomy): Eukaryota > Metazoa > Chordata > Aves > Procellariiformes > Procellariidae > Calonectris > Calonectris borealis. The sequence continues at coordinate 7,594,118 of NC_134319.1, forward strand.
TGAAGCTAGTGCCAAAGAAAACATCAACGTAAGGCAGGTGTTTGAACGTCTCGTGGATATAATCTGTGAAAAGATGTCGGAGAGTATAGAATCAGACCCTTCCAGGGGCAATTCTGGAAGGAGCATGCGGCTCACAGACAACCCACCCCCTTCGCAGCAGAACTGCTCGTGCTAGTGAGCTTTCTCGCTGAGAAATATCCTTCTCCTTTCCTGACTAAATTTTATCTTTTCATTTGTGGTGGTGCATTATCATGTAGTCCAAAGGCAGAAATCTCTGTTGTAGGAAATTGGTATGTTTGTTTAATGTGCTGAAGTGTTAATATTATATATTTCCTCATCCAATAATTCAAAAAAAAATCTGACTAAATATTGTAAGTGCATCTAGTGTTAATGTGAGCACTGAAGAAAAAGAATTGTATAGTGTTGCAAATGTTATTTCCACGGAGAATGTTGCATTTTTAATTATAAATCCCTCTACTGCAGAAAGAGGTTTTTTGTCAAGAACAGCAAGAAACATAAAAACCCATTAGAAGGGACCAAGTCTAAAAGAAAATGGGGACAAAAATCTCTTACAAAGTAAGAATACTCTTTTTTTTTTAACATAAAAAAAAATAAAAATTATTCCCAGATATATTGAGTCATTGTTGCTGTCCTCTAGACATGGACCTCAGTTTTTCTGTACGATGGAGCAGAAAGCAGTTTATGTCTGTCTGACAGGTTGAGGTCCTCCAGAGAGCCAAGAGCATGGGGGTGGATTTTGTGTCAAGCCTCTAAATGGAGGAAGAGCACATAGAGGAATCACAGCTGCCAGGCAGGGGAGGAGGAGGAGGAGAAGTCCTTGTGGCCGTACCTGCTCTTGGCTGGTGCAGGCTTCTCCACAGTCACCAGTAACAGCTTGCAGAGTGCTGGGGGTGTTGCTATGTTCGGCACCTTGCTATGCCTAATGACTTGTTTCGAGAAGCACAAGAGCTGATTGTCCTGCAGCTTTTCCCCTGTATGCTGTAGTTGTGCCTCTCCGGGTTTGGATCTGCTCTGGTCAACTGCCTGATGGTGGATTTGCTGCGGGACGAAGGAAAGGAGGAATTGGCTGATGCATGCTTAGTTGGAAAAATCTGACATGTAAGACTTGGAACAGCACTGTCTCAGAGAGATAAAGGTATCAGGAGCCAAAATGCGAGTGTTGGCAAATATTAGTGCCAATGTTGTTAGATTTTCTTTCTGCATTTTGTGGTTGATTTATTTTTTTAATTTTGTGCTAGATGGGTGCGTGTGTGGGGATAGTTTTTCTTGTTTCAGATTCAACCACAAAGTATAATTTTAAAAAAGGAAAGATTGATTAATAAAACATAACTGCAAAAGAAAAATGGCAAAGACATTAGAGTTATTCTGTGGACGTTTTGTTGCATCATTCTTTGAAGGGAGGAACGATTTTTAATACTTAACATCTAAAATATTCTTACACTTCCAACATCTCTAAAATTACAAAACTTCTACATCTATGTGTAGAACTCTGTGTGCATTAGCCACACGCAGAGCTTGTGTTTCTCTGAAATATATGGAGGCACTGCTTTTGCCAATCTGTGACGTTATGTACACTGTATGCCTTTATGATCACACACTTGTTTGCACATCCCAGCTCCAAAAAGTGATTGCATATTGTGTCTGTAAACGTAAATTAGGTGGATACAGAGAGTTTGCTGTCTTAAGGTGAAAATTCTGAAAAGTTTTATGGCTTTACCTATGACCTCTGAACGAAACTGGAGTTTCCAGTCAGAAACTGGAGTCAAATATCTGCCCACTGCACTGTAATTTGCTGGATTATGACACTAGCAAATGCTTTCGTAATTTCATTCTGTTATGTCTCAAAGTGTAATAGTTCTAAGAAAAAAGCACAATGTTCTGGAGAAAAATGCAACTACATTGATGTAGTTTGAGCTCATTGTGCTAAAGGCTTGATCCCTTCGTTTGTTTGTACGTTGCTTTCAGAAATCTTTACTGTAACATATTTTGGGTGTGTGTGATCTATACAGAAAGTGCGATTTGTGCAGTGCTAGGAACGTGGTTATTGTATCTAAACCTCTGAAATGGCAAAATAAAGAGAAATGTAGTCACTGGGTGTGGCCAGAGCACTTGTGTGAGCTGCGTTACTAGCATTAGGCAATCGTGTGCATGTATAAAGAAGGTATCTTTTTAATGCTTTTAAAAAACATCAAACTATGTTGATCTTTTTTGACAGGATGACGATCCTTGAGCTCAGCAATCACTATACAGATTTAAAACAGAGTGAAGAGAAGAATTATTTGGCCAATAAATGTGCAGTGCAGTGTTTTAATTGTAGCAGAAGCAGGTTTTAGGGCAACTTGTGTAATTAGCAAAAAGAAATAAAAACTTCCAGCGCAGGGAGCGATGATTTTGAGCTGTGCAGATATAATGGAGTACCTCAGTGCAAATAATGATTTTTCAGCTCAGCAACTCAATGGTAAAAGAAAATGGTAAAAGAAAATGGATTCAGCAGAAATGGAATTTCAATTCTTTTGTTTTACTTACTTTTTTTTTCCCTAGCAAAAAAGACCTTTCCCTTTTCTACCCAATATATAATTGTGTTTCATTATGTTCCTGTCAAGTCAGATGTATTTTTTTTTAAGAAGAATACAAGTACATTCCAGGCCCTTCAAGCTAGGATGGGCAGAATTGCATACATGGAGAAACCCAGTATTTGATGCAGAAATCCTGCAGAGTTTATTTCAAATAAGAAATCAAATCATCACAGGCAACTGACACATAAAATATATATTAATAGAGAGATGTATCTCATCACCTTACATTTGCATTAAAACCTGTGGACGAATGCAGGGAAAGCCTTTTGCCTTAAGTGGCATGCAGCTGATCTCAGTCTCACCAGTGAGTCAGTAATTGTTACTTGTATCAACTTGTAAGAGGTAATGGCAGAATGCAAGACAATAATTTGTCAAGGCAAGGGAAATAACAGACTTGCTTGCACCAAAGACAAACCCAAAATGCTTGCTGGGGTCTTGTATAGAGCCTTCCATTTGACTGGCTGTGGCCTAGGATAGATAGGCCCAAGATAAAAAAAGGAGTACTAGAATGTGAAGGAGGTGACTGCTCTGCACAAGCTTCTCTCTATCGCTTGTACAATACAGCACTGAGTGTGCAGTTCTCCAGTAAAAGCCACACAGGAGGCTCTGGGTTAAACATGGATCTTGGCTTCCATCTTGTGGAGAAATAAAGCAGTAAAATATCAGGTAGACATCCAGTCTAAATTATCGTCCCTGTATCTCAGACAGCCCCCCTCATTTGTATTAGCCTCTGATCTCTTAACTTTGCTTGCGTCATCTCTTTTGCAGTCAACATAGACTTACACACAGGCATAAAATAACAAACAGCACTGGTATTACAGGAATAGCGGAAAACTGAACAAATGTGGAACAATGCAAAAGGGATGTGACAAATGCAATGGCAAGCTTCCTAACAGCTCTCAAAGTGTTACAAGAAAAAGGATCTTGGCAATGTATGCCATTTGGAAACACCAGCTTCAAAGAGATTTAAGACAAGAGGAAAAGCAGCATTCCTGTTGTCAAGACTTGAAATTGCTACATCAGCACTGCAGTTTCATAGGGGGAAAAAGCATATTCAAAATTGGAAAATGCTGAGACCTACTGAACTGCAAAGACTAGGCCATATCAAGAATAAACAGTCTTTTCTGTTAAATAGTCATGGGTACAGACTTTAACCTATTAAGGATACCATTAGGGGAAGAAAAAATTTTTTAAAAATCATCGGTCAACAGAAACACTCTCTAAAGACCAGCGGTACTGCTGAACTAAAATTGCAAACTTAAGTCTAGCTCACTTAGGTGTTGAAAAATGCCAGCTGAAAGCTAGTTTTGCTACCAAATCAACCGTGCCATCACGCGTTTTCAACCCTAAGAATAGTCACATTTCTTTAACTTGATTCAATGTGGTTAGCGTTTAGCTTTTCTAATGACCGCTGGGGGAGGCTGATGACTACGATCCCGTTTCTTCGTGCCAAGTTTCTGTCTCGAGTTACCGCGTTTGGCTCGACCCAACCGCCGTATTTCACGGCCGCTGTCGGAGCTGCTGCCGGCAATGCCCGCTGGGGAGCTGGGCTCGCAGACGGACCCTCGGCCGTGGACTTCACCGGCTCAGTTCTCAAGCTAAGCCACAAACGCCGGCTGGAAGAACCGGCCGCACCTCTGCCACCGAGGGGAGGCGCCGGCCGCAGCTCCGGCCTGTGCTGAGGGGACTGCGCGTGACACCCCTCCTCGGGCAGCCTGCGCGAGCTGATTGGTCCTGTCGGGAGTGAGCGACAGCTACTTGGACCAATAGTTGAAGGAAATGAGGAGAAGGCTGGCCTCCACCAACCGGTGGTTGGACTATTCCAACGCAAGAGCAGGGGGGACAGCTAACACGGCAGGCGGGCATAAATGTCGGGCCGCGACGGCAAAGAGAGGAGTTCCCGGGATCTGCTCTATTCTCCTGTCTTGACCTCTTCCCTCTGAGCTCTCTCCTCTCGTCTGATTTCTGAAAGGGGCCGCCTTTCCCTCCGTCTCTCTCCCCGTCTATGGTTTCCCCCACCCCCCACGCCACTAGCATTCTCTCCACCAATCAGAGCCCCCCCCCCGACCAAGTGAGGGCTTGGGATTGGTCCGTTTTCCACACCTGGCACCGCGGCGGGCGCTGACTGGTGCGGTCCGGAACTGTCGCAACCGTCACCGCTACTTCCTCGTGCGGCGGAAGCTGGCCGGGTCGCGGCGGGGCGGGGGCAGCCGCCGCCGGCGGCGGCGCATGCGCACTCTCGCGGCCGCCTTCGTACGGAGCGGCCGAGCAGTGCGGGCGGGGGCGGCGGGGGCCCGCTGCTTGGCGGGGCGCGGCCGGCCGGTGCGTGCCGTTGCCCAGCCGCTGTGGTGCGGTGCGGCCGCCGCCATGCCCGGTAGGAACAAGACGACGTCCAGCTACAGCTGCCCGGAGCTGACGGTGGGGCAGCAGGCCGGGGAGGGCGGCCGCGACGCCAGAGGCCGCTCGCCTCACGGGGAAGAGGAGGAACGCGGGGACATCGGTCCCGGCGCCAACCTCGGCGACCCCGACATCGTCAAGTCCCCCAGCGACCCCAAGCAGTACCGGTGAGGGCCGGCGGCGTCGAGCCTCCCCCCGGGAGGCCGTTGGCCCGGGAAGGCTTAAGGCGGGGTGGGAGCAGGGGGAGCCGCTGCCGTTGAGGCAGCCCCCGGCCGGTCTCTGGGGTAGGCTGGGGCCTTCTCTCCCCTCCTGCCCACGGAGAACCGGCCCCGGCCGGAGGGAGGAGGTGGGTGGGGAGCGCGCGGGGCTGGGTGCCAGCCTGCCCCGTGTCCCGAGCACACCGGGCACTCCAGCATGGCCGTAACCTCCAGTGCTTGACGTCGGGCTCGTCTTAGCGACCAGGGGAATTGGGGGCCTCTCAGAGAAAAACGGAGACTGGGGGTTCACGGGTGTATTTGTTCTGAAGACGGGCTGCCTGGTTTGCACACAGTAATAGGCTTGGGGCTTGCAAAGAGAGAAAAAAGCCGTACTTGTTCAAAGACTCTGCTGTGACACGGTGTTCTCAAGGCACAGCGATATTGGATGGTTTGCAGCCCTCGTCCAGGCAGCTCCATTCCGAAAGCGTTAAGCTGAAGTGTGAGAAATACAGTTGAAGTATTACAGAGCAGATACCAACTTAAAAAAAAGGCTGTTACTCTTCCCATTCTAGATGAGCTTCCAGATTTTAACACACATATGTCAGGGAGTTGAGACAGAAATTACTTTTACTTTTGCTTGTGTCTTTATTTGTATATTTCTGAGTAATACCCCTGAAAGTGCTAAAAAAGATCACCTTCCCTGAGTGCAGCCCACAGCGTCTGTGGACTTCTCGCAGTGAGAGATTCAGCTGAGAACAGCCAGCGGAGGTTGAGCTCTTTAGGTTCTGTAAGGCAGTTGTTCTTGAAGGGACGCTATTATAACTTGTTGTTGTTGGGCAGAAGAGTATTCAGCCCTTGTTAGAGATGCTTTTTTTTTATCTTTACTCTTCATGATGTCTAATCTGTGCAGCCAGTGGAGAATCTGCCTAAGCCTGGAACTGAATTTTGGATTTGCAGTGACATTGGTTGACAGTGAAATTCCCTGCTGGCTGCCTGAAGAGGACTGTGACCATTGGCTTAAGGAGAAACTTGCTCCCTCCCTTCTTGCCCTACTTCCTTGCTGCTTCCTCTGGATCTCTGCCTGCTGCTCCTGCTGGCGTTCTTACTCATGCTGCTTTGCAGGAGGCTCGTCTTCCTGCAGAGTTCACAGTTACAGAGACTGTCAACTTAGGAAACTTTTGCCTTTACTACCTGAAGCAGCACAGGGATCAAGCTTGGGAAATCCATTTAAAACTGTCACTGGCTGTCTACTTAGAGGCTCAGGAACCTCCTCTGCATGTAGAGAATTGGAGAGTGTGTTTGTTTATAGCATAGAATAAACTAATACCAACATCTTCTGGAAATCCTCCTCCCCATGCTTCACAGATTTTTTCGGTTGGAAGCAGAGAGTCACGTCTTTTCAGACTGATTTCCATTTGTGGGAAGTGAGGCTTGCACAGAAAGACACAAACGTTGCCCTTAGGACGGAGAACTTCAGTATGGCTGAAAGTAAAGCATACCTATGTCTGCTAACTATATACCAAACCTCTAAGTAAATGTAATGGCAGGTGATTTGATGATGCGTATACACTTTCTCCTCTGTTCATGCATCAGTGATGATGTATACTGCAGACCAGTCACAGTGGGCTTAACGTGTCCGTCTGGTGACATCAGTCTTAAGTTAGTGGAAAATGTTATATTTTATCTTCTCAAATACAGTGATCATAAAACCAAAAGAGTTCCGACAGAGATTGCAGAATGTAGTTTCAAAAGTGAGTTTGTTGGGACAAAAATTAGCGTCATAATCAAAGTTGGTTTTGTTCATTAGAGCAATGAATGCATAGTTATCTTTACCAAAATGTATGTTTTATTTAAATTCATCCATATATGGAATTTCATGGGCTTGTATTGTTTGTTTTGGGTAATTTGGGAAATTGAAACACTGCTCTAAGTGTTTACCATGCATTGATATGTATTTCAATATTTACTTAACTGCTAACCAATTATCGTTGATGTAAGAAAAGACTTGGTGTGAGAACAATCCTGTTTAAACTTGTCCAGGCTGTTTAAACAGTAACTTTAAGAATTTGAATTTTATTTTAAATTTAAGCTTTATTTGTATTAATGCTTGTGCAGTCCTTCAAAAAAGCAATGGGACTATGCTCGCTTTTGTTGCTACATTAAGTGATTGTGGTTTTTGTCCTGTATTTTGCATACTAATTGATACTTAGATATTGATTACACCTGATGGTTCCATTGGAGTGAAACATGGAAAAAGTGAAGAACACCTGTGTAAGTTGGTGCCTCTGCTTAGTATAACCTCAGCTGTTCTAGATTCTCCTGAAGAGAAATCCGGTAGCCTTCAACAGCAGCTTAGTTCAATTGTTGCCTTGCTACTGGGTGCTTTCTGTCCTAGTATGTAACACCCACAAGCCTGAAGATGAGTAATGTAAAATTAGGATCATCTGCTCTATTAGTGTAATGGAGGTATGTGGAGAGGATCAGCAAGAGCTACTGGATACACCTGGCTGAACAGCTTTATGGCAAATCATTCTTCTGGAAGAATAGCACTGTTCTGTTCTCTGCTTTCCGTGACTATCTATTGATCACTGGGAAGCCAGTATTCTTTATGGGCCGTGAAAACCTGAAGACAACAGTTGTATGGAGAGGTGAAGAAGATGGTTGTGCTGGAAGACATGCTGTAGCAAAGTTGACTTGTCACTGTCTGGGGTTCTTGCTCTGAGCTCTCCAGGGGCTGAAGTGCCTGAATGTACAGTGTATCTTTTTTTAGGACCCCTGTTGTGCATTCCCAAGTGCTGCAGCTGCATAATGCGACGTGTATATGATGCAAACAGGCTTTCAGAATGTATGGATGATTAGCTTTGTACCCAGACATTAGCATGGATCTAGTTCTACGTGTACCTCCTGCGGTTAGTCATAGCATCTCTGCAAGTTATACACTATGTGCTGTAGTTTAAAAGAATAAAAATGCACTCGTGCTTTTGTTTGGAACAAATTTGTACCGCTCAGCGGTCCTGCAGCAAGCAAAACGGGTATGTTAATGATTATGAAACCCTGGCCCAGAGTAAGTGCTATCAATTCCCAGTGGATGAGTGGTCATAATTCATAAACAACACAACTATTAAACATTTGTTCTTTAGCTTTTTTTTTTTCATAGACCTGGTAGTCCAAGAAGTGTGGTTTTTCCTTTGTCTCAGAACTGCTTAACTCTTGTCACAATACTCTCTTTACCTCTTTCCTTCAAATACGTCCCCATGAAGTTCAATGGGGAGAGAAGTACTCTGCGTAATTTGTTTCCAAGTTGGTCTGTGGTGGCCTGCAGCTCTAGTAAAAAATGAAACTTACACTGACTTCATATTTTGAATTAGAATATTGATAGTCACATTTGCTTTTATTGCTGAGAAACATTGAAGTTGTGTAATGATAGCCATGAATGAAACGTGAGAAACTTTGGGAACCATGGAGTTGGAAAACACACGATGTACCTTTCATTTTTCTTTTGGGTACTTACCACGTAGCTTGAGCTGGAAATCTGCTTTGAAATTTCTGCTATCTAATTATAACAGTGGTCACACTGCAAAGTTCTGATGTGGTATAAACTTGCTGGGTAACTCAGATTTTTCTGTGAGGGTGGGATGTGACCATGGGTTTGTTTTATAACAGCAGGTTTTTTTGCTGGATCAGATACCACCTGTCTATATCACACTAGTTCTTAGGTTGGATCGAGTATTTTCTGGTCCAGCATTCCTTCCTTTCTGCAGCTCAAGCTCCCGGAGCGGGTGCTCTGGCTAATTCAACAAATTGTGACTGTCTATTCTTGATCTGATGTGAAACCAATATCGCTTAGAGATCTTGTAGCGCAAAACATTGGTGTTTGCAGTCCTCAGCTTGAAAAGCTGTAGAATGGTGCTGGACAGAGGGCTTATGGTTTTTTTTATATATATATATGCACACACATATATAAAAAATTCTATGTACGTATACACACATACGTATGTATACACACACACACAGAGAGCTGTGTATATTGCTTCTTGATAGCAACCCAACCAAGTCACTGTGACTTATTTTATTAAGCCTGCAGAAGAGATCTGTTCTTTCTAACATATGCCTGCTATGTCTGTGGACCCTATTTAATAGAAAGCATTGATAAATTCAAATAAAATGGAGTCTCTGGGGCCTATTTAGAGGCAAAGACTAAGATCTTAATTCTGTCGCATAATACATGTTTCCAAGAGCCTGAGAAGCATAACAAGCTATTGAAGTTAGCCTGTTCCGAGTACCTGAAGTTTTCTCTGAGTGGGTGCTAATAGCTCAAATATTTCACAGAGAGAGAAATCAAAGCCCGAATCAGTGTCCCTGACCTTATGGGGAGAAAGGCTTCTGCTACTACCTTGAATTGCTTCTTTCTTATTCTTTACTTTCCCACTATAAAACTGCTCACCTTCTTAGCTACTGTTAGATTTTCACTAGGAAATCTCAGTTGAACAGCACAGAGTTATTGTAGGAAATACAGAAATTTTTGTGATTCTAAAAATTCAGATTTGGGAAGTGAGTGTATTCATTGCGAATAATTATTCTTTCAGGTATATCAAACTGCAAAATGGCTTATGTGCACTTTTGATTTCGGATTTGAATTACTTGGATGGTGCCCCAGCTGCTTTATCTTCAGAAGAGGAGGAGGACGACAATGACGATGATGAATCTGAAGAGGAAAGTGATGAAGATGATGACTCTGGAGCTGAGATCGAAGATGGTAGAGAAGGTTTTGATGATGAGGACTGTGATGAGGAGGATGAGGGTGAGGACAATGATGGAGATAATGATGATTTCAATGATCCTGATGACAGTGAATTAGAAGAGCTAGCTGAAAAGGAAGAGACAAGAAAGAGAGGCTGTACAGAAAAGCAGGTAGGTACTTAAAGCTGTGGGGTGAAAAATACATAATGAGGTTTCTTGTGCTCTGAAACCTTGTGATTAGGCATTCAGACTAGACCTTCTTTTTATTGTGCCTGTCCTGGTTGATTTATCTTATATTTCTGTCATTTTCCTGAAGTGTTTCTTGAAGCAGCTTTTACTGAGTGTGTTGTATTTTCTCTAGTCTGCAGCAGCCCTCTGCGTGGCTGTTGGCAGCTTCTCTGATCCCGAAGATCTGCCTGGATTAGCACACTTCCTGGAACATAGTATGTACCTGCTCCTATTTCATCTTCTCCAACTTCAGTCCAAAATGACTGCTACCTAGCTCTGAATTTGTGTCGTATTTTAGTTATGATTTATTTCAGCTACCCCAGAATTTATTTTCATTAGTTAAATAAATTTGTGTTTTTATAAAAATACTGATTTAGTAAGGAACTCTTAATATGGGAGAAGGTGTCTCATACTCTTTGTCAGGCTGTGCAAAAAGGTACACTTTTCTGTTATCCATTAAACGTGGGGGGAAGCATGTTACCTGTGTTTTTATAAACTAGGCTGGCGCTACAGACCTTTATCTCTCTAGTAAAGGATGACGAATTACTAATACAGGCACAGAATGCACATGAAGTTTCTGATCCGATGTATCTTAAAATGCTACTTTTGACTGATAGAGGCCAATCATGCCTAGAAAGGCACTGTTATTTCCAGTCTATTTGGGCCTTCTGCTAAAGGCAGATTACACTAAATATTGGGCAGATTACACATTCTGTTGCTATTTAGTATTTAACCTCTGCATGTGAGCTGTGGGTCAGTTGTAGGTAACACTGTGCTGAAGAGGGGTTGCTATAGCTGCAATTAATGTCATCAAATTCATGTCATCTCGGTAATTTTGCTGATTTTTGTTCCAGTGGTTTTTATGGGCAGTTTGAAGTACCCAGACGAGAATGGGTTTGATGCGTTTCTGAAGAAACATGGGGGCAGCGACAATGCTTCAACTGACTGTGAGCGGACAGTCTTCCAGTTTGATGTGCAGAGGAAGTACTTCAAAGAAGCGCTTGATAGGTAACTTCATATAAATGGTGATTAGGTGTTAACGAATGTATGTGCCTCAGGAACTTGGGTGTAGCTGTTCAGTTCTTCATTTTGGGGTGTTTAAGGCTGTTGTTGAACTTCCATAGGTACTTGTACTACCACAGAGAATATTGAACATAAGGAAAATATTATTTCCCTTTGGATAGCTTACTGTTCTTTGAGATAGTGCCTGTGTAGCTGCTGTGTGATTACTTAGGATCCGTGTGTAAGTCTTAATGCACATAGCTTTTTGATTGTTTTACCACCCTTAAACTAGTGGCATTGATGACAGGAGAAATCTTACGCAGTGTGACAACTGTTCGGAGGGGAGGTGCTCCCAGGATCCCAGTGACTCATCCCTTGAAACATCTGTCCTGGTAGAGTTAGTGGGGGTTTTTTAAATTCTTTTTTCGTTCCAAGTCTAATCCATCAAAGTGACTGGAAGGGCAGCCTTGAAAGTTATGGTACAATGCGTGCCTCAGAATGCATTTAACCCAATCCAGGTTATTCAGTCAAGTATGTATCTTTTGTCAGAAAGTATTTAATTTGCTCCTTTGTGCTGTGGAATATGTTAGGACAACAAAGCTCCACCTGTTGGCATGGTTTCCTTCAGTGAGAGGAAATTACTTGTTCATAGGGGCATGGCAGCTGAGTATTCTTGATGCTGTAAAATATCTCGGGAGGAGAGTAGGCTCCACTGCGAGCATACTTTGATCAAAATACGTTCCTGTGATGATGCCCATTTTACCAAGTCTTACCTAAATTTTACTTTACTGGACCAAATTCAGCTTTCATTTGCAGATTAGTCCAGCTTTTCGATGTTTGGAAGTGTGAAAGAATCAAAAAATATAATTGCAGTCTGTCACAACAGCTCGCTTAGTGGAGGGGAAGCACAGAAATTAGGAGTCTGTAGAACAGCACCTCATACAAACAAGATAAATGGATGCTGCTGCTGATTTCTGCTCAGTCAAGCACTTGTGGATCTAAAGAAATTGAAAGACATCACCATTCAACAATCTTTAGCTTAATGGGACCTGTAGGCATAGAACTCTGTCAACAGTGTATTACTGTTAACCTTTTGCTTCAACAGGTTCAGTGCACCATTAAAAAAACTCAACAAATAAAATAGAAATATTAGATTCTCTGGCAGCCTTCTGCAGAGTCTCCATTCACTGCAGACCTGTCCCTTTCCATTACTCTGCACTCTATGGGTACAGGAGAAGAGATGTATCTGGATGACAATGCTGACTTTTCCGGTAGATAATAAAATTGTGATGGATATAAAAACTTATGTTTCAGGATATAAATCAGCAATTTGTTGCCTGGAGTTAGGAAGAAACTTTCCCTATGGTCATGTTGTTTCTAACGAACAACTGAGGATTTCCTCTGAAGCATCTGGCACTGGTCCCTGTTAGAGCCAGGAACCAGACTAGATGGATCACTTTTCTGATCTGGTATGATCATTCTTAGGATGTAAAGGCAGATAATCCTGCACCCATTAGTGTCATATCCTACTGTATCCAACCAGTTCATTCCCACTCTGTGGAGCAGGGAGGCCCTGCCCTTTGGTTTTTGATGGTATCGCAAAACTGGCTTTTATCTTTCCTTAAGACAGTATAGGCCAGAATTACGTAATTTGTAGTAAGACAAGCAACTTTATAAACTAAAATAGTAGATTTTGGTTTTAATTGCTGTTTTTTTGCCCTAGCTTAATAGACACTGAAGAAAAATATATGAATTTTTCTGTTTCGTAGGTGGGCACAATTCTTCATTCACCCGCTAATGATCAGGGATGCAATAGATCGAGAAGTCGAGGCTGTAGACAGCGGTAAGTAAGAGTATTTTTTCCTGGGTGTTTAGCCCATGTTCTGCAGACGACACCAAGTTGGGCGGGAGTGTTGATCTGCTCGAGGGTAGGAAGGCTCTGCAGAGGGACCTGGACCTGGACAGGATGATGGGCCGAGGCCAACTGTATGAGGTTCAACAAGGCCAAGTGCCGGATCCTGCACTTGCGTCACATCAACCCCATGCAACACTACAGGCTTGGGGAAGAGTGGCTGGAAAGCTGCCCAGAGGAAAAGGACAGTGCTGGGGGTGCTGGCTGACAGCCGGCTGAACATGAGCCGGCAGTGTGCCCAGGTGGCCAAGAAGGCCAATGGCATCCTGGCCTGTATCAGAACTAGCGTGGCCAGCAGGAGTAGGGAGGTGATCGTGCCCCTGTACTCGGCACTGGTGAGGCCGCACCTCGAATCCTGTGTTCAGTTTTGGGCCCCTCACTGCAAGAAGGACATGGAGGTGCTGGAGCGTGTCCAGAGAAGGGCAACGGAGCTGGTGAAGGGCCTGGAGCACAAGTCTTATGAGGAGCAGCTGAGGGAACTGGGGCTGTTTAGTCTGGAGAAGAGGAGGCTGAGGGGAGACCTCATCACGCTCTACAACTACCTGAAAGGAGGTTGTGGCGAGGTGGGGGTCGGTCTCTTCTCCCAAGTAACCGGCGATGGGATGAGAGGAAATGGCCTCAAGTTGCGCCAAGGGAGGTTTAGACTGGACATTAGGAGAAATTTCTTTACTGAAAGAGTGGTCAGGCCTTGGAACAGGCTGCCCAGGGAAGTGGTTGAGTCACCATCCCTGGAAGTATTTAAAAGACGTGTAGATGAGGCGCTTAGGGACATGGTTTAATGGGCATGGTGGTGTTAGGTTGATGATCTTAGAGGTCTTTTCCAATCTTAATGATTCTATGATTCTTAAAGAAACAAAACCTATTTTGTAACACTTTTTATTGGTTTCCATTTTGGGCTACCCTTCTGAGCACTTCAGTCAAGTTCACTTAACTTGACAGAGAGGTTAAACTCTTCAATTTAAGTTTCATGGATATCAATGGCTGTTGGAGGAGAAAGACTGAATGTGGTGCATCACTGCATTTCTTGAATTAGAAATTAATAATTTCAAGTGGTTTGGCAGTAACTGATAGGGGAACTACATGAGCATGTGGATGCTCTTCAGTGAACAACATGCCTATAGCTCCAGCATAGCCCCAGTGCTCTCTCCAGTCCTATGTGGAGTTAATACAATAAGTTGAGGTGATTGTACTTGTCTCCTTATTCTAATGCCTTAATAACTACAAAGTTCCTTCACAGAAGGAAATTGAACTAGGCGTAGAGGTGAGTGGAGTGTTCACTTGATCTTCTAATATGTAATGAATATCTCTAGACTGCCTATAAAACTTCACTGTTTTAGAAAAAAACTGTTATTGGCAGATATACCAACTGGTTCAAATATTTATTCCAAGTCGTCTACTTCATCTGTCTTCTGGCAAGGAAAAATGGGCAATTTGATCTTTGAATTTAGCTAAGTGTCAATGTGAACAAGGACCTGTCTTCGAGTTATGGTGTGGTTCTTCAACAGCTCAAGCCAATTTCCGCCTTCACTTGCACTGCCTTCATCATGCAGATCCACTCCTTCCCTTGTATTGATACTGTAGTCGTGCGCTGCCCAGTAAATTATGTCAGCTTGATGAACTGGCTGCAGAATAACCCAGCCAAAAGAATTAGTTTACAGCTCTGCTGTGTATGTTTCTTATTACCATCAAGAACAGGAAAAGGAAAATGCAGTTGAGGGTGAATTCTTGATTTTGGCAGAATCCCATATTTAGTTAGTGTAAACTGATTATAAAACTGCATTTTTGGAAACTTTCTTGCTCAGCTTTCAATTTCTTTTTTCATTATTAGGCTAGAAGTTGTTCTGTGTGATATATGGGAGAAGCAGGTTTGTAGTTCTTCTCTGGCCCTTTCTGCAGGGCCTGACTCTAGAATATTGAAGGCCTTGTGTTCCCCTTAAATTTCACAGATTGAGAGCATTCAGACGGGACAGGCTGGGGCTTTACATACTTCCCCTCCTTATCCCTTTCTTTACTTCTCAGCAATGAGCTACGTTTTTCTTCTTCTCTTGACTTATATTCATTGCTGCTAGCAAGTCCTGTTCCTTATCCTATTTCACTACTTCGTCATACATTAAAACAAAACTATTCCAGGCTGCGTCTGTGTGGTGTCTCCTTTTCAGTTTGGTTGGGGTTTTTGCTTGTTTTGTTTTGTTTTGTTTTGTGGGAACATGACCTCAAATTTTGATGCGTGCCACTGCAAATTCTTTAAATTAACAGAGTATCAGTTAGCAAGACCCTCTGATGCAAACAGAAAGGAGATGCTGTTTGGGAGTCTTGCCAGGCCTGGACATCCTATGAAGAAATTTTTTTGGGGTAAGTTCTGAATTTATGTTATAAAGTGGTGATAATACTTAAACTTTTAACCACTTAAAAGATGCACTAACTTGAGCTATCTTATCACAGCAAACACTAGCCTTGCTCAGAAGTATTAGAGCAATTACAGTAAAATGTTTGGGAATAAAAGCAGCTGCCTGCTTCTTAACTTACTTTTCATTCTGGTACTGCTTTTTGCTGATGTTAAAGCTAGGTTGCCCTAGGTGTATAATCATGTAACTTTCTATTAATGTAAAGGTGGTGCTCTCTGAGTCATCTCTGTCTTGCTTAAGCTTGTTTTTTGCTATTAACGTTTCCTGGAAAAATAAAGTATTTCTGGATTTGTGTCTAAGAAGGCTTTTCGAAGTAAATAATTCACTGTTGAACTTGCAGAAGTAGACCTTCACAGCCATGTGGGTGAAGCAGAAAGGAAATTTGTCCTTCCTCTCCCGGACAATACAGAGTCTAGCTCCCTCACCCGTGTGATGCCGATGAGCATGTACATTGCAGTGTGATGGGTAATAGAATTAACCAGCTTCGAAATGTAGATAATTTTTATAAAGTTCTGTAGTCACATCGAGTGAACATCATATTTTCCCCTCTTTTTCCCTCCCTGTTCTGCAAGTTCCATTGGTGAGGGAATAGCTGGCAACACACAATGAGCTGTGCAGTACATGGTATGGATGATCTGATAATGCAGAGGACTCTGTCCTCCTTTGTCATAGAAATATCAACTGTCCTTGTAATAGGAACTAGAAATGGGAAGATATTAAATTTCAGTTAACATTCCTTTAACTCCAGATTTCTAGTACATTTTTAATGTACCTACCATGACTAGACTCAGTGCCAGGGGAGGAAAAGAAATTCCTGGTATATCTGGTCTTAACGTAATCACTGTCTAGATAACTAACCACCTTTTAATGTTTACAGGTAATGCGGATACACTCAAACATGGGCCTAAAATGAATAATATCGATACCTACACCAGACTGAGGGACTTCTGGCAGCGCCATTACTCTGCTCACTATATGACTTTAGTTGTCCAATCTAAAGGTAACATCAGTTGTTCCTTAAAAACAGGCTCATTGTTGGTGTAGTGCTTTTGGCACCAATTCAGCTGTAGCCCAAGCCATTTTAGTGGATTGTCCAGTCCTGCAGGAGGTATTTATATGTAGATTTTAGCCTGTGCTAAATGAAACTTGAGCAATTGTGCTGACTTATTGTCATCCTGCCACTTCTTGAGAAACTTTTAACTGAAACTGTTGAATAGGTTCCAGGTTAACACAGAATGTAAAATCTCAAAAATATATTTAAAAAAGAATCTCGTAGGAATGTAGAGTCAGACCACTTGGATGACTTAATGCTGCTGGTTTCTCTGCCATCAACAGCGAACCTCCACAGAAAATGATGGGGAGACTGAGACTGGGTCTCCCAGTTGTCTTGTTCTGTTTGGGGCTCTTTCAAAAGAGGTCTTAAAATAAAACACATTTCTCTAGGAAGAATAGAGATTCTAAGTTTTTTCCCCATAGGCTGAAAAATTCTATGCAAATGGAATTGAATTTCAGTTCAGCGAAGAACTTCAAACCTATGGGTTGTTTCTGCTGAGCATGAAAGAAAGAAATTTCTTAGAAGTTAGGCATGTAGTAGAGACCCGTGCTGAAAATAAATAGTTGTGTGCATTCAAGTTAGGTTTGTGCTTAGGGGTTTTGTTGAATGCTAAAACTGATTGCAATTCCCATCTGTAAAATGGAGATGGTAATAATAGAGGTAGTAATTCTTTTCTTCTCCTATGCTTTTCTTTTCTGTCTAGACTGTAAAATTCTTAGGGCATTGAATGCCTCTTGAATAATCGTTTATGTAGCGATGGATTTTAATGTTGTTTCTTTTGGTGCTTGGGAAGAAAAACATGGGGACAGCCAGCCAGCCAGGTCAACTTTGTATTTCTCTCTCTGTTAAAACAAAAGAAACTGTGAGTCCTGCCCCCTTCCCTGCCCCCCCCATTTTTGTTGTTGTTTAGCATATACAGTATCACTTTTGGAATACAGAATGCTTGCTTAAACAAGCAATCTCCGATCGGTCATTTTAAAAAAAATTAAACTTCTGGTTCTTGACACATTTCCTTTAGGAAAGAGGATGGGGAGAAGGAATTCTTAGTGCTGTTGGACTGTGTTTAGGTGTGAAAAATGCTGCATATGTTCTGGACATAGAGGGATGGAATGAGTCTAGCAAGTACGGGTGATTTTGTAGATCCCTAAGTTGGTAATTCCCTTTCACAGTCACACGAGATACTGCTGAACTTTAAATCCCAGTTCTATCAGCTTGAGATTTCAGCAGTGTATACAAAACCAGAGCTATGACCAAAGATACAGTTCAGTGAATTTAAGAATTAGCTCAAACCAACAGCTTTGAAGCTTATAATTTAGAACTTTGCAATTTTAAAATTGTAAGACTTCCAGCCTCTTTAAAAGAACTGAACTGGTGAGATAAGATAAAGAATTTGTCTTAGATCTTCAGGAAATTACATTTCTGGCTTTTTTTTTTCCCTCTCCTTATTAGAAACACTGGATACATTGGAAAAGTGGGTGACAGAAATCTTCTCTGAGATCCCAAATAAGTAAGATTCTTTTGATCCATAAAGACATACAAATTATAAAATTATCTGTTCTGAAAATGACCATTTTTAAAAAACATCCCTTACTGGAGAAGCTAAGGAAATTAACATTTGTTAATTAACATCCTCATCGAGAAAAAAATGGGCAACTTTGGAAATTCAAGACTGGCATTAATTGTTTCAGGAAGACTTTGTTTATGCTTAACAGCTATTTAGCCTGCAAGCTGTGTGGTGCTAACTTGCAGCAGTGTTTGCTTAATATGTACTGATACCTTGATTTTATGATAAGTCATTCAAACCTAGATTATCATTTTACATTTCTTATCTTTGCTTTATGTCAAAAATAATTAGCAGCAAAATAAATTAAGACCATATCTTGAATTTAAGTGTCATTCTTAGGGTGGCAGCTGGTTAGACCTTGATCTTTTTTTTAATAATTCACTCCAATGTGCTGTCTAAAAAGGGGGTTCTGCAAAAGCTTTACTAACTTGAAAAGCGTTTTATTTCGGCTTTCATTTTCTGCTTTTGCAAGGTGTTTATTTCTGTGGTGAATGGAAATGTGCTTGTGAAAGTCTAATGCCATACAGAGACACATCTGTCTCTCCTGACCCCCATCCTTCTCATTCCCCCTTCCCCACAAGACAATCCGTCAGGATTCTGTGAATCCAAGCCAGCTCAGGAAGTTGTTTACTGTGCTTGGCTTTCCTTGCCCCTGGTACAAAAGCAAGCTTTTTATTGTTACCGCCTTGGACAGAAGGAGAGGGAGGAGTTGATGTGGTATCTAAATCTTGGGTAATTACTCTGTTGTGTGGGCAGAGTGCAAGCGAATCCCAGGTTGCCTTCCACTTTGACTGGGTGGATCCTGGGCTGCACCCTTTGTTAAGGGCCGTTTTCTGGTTGTCTGGCGTACCGCCTCTGTCATGTCAGACCTATGGATGCGTATGTCTTGTGATTATCTCAGCGTAGCCTTGAATCCTTGCCAGTAATATCACTTCAATTTTGCTTTTAAGTGGTTTACCCAAACCCAGCTTTGGCCATCTGACTCAGCCTTTTGACACACCAGAATTTCACAAGCTTTACAGAGGTAAGTAAAATAGATTTGTTTAAACGTTTTGAATACCTAGCTTCCTATTTTCTACTTTGTAGAATAATTCTGTGTAGTTCTGAATAACTTTTAACCATTCTTTCTGCTTTTTGTAAAATTTCTTATCTATGTTTGATCATGTGTGTGTATATATATGTATATTTTTTTTTCCCCAATAAATTTATTTGTGTTCAGTTGTTCCAATCAGGAAAGTTCATTCATTGAGTATCACTTGGGCGCTTCCCCCCCAGGAACAGTATTACAGGTACGGTGGTGCTGCATTTTACTTCTACCATGTTTATGTTGTGAATAATTTATTGACTTTCACAACAAACCAAAGAATCTCATTTATTTGTGTTACAGGTTACTTTGGTTCAGCTAGGGGAACATTTTTTAAATGAATTAAACTGATGCAGATATGGTTCCTTTTATAAATTGAGTAGAATTGGTACAGAGGTGATTCAATGTCATCCCTCACTGACTCAGATCAGTCATTATGTTCTGAACTCCCACATTTTTGGTTTATGATCCTAATGCTGCCTGAAAATGCAAAACTTGCCATGAAGAAACAGACAGTGTACATTTTGGTCATTTGTCTTGTGATTTGAGTTCTTTCTTTGAAATGTATTTAATCTCCTTCAAATTTTCTTTTAGGGTGAAGCCGCTTCATTATATTTCCTGGTTGGTGGGACATGAAGGCAAAGGCAGTGTTCTTTCTTTCCTTAGGAAAAAGTATGTATTTTTTAAGCATAGTTACTAAATGCTTTGCTATCATTAAAATAAAGGCAAACTCTATTTTGTGTATATATATTTTCTGCATTTATAAAAGCAGGCCGAGTCTCCCTTTTTGTGTCAGCATTTTGTAGTGATATTCTTTAAATTGATGATAGACCTAAGTAAGAAATAAGTGGGTTTTGGTCTGTGATCCATGGATCAGCAGTATGTGTGACTGATCGTTAAGAGATCTCGAAAAGGTAAGTTAGCTTTTTCACTGTTTTTCTTAAATTCTGTATCCTGAGGTTCACATCTTTATGTTGGAAAAGCTTTGTGAAAACTGTAAACAAATTGAAAGCCATTGAAGTAAAGCTATGCTATGCTAATTGTAACTAAACTCAAATAAAGCTGAAATGAGTAATTAATAAGTACCTTTAACTCTTCCATAGATTTTGGGCTCTTGCATTATATGGAGGAAATGGTGAGACAGGATTTGAACAGAACTCCACTTACTCCATCTTCAGCATTTCTGTGACTTTGACTGATGAAGGCTACAAGCACTTCTATGAGGTATGGTTTACTGCAACTTGATTTTCTTGCTGTTTTCCTCATGTCAGGAAAAATGAATCTGTTCCTTTCTGTCTGCAGGTGGCCCATGTTGTATTTCAGTATGTGAAGATGCTGCAGAAAAGAGGACCAGATAAAAGGCAAGTGTTTGCCACTACATCAGATATTTGCGAGATTGTCCTTCTCCATTAGCCTTTTATTTGTAGTGTTTGCACTTTTTGTGGAGTTACTAGAGGATAAACGGCGAGTCAGTAGTAAAGCTTGTCTGTGTGGGAAACATATCAGTTTAAAAACGTATCAGTCTAAAAATGAATTTGCTAAATGTTTATACTTGTTTCTTGGTGCTTTTAGTTTGATTTATTGTGATCCGATTTCTAATTTTAATAAGCTGAACTAGTATAGATGTTAGGTGCAGTTTTGTGTTTATTTAAATTTGTTGAGCCAAATCTGTGGAAGTCAGGACTGTGGTGTTCTGCTGTTAGCCTTTATGTTCATTTGGTATCAGATTTTGCCTCTTTGTAGTTAAGTCTCTTCCTCTTTGGAAAATAGCAGAACTTTCTGCCAATTGAGAAATGCCCTTTTGGACGGAAGGGAAGTGCGTGTAATACTGGCTTCTGTGTCTTGTACCTGAACGAATCGCTGACCTCATCCTTGATGCCTTTCCTAGAGGACTGCTTTTTTTCAGATTCTCAATAAATGTTGTGGAATAATGGAGGAAATCCACTTTTATTCTCTTCTTTACAGAATATGGGAAGAAATACAGAAGATTGAAGCTAATGAATTCCACTATCAGGAACAGGTATTCATCCATGTTTTGTGTTGATATAGGTAAACCATAAAAAGGATTTCTTTTTAATTTTGAAACACATTTTCTAAGTTCTATTTAACCAGAAATAGATTATGCACTTAATGAGGCTGTATTTTGCTGAAAGAATTTGCATCCTAGACAGAGAAATACTGTGACTTTTTCCTTAACAGAATTAAATGTTACTTTTTTCATTCTCTACCTGCTAGGTAGGCTCTTTTTCAGTTTTAATCATTAGGCCCTTGTGTGTGAAGTTCTGTGCCCATTAATAGTGCTCTGCAAATTGTTTGGGGCTTTTCAGTAATTTTGCCTCATTTCACTTTTTTAAGCTGTTTTGGCACTGCTGATTTCTGGGAATAGAAAAGCAGTGTTGTGTGAAAGGTGTGGCTTGCTGGTGACCTGGCCCCGCAAAGGCCCCACAAAGACCCCCTTCTCTGCTGTTACAACATTACACAGTTAAATGTGGTTTTGTGTCAAGTCTTCATTGGCTTCCTGAAATAGCACTTAGCAAAAATCTTACTTGTTTTTATTAAAAGATGAAGAAAAAGAAAGGAACACAATTTAGATAATTTGAGAAGCCTCGCTTCATTGACTTTCTTACTGTCACTACATTTAGTCATGTTCTGTTTCTTACTAGGTGACTTGGTTTTTTTGAATGGCACTGAAATTTCCTTTTGGGAAAACAGATTCATACACTACACATATGGCTTGAAAGCATCACTGCAGTTTGTTGGTTTCTTTAAGGTACACAGATGCAGGAAGGAGAAGAAAAAAAAAAGAATAAGAAATCTTGAAATTGGAGGTTTTTTCTTTCCAGATGCTCAAAGTATTTTCAGACACTCTTAAGACCCGCCAGTCTGCTGTGAGCATGAGGATGTTAGAAATGTCATTTTTAGCAAATCCTTGCATCTGTAGCTCTGCCTTCAAAATAGCATATGGAGGATATTGAGTGTCTTGAGTGGCCTTTGAATAGCAGAAGAGGTATTTGCAAGTGATACAGACAGCAAGGACTGCTGCCGACAACCCCAAATGACAGATAACAGAGCGGTGGATTTCTTTGGTAGGAACAAGTTTACACTGATTTACAAGTGCATTTTTTTAAATGCCATGTGGTGTGGTTTTTTAGTGGAGTACAGCTTTTATGAATTTCTTAGCAAAGTTCAACTATTACAAGATTACAACAGACTGTCTTCTAACAAAAGCTTTCCCCAGAACAGTAGAGAAGAACTAAAAATCTCTGACGGATGGCTATTTAGTATATTGGACATAACAGGAATGAATGTTTGTTGCCCTACGTACAGTTTTATGATTCTGTCTTTAATCATTGCCAACAGAGGTTGTCCAGTTTGAAGTTTGACTTTTTCATCAAAATGAAGTTATTTAGTCCTGAAAGTTCTTACTAATCTTCTTTGTTCTTTTTAGTACTCCCAGCTAGAATTTTATGTTCCCCAAAACTGTTACTGCTCTAATAGTCTATGTACTTCCCAATATCAAGCCGGGTGGGGATAGAAAACACTCGAGTTTACACTAGGGAAATACCTACTGTTGAGAGTCCTGCCTTTTTGGCCAGTTGATTTTGAGTGATCATTAAGAGGTTACTGGCAGTGCAGGGATTTAACTCAGAAAGCAAGGAACAGAGATATGCATGTGCTTTTGTGACAGATGCTTTTGTGCATCTTAGGGACAGAAGAATGACTTAGTCATGGCAGCCCACTCTTCTGGTTGTTGGAAAGAGCTGGTACGTCACCACCCTAAAGAATAATGGTCACGGAGGCATGGTTTTGGGCTAAGCAGTTATGTGCCCCAAGAGAGGTTTAATGTTTCCTCAGGTGTACAGTGTCTTAAGAAATTCTTGGTCGTGTTTTCCACTACATTTATAAGACACAGATGTGTCAAACTCACCTCTTTTCAGGCAACCTGTGATCTGTATCTGGACCCAGAATCTTTACAGTATGGTGCTGGCTGGTTCAAAAAAAACCCAAAGCACTCAGCAAGAGGCTCTCCATTAGGCAGTCTTACACCATTAAAAGGCAATCTATACTTTCATGTCCAAATAGGAGAATCTCTTCCTCCTCATGCTGTACATCATGGCAGAGAACTTAGGAAAGGAGGAGAATCAGAGATACTCATGCAGCAGCAGCAGTCCCTTGGCTTGCTCCTTCCAGGTTCCAGATCACTTTAAATCTTGAATTGCAAGACTCTGCTTGTGTTCCCTGGAGGCAAGGAGTGCCTTCTACTGGGTCTTTAACCTAGTAGGTTTAATGACTGTAAACTGCATGCTCAAGGTTTCCTCTACAAAGATGACGTCTCTGATATTTCAGGATTCTCAGGGGAGTTCTGAGCATTAGATATGGTTATGAAATATATTTAGTTTAATAACTGAAACTAAATGCCATAACAAGCACAGCATGCAACTCATGCTCAACATACCTGACCAGTCAAGCTCTTCTCAGAACAGAAAACTGGTATTTTAGTTTTCTGATTATGTGAAAAAGAACTTTATTTATTTGCTTACAGACAGATCCAGTTGACTATGTGGAAAGCCTTTGTGAGAACATGCAGTTGTTTCAGAAGGAGGATTTTCTGACAGGAGACCAGCTCTTGTTTGAATACAAGCCTGAGGTAAATATTCTTTGAACTCTGATTACATGTTTTGACGTAAGGAAAATATGGGCATACTGTATAATATAGGCATGTATATAGGCATTTATAATTAGGCCTAATACAGGCACAGGTTTTGTATTAATTGAAACACTCTTTTTATATTCAGAGAGCATATTGCTTTTTTGTAAGCTTGTTATGTCTTGTTCTTCCTATGTTCAGACTGAGAAGTCTTTGCTGGGGTCAGGCAGAGCCAGAGTTGCGTTTGAACTGAAGTATTGTCTTGAACTTGTAGATCATTGCTGATGCCCTTAACCAGCTCAGTCCTCAGAGAGCCAACCTCGTTTTGCTGTCTGCTGCCAATGAAGGCCAGTGTCATCTAAAAGAGAGGTGGTTTGGAACGCAATACAGCGTGGAAGGTAAAACGGCAGAAACTTAGAATGTCTGATTCATGCAGTAGAGATATTGAAAGGGTGACAACACAAAATACAACCACAGGAAAGTAGGGAAATGAATCCTCAGTGCTAAACTGACCTCATCATTAGTCAAATACTTTGTCCTACTCAGTAATTGTTCTTCTTTGTTTGGTGTCAGTTGATTCCCACTCCCTGGTTTACTATTGTTTTAGGAGGTGGGAATCCCAGCAAGCCCTCCGCTTGGCTGCCATTCAAGTCCTGAACAGGGAAAAGAACACAAACAATGAAGGACAGGGCATGTTGGTAGCTGGATTACTAATGCAGGCAAGGTTGATTTACTTTTTAATAGGACTGCTTCAGTTCTGCTCTAGGGGAGTTCTTAGGAAGGAATTTAGAAAGATTCATGATGAGCCAGGTGACATTAAGAAACTCCTATTGTACTGCAAATCTTCGTGGAGGTAGCTAAGACATGAGATGACTGGTCTAGCAAATAGGATAGCATTACCTTCCTGTTGAACTAAATGCACTTCATGTTTTTTAATAGATATTGACAAGTACTGGAGTGATTTATGGGCCAGTGACTTTGAGTTAAATCAGGATTTACACCTTCCAGAAGAAAACAAATACATAGGTAAGGCACCTGAGCATGAGTGAAATCTTTCCCCAATAATTTAATTGAGAATTTTCTGAGGTTTAGAAACAATCTTTCATTTCCATCTGAACATCAACCTGGTTTTGCAAGTTAGAAAATATGGGAGCTCTGTTCACCTGAATTTTATTTAATATTCTTTTATTTATAAGAACTGAGTTTTTCTAAGGTGTAGACTTATAGATCATATAGCCATAACAGAGCAGGCCTTACGCAATCAGTGAGAGTTAACACACAACTCCGGACACCTGAGAAGAGCAATTTTATTTGCTTAATCCTGCTGTTTTTGAAAGCATCTAAATACCATCTGGCTTTGTTGCCGAAACAAAATGAAAATAAACCCATAACTTGTATCCTGGATGGAATGCAACATCACCATTTCTGCACTGCTTCTGAGCCACTATTCTGGTGTGGAACTGAAAAATAAATGTTCTTTGGGTTCAGGGAGGCATTATCATGTATAATTTAGCAAACTGGGAGGGGAAAAATGTGTTTTGTGGATAATTTTGAAGACTTTCATGCATGTAGCCTGGCTATGTCTGTGAAACCTACTAACTTCTGGTTTTGGTTTGTTTTTTCTTTTTGTTAGCCACTGACTTTGCTTTGAAAGTTGCCGACTGCCCTGAGACAGAATATCCAGTCAAAACACTAAGCACACAACAAGGCTGTCTCTGGTACAGGAAGGATGATAAATTCAAAATCCCAAAAGGTAAATGCCTTAGGGCTTTCCGAAGAATAGGAAGTCCCTGTTTTTACCAGCTGGAATTTATTTGAAGGCAAATAACCCGTAACAGTGTTCATCGTTTAAACTCGGTGTTTACTGTCAGCTCTTCCGTGGTCCTTTTGGTATGTTTATTTGCTACAATAAAAGAAAAGCAGGTAAACTACCTTGCAACAAAGAAACCTTGCTGATACCTCAGGTTAAAAAGTGGAATCACTGAAATATACTGACTTCTGACTATAGACAGAATTTGACAGAAAGAATATGATACTGGACAAGGTCTTGAAGATGAAGGAAGACATTCATTAGAAAGGGCTATGGGCTGTTCTACAGAAAGAGAAAAATATAGCCTGGATCTGAGACAAATGTGGAAAATACATTGCTGCTTTCAAGCATAATGTCACAATATTTAGTGTTAAACCGATGTTTTGTGGAGTTTTCTTTTTTTATTTATATTGGTCACACCATGTGAGTTAGTATTCTGCAAAGCACAGCTTTGTGTTTTCTAGTATTTGGTATTTTTAAGGGAAGATTTTGGAGTAAAAAAGAGAAGATGTTTGATGATGACTTAATATAAGCAAAAATATATTCTTATAGCTGAATGACCATTTTCATTAGACTCAAATTGTGACCAAAGAACAACCTGATGGAAATATATTTGACTTTAGAAAGCTGTCCCTTTTTATACAATTGCTCATTTTAGTTTCTTTTTCCCCACCAGGTTATGTTCGATTCCATCTGATCTCTCCATTGATACAGCA
This sequence comes from Calonectris borealis, assembly GCF_964195595.1. NCBI lineage: Eukaryota > Metazoa > Chordata > Aves > Procellariiformes > Procellariidae > Calonectris > Calonectris borealis. Next base: position 7,620,472 of record NC_134319.1, read on the forward strand.
GTCTGCAGAGAAGTAAGGATTACATTACTTATGCTTATCTTGCAGAATAACTAAATTACCATACCTAGTGAAAAACCATGAAGAGAGATTAATTTTAAACTGGAATAGAATAAGGCTTCCTTTTCTCATGTTCTTACACTGTCCTTGTGGTTTTACCTGTATTCGGCGAGGGTGGTTCTGCAGCAGGTTCGTTACTGTAGCAAACGGATGCGTAGGAGCTTCATGGTATGTTATGCCCCAGTGCAAGTTTTGGAAAAAGTAATATAACAGCAGCAGTGCACGTACCAGAAGGAAGTGCTTAGAGAAGGACTCGGTCCTGAAAAGAGCAGTCCACGGTCATGTCCTGAACCAGCAACTTGGGAGCCTATAGGAGCAGGTGAAGAGACGATCGGCAGCATTTAGAAACCAGCTCTTCGTTAGACAGACCTCAAGATTATAGCTCTGCACGTGCCGTACTTCTGCTAGTCTTAGGCTAGCCATTTGTATCAGATTTCATAGTGCTTTTATTATAAGCCTGCTGAGACCTGCACAAGTAATGTTTTGGGAAAGCCTTTAGAAATCTGTTCTCATCTTTGTTAGTTTGAACTTTGAATTGGAATCCAGGCAATAACAAAAATCTGAAAGCACGGACTGCAATTTCCACATTGTGTAGCCTGATTAGCTATAGCTTATTATTATTTTTTTATCTTGATAAATAGTCATCTCATTACTCAAGTCTTCAGCATAATTGAGTCCATCTGTCCCCCATTCCGTTACACAAAGTGTAGTAATCTCATTTTCTGTGATTATTCAATGTTTTGAGCATTGGCATGTTACAATGTGCATTTCTACCTTGAAGAAAACTTAAATTATGTGAAGCTGGAATCTTATTCATTGCAAAGAATAGCTGAATGTTAAAATAATTGTTAAGTAGTGTCGTGTGCTTTCTGGACAAAGGGAAACTTGCTTTCTGTATTTCCAGATTTGTTGAAAATTCCTTTGTGAATCTCATTTTACTCAAGTAGTCACTTCTGTTGGAGAACTACTTGTGTGTACCATCAAACTCATTGGGCTTGATTTTTATCTTTCTTCTATTCCTTCCTTTTTTCTTTCTTTTTAACCCTCTGCCCTTTTCTCCATCCAGCATAGTTTTGTTTGATACATTTGTAAACATCCTTTCCCACAATCTTGGTGAACCAGCTTATGAAGCGGACGTCGCTCAGTTGGAATACAAGCTAGTAGCTGGAGAGCATGGCTTAGTCATTCGAGTGAAAGGATTCAATCATAAACTACCTGTAAGTACTGCTGATCTTCTAAATACTTTTATGCATGCTGCTTTTCACTGTATGTGCTTTTTGTCCTAGCAGCTGGAGCCAAGCTGGCTGGAGCTTTGAATGTTTAGATGGGGTATTTTAAATTGGAAAATTTGTGTCTCTGTTCAGATACAGGATAATGCAGCAAATGCTTTTTCATGTGCTTACGTGTATAAAGATGTAGTTTTATTCACTTAAAGAAGCTCAAATTACTGACCCTAGGCTGACTTAAGAGAAATCTTCCTTTAATTGATAACTGTATCTCCATTAAGGCTTTAACAGCTTTTCCTTTAAAAAGAGCTACTGTGGAGATACAGCTTCTGAACATACTCATTTTGGGTGCAGTTTTCCCTTGTTGGATTGCTAAGAGCTTACGTTACAAGGATCGGGGGATCCCTGTTGCCATTCTGTAAACGCTGGCCGTGTAAGACATGTGAAGGACAAAGAGAGAGGAGGTAGTGATCGAAGAGGAGAGAGCCGCCAAGCTTCCTTAGACTTTTATTGCAAGAGCTTGACTGGAGCTTTTAACAAGACTGTCAATCATCTGTCAGGCTTATTAATGTGAGGTTTAACAGAAAAAGCCAGAGGTGCAAATAGCACGGTCTGAATATTCTTTTTTAATCATGAATGTTGCTCTGTTGTGATGTCATTGCGCTGGTCAGCTGTAAAAGGAAAAACTGGAATATCTAATACAGAAAGTTGGAGTTACAGGCTAGGTTTGTTTCAGTAGAATGTGGGAACTCCTGTTGATTTGGGATATTGAGCTTATTTCATTCACTTTCTAAAGATGCAATCCTTTTGAAACTGGCTAATTTGGTATAGAATTGTTTAGTGAAGAACATCTAACAGAATTGAGGAATGTGCTTTAGTAACCCTGCACATCAATGACCAAATAATGATGATTTTTTAATTATTATTATATAGGATTAAGTTTAAATTGGTTCTTTAAAAAAACCAAAACCAAACCAAAACCCGACTTAAAACTGTTTTCTTTACAGCTTCTGTTTCAGCTCATCATTGATTACTTGTCTGACTTCAGCTTTACTCCAGCAGTTTTTGAAATGATAACAGAGCAGCTGAAGAAGACATACTTCAACATCCTCATCAAACCTGAGACTCTGGCCAAGTGAGTTCTGGGGGAGGCCAAAAAGTGGCTGCACAATAAGTGTTGAGGTTGAGCTGAAGAGCCCAGGAATCGCTGCTCTGTGCTCACGGAGGCTTGTTCCAGGGTTAGCTTGTGGCTTAGAGAGCTCGAGCAGCTCTGCAACCAGCGTATCAAACGCGTGGGTCAGATTGGACATCCAGGTAGCTGCTGTTCGAAAGCAGCCTGTAGCCAACAGCAGGTGCTGGGGGAGGGCAGGATCAGCCCACAGCAGTGCTCCTGGGGACCGTCTTCCTGTCTCCAGTACGATCCTGAGTCAGAAATGGGATTTCTTACATTAAACAGCTCGTGTGGTTTTGTTTTCCTTCTTGTGTTGCAGGGATGTGCGTCTCCTGATTTTAGAACACGGCAGGTGGTCCATGATAGATAAATACCAGACACTGATGAACGGCCTTTCCATTGAGTCTCTCTCATCCTTTGTTAAGGCTTTCAAATCACAGCTCTTTGTAGAGGGTCTCGTACAGGGAAACTTCACGAGCAGAGTGAGTACAGCTTCAGCAGCTGACACGCACTGAAACTTGTTCTTAACATGTGCTTTAACACGGTTGCCACAACTCCAGCGCTCACCTGCCAGCTGACTGCCTCTTCTGTACTGGCAATCTGGAGGCTCGCTGGTACGGGGCAGCTCCGCCTCTAACAACTCAGGAATGCTTGTCTGGATAAGCCGCTGGGGAGTCCGTAGTTGCCAGAACAGAGGGGGCTTTTTCAGGAATTTGCATTTAAACTGCAGAGAGGGGAAAATGTGGTGGAAATATGCCTGTAGCCTGTTGCCCCTGGTGCCCCTGTTTTTTATATTGTTTGCTGTATTGATATATTTGATATTGCGAAATTGCCATGGTGGTGCCACAGGAGGAGGCTTCCCTCAAACTACATTTATCCTGGAAATATGATTGCCTGCATGGTTTGATCAAACCTCACTGAGGTCCAGTCATCTTCAGTCTTGTTAAACACCTGCAGTATTCATCAAAGTCTTCTGCCCCGGGACTGGGTCACACATAGTCCTGTCAGGTGTTTTAAAATAAGGTTGTAATGGGGCTTAGCTCCGTGTATCCAGCGTCATTGAGTGCCTGTGTGTGGCCTGGGAGAGAAACCTTCTGCAATTATGATTTGTACCAAGAAGTTTGTCTTAGCTGGTGGTGTTTGTCCACAAACTGTTTAAAGCCTCCTAAAGAAAACGTGCTAATGTCCTTTGGGAGGTCAGATTCTTGTAATGTCAGCTGTCCCCTCCTGAGCTGTGGAACAGAAGGAGGTCTGAGAATCTAATTATGATTTGCTAAGAGCCGCTTTTATTGCTGCAGCCTCTGTGTGAGCTAAGCCCCTTTCACAGTGTGGCACGTGCAACCTTGTAACTCCTACATCAGTTTTACTATTTCTCTTACTTCCTCCCATTTCTTCCACTTAAGCCCAAGAGTCTCCTTCCCAGAGCTCCAACTTGATGCACGGGAGAGGGGCATTATCTCCTCCTATGTGCACCCTTTGCTGTTGTGATGGCTGACGCTATTTCCCTGGCTTCTGCATTCTCCTCCTGGAGAAGTTACAGTGCAAGAAACTGCCTGGAGACCCTGTTTGCTTTGCAGCTCGGTGCAGAAGTGTCTGGAGGGATAAGGATAAGTGTCCAGACTTGGGATAAGGCGAGGGGGCAGGGACGTAGGTGGCACGACAGAGCTCGGCTGTTCTTTGCTTGGGGGGTCACTTTCGCAAGCGATGCACTGCGGTGTGTGGCTGTGAATCGGGGTAATGGTTCTCTTCTAAATAAAACTTACGTTTATGCTTTCTCTCCTAGGAAGCAAAGGATTTTCTGAATTATGTTGTTCAGTGAGTATCTCTTGACTCTTGCACCACTCATGATGTGGAAACTATAATGAAGTTAAGATTCTTTTCTGGAGGAAGGGGCGAGGGTGGGAGTGATGCAGAAATTCCCTTCTCCTCTCCTGGATACAGCGCTGCCGGTGTTTGCGGGAGGTGACCGTCCATCATGGCAGTTCAAGCAGGACATTGTTCTGGTTTGGGGAAGGGGAAAATAATGTCAGACCGAGTGTGTGTAAGTGCCTGGGCATTGTATCGGTTTTGGCTAAGATGTGAGCGGGTGTTTGACACTTTGCTGTTTGTGCTCCCTTCAGAAAGCTCCAGTTCGCTCCTCTGGCCCATCCCTGCCCTGTTCAGTTCCGGGTGGTGGATTTGCCAAATGTGCATCTGCTCTGTAAGGTGAAAACTCTCAACAAAGGTGATGCCAACTCTGAAGTGACAGTCTATTACCAGGTAACGCGGTACCTTGGTGCGTACTGGTCTATTCCCTCTGGTAGCTGCTGATGCTACGGTTGTACTTATGTCACAGCCCTGAGAGCCGTCTCTGCACAGAGAGTGCACTGAAACCTCCTGTAAGCACACGCCCTTGGCCTGGGGGGCTAAACCCAGGTGGGCTCTCGCAGCGTGTGGCGCTCCCTGAAACCGCATCTTCCCCTCCTGGCCTGTGCCAGCGCTAGTAGCTGGGTTTGTGCCTTGGTGGTTTCCTGGTGCCCTCACCGCTGATCTCGTGGTCCTGGGCTGCGCCCCTCCCCTCTCTTCTGAAGGCCGTGGTGAGGCCCCCGCGGAAAACAAGAACTTTCCGGCTGTCCCTGCTGTGAATTGTAATTAAGTGCTGCAGTCCAGGCTGAGGTGTGGGCCACAACTGTCCCCTTGGTCTGAAATACAGCATTTAACTCCACGAAATCACCCTAAATTCTTCATTTTCTTTCCAGTCAGGTGCCAGGAACCTAAGGGAATATACCCTTATGGAGCTGCTTGTGGTAAGTTAGTGTTTGTGTCTCCTAACTCATCGAAGTGTCTTCCCTGAAAACAGTGCTTGGAGGCAAGATAAGGCCACGGGGCTAAATGGTACGAAGGGGACAGCATGTATCTGTTCCTCACTCTGATTAAACTTCTGAGTGTTTGGGACAGGTTCCCCAAACTGCTGCAGTGATGGACAGTATGGAAGAGTGTTCTCTTAGCTACCGACCCAGAAGATGGAGACCTCTCTTAATTCAGTGGGTGTAGCTGGAAAGGCAGCACTTCAGCTGTTTGCACATGTTGTGATCGCGTTTCCGTGTGGAGCCCGAGGGGTGGCTGCAGAGAGCGTCGCTTCTGCTGTAACGCATTTGTGCTCCGTTTCAGATGCACATGGAGGAGCCTTGCTTTGACTTCCTGAGGACCAAGCAGACCCTTGGGTGAGTTCCCGGTAGAGGGTAACTCCTACACACCTGCTTTTGCTGTTCCCTAGTATTTTTACTCTGGAAATCCTTCCAGCACAGTGGCTAATTCCTCAATTATTGTAATGGAAACGGCAACATAAACACATCAAAACCAAGAGCAGCCATCGATAAAGCTGCAGCCAAGTTGCTTTTGAGTCCTATAAGAATTGCATCTATTGCCAGTGTGTTAACTCGGAATTATTCAGCATCAAGTTGTTCCTTCTGCTTCCTAAATCAGCTCCCCGTTCCCCAGGGCTGTTTTCACAGCGGCTCTGTGGTGCGTAGCAGCCTCCCTCGGAGGCACGCTTCTACCTCAGGAAACTGGAACAAGGTTTTCACAGCTATAGGTCTGTCACTCCGATGAATTAGTTTGCAGGAATACAAACACAGACACTCTGCCAAGCTTAAAGGGATTTCCTAAAAATGAGAAAACACTGAAGTGCAGTGATGCAGGAAATAAAGATGACTATTGAGAATTTTCTAAAGTGCCAACACTATTTTAACTTGTAGCATGTCCTGTAAATGAAAATTTAATTGTGCTTGTGGAATGACTTTATTGTTTTCCCCTTTTTATGTCTTTTTAAGCTATCATGTGTACCCTACCTGCAGGAATACTTCTGGGATTCTTGGCTTCTCGGTCACAGTAGCAACCCAGGCAACTAAATACAAGTAAGTGCGTGCTCCGTGGTTAACGTTCGTCACCACTCCCAGGCTTGGGCCACGGGAGTCGCCCCTGAGCTGCCAGCGCCCGTTTCTGGTGACCTTACCGCACCGTGCCCACCACGTCCTCCCGGCAGAGGCTCGGGCAGCAGGGCCTGGCTGATGCACACTGGCTGTGCTCGAGGAAGCGTCTCATGGGTCTGCTGGCCTGGGACTCGAGGAATCAGCTGGCCGTTCCTCGCTGTTTTTTGCTGATGCTGCTGTTGTCTGAATAAGAAGGGCTTCAGCACAGGAAATTTATGGCAACTGGTTTTAGAAAAGTCAAGCTTAACAAGGTGGCCAGTGGATCTTGGATGTATTCAGGCACCGAACATCTGAGCCTCCTGTGGGACATAGTGAGGTGTCAAACTAACTCCGTGACCATGTTTACGTGTCGTATTTTGGGAAAGTGGTGTGTTTACACAACATCCAGCTGAAGAATTATTACTGAGAGAGTTTCACTTGATCTTCTACTTGTGCTGTTGGATCAGGTCACAGCTGACTTCCGTTTGCTTGTGCTTGAGCTCTTCTGCGCACCTGCCCTCATTGAAGAGTTCACACCTGTTTCAGGCCATGGAGGGGTTTTTTATTCTATGAGGGGAGTTAAGTAAGAGCCCAAAGAGAACGTCAAAAGAGTGGTCCTGGCCTCAGCTTGTGACACTGCTGACAGTTGCGACGTAGCAACTGAAAAACACCACCTAAATAAAGCAATAGCCTTAAGCTTCTTAAAACTGCAGCAGTCCTGACTTTAACAGGGAAAAGTAATCCAAAGACTAAATAAAATATCCCACTGCCCTTTTGAAGATATTCTGCCAGGAGAGCTAAATCTGTTGCCAAGTAAATCCCGTATAGCCGTTCTTCTGGCTCAGTTTCAGCAGACAGAACAATATTATGGTTTTGTACAAAGCTGGAGCTAACTACAGGCATTTGACCTGCCAAAGTTGAAGGGTTATATGAAAAATATGCAAATTATGAAAAATAATACTGTGTCAGTGAAACTTTAATTAGCACAGAGTACTGCTGCCTCTAATTTTTACATTTGGATGACACTTCCATTACTGAGGTCTGTGTCATCTGTGAAGGTTTTAATGTTTCGGAAACTTCACAATCCGTCACATCACATTATTTTTCTTTCTTTTTGCCTTAATCCAATAGTACGTAACTATTCCTGTGCAGGGCTCAGGACCGCGGTTGGGGTTCCTGATGCAGCTCGCTCTAGCGCATGCTGCTGCTGGGTACCCCACAGCTCAGGTCCCTGATAAAATCACAGCAGCGACTCCTCTTGGTTATCTAAAGTCCCTGTGTTTGAACAATCCTTAATATACCTAAAAATGAGAGCACTGGTTTTATCCCCTGATACTAGAGAAGATGGTGTTCACAGGTGTGTGAGCTTTTCGGGGGAGGAGGGAAGCGAGCCTGTCCCAAACATTCCCTCGTTGTTTTGGGGGCTGCTCTACCACTTTACCCCTCAGTCTTGGTTTTTTTCTTCTTCCTGCCTGATTTAATTATTTAACTCTCTTTTAGTTCTGAATTGGTTGACAAGAAAATAGAGGAGTTTCTTGCTTGCTTTGAAGAGAGAATCAGGCATTTAACTGAAGATGCTTTCAGCACCCAGGTAAAACTTGATCTTGAAAAGCTCTTCCTTGAACTGCTAAATGACCCCTGAATTGGAGGATTTGGTTATATCTCTCTGGCGTATTTCTGAGGTTTTCTGGACTCACTTTTAAATCCTGCCTCTTACTCCATTCTGCAGTCGTTCTCTAAACATTTGCTCTCTGGCCATTTACAGTTAAGTTTGAAAGCAATGAACTACCTTGTTAACGTAATTTAGGTTTTCTTTCAACTTCATAAATGTGGTGGTAAATTAAGGTAGCTTTAAACCCTTTGAAACTAATTGTTTTGTCTTTTTCAAATGTAGGTTACAGCTTTGATAAAACTTAAAGAATGCGAAGACTCCCATCTTGGAGAAGAAGTAGACAGGAACTGGAATGAAGTTGTGACACAGCAGTATCTCTTCGACAGGCTTGCCCGCGAGGTTGGTGGTCCCTCCTTGTTGTTGAGTGATGCCAAACGGAACATTCACAAGTTGCTTTTTGCAGCAGTTTTAAATGCAAAGCATAAATAGGGGGACTTGTGCTACTAGTAACACCCCAATTCTAAAACTACATGCTATTTTAAAAAGGTTCTTTTATCTAACGGGATACAGTTTGTAGAGAAACCATTTTTATGTTTAAAATTACTTGAATCACCCCTGTGCTACTTAAACCTCATTCCTGTGGGTTTCAGATTGAAGCTCTGAAGTCTGTTACAAAATCAGACCTGGTCACCTGGTTCCAAGCTCACAGAAGCAACAAGAAGAAAGTGCTCAGCGTACACGTGAGTGTGTCTCAGCTGCGTGTTGCCGACTTCTGAAAGGCCAAACTTTGGTAACCTCAGCGAGCCCAGAGAGGGTGTGGTAGAAGAGCTCTGTAATCTAACTTTTAATGTGCTGGTTACCTCCATTACTGTTGATATTCTCTACATTTCTAATTATTATTGTCATTTGAATTGCATTTAAGTATCCGTATTTAATTGTCAGGGCAGATGAACGTTGAATGAGATCCAAATTTAGAGCCAAATTTCTTTTTTGGTAACTTTTTTCCAGGTGGTTGGATATGGAAAACATGAAGGGGACTCAGAGGTTACAGCTGTCTCAGAAGTACAGAATTCTTCATCTGGTGAAATACCTCATCTTATTTTCTTGCCCCCATCTTCTTTGATGACTAATGTTACTTCCATCAAGGACATCAAAGCTTACACATCAACTCTGAATGTTCTCCCTTACCATAAAATATTAAAATAAAATTGACATCTTGCCCTGCAGTGGTGTAATACAGGTGCTTTCTGCAACATAAACATTACAAATCTATTTTTATTAAAACAGGGCTCTAGTGTTAGCTGGGATGTAGATGTCCATTCAGATACTGAGGAAGCTTTCCTCAAGTAAGTTTCCAGCCACCCTTTCTCATTAATCTCCCAAGTTCATTAAGAATAGGCACAGCCCTGACTTCTAGCTGGAGCAAACGAGAAAGACGCCACGTTCTCCTCTCCAGCTGTCGGAAGGGGTGGGCTGCGCCCTTTTCTTCAGTCTTGTGCATCATTCCTGCAGTGCTGTAGCAGTTGCTTAATAGCAGTTACAGCTCCTCAAAGAAAGTATTCGGCAGTTCTCCTGGAGGAGTTACAGAGTGGGTGGGGGGAAAAAAGCCTAGGGCTTCAATCTCACACTGCTTTTTTAAATTTTTCTGTATGTGCAACATAGACAAACTTGAGATGAAATCAAATAAATGCTAGGTTTAACTGTGGAAAAAAATTAGTTTGATTGCTACCTACAGCTACTTACTCAACCATTAGCACAGAAATGCAAAGATTCCTGAAGGGCTGGCAAGCTAGTAGAGACACGAGGCTGGGTGTAGATTCCAGAAAAATTCTAGTGTGGGTGCTGCACATTCTGCTGCTAGTTCGTGAACTACTTTAAGAAGTAAGTTTAGCTGCAAGGATTCCAGTGGGGAAAAAATAATACTAATACAGTTCACAGAAAACAATTGATCATCACTCAGCTGAAAAAAAGAGTCTTGCTGCAAAGGTTTATTATGAAATAAATAAAAAGTCCATAAGAGAAGTTTGAAAAATCTATTTTATGAAGCTTTAAGATGCACTGAGTAGAATTATCTATGGTTACATTTTAATCTCAAAATAACAAAGTTATTTTGGGCAAGACACTGAAATGCCAAACGATTTGATTATCATACAGGTGGAAGATAACATTTACGTAGCATTTTCTAACAAACTGTCCCGTCAAAGGAATCCTCGTATTTACACATTGCAAACATCAGCTAGATTTAAATGACATCTTGCGTTTTGTTTCTTGTTTTTTAAATATATAGGACCCGGGAATCTTATGCAACTGATACCAATGCCATGGCCTTCACAGTGGTTATACAAAGTGTATATGCTTCACGGCCCAGACTCTCCATGCTTTAGAAGCATCAGTAACAGGGCTCCAACAGCCTGCCTTTGAAGCCTGAATACACTACCAGTATAGCGGAGTCCAACATAAGTTACTGCACAGCCAAGACGTTTCTTGTTTCATTTAATTGCTTATCTGCATCAGTAAGTCCAGTATCCCTGAGATAGGAACCACTGTAGTTGGAGGGGTCAGGTTCTCCAAACGGTACGTACGTGATGACTGATGACTATCTTGGTATCAGATGTAAACTTTGCTAAGCCAAGGCTTGAATGTTTTCTGGTTTTATAACCCACTTAATGTTTACTGGCAGCAAGTCGTTTCAGTAGCGGCTCATCATAAACCCAGCATTCTCCATCTTCATGGAATAACTAGAAAAAAGGGAATAATCAGATGTAAGCTTTTTATAACTCAGTTGGAAAGGAACAAATGCTACAGATTAGAGGGCATTTACACCGTTCGAATAAAGCTCACCCTTGTTTCCCATGAGGTCTCGTTCTCCTTTCTGGCTCTGGCTTCAGCTCTTTGTCTTTCTTCAAGTGCATGCTTTGCAGCCGTGGCTGCATCGATGTCTCTAATTTTTAAGTTGTAGGTTACATCTTTCCATAAGCTTAAAAAAGAAATTTGAATGGAGACTGCTTTATAGAAGCAAAGTGCTACAAGGTTGTAGAAACATATTGCTGGCTATTAGTCATCAATATTTGTTTGAATTAAGGTAGGTCTCACTTTATCAAAAGGGCAGAAAAAACCCAAGATGATATATATTAACCCACAACTGCACTGTCTATTGCCAGGAGTGGGGAGGCTGTGGTGAAGCTCTCTGGACCTCCCTGGAACATCTGGTGCCGATGAGGATGTGACCGAGAACTACAGGTCTCCTCTTCCCCCTTAAAACCCCAACCTGCTTGTACCTTGGCTCTGTCCTGCGGCACAGGCTAACGAAGAGCGCAGTTTGTCCATGCAATGAATGCACTGAGTGTACCGTTAGTCAGACTGTGTACTGCAAACTTGAGTCTAACAACAAAAAAGTCTTAATTTGCCCATTTAACTCAAGTTCTTACCAGCGAGACTCAAAGTCGTCTTGGTCCTCCAATTTCCTTACCTTCTTCTTAATTGTAGGCATTTTCTTGGTATCTATAAAGACAGCGTTCTCCTAGAGAGTGAGATATTTAAAAAAAAAAAAAAATCAGTTCTTTATCTAGACTTAAAATTTATATACCCTCACACTGAGGTACACTGGTCGTCAGGAAATACATGAAAAAACATCATTCTTTAGGTACTGTTCTTGCTATAAAAATCGGGTTAACAAGAATAAATTAACAAAGTAAATTCAGGACTTTTATTCAAAGTCAGCATTCTTGTGATTTTTTAGACAGCTTCATAGGAGCTCCCAACTATTAATGTTTGTTTAAAAAACAAAACAAACAACCCAACCAAAAAAACCCCAAACAAAAAAAACTTTTTAAGCACAATCTTTCATTTCTGGTGCAAAGGAAAAAGAAAAAAAAAAAAAAGCTGCTTTACCCCTGTTGTGTATTTTGCGTACATGACACCATTCCATTCTCCTTCAATTGAGCAGAAGGGTTTCTTGTCATTGGGAGAACTAAATAGAAAGAAACAGTCATTTCTCAGTTGTATTACAGTAACTGAAAGACCCTAAAGGATCAAAAGTTTATCCTAGTTGCTGTAGAATTGGTTTTATATCAGCGCTTAAAACGTCCATCACCAATACAGAAAAGATGAGGGTTCTGTTTACAAGTGAGAAGTTTTGCATGAACAAGTTCATCTGAATAAACCTTAGAAGTAAGTGCTGTTCCAGGATAAGACAGGTCTTGCCTTAGGGCTGTATCTGCATTTAGAGGTTAGGAAACTAGTTACAGGCTTTCGAAACAGATTTAGAGTGGTAAGTTTAAGCTTAAAAAGGTTTCACAAACTCAAAGCTTCTTCCCCAGACTACCAGAAACGCTAGTTCACAAATGACGTCTACCAAATGTGTGTCAAGAAGTGATTTAAAACCAAGTTATGGACCTCAATTTGTCCGCATCTCGTACTGACATTACATCTCCAAATAAGATGAGAATCTCCACCAAATTCTCTGCTCTGGGCATATGCACAGGGGTCTAACCAAAATCCACCAAACCATAGGTATAAATAAATACATAAAAGTCTGCAGCAGAGCTTTAATGACACGCTACGAACAGCAGTATTACAAGGCTTGCTTCAGTATTTTTATTTTTTAGGAGAAATAATGATGAAGAAATTTCAGATAATTCAGGAGTGAAAATTTAAATTCCTTTTGGTCAACAGCCGAGTGTTTTAGAGCAGGACAAGGTAGAGTGCAGGCCTACGCAAGTTTCCTCTCACAAATCTTGGCTATAAAATGGCATCCCGTGACAGGTAATCATGAGCGAAGTTATTGGGTGTAGCTGTTCCGGAATTTTACTCTTCTGACTGTCTTGAAAAAACACTGTCAGCATTTAAGTAGAGAAAAAGTGAGATTAACTGAAGAAACCTGCTTACAAAATTTCAGCTGTAATTCTGTGCTTCTTTCCTCCATAAAATGGTTTTGTGTGGAAGACGATGGAAGCATTATAACCTGTTTTTGAGCAATTAATACTGCATTCTCCACCAAGTTCTATCCATGGCACAGTGAGAATAGACCTGCAATTATAAATATATGTATATATTTATAACCTTTTAACTGATAAATATTAAGCATGAAATATTACAAGGCATCAAAAATGAAAATACCAAATAGAGCATTTACTTGCCTTCCATAACCATTAGGAAAGGTCAAAATATAGTGTTCATCATAATCTAGGCATGTGACACACCCTATCAAAGAAAAATAAAAATAGATTTTAAAAACCTCTAGCAAAATCTCTACAAAACTTTTCATAATGATCTCCTGAAATAATTCACTAAAAACAGGTACCATAAAAAGGAAAGCTAAGAGCTTTATTTAGGTGCTGGGAATGCCTGGCTTCTAGAGAAGGCAGGGAGAGTTGTGATTATGTGAAAAACTGGGCCCTCAATTATTTCAGCACACAAAGTGTGCAGAAGCAATCACTGATTCCTAGATACATAAGCTCAAATTACATAAAATCAAACATTCCTTATGTTTAATAGGATGGCTTTAAATAATTTCAGCAAAAATCCTAGTTGCAGAATGTAAATTTATCTTCTATTGTTAAATTTACATACACATACCTTGCCCTATGTTATGAACCCCAATAGACATTCCTAAGAATTTTGACTTGGTCCATATGTGAGCATTGAACTGTATCCTCTTGCTAAAACACTCTGCATAAAATGCTGAAACTGAAGAAAAAGGTATTAAAAATAGCAGCACAAGACATTAATACTATTGTTTCCAAATTCATTCATCAGGAAATATCTCAAAGTGCTTCATACTTATGTGGCAACAGAGTGTGCAATTTGTTTCTCACAAAAACAGTTTATAGAGAAAACCCTCAGCTTTTAAATTTGGAGAGAAAAATGTAAATCCAAGATTCAAACCAAGAGCTGACTTTACTGTTGCTCCTATCCAGATGCCATCTCTCTTAGCAAATTTATTGTCAACTTACTTGGAGGATGATGAGAGACCTGCTCTGCCACAAACGTTACACTGCTTTTACTGACCCAAGGAACTGGTCCTTCTGAAACTGGCTCCTGCATGATAATAGAGAGGATTTTCATCACTGACAGTGTTTACAAAACACTGGATGCTTCCAAGAGAAGTTGCTTCCATGTTTAAAGGCTTCTAAAAATGTATTGCAGCGATTTTAACGTATTTGTCAGTTTGCTATTTTGATGGGGAATAACTCCTTACTCCTGAAACTATGACGCTTTATAAAGAACATGCAGCTTCTACTCTCTTGGTTTTAAGTATAAATGTATTTGGGGAGATGCCCCCAAATACAACCGTTAAACTGAGAGAGTCACGTATAAACCCAATTATAAAGTAATATCTAAATTCCTCTTAATTTCTTATTAACTAATAAGAAATGGGTGGCAGAAATAGTTTTCATTTTTGCTTCTGATAAAGTCTGATACACATATTAGTAATGATCAGATTATATGTATCACAAAACCATAAAACAACATTCATTTCTTGTGGCAAATGATGAAAAGTGTAATTCATCATGAGAAGCAATGGAAGCACAAATACAGTATTGTCTTTATGCCAGCAAACAGGAGTCCAAACATTCACCTCACAAACAAGAGAAAGATTTGAGCAAACTAACTGGCAAGGCGGAGGGGGAGGAGAAGCAAATTAAATGGGAAAAATACATATCTAAACAATCACATGTTTAGATACACTACACTGAGGCTACATGAAGTATCTCACAACAGCACGTCCCACATCATTGTTTGCAACTTCCCAAGGTGAGAAGCCTAAATGAGGTGTTAAAAAAAACAAAAACAACAACAACAAAAAGAAAAACAACAACAAACCCCCCACCACCAGGCTGCACTGCAAGTGCTCAAGCTTTTCTCTAGAATCAGTGGGGCACTGCCTTGACTGTGGTTCATGTGCATGAGTCTGATTCATCCTTGAATCTCACTGAAACTTGGGCAAATAAGAGAAAAGCTCATACACTGGTAGATGATTTCAGATTACGGGAGTGGCACTGTTACTGTGTCCTTCACTTCACCAGACATACACCAATAAAGTACAAAAGGAAGAGTAGTGGCCAGACACAGATGTACAACTACAATATTATCCAAGCTCAGAATCTAAACTTCAGAAGTCTACAAAAAGATTTTAAAAGGAGAATTAAATATACTGGAGAAACTGCACTGCTTTCTAGGTGCAGAAAGAAACCCCACTGTTAAAGACACAAGGGCTTAGAGAAATGATTGTTAAAAAAAAAAAAAACAGAACTTTGGAAAGCAAGGAATTCATACTCAGTTCAGCAAAAAAGAGAAACAGTTCAGCAAAAAAGAGAATATTTTCAACGTGTCAAATAGTTCTTAAAAAACTAATAGCTCAAATTTTGTTATACAAGATATTTTAAACTTCTGTCAAAAGGAGGAAGGAAGGGGGGAAATCAGTTAAGAAATTGCCATAGTTTGTCGATTTTGCTACTTAAACATAGCATAAGCCATTTCAGTCAGTAAATTAATAAAGCTTTGGGAATTACTCGCATGCATTCTAGGCGCCAAAAAACATACCACAAGAAACTAACCATATCATCTTCACCTTCAGTGCCTGGTAATACCCAATGACATCGGAAGATCTCGCCCAAAATGGGATTGTAAGGCTTTTTAGCAACGGACCCTTTTCTTCCTGCATGAAAAGCTGAGAGGTACCATTTAACCACTTGAACCATTCGTTCCTTTGGATCCTTCTGGTCACTAATGCTACGTGAGCCAAAAGAGAGAAAAGAAGGACAGGCAAAGTGAAATACAAGCAGGTACCTCAAATACAGGAAAGCTTTTTGGATATTTAGTTGTTTTACAACTAGAAGTTTGACTACTTTGACTATTTTTCAAGTTTAGATCAAAACCCAAGCAATATTCTTCAAAATTACCAACTTACTTTTGGCAGCCCACAAAGGCCATAAACAATATCAGAACCAGTTAATGCTCTACTTTAAAAATCAAATACCTGACAAACAAGTCCGGATGTGCAAAAAAGTCAGCATACATTTCCAACAGTGATCTTCTTTCCAGGATAAAAGTTGGAAGAACCACCTGGGTGAAGAAAAACAACTCTTATAGATCAAGATACTTCAACATCCCGCACAAAAGCATTCTCTGTACTAACTGAATAGCATACAAAGCACCCAAGGCTTCATGTGCCTGTAAGCTGATTGTGTTCTTTAACTTACCAATGAGTTCTGACATATGCAGGTCAGTTGGCATCTTCTATAAAATCAAAGATTTGAGAGGAACTGTCTCTTGTCTTACATATATTCTAGTCCCACTTAGAGCGTATCCAACTACACGACTGAGCTTATCAAAAGCTGTTCTTAATTACAGTAACACTGATTTTTAATTTCATCTATATGTACACTGTCAATTCTCAGTTATAGTCAAAATCTCATTCCATGTAGTCACATCCTCTTATGTGCCTCTTTATCGAGATGAAGGTTAGTCTCTTCCCTACTACTTTTCTTCCCCAACAGCATTTGCAGGTTCCATTCTTGTGGATCTGACGTCTGCTTCCGTGGTATAGACCACTGTTAAAAGCAGTGTTGATCGCTGTTGTTGACTTTGAAGTGATGCAGACAAGATGCATGCTCATGCTGCTTCTTGACAGCTTAACTTGAGATCAGTAATTTTCAACTATTCCACGAGTTCCCAAAACAGACACGTTTTGGATTAATTCCTATTTAGAACTGCCAGAAACCTTCCGTAGTTTGCTTGAGAGCTGCTGGCCATTTCTCCAGAAAAGTTTTAAGTTTATCTTTTTTATTGTCTATTGTGAGTTCCAGACTGGACAGTTAAAGTCATCCACTTAAGGAAACTAATGATAGGATTGATCTCTCCTACTCTTTTTCAATCTAGAATTACTTATTTAAATTTAACCAAGCTTCCTAGAAAGATCAACACCTTCAGAATGTTGTTCTTTCAACCCTAAGACAGACACCAACATGAATCACATTCACCAACCCAACTCTTTACTTGCCAGACCTATATGTAGCATTTTAAAAAACACAAGCAACTTATTCAACAAGATCCCAATGAAGCAAAGCATTTCATTGTATGCTTAGTTCCCCTTTTTATTTATGTCTTATTGAATGTCACCATACACTGGGATCTTGTAGATCTTTGTTCTAGGAAGCTAAAGACAGGAGAAACATTACTACTGCATACAGCATTCCTCTTATCCCAGCTTTACAGGCACTCCAAGGATCAGGTTCAAAGAGAACAAACAGCTACTTTCCATAGCAAACTATTTTCCCAAACAGATTTTAGCAGTTCGATATATTTATTCTGCATTCATTTCCCGCCCCCCAGTACCAACTCCAATTAAAAAAAAAAACATGCTAAAGAGATTACAGCTTAACTAGTTCTTAGAACAAACATACAGTTAAATTATTACTTTAACACTGAACTGATTTACACAGAATTCAGGGTTTACTCTCCCTCCCTTCCCCAAGAACAATCAGCATGTTTACCTTTGTTAGATCCATTCCTAATCTAACTTGTGACAACAGATGCATAATAACACTCTTATGTTCTTCCACTGATTCTCCTTCTCCATCATCATCTCGATCATCAGGAGGATCGAAGAGATCTAGAAAAACCAAATTGCTTTTGTTTTTCTCTAAACCTTCAAAGACAGATTGTATTTAATTAGCATACATCTTAGCTGTCAAAAAGGTCTTATTTATAAAACTAAGGTTTTTAAATCCTACAATTCAACAATCTTCCATTAGTAAAGAAACAGTAGATAAACCATTTTCCATAAATACCTTGTCATATATATATATGATCATACATACATTGACACAGCTTACACACAGATTAACAATCAAGAGCTCCTCACTGAAAGCTCACGCAGTCCACTTACCAGCATCATTTGTCCCATTAGACATGGAAGAATTGAGGGACTCTGTCGTATCTGGACGTTTCAGACTACTTCCTGTGCTGCTCCGAGTCAGGACTGCAGCAGACCCTGAAGAACTAAAGAAGAGTAATAAATTCTCACAATTCACAATGAACTAATTCAGACCAAATTATTATAATTTGATATACATAGACATGGAGTTTACTGATAGACATTAATATGTGTGCTGTATGCTAATTCACAGAAAACTTAAAATGGACTGTGGCTGAACGAGTGGGAAAGTCTACGATAATAACACCTGAAGGCATAAAACAGCTGACTAATTCCTCTTTGAAATGAGTAGCATCTCTTGAAATTAATTTTCCGATTCATAAAAAAGCAGAGTAAATAGAGATTTTGGGGAAAGGCAGTCAACTTCAAAAAATTTCTTTTAGTAAATGTGAGAGGGAATTGGCTATTTCCCAAAGGCTGCAACAAACACAGGTGAAATACACCACGGCCTCAGATTATATCTCTGAGCTGGTGGCTTCCCAAGTTTGGTTTATGTTAGAGTTTTGTCAACATATATACCTGACGGAATGGGAAGGAGCAGAGGAGGAAACCCCCTCACAGACGACTGTGCTGGGGAAGGGGGTAATCTTATTCTGTTACACAGAGTGGCTTTTTTGCCTCCCCCGCCTTTTTTTTTTAAAGCCAATGTCGCTTATTCGCTTATTTAGCTTAACTAACTTCTACAAGCAACAAGCCATGCCCTTGTTGATAAAAATGGCATTCAGCACACACTGCATACTTTCAGCTACTTACTCCATACATCGCTTTGGGGAAGAACTGCTCTGATAGAATTCATCAGCATCATAGAACTCATCCTCGCTGCTTGAGTAAGAAAAATCTGGGACTGTATTTGGAGACAGGTTGACATGGCTTGGAGAGGTGAGACTGCTGCTAGGTGCTGATGGCCCACTTCCTATGGAGTATTAAAAATTACAGACTTAATAAAAACAAACGAATTCTTTCAAAATCCACCAGTTCTAACTTATGAGTAGGATTGTTCAAATCAATAAAGACTAATGCGAACACAGAAGGTATGATATCTTACAAAATTAGAAGCAATAATTAGTCAGGTTCACACCGAGTCTCATTTAACAGGTAACAAAAGAGAGGTCACAAGGAAAATCAAGAACACAGAACAACAGTAAAGCATAAGGACATGTTTTCCCAAAGTTGTTGATTAAAGGCAAAACAACAATATTGAAAACTTGTATAGATTCATAGTATGCTTTATGTTGGAAGGGATCTCTGGAAGTCATCTGGTCTACTCCCTATTCAAGGCCCAAACAACTTCAAAATTAGACCAGTTTGTTCAAGATCACATCTAGTCAGGTTTTAAATATCTCTCAAGATGAAGATTCCATAATCTTTCTGGGGAATCTATTCCAAAGTTTGAACTACCTCATTATAAAACCAAAACATTTTCTAAGACCTACTTGGAATTTCCTTTCTTACAACTTGTATTGATTGCCCCATCCTTTTGCTGTGCATCTCCAAGAGGAGCCCTGTTCTATCTCCTTTATACCCTCCCAAAAGTTGGCAGAAGGCTGCAGTAACATCCCTCTTTAGCTCGATCTTCCTAAGGCTGAACAAATCCTGTTCTGTCAGCCTCCAAGTACACCATGGGCCTCAGCTTCCTAATATTGGTGGTCCATGTCTTTTGACTGTGGAATCCAAAACTATACGTAGTACTCAAGATGTGGTCTCACAGATCCCAAGTAGAGAGGAACAATCACTTCTCTTAATCTGCTCTTTACACTCTCACTAATCCAGCCCGGTATGCAGCAAAACCTTCATCACCACAAGGGCACGCTGCTGACTCATGTTCCACTGGTTGCTCACCAGGACCCCTGGCTCCTCTTCTGCCAAGCTGCAGTTGGCCCCATGCAATAGGGCAGGCTGAGGGCTATGCCCATCGTAGGTGGGAGGAGAACTTCGCATTTGCCTTCATCAAACTTCATGAGGTTTCTGTCAGTCCACTTCCCCAGCCAGTCACAGCCCCTCTGAATAGCAGCCCTGTCCTATCCATTGTTCTCCCCAATTTGGCAAAATCCGTGTCTAGGTTATCTGAAATGTTAAGCAGCATTGGACCCAGTATCAACCCCTGAGAAACACCAGTAGTCACTTGGTTGCCATTTGAACCTCATACAACTGATTGCAAGCCTCAGGCCTGGCAGTCCAGCCAATTTTCACTCAACTTGTATTCTACTTACCTAAACCATCTTTTTCCAATTTAGCTACAAATATATTTGTGACAAAATCCAATAAATACAGTTTTAAACTGGATTACATGAATCCTGTCTCACCACTAACTCGCTGTTTTTCAAGAGTCATAGCAATGAAGACAAACCAGGTTAACACTCACACAGACCTTTTGTGGAAGCCTAAGTCACAACAGAGGTTATTAAGCAAACTAAGGTATTTACTCAAACAACAATCACCAGAAACTAACTAGAAGATGAGATGCATAGAGTAAGACTAAACTAAAAAAAGGAACTTTCTGGCAGGAGAAAAAGCTAGCAGTGGTATCCTTCATCTTTCAGACTGGGGCAAATACCGTTTAACACACGTATTAGTGTTCTGGGAAGGAAGGGTAGTAATAAAGTAACAACAAATCACTTACACGCAAGCTTAGAAAAAAACTTGGGAGGGAACTGAGAGAGTTTTAGCATGATTGGACAATATAATCAATACAACTGATCAGGAAGTAAGTCAATGTAGACAGATAATAAATATGTTAAGTATGTAGCTATGGTTTAAAAAAAAAACTTAAAAATATTATAGGAATTGTAAACAGATAATTATAGCAACTTCATCTATACTATAGCAACTTTTGCTACAAAGCATCTATTGCAGTTTTAAAAAGCCCAATGAATGCTATTATTTAAGGGGAAGAAGAGGGAATCAATGAATTAAAAAACCCAAAGGCCACACATGATGTATTAACTGCAAAGTTCTTGTGCCGATTACTGCAAGATTGCAATGATGGAGACAAGAAAGCAAGCTGGTAATACTCCTATGTATTATGTATACATGGTGGGGAGAAAGAGCAGAATAATTGTTTTAACACAACACTGAAATATGTGTTGATTAAAAGCAAGATGTAGGCCAATACAATGTTGTCTTAATAGCTAATTACATTAGGTTACAGACAGTATATATTCAGGTTTTGTTTCTTGTACTTCAGTAAGACGGTTACACAGAACTGTACCTGTACTATTTGGTGTTGGAGTCTGATTTCCAAGCGATGCTACTACAGGTCCCACTGGCAAAGATGAGGGTCGCTGCTCTGACTTGCACAACTGAGCAGGTTCTAGGGGATATTTTTATATGTTAAACCCAAAATTCACATTTAAATATGAGAATTATACTCTCGCTGGGAAGGAGATTCCACATTATTTCACCTCACCTTCAAAAATGAAATCCTTTTCTATAAAAGCCATTCAGACAGAAAAACATGCTTCCGTCATTGTTACCTAGCTCTTTTGTATTATTAAGCAAAGATGGCATTTTAAAAAATTGCAGTTATGTAGCTAGAAAGCATTTATCTTTTCTGAAAATTATCGTTTCATTTATCTTAAGAAAGCATACTAGAAACGTAAGGTAGTAACTTAGAGCAAGTAAAATGTATCAGCTTATCCACAGAACTGGAGGCAGATTCACCTGATGGCTGAGGAAGCTCCATGCCTCCCGCTCCGTCCCCTTCCTTTGCACCTCTGTGGTGAGTGCGCACCACTAAGCGCAGAGTGCACCTGTATCGCTATGTGACACAGAAGCTATCCACCATTATGCAGCCCCTCCATCTAGACTGCAGTTGCATCCTGCTCTGCTCACGAATACTTCTACTGAGGTTCCTTCTGTACACCGTACCTGGAGGGATAACCGCTTGGGAAGGCATTGTGCTGATCACAGACTGTTCCAAAGGACTGGGCTGATATACTGCGTCAACGGGGTTTATAGTGCTCTGAGACAAAAGAAAGAAAAGCACATTTTCTCTCAATTAAAAAAAAAATAATAAATAAAGCATAGATAGCAAGAACATTATGAGCATAAGAAATGCCCAAATGCAAGATAGCAAATTCCTGAGCGAAAAAGTAAAACACAAATTGACAGTTGAGGACATGAGAAGTACTTTTGAAGTGGTATTTAATTCTTTACACAGACTTTACACTAAACTGAATTTGCTATAGATTTGAATTGTCCTATAAAGAATTCTTATTTCAGGTTCTAGCTTCTGGTATTCCTTCCAATGTCCATTAATAAATATTGCATGCAAAGAGTGGAAAGTTAGACGCAAATTATCTGGCAAAAAATTAGGATAGGTAATCTGTATTTTCAAAACCATTTTTTTTCACTTTTTCAAAAATTAATTTGTCCAGACCATAGTAAATCAACCCATAAATTAAAACAAGGATCATCAGCATGCTTACAGCCATGAAGTGGCTTTGTTGCCAAAACTCTTTCCAATGCAAGCTGACAGTTTTCAGCGCATCTCCAGTACATTTCAATCTACTTATGAACGTGGGCACTTTGAAAATGAAGCACCAATTCAACTCGACACTCAGAAAAGTCATTGACTTCAGTATATGTTCTTGGCTTTTATACAACAAGTCTTTTGGAAATCTAAATTGCAATGTCTTTTAATCCAAACTAGCATGATTTTGCCTTGCTTCGCTGGCCTGTAATTTTGTTATCATGTAAGCACTGTTTGTAATATATGTTTACATACAACAACCAGAACTTCTACGTTGTTCTGGGTTGTTAATTGGATAAAAAGCACATAAAACCCCTTTCCAAACATCTTGCAATTTAAAATCATTGATCTATGTCAGAACTGTGAATATCTTTGCCTCAATTTGCTAGGAAATCTTGCTACTGTGCTTAAGTTGATATCAAGCACAGAAAGGTCATACAATGCTGAGTTCTACTTTAAAAAAACCTCTGCTTTTAAAAAAGGTAGATGAGTTTTGCCTTTAAATTTAGTCAGTATGTTTATTCCTACCCTCTTTTTAGAACAATATTTAAAACAGAAGAGAGTCTCCAACTGTTCTTCCCTCCTTTTAGTCTATTAATTTCTATTTGCATGCAGACTGAGGGAAACAGGGTCATTTTAACCTTCCTCCCATTTTCCTACAAAAGGAAGACTTCTTTCTTGCCTCCTTTCCTGGTTAACTGTAATTCTGAACTTTATCCTACACTAGAAATCAGTGAAGCAGGGAAGATTTTAAAAATTTTTTTATAGCACAGGATTTATTTAATTGAAAACAAAACTATTATTCCCTGTTTATCTTTTAAAAATCTCGTTTAAAAAAAAAGGGCATAAAAATTGCTTTCTACATTTTCATTGGTGTAACTAACTAGTATACAAATAAATAATCCAGTACATATAACTGTTACTCCACTGTATTCCAGCATAAAATCAACGTCCCTTATGTAATTGCACAAGTAGTTGAAGTAATGTGTATGCAACACAGGTGGGTCCTTGTCCCACATATTTCATAGTTTAAAATCATGATCCCATTTTCAGAGTTAAGAAACTTAAAAATCAAGATGGTCCTATGATATACAGGATGCTATTGCTATCTCTATCTCCCCTAGTTTTTAGGGAAACTAATAATATATGAGATACAGAACACTGGTGTGATAAAGGGAAAAAAAAACAAAATTTGACTTTGTATGCAGGATTGTAACCTTATCCTTAAACAACTCTCCACACCGCAACATGAACTGGAGTTTCTTGTTCAATAGTTTGGGGTATGCCTTCGTGGTTTAGAAACAGATGAAGGCAGACCTGAAAGTTTCCTACTCTGAGTTTAACAGCGACTTTAAAACAACCATGCAGAAACAACAAGACCGTCACCCCACCATGGTATCAAACATTGATCATATTCTTGCCTACGTTTAAGGTGAAATCCTGACTCTTAGCCCAAGCTAATGTTGACCTCAATAGCATCAAAATTTCAGTCTTCACAATCACTAATGCATCAGTTAATATATTCTTAGAGAAATACTTTCTTTTCTCCCCAGCATAAGCTAGCCCACAGACAATTAGAATAGTGGCTAATCAAATTCAGACTATACTAAGTTGTAATATCTATATGGAATTTCTGAGTTGCAGATCTAATGTGCATACCACCTCTACCTGTAGTGGTGTCTAGCTTCATAACCTCTCTTTTCCAGGGCATGCAACAGAACCTATTCCATTACACTAAGACCTGAATTACGTGACTCTCCACAGGGTAATCGTTTATCTTATTTACAGTAAGCATGAAACCAAAATCTGTCTGTGCATCTTTACTCCAAAGTTCATACCAGAAAAATCATACTGCTAAAGCTGTATATAATGGAAAGACAAATAAAGCTTGGGAATTATTGTCAGCTGTAATGAAAACAAACTGATTTTTAGAGTTATATTTTACTGCAACCAATCTTCTATTAAAAGTATCTGAAATGTACTCAAGTGACAAAAAGAGAACGAAGAAAGAGAAGTCACATGTGACCGAAACCAAAGATGACAGAAGTTACATTAAAAATGCAGAAGTTATATTAAAGAAGAAACATTGCTTAAACAGACATAATACAACTTTGTGTCAAACGAGCAGCACTGTAGAAAAGACAAACTACTTGAAGCACACGGATAGCTGATCTATTTCATATATAAAGATACTTCAGATGGAACACAAAACTATTTCTATCCCAATAATTCCCTTTCATCTGTTCACATGGCAGATTTTTATCTGAGTGTTCAGTCATAACACTGCCATTTAAGACACTCAGTATAAAACCAATACTGTATTTTCTAAAGGCAAGGGTGTTAGCCAACCTCAGAAGCTAATGACTCAACAGTAATTTTAACAAGACACTTGAAGCAGTAAATTAGAGAAAGGAAGAAGTATGTTGCAAAATGAGTGGAAATTCAGGTCTCTGTTCACATGTTCTGCAGAAATAAAGGGAGATAAAGATTAGATTTAAACTTACTATAAGTCCATCTGCGTGCTTCTCCTCATTATTTTGGTCCTTAAGGAAAAAATGTTAAAAATATCAACATAACAGTCTTGTATGACTTATCAGCTCTGTGTTAAGTGAGAACAGCAAGTTTCTCTCAGGAATGTTTACATTTTCAGCCATAAAATGTTCCTCATCATGTGATACAGTAACTAAACTTAGAAGAAACAATTTTATACATAGTCACCGCACCTCTGAAGATCAGAGTTTTCCAAGGATCTGTCCACACAAGTTTGAACAATTTTTAAAATATCCTTTCTGCACCACAGAATACAATTACGCTTTACAACGTGGGTTCTTCCCAAATAGCTAAGAGCCCCCCAAAACGTGGTCTGCAGCACCAAGGAGTCCCTGAAAACCAAAAACCATGAAGTTCTCAGTTTCTGAAGAAGTGCGATTAGCATACAGGTCAAGTTTTCAAAAGCACTTTTTGCTTTTGAAAGGCAGAAGTGCCTTTATAAGTTAAATGCTTTTAACTTTTGCTTTTTGGTATCCACTAGATTTTAAAATGGTTTTAGATTATTTACAGTCTAGGATTTTGGAGTTTTTGCCTAGAAGCCTATGTGAAAGACCAGGCATGCATGGAATAAAACTGTCATCAGGGGAAATTACACTACCAACAGCCAAATTAATGCCAATCTACAGTTAGCATGGTTTTAACACTGTACCAGCAACAGTATAAATTTTACTGAACACTAAGCCAAATCCCTGCACTTCTGCTGCAATGTTCATATTACCAGTATATCAATCCATAACTTTGTTCAGTGTAAGCCATAAGACTTGTCCACAGAGTATTTCCCCAGATTTCCAGTTTTTAAAGTTAAGAGGAACAAGAAAAAAAAAAGTAAACAGTATTAAGAAAGTTGGCACATACTTATGTTTTGCTACTTTATACACTCTTCCTTAGCTTATATAGTTGGCAATAGGCTGCTCAAATTTCATGTCTGCTAGTTGACATTTCTTAAGCAAGGGCTTTCCATGACAAAAACAACACTAAGGGCAACAAGTTCCATTGGGTTGCAAACTTAGAAACAAAGAAGAAAGAATAACACTGGAGTCCAAATTTTTTTTTTTTTAACATACACAATTTC
This sequence comes from Calonectris borealis, assembly GCF_964195595.1. NCBI lineage: Eukaryota > Metazoa > Chordata > Aves > Procellariiformes > Procellariidae > Calonectris > Calonectris borealis. The sequence continues at coordinate 7,646,521 of NC_134319.1, forward strand.
CATGTTATGCTATCATGCCTAAGACCTAAGAAATAAACCACAAAGATGCTGCATTTGTACTGAAGCTTGCTATCCTATCTCAGTAATGCCCAATCAGCAACGTGGCACGTTGATGAAGTAAGGAAGGCAGAAATGCCAGAAAACTAGGCAGGCAAGACTGACCAGAAATGATGGAGTGAAAAAGGGAAGGCAAAGATGCAAAACTAAGTATCTAAATTATAAAAGCTACTTCATAAAACATATAATATATATTTCTAAAACTGTAGTTTACCAACTCACTGACAGACCATTACATAAATTTTACAACACACACATCAGCAAAGCTGGACATCTTCAACTGTCATACATGCAAAGGGGACAACACAAGCCAAATGCCCCACCCACCCATCCCACTTAGTTTATTTTGATTGCTTTTTGATAAGCGATGTATGTATTATAACATATTCCTATTTAGCTGGTATTTACTTCATTATTTTGAAAATGCCTTGGGTCACCTCAAGTTCAAGTAGCATGATTACACACTTGATTTACCAGTAAGTTCAATGAAAATTTAACTGTCCGAGTCCTAAGGCAGGTTGTTTTAAGAGTCCACGGAACAGCTCAACTTAACACACAATTAAAAAAAAAAAACAAAAAAACAAAACAAAAAAAAAAAACCCAAACCACCAAAAAACCAGGTTTGCCTCAATGTACCAAAATCATCCAAATAAGTAATCGCTGTGTGTTTGAAACAGGGAGATGTTCTGAGTATATAGAGAAGTGATAACAATTTTCAAGCTATGCAAACAACCAGAAGGTAATTGTGAAGTCTGTCTCCTAATGAGAAAGGCACTGTAGAAGTAAAAATGGGGGGCAGTTAATATGATTTATTTTCAGCAGTGTAAGTCAGCAGCCATACTTGCCTTACAGCTTTGGGAAAAAAACTTGCAGAATCTTAAAAGGTTCTATACTGGAGAACGGAAAGCTATCAGTCAGACACAATACATTTTTACATATATAACGCTTCATACACATGCAACTTACAGAACTGTAAAAACAAACCAAAACCCCCTGTATTCTTAATTTCCTACAGTAGTAAGAAATCAGGATACCAACACAGTTTATGGAAAAGGGGGCAACGGGTGGGGGGGGTGCCATGTAGTCAACAAGTACAGTTGCCTAAGATAGAGAGAGAGGAAGAAGATGAAGAGATGAAGCAGAATAAAGGTTATTAAAATAGCAGAAGGATTTATAGAGGGTATTTTTCACTATATGTGGATCAACTTCTTCCAATTAGCTGTGCATACACCACTCATTTAAACCACCTTATCTTCAATAGCTCTACAAGAGCCTTAGATATGGTTAGGCAAAAAAAACCAAACAAAAAACCCCCACTCCCCAATGGATAAACCCATCTATTTACACTGGTTAGTATTTACCGGTACAGAAAAGAGGACTTCAAGGTCTGATTTAGTGTAACAGAAAGCAAGTCCTAGCATCTTTGGGGGACCCAAATTCCACCTATCTTTACGCTTATATGGTAGTTGGAGAAGTAAAGCTCTGAACCTGATCAAAAATGACTGCAACTGCCACTACAAGTTCAATTTTGTCCATTATCAGCAAACCACCTAACCAACTTCAAAATATGCTTAGCATCAGCGCAAGATAAGCAGTCATATTTGTCTATCCCCCAATAAACTTACCCATAGCAGAAACGGAATTTGATATTAAATAGAAACAAGAAAGCTAACTCAGCCACCTATTACCAGCTTTGATCAAGAACCTGAAAAGCAGATTATAGCTCTGCTCTTTCAGATTTGCTAATTGCATAGCAGAGCTTTTTAAAAAAGAGCAAAATTTCATGGGAATTAAACCTCTGTGAAAATAACAACTATTAAACACATTTATATAGTAATTAACAAAAAATGAGCAAGTCATTTGTTGCACACAGTTTCTCCAACAGCTACCTTAATACAGCAAGTCACATATAGCTGTGTAAGAAAACTAGCGTACTGCCATCTAACCTATCTACAATTGCCTCCATCAAATCCCCAAAGAATGACATATAGTCTACTGGTTTCACTCTACTAAAACAATTCTAAATATACCCAGTACTTAATAACTGCAAATTATTAAGTGCTGACAAGGCTTTTCTTGGTATCACTACAGTGGAGGATTCAAACAGTATCACTGTATGTTAAATAAAGACTTTTCTAGCTCTAGATTCATGTGGCACAAAACTATTTAAATATACCCTACTACTTGTGAAATATTTTTGGTTTTGTATAAACCTGTTAACTAACAAACCTTTTCTTCAGAATTTTTAAGCTACTGATATGAAATTTGAATTTCACAAAATATGCATTGATCCTTTTAGTGAATGACTTCTGATCCTGCAAGGTTCTAAATACTTCAACTTTCACTGGCCTCAAAATTCTGTACAATCTATCTGGCATCTAGAATGAAGACAAACAGCAGTATTGTATTTGAAAGCTACAGAAGAAAAAGTTGATCTAGACTACAGAAAAAATTGAAGAGCCTATGCCTATTACTGAATAAATTGGAATGTGTTCTGATTAAATTCAGCCTTAAATTCTGAAAATACCATAAATTAATTTATTTGCAAAACAGTCTTCCTTCACTTTGGTCGCAAGATATAGATCAGCAGCTCGTAATTATATATCCTGAATACAGTATGTGAAGGCCTGTAAGAGCACAACTTGACAAAAAAAAAAAATCCAATTCTCACTAAATTTGAAAAAGTAACAAAACATTTAAGTGAAAAGCATAAGTGCATTATCCGTATTGCATTCTCAAATAATACAACCCGTACTTCAAGAATTTCCAACATCATCATGAACTTCAGACCTATTAAAAACCCTGCCAAACCAGTTTAGATTATTAACATCACAATTTTCCCTTTTTCTATTTATTTTAGTCTCATTCTTAAATGAAACAAAAAGAAGAGTTTTTTGAAGTTTCTATTCTGTCACCCTTATGTTTGTTGAAGTTCTTATTTAGTCTAATAGGAAACTCTGCAAAAAAAAGTTTATCTCAAAAGAAAAGCTTTCCCATCAACACGACTGCTACCACAAACGTTAACAGGACTGTCTGCTATGGAACTCAGTATTTCAGAAACTTCATTAAAATAGCAGCATAAATTAACTTATACCAATTTTTTTTATATATATATCCTAGATCATATCGAAGGCACTTTTAGACTTCAACTGTTTTCACACAGATTAATGCTGTATAATTAAAATTCAGAATAGTTTATAGTGTACTTACTTTAGCAATTTGTAGTAACACAATGCAGTGCTTTATTGATTCTACCATGCTCTAGGAAAACAAAAATGACAGAAAAAAAAAAACTTGCATTACTATCCTATAATATTTTGTATTTACAGGTATTTTTATTAGTTACGCAGAATATTAACTGAAATACTGAGTGAGAACTAAATGGACACTCACTTCTGTAGAACCCCTTCTTTCCCTTCCCCTTTTTTTTTTTCCAGAGACAAAAGCATAGCAGTAGAAAGAAGTTTCCAAAACCCACACACAACACAAGTTGTCAGGGTGAAATGGAAGTCAGCTTCAAACTTTCAGAGCCCTGCAAGCAGGTAAGCTGTCAAGTGAAGAGAGGCTGAGAGAGCTGGGATTGTTTAATCTGGAGAAGAAAAGGCTCAGGGGGGCCTTATCAATGGGCATCAATATCTGATTGGGATGGCAGGGTGTAAAGAAGACGGAGCTAGACTCGTCTCAGTGGTGCCCAGTGACAGGACAACAGGCAATGGCCACAAATCAAACTACAGGAAATTCACCTTAAACATAAGAAAACACTTTTTTTACTCTAGGGATGACCAAACACTGGAACAGGTTGCCCAGAGAGGTTGTAGAGCCTCCATCCTCAGAGTTACTCAAAACTCAACCAGATTTGGTCCTGGGCAACCTGCTCTAGCTGACCATGCTCTGAGCATGGGGTTGGACCACAGACTTTCACGGGTCCCTTCCAACCTCAACTATTCTATGATTTTGTGATTCTAAGGTGCTAGACATAAATCTGAATACACCACCAGAACCAGGCTGCCTCTGGCATCGCACTGTTAGACCTAATATGGATTCCTGCTTTTCTGTAAAAAGCTTTAAAAACTTTCCCAAGAAAATAAGGTGAATTTCAGAATCTATATATAATAGATATAAAAATTAAAGAAACTTACACTGGTTGTTTCTTTGAGACTTTCAATTTTCTGTAAAAGAAAAATCAAAATAGTGTGGTTAAAGACAGAATTTCCAGCATCTAGTTTGACCTAAATACTGTATAAACACTGTATTTTAACATTAAATTGGGGGAGGGAAAAAAGCAACGAACATGTTAAAGACGATTTCCGTATATAGACACAATTTTCATTTTGTAATTGACAAGAAAGAAGTCAAACTGATAATTAAAGCTTAAAGAGACAAGGTTAGGAATTTCTGAGCAATGACATACATATTTACCCATCAAAATCTACACTTCAGTTTTGCATAACATCAACAAAAAGAAATGCAGTATGAAGATTCACTCTAAGTTCAATTTGTATCCTTATATAGTGTACTGAATGGTGGCACATTCCAACAATCAATATTACTTGAAATTACCATCATTCAAGTATAATAAACATATGCAGTTAAGCACAGTTTAAAAAAATCACAGAAAATAACAGTGCACACATGTTCTTGCTCTTTCTAAGCCTCCAGTAAAAGTGCATCTGGAAATCTGCCTACTTAATTTTATCTAGAAACACTGGTTCATAAAGATTTCCTGTGTGGAATTGCACTTCAGGCATGCAAAAGGCATCTGCATGCCATTTTACACATAAGCATGACCTATCTAAGCAGCATATGCATCCTGTTGATGTCCTTGGGTCTGTCCGCAGAAGGGAAAATTATTAGATTGGACTCAGCACTGAACCTCTACTAATTCAATTAGAGGACCTCTTTGTTTTGATTAATATGAGTGTCTCATGTGACTTGAGTCACAGTCTTTTTGATTCTTAAATAATCAAAGTGCGTAAAGGAACTTCCCTCCCCGCCCTCCCCCAGCATTGCAAGCCAAATTCTACACCATAAGAGAGCAACATGCATCTATAAATCTACAGGAATGAATAGTTTCAGCTCGTGGATTAAAAAAAAAAAAAAAAAAAAAAAAAAAAGCAGGGATGGCTTCCCAGCCAATACCTGGGGAAAATTTTTTCAGTTATACTCTGTTCTATATACTATTCATAAGGATGCTACACATTTTCTTCATGATTAATTGGCAAGAGGTGGCCAAATAGCACCCAGCCTCAACCTTTTCCACTGGAAAGACTGGACCATGCTGATCTAGGAAACAGCACATCAGGGATGTTATATCACAAAGTTATATTATATCTACTTCTGCTGCTAGCAGAGAAATATGCCAACACCTAAAAATTCTTTTGTTTTGTTTTTGTTTGTTTTTCATGTCGCTACTACACTTCCAGTCCAAACTTTATCTACACATATTGAAAAAAGCATTTTAAATATGATGATGGCAGTGAAGTTTTGAGTCTTTTAGCACCAAAATAGAAAAGGCAATGTACCCAAACATACAGATCTTGTCAGATGAAAGATTATGCAGCTGAAATAAATCATTCCGTCTCAAAGCTTTATAGCCAACTGTAGGCAGCTGTCAGCAGTTTTGATTATTCTTTATCTATTTTTCCCCCAACATGTTCTAGAGTATTTACACACCAAATAAACTGGTATCTCACTCCCTGCACTGATATCATCTTTGCTGGAAATCTGAAAGTGATGTCAAGCCATATAATGTAATTCAGTCACACTGTTTTCCCTACCCACATTTGTAATTTCCCAAGCAATAGAGTAATTAAGACATTGTTATTCTTACACATAGGTACAGACAAAAGGGTAATTTGTCCAAGATCGCACTGAAGATCTGAGATGGGAAAAACCTCAGGACACCTGGTTTCCAAGGCCTATGCACAAATTATACAGTCATAATTTTTTCCTCTATGAAACGAATTCTTTGTGAACTGGCCAACTTAAGTACTAATAATATGCATTAACCCAATATTTTTCACATTTGTGCTGTATGGCTACCTTGCAAGAACACAGCACATGGAACTGGAATATTGTCTTTTTCATATGTACACAAAATTACGAGAACAATGGAGGCAAGTCAGACAGACTCAGTCCCTGGGAAGACCCTTCTAAGGAGTACCAGCCCTGTTCTTTAGGGCTAAGCAAACATCGATATGGAAGTGTCTGGATTTTCATGAGCAATGTGTTATTCTAGAATGGTGATGTAAGCAGCCATAAAATAAAGTTTGCGAACTCCCCCCCGTAAGATCTTACACAAACACACTATAGATATGACACTGGGAAGAGAAAAACAAACGGAGGATCACTAGCAACAAAACTGGCATGCTTACAAGAGTGGTTGGTTTGGAGGAGAAGTTAGGAGAATGCTTGTACCTCATCTCATCAATTGTACAGAACTACACTGCTATGTATACATGCTGCTACAATCCTTGTAACTTTATTCTTACTATCTTTTGTTTAAACTTGCATTAAAGTAAGTAATATAGATAAATTAGAAAATATAAAATTGTAAGGAAAATCATAAGTAGGTAAAAAGAGGTATGTGGAAGATAAAAACTATTACCAAAAAGATAAAAATCAAAGAATATAATTTACTACTAAAAGTTATCACAATTTTCTCTCTTCAACATCCCTACTCTTTGAAAACTGATGAAGATAAAATTTTAATAAGACCGTTTCCCTAGTTTTAGGTAATGAATACATGTATTTTCAAATGAAACATCAATTTCCTGCAGACTTACATTTGCAGAATGCAGCCACATGCTACATGTAATCAAATTGCAGGCTGCCACTGAAATGACTCCACCTACTTGCTGCATGTTGCACCTCCTTGACATCTGATTTTTTATGAAATCATTGGTGATCCAGTAGAAATCTAATTTTATTTCATTGAAAGTGATTTTTGCCTCAGTCAACAATTACGTGACTGCAGAGAGTTGGATCAGCTCGTCCAGCAAAGACAGGCAGCAGAGGCTTGCAGGGGCAGCCAACTCGTGGTCAGAATCGGTACGGTGCAAGGTGAATCCGTGTGCTCGGTCTTGGATTTACTTCACAAAAAGTAGTTGTTGTGAACCAAACAGCTTAAGCAGGCTACACTTCCCTCCAAAATCTTGTTAAGTAATGTCAGCTTTGTTCCAGCCTGCCAAACATACACCTCTTCACTGTTCTGATACTTAAGAATGCTTACAGTTTTATTCTCCTCGATATGTGTGGTCAAGATATAGTTTCACAAAACTGAACACAAAAGTTTACTTTGAGTTCTCATGAATATCATTGCTAACACTGTAAGAAAGCAAGGTCCTATCTTGTCTTCACCTTGAAACGCCAGTACCCTCAGATCACACATCTTCCTTTACTTCCTACGTAATCGGATATATACATTGTACTCCATTAGTAGATTCAGCAAAACTGGCAGCACTGCTAGTTATAGTATGTTTGCAAGACAATATGATCCCACTATACAGTGCTAGTTGTAGTTCTGCCAGGAGTATCGAAATAACACAGGTAATTAATGATAATCACAATATTTCTCAGTCTTCAAAATTCATCAAAGTCTACATCTGCACTATCTTCTTCAGACTTCAGCAGATTACCATGTCTCAGAAAGAAGATACCCAAGAGATCTTGAAGCATCTCGGAACACCTATACCCTATACCATTATCCTCCAAAGACCAAATATTCATAGAATCATAGAATCATAGAATCATACAGGTTGGAAAAGACCTCTAAGATCATCGTGTCCAACCGTAGATCATCGTGTCCAACCGTATTCTGTAACTAAAAAACAGCTCATCCAATGATCTGTACACCTGCAAAAACAATAGCTCAGGTTTTAAATGCCTGGCCATAAAGAGTTGCAGAAAACAGCACTCAGCTAGTTGGGAAGCATGTAACACTCAAATAAACAAATCTTGTTTCCTCAGAGGAAAAAACTATGTGTTGGATGGAAGTATCCTGCAGGTTACACTCAGCTCATAGTCCGATAGCTGAACCATACTTCATAGGAAAACCTCTTAGCTGCTTTAGTACAGGAAGAGACATGATCAAAAAAAGTGCTTTGCCAAGTCTTTTTCATTTTTAATAGAGAATAAATGGAATCTATAGTAATAACAACACTCATCAAGATTTAAAACCAGAGGAAGCTGACCTCTTCTAAACAAGCCTCCTGCTTTCTCTATAAAGTCAATCCGTCTGTTCCATAGATACCTTGCAGAGATAAAGAAAGAAATCAGCACAACATGCAGAAAGTCTCCAGGGATTAGAAGCACTGTCACAGGGAAGAAGAAAGTACTGCCTGATCTGCAAAGTAGCATCTGGAGGGAGGTCAAAATTGAAGGAGAACTCTTCCCAGTAAGATGCATCGAAGGAGAAATACAAAATCTTTAGATCTTACTCTTTTGGTCAGCTGTCTACAGATTAAACATGCTTACACAGAGAACGCTTGTACTTCAAAGTTATTTTAAAAGCCTGTACAAGCAAAAGAACTCCAGAAAGACCATCACTTGTGAAGTCCCTAAGATGCCACACAACACATCAAATAAGATGGATAACACATGAAAGGTCACAACCATTATAAAGAGTAAACTAATCACACAAAGCATAAAACTGTTTTCAAAACTGAAACCAAACACCAAGAGAACATCAGCTTGTTTTTCACAAGTGAAATTGGGGGCAGGGAGGGAACTCGGATGAAATACACCACTACTTTATGATATCAAAATTACTGCATTTGCTGAAAACAAACGCAACTCCTCAGTAATAAACTCTTCATAAGGAAATGTTAAATCCCTCCTTCACGCCACACAAATTAACATACAAAACCGGCATGCTTCTTAATGCCAAACCCACACCACCAAAGGTATGTGCTAGCCTTTCTTAAACATACTGATTGAACTCTGACCTACAAACTTGACTTTGAAATAGAATAGGAGGGGATGCAAAAAAATACACAACACAAGTTAATTGCAACCTCGCTAAAAAAGTAGTGCTCCCCACATAGCAAGTTATATTTTTGGCATCCTCAGCTAAGGTGAATGAATTATGGTATTCTCAGACTTCCAACATGTGGCATGCTAGTCGCAGAACTACATAGGATGCAGACTGATGATGTGAAATACATGATTCTTAGTATTTACTTTTTTCCTTCAGAATAACTTTGCATTCTGAAAGAAATTAAACATTAAACACTCATCCTTGTTAAAGATGAAAAAATAGCAAATTTAAGTTAGAAATGCTTTTGACAGAGGAGTCATTGTTTCCTACAGACTGAAACCTTTTTTAATGTTATGACACCCAGTATTACTAAAAATCCTGTTTACCACCTATTCACGACAAAAATAATGTTATCAGTTATTCAAATTGCTTTAAGTGATTTTGACAACTTGAGGAATACAAAAATAGACCAAGAATGTTTAAATTTTTATAGACTATAGCAAATTGATGCAATAACCATCTGATTAAACAAAATAAGCAATATTTAAGCAAAATGTACTTGCTTTTCTCTGTTCATCATCTTTGCAGTTCTGGAGTTTTTCATCAAAGAGCTAAAAAAAAAAAAGAGGTACTTGTGAAAATACTTGAAGTGTTATTTTTCCATATAAAATCAGCCAAAACCACCAAAATTTCAAAACCAAAAGCATTTAATAAGTATTTAAGTTATACAATCCTGGTATTATGACCCAAAGCAGTTTTTGCCTAGTATTTCTTCACAGCATTTGTGATGTAACAAATTTGTAACTAATTTCTCACATTATCCCATCCTGCAAGAGACCAAATCTCAGATCCTGGCTAGTTCCACAGCTCAGCCTGGCACGACTCTACCATGGTTTGAACAAAAAGGTGAGGTTAAGTGACAGAAGTGACACTCAGCAGAATACCTCAAACTGCCTTTCTTTTATTTCAGGAAAGATCTTTGGGGCATATAGAGTGCTTACCAAAACAGCCTCAACCCTTATCAACCCTTCCAGAATCACGTAAGATTTGTAGGCACTTCGATATATAGTGATTTCCCAGCATTAACTTCTATTTATTTTCTTAAAAGTGGAATAAGCAAAGTGAAACAAATTCTTACTGAAAAGTTTGCATGTGTATTTAACACAAGCTGAGCTAAAACAGTTAGAAGTTGCCTCCAAGAGCACTCCAAGGTGCACCTACAAATAACCATTAAGTACAAGTTGTTTGAGGAAGAAAAAAGATTAAGGGTAATGCTCAAAAGTTCATCACATCCAACCTTGCTCAGAAAAGCGGCTGTAATTTTTAGTAGGTGAGCTACAGTTCTTCACTCAACTGCCTGCCTAAAATCTACTCATGTATTCCCTTTCCCTTAAGAGCTGATTTCTGGTTGTAAAAAAAGACTGTAGTTTTGGTCTCTGTACATCCTCAGATTCGCTCTTCTTTCATTATTAATTAATTCCTATACCGCCTCCCCCGACTTGGCCTGAAATAACAATTAGAAGGTGCAAAGATTTAAATACCTTCCTTCAGTGAAGCATGCTAGATGGCTCTGGAGCAGAAGACAAAGCTAACTCCTGATAAAATCTTTGCAGTTTAGCTTTGAATTTTGTTTGCATCTCTTTCGCCTACCTCCATTTTTGTTGGTATGCTCTTCCCCCTCTCCTCCCTTCCCTGCAACTGAATTTCTGCTGAATATCTCACATGCAATACTTGCCCATTATATCAGGAAAAAAAAATCCAAACCAGCAGAACTCAAGCAATCTTAACAGCAATTTTAACCTGCTGAGTCATGGGAAAAAGTGTCCTTACCAGCAGCAAAAACTGTTTTTCTCAATAAGGTGAGTACTGAGAGATACGACCTCATAATTCCTCACCTTCCCACCTACTCTTAAAATACATGTACAAAGTGTAAAAGAACTGTATTTGTACAAAATTTCCACAGAATGTTTTCACTCAAGGATAAAGAACAGATTATCTATCACTACTGCAACAAAGTCTGAAACTATCTGCAACTGTAGTTATATATTACTTGACTAAACTTTCTCAAGGTAAATTCTAAAGTTCTATGAGCAATACAATGATTTAATTATGTTTTAAAATTAAACTTAAGTCATCTCTGCCATTTCCATGAAGCTATATACACAAAAGAATGTTTCAGCCACTGTGAACCATTCTATAAAACCTGTTTGAGTTATTCTAATATTCTAACCATTTTAACAATCCCAAGATCCATTCTAAGAGAAAGCCATTTTCAGCTTATTTCAGCCCTTAGCTTATAACTTCTAATTTTCATACTTCTAGTAAAAATCTCTTTATTTCAGAAGTAGTTACAAGTTATGTAACATCTAAGCTAGGGGAAAGAGAAAATAAACTTCTATCAGCAGCAAACTTCATATATGAAAAAGGTATGTTTTCTCCAGTTCACAGTCAGCTCAACCAGACGAGCTCTCTCTGCCTCCCACATTGACCAGAATATGTGCCAAGCATAAAACATGACTCTCTCCCTCTGTTGAGCTTCCTTTCAACCAGCCCTTGAAAACCACATGGACAAGCAGACTCCCAATACAGTAAAAACACCAGTTAGTTACCATACCTTCAATTGGTCTATCAAGATCTGTAAGTAAGCATCAGCCTCGGTAAGTTTCTTGTCAAAATCATGAACGCTGGGAACAAATCCTGAATCCACACCCTAGATATAAATAAACAAATAAAAATCAAATATATAATTAGCATTTCAGAGGAGGAAAACAGATAACAAAAATATGGTTTTGCCTGCCAACTGACTGATAAAATGTTGCCTTGCCTCTCACCCTGCCATGTGCAAACACAGGCACACAGCTGAGCACAGTTGTCTTCTATTTGCAGCTAAATCAGTAACAGTAAATTGCTACACATTTCCAGTGGGGGTATAATCATCACACACCAGAGTATTTCATAACTTATGATTGAACAAATCCCCTTACATTACAGTAATTAAAGTTTCTTTGGAAAATATAAAGAAGAATTCAAGTTTTTCTGAAGACTGTCTTGTGGTTCCATATTCTTACATTTCAGTTAAGGAAGACAAAACCATACCAAATTGGATGACTGCACTTTTCACACTTCAGACAATATTGCTCAACTCACAGCTTCTTAGCTAAGAACTGAACTAATGAGTGCTCAATCTCTTCTTAAATATGGACCCACCTTTGAACTGAAAAATTCAAAATTATTATTCCTGGTTGCCCTAGTTCCTTTACAGCTATAGTGATTTGCATCCTTGTCACTATATTTGATTTCTTACATTTTGTTGCACATATGCCAACAAGGACAAAGTATCAGTGCCATGAGAATGATTACTTTTATATTTTCTTGCTTGCAAATTTGTTTCCCTTAATAATGTAAGGCTCAAAGCACGTTTCTGCATATAACATAATCCTTACCTTTAAACTGATAAACCATGTATTTAAAGACCTGAACAAACTCCCACTGGGTTACCACATCTTTAATTACAGGAAAGAAAAGGGAGGATTCCTGAAATTGATTACTTCTGGCTTCATGCACATATGCTATGTAAACACATTTAAGGTTTATTTATGTAATACCTTTAATGCAAATGGAACTGCAAGACAAATATTGAAGGACTCTCAGCTTAAAAAAAATTTGTACAATGCAAGTTAAATATATAAATATATCATGAAAGATAAAGAAGCAAACATCAGTTATAACAGAAACATAATCCTGAGAACATCACAGCAGTGACAAGACTTTCCTACTAGCCTAAATACTTTCACCCGTATTCACATTGATCTAAAATACGACATCTTCACTTCAAACTCTTGTGAAACTATCGACTGTGCTGTTTTGACTGTTGAGAATCTCAAGAGTCTTGAATGTGTAAAGATCAGCCAGTGGGGAAAAAACATTTCGTATGGGGGAAGATGGGCAATCCGTATTTGTAAAATTCCATATTAGCATAACGTTTTCTTTGACATTGTTTGCTCTGTCAATACAGACAGTTATCAAAAAGAAACTAATAGGCAGAAGGGAGCGTCCTCTCAACCAAGAAACTTTTGACACTCCCTCAAACTAGTCAAATTTAAATTACAGTGAAACTAGATCTGAAACTGTATGAAATCAGTATTCTATTTCCTTGTTGAAAACAGAATTGTCTGTACAGCTAGCAGCCAATACCATCATTTTAGCAAATGGTCTAGCATGAGTTAAAAAATTCTGGAGGTCAGGTTTCATACACCAAAACTGCATGAACTATACAGAAAATTTCTGCTGAAGATACTATAGAAAGAAATATAGTTTATGGTGCAAATTATTTGTATGCTACATCAAAATGCTGATTTTTATTTCAGTCATCAGTCTATGACTACTAATATGTAACAATCTGCTATTTTCAGTGGTGGCTTAAAGATAAAATGCCATTCTTAAATTTCAGCCTCTTAGCACTAAGGGAAAAGCTGATTAAAACATTTAGTGTTACAACTGAGCAGACATCCACATCAAACAGAGTGAAAACTGTGACCTAAAAAGTTCCACTAGAAAGTTAAAACTTCAATCAACATAAAGAGAAAGCCATAAAACCAAGTATAGTGTCAAGCTCATCACATAGCACAGAAATAAAACACAAAAATAATTTAGAAAAGAAACACGGGTACTTAAAGCTGTACCACTTCACTAGTTTGCTCTTGGTTTGTATAAAGACAATTTAGATGAAATTTGATAACCTACTGAGCAAATTTACTAGTCTGTGTTATATGAGATTAAGTTAATAATGTTAAGTTCTCACCTAGTTTTAAAATTGAAAAACAAAAAATAACTGGAAAGTCAAAAATATCAAGATTAGCAATAGCACAGAAAAAAACACTATAAATAGCAAACGAAATGAATCAATATTTCAAACCCAGCAGTAATTTAAAAAAAGCAGATACACAAAGTGCAGATTTGCATAACAAATCCTTATTTCTTCATTATCTGGTTACCCAAAGACCCAGTAGAAGGAAAAAAGGGGTCCCGTTCTCTTTCTTCCCCTTTCTTCCCTCCCCTGCCACATAGGAAATGAGGCTTCAAAAGAAATGGGTGAGCAGAGTTCATAGAATGGTATTTAACAGCTTGTTAAACATGCAAATTAGGAAACTCCACATCTGAACTCGCAATCAAATCTTTATGAGAAACTTGTATTTTATGCTGCTACCCATTCATAAACTGACAAAAGACGCTGCCTGCAGGTATTGTTGAACCTCCACCCTTGGAGGGCAGAGTTGAAAACTCAACTGGATTTGACCCTAGACAACCTGATCTAACAGAAGTTGGTCTCACAGTGAGAAGGGGCTTGGACCAGGCGACTCCCAGAGGTCTTCTCCAGCTGAAGTTATGCTGTGATTCTAAAATAAGTATCTTCAAATTACAAAAAAGAATAGGAACCCAGACTATTTTAGATCTTCAGAAATACACTGTTTCTTTGCTACTGTCAGTACCAATCCAAAGTAATATAACCTGTTTTTCTATTGAATAACTAGATCTATCAGTAAGTACATTTTATTTCCCTCAAATGATGACTACTCAATGTTCATGTAGGCTTTAAGGAATTAACAGATTATATTACCAGATGAAATAGCTGCAGAAGCAAGTAATTTATATAACTTCTAGTCTACCCACCACCTCTCAAAACAATGCTGGTCTGGGATTGAGTAAAGAACTCTCATGCTAGGAGTCCTGCAAAATTATTCCCTTCATACACAACCCTTTTTTTGGAGCAGGTAAACAGGAGGGCAACAACAAAATATAAACCAATTAAAAAGACATATTATGAGCCTTACTCCCATTACAGAACTGCTAGCACTAAGGGAATTTATATGTTGTTTCCTTGTCCTCCAAAGGAGAAGTCACACATATCACTAATGCATTTGTATTCAAATAATATCACTAATGCATTTGTCCATGCTGAGAAGTAATTCCAGCCTAATTTAAACTAGTTCTATCAAACCAGGATGGGATGAAAAGATTGCATCATCCTTAGAAGCAGCATACCAGAAAAATTCCAATGTATTTCTCAAATAAAAGCATTACAATAATGACCTCTGTGGAAAACAAACAGTAATGAAGGCAGGGAAACAACGAAAAAGATAGAGGCAACAGCGAAGACTTGACAAGAGCTGTCCTTGTAGAATAGCTTTACTGCGGGAGGAAAAGAGAAAGCTGTACAGAGCAGACTTTCTTATCTTTTTGAAGATACTTATGCTATATTCTTCATCTAATTAGGATTCCAAGTCCAACAAAAAAATCTTGTGGAAGTTAGTTTAAAGAAGTGAATAAGAGTGTTTTCTCGCCATTCGCAATACATCATCAGAAACATATGACCTGCCTACAGCATGTTTGATTTTGTCGACTAGGACATTGCCTGTAAGAACCACTGATAGAAAACAGAAGAAAAACAGGTGCTGGCACCTGGCCTTTTTATTTGTGGCAAAGAGAACCATATTTTTTTCCCCTGATTTTTAAGCAGTATTTAAAGCACAGAATGTAAATGTCTCAAAATAAGTTTAAAAACAAATGTATGAGTTCTGGAAGGCATATGAGCCTTCTGAACAGTCAGAATATTGCACTTCTATTAAAAAAAAAAAAGTATTTCTGCTTTGCAAAACACAAAATGCTTAGCAAAGACTGTGTAGCTATAGATATTATAAGGTCTTCTAGGAAAATAGAAGGAGTTAAAAAACCAGAATTATTTACATACTGATGTAAAATTCTGTCTTTAAAGCATAGGTTACAATCCTGAAACCTCACAAATACTATGTATATCCTAGAGTCCCATTCATTTACCTACATGATTTATTATGGATGTAGATAATGCACAGGCGCTAACGCACTTATTCACTATCATAGTTACTTTGTTAAGCAAAATCTGAAAAAGGACAGCATGCCTCTTAACTCTATGCCCTTCCACCAGCACTTGAAACACATCTATATTGGATATATTCTTAACCTAAAATAACCTGTTCTTAGTTTTATGCAAGCACTCTTGACTTGAAAGACTAGAAAGGCAGTAACAATATAAGATACTTAAGAGAAACATATAAGAAAGTTTTACTCTATCTTTTATTCTTGTTTGCAGCTTTAGAAAGGTCATCAAAAACCCTGGTTAACGTGATACTAAGTGAACCGCTACTAGCAACAGAGTTTCACAAACACTTTACACCAGCATAAGTGAAAGAGAAACAAATCAGTTCGCCTGTTGTTTATTCTCACCCTTACTCTGCTTTCTTTTGAGTCAGCATAAAAATCTACCTTGCCACATAATCAACTCAATGTGGAAACTAATCCGGGTTAAAACTAAATTCAGAAAGGGAGGGCAGCAGGAAAAGTAATTTTAATTTGGGCCAGTTCTGAATCCAGTTCCAAATTCGGCTATTCTTGCCACACTGCCTCTTTGCTTTTGCTCGGAGAAGCGAGACAGGACTGCTTCCAGCAGCAGTACCAACTCTAAAGTATTGGTGAAGCCACAGTGTAACTCTTAATATTTAAGCCATTGTATCACTCTTCACAGCAACCATCCCCGATCCACTTCTTAGAATACAGTTTTCTTACCCTACTATTTGCTACTTATGAAGTAAACATCTTATTTAAATTTTGGAGGTATCAAGCTACAGAGCAATTTATTTTTTTAATTCCTTTCACTTTTATGGTGGTAAGAAACGGCCCACCTTTGTACTGACAGTAATTTCAGTTTCTTTGTCTCTACAGTGAGTCCACTTAGAGGCTGAAATAGCTTGGGGCATTACCTGAAGGGTTTTCATAAGTTTGGGCAGGAAATCCTTTGTAGCCTGCAAGTATTTAAAGACTCTCTAATGTGGATTATCACTGTCATATCTACTCAGAAAGCATGCAAGACATCTTATTTGTACAATATGCAAGTTTCAGCTTTGTATTTTTATTTATTTTTTAAATCAAGTTGGTAGTTAGTTGTCGTTTATGCAATTTGCAACAGCCTCTTTAGTTACCACTTCAAGACACTTACCAAGATACTCTAGCAGTACTAGAACAGCAGAGGGGGAAAGTACATTTCAAGACATGGGATTTAAGGCAAGAATGAGTGTGAAAGCTTCAGCTAACAGGAGGAAGGGGGGGGGGGGGGGGGAGACAAAAGAGAAAAAAAAAAGCAAAGCTCATCCCTCCAGCTCAAGGTGACCATGACTCCTACAGATAGGATCCTAATACTACCAGAATATGTGCACACATTCAGCCATTTAGAATTTTAAAATTTATTCAGTTGTTTACTGAATTCCCTTAAGGCAGGAGAAGAGTATAGTTACTGGTGGTTTTTAGGTAGATTCATATTTTAACAGCAGTCTTGCACTTTTCAGATCGAAGAAGAAAGTTACTGTGGTCCTAAAAGACATGAGTTATCTTCAAGGGGTTTTCACATGGGAGAATTCCAGAGCCAACAATTCCATGTAGCACTAGGGTGCCATTTGAAAGACGGACAAGGAAAGCAGGACATTTATGCTAACAAGAAGACTAGAAGCACTTCCTGTCTGAATGGGATTGCTGGTTGACATAAGATGCTGGTGAGGAACAAAAGAAAATTTGAGATAACTTATCACCCTCCTACCTCTGCCCAAACAAACAAGAAACCCAAGCCACAATATACCTTCACCCCATGCACACCCTTCCCCTTATCTCTTGTGGGTATGAAGCAACAGATGTGCTGCCACTGCAAAGCCACTGACCTGGTAATGCCACAACAATAACATCTTGGGAGGGGTAAAGGGAAAAACACTGGTGGATTCAGAATGGTACTTCCAATACTATTGCACCATCTACTATTCAAGGACTTTTCAATAGACAAAGCTAATACTAGAAGAAGTAGGCATATTTTTAGTAATGCCTTTAATATAAGAACATACAAAAACACAGCAGGCAGAAAAACAGACTTTAGTTTCAAAATTCAGAGAAATCAGATTACAGACATATCTGAAATGTTTCCTCCCTATTCTTGTTTCATTTGAATACAACATTACTAATTGTCATCCCTTTGGACAGCTAGGATCCCTTTACTCATTCTATATGTTTACAGACTCAGTTCTTCCTCAGTTCCTTGACTGTAACTCATTCTTGCAACTTTAGGTTGGGAGCAGGGGGCGAGGGAAGGTGTGTTTAATTATTTTTAAGTGTTTCAAAAACACTTCCATTATAAAGACTGAAGGACAACACAGTAGGACATTTAGGCAAAAAATAAAATTAGCAAGACTAATCAGACTAGAGAACACACAGACACCACTTCACCTCTCCACCTCGCACTAATTCCTCGTCCTTTCTGATTTGGTTCACACAACACACGAACTACCTAGGTTTCAGAATACTTTCTCACATCTAACAGATGTCTGTTTGACACTAGGAAGAAAACTTAATCAAAGTCTGACTTTCCAAACTTGAACATCCAGTAACAGAACAGGCAGACTGAAAGCGGCATGAAAATCTAAAAAAAGACTCAGAAAAGATGTATCATTGTGGAGAAAAACAGATGCATAAAGGTTTTATATGACAGATAACCGCGTTTCTGTTTGCGACAGAAACTAAGAACCTAAGAAAATACCCTTACAGAAAATAATCTCTGCACAGCACTCAAACCCCCATCCATACCCGTTGAGCCAATAATCCTCCCAAAGAACTCATTTGACTTTATTGTCCAGTTAAAAAGGAAAGCAAAAGAACATCAAGTGCATGAAGTGGCGTTTTGTTTTAAATGTTAGTTGAAGCCAAGGCGTGTTTGTATACAACGGGCTCTTGTAACCGGATGAAAGCATCCCTCCAGGCGCGCAGGGCGCACAGAAACTCGGCGGCACTCCGGTAAGGAATCAAAGCCACTCCCGCAGACTCCGCGAGTCCCCCCGCGCAGGAAATCCGTGCCCGCCTTCCCTGCGGAGCCCCGCTCCCCAGGGGGCTGCCTAGCGCCGATCTCTGCCGCCTGTTCCCCCGAGCGGCCGCCCGGGCGGGGCGGGGCAGGGCAGCGGCCAGAGCCGCTCGGCCGCCGCGGGGAGGAGGAGGCAGCGCTCGGCTTCCAGTCAGGGAGGCGCCGCGGGGCTGCGGCGGGTTGGGGACCTGCCCCAGAGGGGGCACCCGGCAGCCCTGGCACCTGCCACCCCGTCCTTCCCTCCCCGGTACTCACACCGGCCATTCCTCCGCGCGGTGCGGCGAGGCGTGCGGAGCGGCGGGGCTGGCTAGCCGCCCGCCCGCCGGGCCCCGGCAGCGCCGCCTCCGGCGGGGGGAGCAGCGGCGGCGGGGCGGGGAAGAGCGCCCCGCCGGCGGCGGCCACAGCCCCGCCGCTCGCATCACGAATAAGACGGCCGCCGATTGGCCGGTGGGGCGCGCCCCTCCCTCCGGGGAATGGCGGTCAGCGGGAGGGGGGACACCCCGTGAGGGCAGGCAGGCGGGCCGGCCGCGGCGAGGCTGGGAGGGCGGGCTCAGCGCCGCGCGTCCTGTCACTGAAACAAAAGCCGCTGTGCGGAGCAGGCCAGGCCCCGCGGCCAAGTGGCGGGGCGGCGCTGCGCTCCGCTCCGTGCCGGCCCGGGGTGCCCGGAAGGCGGCTTCGGGGTCACCCCCTCAGAGACACCGCTGGCTTCAGCAGCGGCCGAGTCGAGAGCCCGCTCATAAAGTCCAACGGGAACCGAGGGGTTCTGCTTGGAGAGACACCCCGTGCTCGGCCCTGCAGGCAGCCTCCGTTACTTCAGCCCAGCCTCGACAGAGCTTGTTCGTGCCGCTGCACATCCCACCCGTGAGGCACGAGCGCCCTGCAGGTGAACGGCAGTCGAGACCGCTCTTCCTAACTCTCGAAAGGAAGGTATTTTGCAAGGAGGTATGGTCTTGCTCCCTTGTTAAATCAGTATCTGCTCAGCAGCTCGTGTCAATGAAGGTGGCGAGCCTTGGCAGTTCCTGAACTGGGGTGTAAGTGAACAGTTTTCCAGCCAGTCTAAAAATAAGGGCTTCAGAAACAAAAAGGGTACGTGACCGGCACATTGAAGAAGGTTCTTGAAAATGAATGGCGAGCACACAACAGTGTCCCACGAGGTATTACGTTCAATGCTCAACATATTTGAGAGGGATGAGGATATGTTTCTTAGTAATCAGTTCTAGATTTTAAATCATTCCCTCATAACTGAGGTTTTTTTAACTAAATATGCCTTACTTATTTGAAAAACTCCTGGAACATGAGCAGGTTATGTAACAGGAAACAGTTCCATTATTAGCTGCAATCATGAAATCTGTGTCTGCCAATAAAACTACGATCACAATTTCTAGAGAGCGTGGAAGTGTACATTTTAATAAAACCGCAGTGTATTCTGGTGTTTCATTTCTGTACTCTGTATCTCCAAGCCATAAAAAGTCTTCCAAGTGGAGAAAACTGCACAGATTACTTTTACTTCATTTCAGACCCTAAATAGGACTGCTTACGTTAACCTTTCATTTTGTTTCTCCGAGGAGAGGATGGGGAAAGAGGCATCCCTTGGGAGGCAGCTCAGCCCTTCTAAATCCATATGTTGTCCTCTAGATAATCTCTGTCTCCTCACACCCACTGCAGAGCAGAGTTTTTCAGTCTGCGGTCAGCTACTGTGTCCAGATGGAGAGATTACTTCTAAAACATCCGTGACATGTTACTAGGGATACAAAGCTGATTGTCAAACTTGAATTTTTACCTAGGGATCTGCTATCCACTAGAAAATTTGTAGTGGTCTTTAACAAGTCAAAAAAGATTGAAAGCCACTGTTTAGCAGGAAATTAAAGTAAATTGACTGAGATAGCACAAGTGCCTAAAGTTGGATGGGATAAATTCAGGCTTGTTCTAATTCTTTAGATTGGGCAAATGTCATCTAAAGCAGTCTTTATAAGCTGCTTCTCTTTCTGTGATATTAGGGATTTTAATGTATCTTTCTTTACATAGTGTCGGTCGTTAAGAGACCTAATTCTCTTGCCGTACTCCAAAAGCATACCAAACCTTTACTCAACACAAATAATGAATACCTGTTTTAAGATTTCTACACTGTCATCAGACACCTTTGTGGTACAAATCAAGTATGAGAAAATCCCTTTCATGAAGAGTTTGGGTTTCTCTCCAAGGCAAAAATAAAGGATTAGCAAGCCTTATAGACATGTCCAAGTCTAGAACATTGCCAGAAACTGTCCTTAGATAACCACTGCCAAGAACCATCCTCAGTCCAACATCTGTTTTCAGAACCAGAAAACTACCAATATCCAGCTTACACAGTGGATTCAAACATAAGCTATTTACCATTTTTGTCATCCAGAAAGAGGTTCAATGCTGCCATCTCATTTTAATTTCAAAATTAGGTGGAGTACAAGCACACAACAGGCTTCCAGATGTCTCATTCTGCTTGACCCAGAAAGGACTAACTCCCAGTTTAACAACAACAACAAAAAAGAACTAAATGTGCAACGATCAGTCTGGAACCACCAATTAAAAATATGAGTTAATAAAAAGAAGTCATATGCTGACCTTTCACTATGGTAAGACAAGAAAATAGTAACAGAAAGACTCGAACCTAATCTTTGGTACCTATACTGATGTCAAGCTGTATCTGACTGTATAGGCCGTTGAACAGGCAGATGTTATACAAAATATGTTTGATATCAGCAGTCATGCCATTGCTTTGAAAAAAAGAAAGTAAAACAAGTTAAAAGTGAAAGTGAAACTTGCCTGAAGCTGGAGGGTATGGCGAAGAATGGTGTCCTCTAAAGCATGAATCCACTTCTCTCTCTCATCAGCATCTCGAGCTGAAAAAGTATTCAAAAGATATTGTTAAATTATACGCAGCATACTAAAAGCCATAAGCAAGCAGATCTGATGTCCTCACTAAATATGGAAATTAAACCATACCATCTTTGTTAAGTCACCAAGGACATAATTCCACAGTTGTCTTAATATCCTGTTTATTTTTTGGTGGTTACAGCTCCATAGCGTTATTGTGTTTATCTACTCGATGGTAGTGGACAGATGTTTTAAATAATCATCCATGCAAAAAGCTTTTATGCTTTGATAGAAATTTTATTCTACTAATGACCCTGTACCATATATGTCAAATAAAAAAATTTAAAGGTAAATATAAAAATATGATAAATACAAGAAGAGCTCTGCATTATTGCTATTTGTGATTATCTGTCCCTCGTCCGTCTTTAGGGGCATACATAAGGGGAGCGTTTGCACAGACATTCCTCACTTAATTCATTAAGTCATTTTTAAATTTTCTTAGTTACGAGAAGCTGTTCAACCTGTAATAAATTATCCAGTAGTTCTACTTAAGTGTGGACATAGTAACTTTGAATAAGTTAGCCTTTAAGGTATGGATTCATAAGACAGGACAAACACCGACTCTAACAGGTCACCAGTGTGAATAATGAAGCACAAAGAATAACCTGAAATATATAACCTGAAATATATAATAAACATTTTTTAAACTCAAGACAATCCTTCTCTAAAACTGAATAGAACCCGAATCATATGTTAACAACAACACATACAATAATATTTTCATACTTCTGCAACAGACCACCATACAGTTTTAATTAAGAGTTCAAGTCAGGAAGCAATGACAAAAGAAGATGATTATGCTTCTCAGTTGCAGACAGTGATAGTTAAGAAAGCAATATATTAAGTGATGATTAAAGGAGGCAGTGGATGGCTTTCAGGACTGGGGAGACAAGGAAGAGAAGAGGAGCTGGAGAAGGAGGATGAACAGATCAAAACAGATCACGGACTATCATCGCTTTTTTTTTTTCTTTTTTTTCCCCAATACTGCTTTTCTTCCCCCGTACCCCCAGTACAGACACGTCACCTTTACTTTGCTAGTTTGAGAGAGTTCCTTGCTGTGCTCTAAGAGTGTTACAGGAGCAGAGTCAGTGGACTTCAGGTGAAGAAAGAAGAGAAAAATACACAGTCATTAAATAGACTGTAAACAAACTGGCCCACATACAGATTTAAAATAGGTATTGACAATTGTTTCTAGTTCCTGATTCAAGTGGAAGATATTTAAAAGAAACAGGAAGCCTGCTAAAAGCAAGGAAAACTTACGTGAGCTAGCACCTATTATGAAACAGAGAACTAAGATCCCTATCTGACATTGTTATGGAGTTCAGAGGAAATCTGTAAGTTATTATACTGAAATGTACTCTCTAGCCTCAAAATGCTTTGTTTTCTATGTTCCCTTTTTCACTCTTACGTTTCCATTGCTTTTATTCTTTGGAATTCTGCAGCTCAAATCCATCCATACTCAA
This sequence comes from Calonectris borealis, assembly GCF_964195595.1. Classification (NCBI taxonomy): domain Eukaryota; kingdom Metazoa; phylum Chordata; class Aves; order Procellariiformes; family Procellariidae; genus Calonectris; species Calonectris borealis. Next base: position 7,669,853 of record NC_134319.1, read on the forward strand.
AACCACCACAGGTCTTCCAAATATGTTAAATAAACCCTCCTTTAGAAAATTATTTATTACTTTTTCACACATCCATTCCTATAAAGGGTATTTTATTGGCCAGAGGAAGGGATGAGGGAAGGAGAATCAAATCCACAGAAGAGTCTCTCTCTTATGCCCCCCTGCCTTTAGGAGGAAGAAGCTGTAGATTTTTCTAGACTCCCCAAAGAAAACCCTATCAATATCAAGATAAACATACTGCATTGTTTACTTCAGTATATATACACTAATCATGTGAAATTAACAAAACCATGAGGAAAGCATTGACAATTTATGTGTTTCTGAGAAATACATAAGAATGTCTTTTTAATAGAGAAACTTGCTCAGAGTCTAACTGATGAGGAGGCCTCACAAAATAGTGGGGCAAAACTTCCATTACATGCAAGGTAAAAGTAAAAGCCTAGTTTGAAATCTAGCTAGTTTTTTAAAAAATACATATTTTCCGAGTTCCAGTTACGACAAGTCAATCCCTATCATTGTTCTTTTAAAATAGTAAAGTGTGATCAATTGCCACAGGTATTCTGGTAATGATACCATTAACCCGCACAAATAAAAACTACATATAAGGGAAAGCGACTACCCAAAGTGCTCTCATATGCACAAAGGAAGCCTGTAGGAAGAAGTTAAAGTAATTAAACGTTACTTGGAACAGTAGGTAAATAACTTCCCTGCAGGAACTACAGCAAGTATTAAAAAGCTGGATTTTGCCATCTGTAATACTCTCAAAAACTCATTAGAAAGAACTCTTAACTTACAGGGGTTCCTTCTACTAGTTCTCTATATATTTTAATTGAAAAGCTGAAGTAGGTGCTGAGGACAAGTTTATAATGCAGTGAAACTAGACAGGATGAAGGGATAGAAACCCTATGAATTCTGCCCAGATGACTGCATTAAGCCAAATATATTTTGCAATGTGCAAATTATAATTTTTCTTTTCACATTGTGTACACACATGCACACACAAGCACCCTGTTCTTTTTTCACAGCATAGCTTATGCTTTAACGCTAGTTTCAATTCCTGAATTAGTCAATTAGAATCAGGTATATTTTCCTCTGACAGTAATTTTAATGCTTATTATAGCTTCTTTGGTTCTGCTTACCAAGAACAGGCCCCTTTGCCTAGTCCTGACAGACATATTAATCAAGCTTATGCTTCTTACACCAGTCATCACTGAACAGTAAACATATAAAGTTACCTGTGTCATTAATCTATCAGTACTTCAAATGTATCAATACTTCACTTTTTCGAATGTGTGTTCAAAGTGGCGGTGGTTAACATATTTCAATGTGTGTAAGGTTTCTTGAGTTTGTTTTCTGTGTTTTTTTAATCAATCACCTCCCAGTCCCAAAGAACATCTTACTGGGGAACTGGGGTAGAAGTCACTGAGGAGCTAGTAAGTAATTCATGGGATACAAAAATCCTGTGTTCACGTTTTTTGCCCATGATTATTTAAACTAAAAAAGGAACAATTAAGCTACAGACCAGTGAATTAATCCTTGTATTGCAACAGACTTCCTATGACCTTCCATACTGCCAGCAAAAAGAGGTCACTGTATTAGTTAAATACTAATCTCAATATACAGTAGCCCATTAATAAAGGTTATCACATTAAGACTTGTATATGAAGCACTAAGAGAACAGAGAAGGCTTGCAGCAACAGGGAAGACCTAGAAACCAACCAATCAGTGCAGTTCAAAAACTGAACTGACTCTCCCATGCTCATAAATAAACTAAACTTTTAAAGCTTCTATTCCTCCAATAGTCCTTTTTATAGCTCTTTCTACCAGGGTTCAGCAGAAGGAAAAAAGCTGTATTTTTTCCTCATATACTGGACATTGCAAACTTATGGCATAACATGATCAATCCTTAGGTAGAACACATGAATCTCATCAATGCTGCTACTAAGACAAAGTCTCGGCCACAATAAGTCCAGGAACTGCCATGAGAAGACTGCTTACTGCACGGAAACACACAGCATTGTAGCCTTTTAAGCACTCTCTGTTCAGGACACTGGATTAACTTTCAGACCATCCAGCACAAACAGCAGATCCTCCTGGCTCTCCTCCATAAACTCTTTTAAGAAAACCATGGAGAAAACAGTAGGATGCAGTTTTTAGTAAAGGAAGCTGCGAGAAAAGTTATGTTAAATCTAATCAAAATGGCTGCTGTAAGATTAGGTGCAAGTAAAAGCTCTCTAATGGTAAAAGCAATTTAGAACTGAACAGCTGCCAAAAGATCACTGATGAAAAAAAATCAATGGGAACATTCAAAAAAGAGATTAGCCAACGCTCTCAGAAACAATTTATGGGAAAAATCTACACACAATGGTCAGAGATCATTATCCATCCATCTGTAGGGAAAGCTAGATATCCAAGCCGTTTTTCATTTAAAGAGGGCAACTTTGGCCAAAGAAAAAACTCTAATATCTTTTCAGCTAAAAAGTTTGTGATGCACGCTACATAATATCCACTCTGCATCAGCAAATGCTGAAGCCTTTCTTCAGCAGGCAGGGGACAAGAACACCTTGCTTATTAGTCCTGTGTTCCTGTCTCAAGTACCCTGAAATCACTCCAATCTTCTTCATGATTTGATCATGCTCCATTTTAAAGTTAATTCCACCCCCATCCCCCAGTTCCTATGGGAAATCTACTCCAGAATTTCTTTCTGCCACATATTTGGGATAAGGCAATTATTATCTAGTCCAAGGAATTTCACTAGTATCTGTGCTTATATGAAAATGGAGGAATGGTCCCTCCCGACACAAGACTTCTAGAAAGAGAAGAAGGGTAGGGGGCAAGAAAGAGAAACAAGTTACATTTTCCTAAGCTGACTCTAGAATAACAGTATTACAAAAGACAAATAAGAAAGACTGAGATATCTACATGAGAAATATCTGGCATTTAAAAAACATAAAGTTGTTACTTCAGCTGTTTATAAGTGATTCAAATGTTTTTACACTAATTGGAAAAAGAAATTAAAGAGAGGAGCCCACTACACTACATGAATATTCACTGTCTGATGGGTTAATGCGATAGTCACCTTGTCAGCTGAAACGCAAATTGTACTAGGGCATCAGCTATCCACAAAAACATGCATACTGTCTGCAGTTGAGAAACAGTCCCTGTGCTTATCCCTATTTTAAGTGCCAGAATCATTAACTCAGTTTTTACTGCAATTTACCAGTGAACATTTGCACATGGAACCAGCTAAATCCACATAGAGCTATATATTCACTGCTGTATGCAAGAGGTTGGAATCATTAATGGCTGAAACATTGCAAATTTACCATGATTATGTCAGTTAAGCTACTGTTACATTTTTCTAGTAGAACTAGTATTTATGAGCTAGATTACAATTTGTTCCCATACGCTTAACCTTTCACTCCTCTGTGTGTATAGCGCATCCTTCAAAAGGTACCTGTATAATTTATTGTGACATCTCAGGCATGTCTGAGACAACCACAGGGTACTTAACACAATCACAGTCCTATTTATGACTAGTTCAGAGAAGCACGCTTGAAAAGTATGTAATTGGATTACAGTGAGATTTAATATGATAATAATATTTTTAAAGACATGCATTTTTTGCCATCTGTCTGGTTGAGCTCATTCATAAGATACTTCAACATCCATTTTTTAATAAGAAAATTTTTGAAGTCTTTCCTAGAGGAGGTACAAAGAAAGAAAAGCAATTATTTTACCAAGGAGAAAATTATACAATGAAAAAAAGTACTAAAGACAAGAATCATTGCTTTTACAGAGAAATTTCTGTAATTCAGAAAAACGATGTTTTACAATTCCTAAAATAGTCCCTTATCTCTGAATTTCCCAAACTGCCAAGTCAGATATGGCAGGGATTTTAAAAAGTTCTATTCTATGAGGATAAGGCGGCAAATGAAATGCAACTACATTAAATGCTCTCAGCCTCTATTAATTTCCCAAATAGAGAATAAATTTTGTAATTTAGAGTTTTTATAATATTTACTTTGTCATGAAGAGATTATATGTGTTTATATAATGTATACCAAATGTTAAAGTACAGCATAAAACAGATTACTTTTTCTAGCCTAAGCTTGATAGCATCTAAAGATTAGATGTAAACAAGTTTAACAACTCTGCTCCACGATACAGCATTTACCACTAGCATTTCTAGGTCATGCACAGCAGTACTTGGAAGACAGAATATACAAAACATATCACCTCAGAATTAGCATCCTGGTGCTTTTTTTTTTTCCTACATGGGCATCAGGATGAAAAAAAAACCTCAAGAATTAGTTAAAAAACTAATTACTTATTATCACTTACACTACATTACTTATAAATAACCATACTGTGACAAAGTGAAATGCATATTTTATTTTCATTCATTGTGACCTACTTACAGGCAGAACTCAGTAAAAAAAAGTCTATTACACCCACAGAGTCAATAAAGTCAATTATGCAGCCTTCATTCTGACAAAACTTCCACTGATTTTTATGCAAAATTCCTGCATTTTCTCAGCCAAATGCAGAACTAATGTAGTGTCTTTACACACAAATAACCAGGTGATAGAAGTGAAATTCTGACTATATTGAGATCGATAGGATTTTTGCCACCAATCTCAACAGAGAGAGATTTTATCAGTAGTGCCCAATAAGGCGGAAAAGTCACACGTCAATAGGCTGTTCTGTGGCTAAATAAATGTCTTTTTAAAGTCACTGAAGGCCTTTCAAACCATAGGAAAACATGCAAGATGAAGCAGGGTTTCATACAAGCCTGCCAAAATACTATAGTTTCATTGCTTACAAATACCCTTCTACCACATGCAGCTCCTACACCTCTCAGTAGGTTGAACACAGTTTCAGTACCTTATTTCCTCTGTATTATAATTTTGGAGTTGTCACAATTATTATCCTCCCTTCTACTAATCTTCCTCCTGATGCCATTCTCCACCCACACATATAAATCAACCATCATTTTGTTCTGCAGGTGTTGGACTGGTCTGCTCTCCCTGTACCTACTGAAGACTCCAGTGCAGTCACAAGAGAGATGGAGAAAGTCTAATCTTGTTCAAAGAAAAAGCATCAAATGGTCTCCTGTGTACAATGTAGTAGTAAGATTAATCTGTGATCTTGAGAAACCAACTAAACTGCTGTTTCACTGTTACCTAAGCTCAAAAGCTTTTTTAGCAAGCTTTACAATCAGCCCATAAACATACCTTCAGGTGGAAACTTGTGTGACAAAGGAAATACATCTACAAGATGCTATTAGTTCTCCCGGGGAATTCATATACAACGTGTAATTTAGTAATTAAACATTTTTTGATGTGGGACAATCTGCAAGTATACGGGTTTTCACTACAGAATGTCAATATTTAAATATTAATAATAGTAGTAAAACTAAATAATACTTTATATAGTATAACCTGTGGAAATGGCTTTCAAGGTATATTTGCATCTAAAAGCCTTTGCAGATCACAGTGAACTAGCTCAGAAACTACTAGTTTAAGGTAGAAACCATATTTTAGCTTGAATTAAAAAAAATAAAAACAGAAGAACAAAAATATAACCGTTTTCCTTAGCAAATAATATAGTTCTCAATTTAACAGGTCAAACTCAAATTTATTGCTACTTGGAATTCCTTGTTAAAACAGAAGGAAAAGAGTGTTGAACTTCCCAGTATCCCTCCTCTCCTTATAGTGAGACCTTTTCTAACCGTTTCTCCCCTTTCAATATGCCTTTTTCTCACACTGACAAAGCTCATCTTTCCAAAATAGTTGCCATGTATCATAGATAAAGTTGAGATAATAGATTCATATTGATGCCAAAAGTAACAAGTAATAAACATGCTGTTTCTTCCAGAGAAAGGAAAAAAGCAAACAACTAAACACATCACACAGATACTGTTTCAAGGTATTATGTTCTTTGCTAATCTCAAGTTTAACATGCATTTCGAAATCTGCTACTTCAACCTCAAGAAAAGGAAAACCAAGTGGTGTGTATAAAACTGAGTGCAGATAGCCCCATTAAAAATGGCATACTCATGGTATGATTAGAAAATAGACACTTACAATACAGAATGCTGCGGATGCAAGAACGAACTGCATGAAACTGTAAAAGCACAACCACGCACCATTCTCTGCACTCTGGTCACAAGTTCGAACTGCTCAAAGTATTAGTATAGTACATTAGTAGCAAAAAGCAGGTAGACGGAAGAGAGAGGAAGACAGAAAAATCATACTGCAAAAGCTAAACCTAGTTCAGGTTCGCAGAGGAATTTTTGCATTTTTGCCAATCAGGAGAGGATGAGATGCAGCCCAGAACTTTGTGCAGCACAGATCTGGTCAGGATCACAAAGCAGCAGTTACATTTGTGTTATGAAAAGGGAGGAGGACAGGTAGCCCAGCTCTGGTGGAAATGTATAAAGAGACAAGGCTGGAAGTTTTACAAAGCTGCTCATCCTCCTCTGCAATATAAAAGTACCATTGAGCATAGCATAGAGAAATTCACTGTTTCAGCATTACCAGAACCCCAAAAGGCCCTGAAAAATGTTAGCTTAGGGCAAATGATGTGGTCACAGCAGTTATAAACATCACTGAGGAAACCAGCACAGACCAAGATTTCACACCAAAATCTCTCTCTAGGCATTTTTCAGTATCAGATTTAAAAAGCTCTCAAAACTTTTGGGGAAAAAGGCTGCAATTTATGAATCGTTATTTAAATTGGGTAATCTGATAGACTAAAGTGCCTCTTTATACCACAAGGGCAATCAGCTTCCTGTCATCTATTTGGTGGACAATGCTAAGGTTTTATAGAAGACTGTAAATACTGACTGTTTCTCCAAGCAGTGGTGAAATGCAAGTCTAAAGCCACTATACTTCATTTTGATACTTAATACAAATACTTAAAATCTCAAATTCTGATACTGCTCAGCAACTAAGGCCTTTGTGGACCCCAGTATATCCTTCGTAATAGCTGTGTCCCACATTAACAAAAATTCCCTGCTTTTATAACATTAAGGAAACCTCTTGCTGTGTGTATCTCCCTCTTTTCTCAGCTGGGATGGCAGGCAGTCACAAATCAAGCTAGAAACTGGGACAGGATGAGGAAGAAGGAGGAATCTACCTTTACCAGCTGACAGCTTTCATGTAATAGGAGAATAAGTTGCACAGCAACATTCATGCTTCATTTCTCAGATACTTTTGTGGCAGGAATAGGAAAGGAAAGACAAAAGCTAAAGCAAAATCATCTCAGATCAATGCACTGGACTGCTTCCAATCTTTCAATCCTTTAATACACAAAACAGTGGAGACGACTGATTTGCCTTCCAAGGAACGGTGCTGCAGGCTGTAAAAATAAGAGCTGAGTTTTCAGGTAGGAGTTTAAAAATCTGAATTCTTGTTTCTGCATACAATGTGTGTTTAGTTAGTGAAGTATTTCAGTCCAAATAAAAGCCATTATTGCTTCAGGTTAGACAGCAATTCAAATATCAAGAAGGCAACAATACCCTTGATGGACTATCTTGAACATCATGTTCCCACTCTTGAATTTAAGCCATAAGCATCCTAGTGAGCAGAAACAGCAGCTAAGTGATATGAAGGATAAAAGAACTGACTTTCCAAATGGAAAGAGCTTATAGCTAGGTGATGATATGAAGATGCTAAAAGAAAGAAAACAAAAACAAACAAAAACGAAAACCCCCACAGTGTTTGAAGGTTATGGAACATTTAGAACAGGGACACGTATTACAGCAAGAAAAAATATATTATCAAGAAAAAGCTTCCTGACAGGAAGGTACATTAGACTAAGAGTATTATCCCAAATGTCTTGTAGCAACTTGAATGCACTTTTGCATCTAATCTGAACAAACCCATGAGGGAGTGCTTTGAGATCTACCTAATTCAGAAGCCTTAGAATCAAGCCATGAAACTGGATATACAGTATGACCAAACAAGGATCAATCAGGAGATGAAATACATTACTTTGAAATATATTTTAAGATTTCTGTGGACATTCTACCCCTCCCTTCCCCCTCCAGCGTGAACAGGTATCAATACAGTCATACGTAACAATAAAATAAAGGGAAAAAATCTGCTGGGCACTCTGGCAGAGCTAAAGTTAAGCTGACAGTAAAACCAAAACATGCTGTTTGTTTTATTGCCCACAGTTATTCAATTCACTTCTTTCCTTTATAGCCAGGTACTAAGTATATGGATACCATTTGATATTTACACAGTCATCGTTCAAAGCCTACATTTTCTTTGTAATAAACACTTTTTAACTTTTACTAATGTTCAATACGGAGATGGCCACTAGGAAGAACAGTTGCAAACAGAATAGAGAGAGATTGTCACAGGCAGCAACAAAATATGAACTACACACTGGAAAGACTCAGAATTTCCCAAGATCCAGTGAGAGGCAAATCTTAGTGGAAGATGCTGGAGGTTTCAAGCTTCAGAAATTCAGTTACACACATACACACACACACATGGAAACAACATCCCTGTGAGAAGTTGATCAGACATCTTTAAATGACTTATTTGCCCTTCATCTCATTACTTACATCTCTAGAGTGTTAGACAGATGTGCAATTTTGAGCAACTGCCATTAAGAAATAATTAATGAATCCAGTATGAAGTTTTTCCTTCTTTTCCCAAATTCAAACTTTATCACTGCCTGTCAGCAAAATTTCACTGAGGTCAAAGAAGATTCAAGTCTTCACCGATCAGTACTTAAAGTCTGAGTACAAGAAAACATTTTTCTTCTGGAGCCTGAAAGAGAAACCGTTCCACTGCAGATGGGACCCTAACTGACACACAGGTCAACAGATCTTTGAAATCTTGGTATTTTTAAAGTTCTGTCGTTTTCCTAACTAGGGTCCAGATTGTTTGGACCCCTGGCTGTCTTTGAGAATGAAGGAAGGCAGTAAGAAGGAAGGAAGAGGTTGTATCTTTTAAAAAGTTGCCGTTTCCGAAGCAGTCTTCTCTTGTACAAGACTTCTTTTATAAAGGGTGAATGTATTTTAGCTATGACTATCTTGCAGAACAAAAGCTCTATCTGGATCGTGTATAAAAAAATCTTAGAAAGAAATTGTTAGGAATACTGTGTGTTTTCTTGGATTATTCCCAGAATCTGTTCTACATATCCTATGTAGTCTCAGAATACATATTGTAGTATTTACATTATTACCCATTCACCATTCATGACTGATAGTGAGCTATATTTCACTGTATTTCATTATATTAAATTAAAGTCTGTGTAATACTGAATTAATTTAATATAATGAACAAACATTTTATATCTATATGATATACGGGTTGTATGAGGTGAGAATATATTTACAGTGACCGTAAGAACTACAGATATAGTTCCACAGAGCTGTTCTATACTGAAATATCCCAGCACTAGTATCTTAACTGTCTTTTTACACTTTCACTTTACAGCTACATATACTAATAGTGTGCTTGTATCATGTTATCTTCATAATATGCTAATAGAAAAAGCATAATACAGAAAATAGCGTACAAGATCTTAGTTCTACACTCAAGAAGCATACACAAATCCTAATCTGATATGAAATCCACACAAACTGAGATTATAAAGCATGAGATGTTATGTGACAAAACTGGTGTCAAAAATTATCAATATTACTTAGAGCAGAACAATACCTGTATCAAATACTATCAGTCTTCTTTTAAGACATCGACTACCCAAAAGAGAATATAGCATATAAGAAATCAGTGCAAATAAGACATACCAAAAAAGGTATATCTTAGTAACTAAAGATGAGAGATTTCTAGATTTACCTGTATCAAGTTCTGAAATATTCAGCAGTATTCAGCTTCATAGTACTGAAAGACTGCCACAGTAGAGCATTCCATTACCGCATTAGCAACTAGCAATTAGCTTGCATTTTATCAGTTATCCTTGGGAACAGTAGATTTAAGTATTACTGTGAGCTCAGCGTTATGAAGGTATGTTTATGAGGCTTAATGCAGTAAAAACCCAGAGTAGAGCAGCAGCCTTTAGGAACAACAGTAGCACAAGGAATACAGATACCAGTGACAATATGGTGTACAATTAATATTTATCATTAGAAAGATTCTCACAAACACAGCAGTATTAATGATAACTCCCATTTCCAAATCACTGATTTAAAAATATGTACAGTACAATATAGGCTATAGAATTATTCCAGTTTATATAAGTGAACATGACTGCTTACATGCAAATGTGCCTCTTGGATATTTACAGTTTCCAGCTCTATGCAAAGCAATTAAATGATTTAGTCACTACATTTTAGAGGAAAAGCAAAAGGACTAACAAATGTTAGTTGAAAAATATTTTCATCACACTTTCCTAGGATTTTAACATGCAGAAAAGAGAAGTTCTCTAGTCAATATTATCACAGTATTTTGTCCTACTGCTGCAGATAAAATAATTTAAGGAATACATAACAATTATATAGTACCTTACCCTTTCTACCGGTGAACCATAGCATGCAATGACGAAACATAGCAGTGGCAGATGGCATTGGTGTTAGTAAATGTGAATAAAAGGATAATAGTAGAGAAATGGTGACTGGCAGACAAGACACAGAAATGTAGATGAAATGAATGCAAGCTGGTAAATCTTGAAGCAAAGCTCCACCTTTAAGCCAAATGTTGCCTCTAGTCTCCTCATAATTGAGCATTAAGTTCTATTTGGATACAAATTGCAACCTTCAGACCAGTCTTGATTCTCTTCATACAGAAATGCATAATTGTATCTTGATAACGAAGATCAGAAACGTTTTGTAAGCGAAACCCATAATCAGCAGCCCATTACTTTCTCCCCTTGAGTGATTTATTCTTTACATTTTTAATCTCCAAATCCTGCCAGAGCTACAGTCTCTTTCTAGCACATATGTATCCACTGCAGATGTAAATCCCTGCCTAACCTGCAGCACCCCTGGATCCAGAATGTTCTCAGTGTGCTCATTCATGCTGTTCTGTTGCCAAACATTTAAAATCATCCATCAAATATAAGTGGAATCTATTATAAGAAAAAACAACCTCTTCTTTCAGCTCACCCTGAAAATGGAAGGTTTTCTGATCAACAGTTATTGTGAAGGTGCTGTCGTCCTCATCGTCTATACCAATCACAGCTCCCTGTGAAACAAAGAACAAAATCCTGATAAGGCAAGCAGTGACATCAGCAGCATACTCTCTATCACTACACCACTGGAATTTAAAAAGCGTTGACAAATTAGAAGCAAACTGAATACAGTAAAGAGCAGAAAGGTTCTCTGTTTAGTCATAGGATGCAAGTCAGTTTTTTAAAATAATAATTTTTTAGTTCCAGAAAAAAACAGTAATTATTTGTAAAACTGTGATTTTCTGGATAATAATATGCATCTTTTATTTTTGTAATGGAGGTAGCTTTACATTTCATTAAATGTATGCTTTACAGCATCATTATAGTAAACAGTTTTCTACTACATTTCAACTTATATTTTAAAGAAGAGTGGGGAGCAATACTTTATAAGTACTTCCAATGTATAAAAATACTAATCCATAGATACTCTACAAAAAGAAGCTCTTGTCCTGATTTTATCTACCAGTCTATAAAAAAAAAAAAACATTCCAGCAAAATTAATTTGGCCCATCATGTCATGTCACTGCATGATCTAATTTTCAGTCCCTAAGTAAATATTATCAGTAAGTCAACAGCATATATTAAAAGCGGCTAGCTTTGTCTTCTAATTCCTCATGAATTATTAGAGGGAAATGCAAATAAATTATAGAGTTAAAGGCCATCTGTGCTCAGCTATTTACAAATCTATCCACACCTCCTTCATTCCTGTTCCCCCCAGACACTTAATAAATAACAGTTTTTTCACGCAGAAGAAGATGACACTGAAAAAGAACCATTCCAGACCTCTGCCAACTCCAACAAATGATAACATTTAGTTCAAAATACTTCAAAAACCACCAACGGATTTACTCAGTTTCTCTTCTCCTTCTCCAGGAGACAAAGCATCAGGATCTGTTTTATCCTTCCTCCTCCCACAAAATGACAGACATCACTGGAAGGTGCACCTATTTAAAGGGTAAATTCTGCCCTTGCTGTCCAGGCAAACAGCAAGCAACAGTAGTACCAGCATCTGTGAGACAATTCCAATAAGTGCTTCGTTTCATTCAGCCAAGTATCATACAGCAACTGCAGCGTAGGGGGTTAGGTAAATATCAGGTTGGCCAAAACATAAGAATTGTTTCGGTACAGACTTAGGGGCAGTGGCATCTGAATCAATCTTATTCACACACATTCTTCATAGTCCCTGTATGAGGTTTCTGGCCAATGGTACCAGTGCATGTATGGCTGGGACTACCACAGGCACCACAAGACTGAGTGGAAGGAACAGGTCCTATTTAAGAATAGCACCAACCATATGTAATTCAAGGCTATATAGCAGGAAAGAATAGCTCAAACTGTTTTTTCCCCCTCCACTGTCAAAAATGTACCTCTTAACTTCTCCAAAGCAGTACCTTCCATATAGGCTTTTCAAGGACAGCTCTGTGATCACTATAAAAGAGGCACCTAAAAAGTGTACCCAAACCGGTATAATTCTGAATACTTTTAGTGCCAGGACATAACAACAACCAGATGACTAGTCATTACATTTGGAGACTAGCTGGTAATCATGCAGTGTGCCACTGACATGACATGATGGGCCAGATTCATTTTGCCAGAATGATTTTTTTTTTTTAAATAGACCAATAGATAAAAAATGTCTGGCACTTTAAGTACATGTTTTGCTATGCAATAAATCAGAAGATCACTGCAAGTTGTACAGTATAATTCTCCTTACCAGCTACATCAAAAATCTGTAAGTCAGACACCAAGAACATGACTAAGATATTCTTCCCAGAGAATACAGATAAAACTAATGTAAGGCTAAAAAGGTCAGACTAGGACAGCTAAATCCTGCCTCCATCCTAAGTGGTGGGAGGAAACTGAGGAGGAGGAAGAGCACACCACTGTCTGTGATCTCAGCTCAGAGCTGCATAAAGTGCACACGCTCTAATTGCAATGCTGAGGCAAAGGGTCTGAGCGTAAGCATAGAAGATGCTTCTGTTGTCATGTAGATAATACATACAGACAAGTAAAAGAAAAACTGAAGTGTGAAAGTTTAAGTGTATATTCCAGAAAACTTAAGCAGGACCTAAGCATAGTATAATGACATAGATTCCTCTATGAACACATCTTCCTAAATATACTATGACAGTCAACAAAACAATTCGAAGATGAAACTTCAGACTTGTGGAACATGTGTATCAAGAGCAAAAAGGTGAGCAACAAGCTTTTAGAAATCCATTCAAGAAAAAAGGAACTATTTTAGCCAAATTGCTTCAATTACATGTTTGTTTATGTTCACACCTACAGTTACAAATCAACAATTACTCTAAACAGAAAACCTCTTTGATAGAATTTCAGACTGCAGAAGCCCATCTGTTCAGCTATCAGTATCACTGTCATCTGCCAGAAGAGCTGCTTTACAAAAGCGGAAAAAAAGAAAGATTCCTTCCTCCCTCAAAAAAGAACCCCACACACATTCAGAGAAAGGATGGAGGAGTCAGCAAATCTTCAGAAAACTCCGAAGAGTAATTTGGGGTGGGAGAGTGGCAGATGGGGGAAGACAAAAGGATTGTTTTATGTTAAATACATAGAAAAATGGATCATGCAATATTGAACAGATTGTTCACTTTTAATATTTCCTAAACTGACAGGCTGAGACCAACCTCCACATTAACAGGCTCACAACACTATTAAAGCAGGCATGGTTTTTCTAAATTTTTCTACACAATGCAAAAAACATCCTCATGAACCTTTGAGAATGTAATGTTCTAGACAGCGGTTTGAGTTTACATTACCCTTAAAGAAATTCTAAATTAAGATACCAATACATTAAACAGGGCAAAGTGCAAAAAATTCATCTGGAATCCAGATGAATGGAGATTCTCTGTATGAATCTCAAAAGGTTATGGGTACCCCTTTATTAGGCCCACAGAAAGACTAGACAGGAGTAACAACAGAAGGAAGGAATAACTGGAAGAAGCAGAGTTCTGCTGCAACACTCATCACATTGTGTGTCAGACCACAGATCACTTTCCCTATACTTCTCTTACTTCAAAACTCAAAATGCTCCCATGCACACCCATTATCCTCCTGACTCCTTCCTCCTATTTATATCAGCTCTTCACAAGAGCGCTGCATACTGGAACCAGAGATTCTATGAGGAATGGGAAAAAATACAGAAAAAGGACTTGTGCAAGAAATATTTTAGGTAAGTGCATGACCATAGGTAGAAGCTGGGCATGTGCAAAGACATCACAGCATTCCCAGCTCACTTCAGTACTGTCACTTCAAGCTACAACAGGAGCATTCAAGGTTAAATGTCCCAAGCCAGAGTGCCTCAAACAGGTAACACTCAGCTTTCCCACTCTGCATCTTCTTACCTCTGTTTCCCCAATTTGTATCCCCCCTCAGCTGATATTTCAAAAACTTTTCCTGCTGTGTTCTTCCTTCCCTTTCCAGTCCTCCTTTGTTTTACTTAGCTCAAGCACAGCTGAGTGTCCAAACTGGCAGAATGGAGGACACAGTAAGAGAATAAAGGCAAATCAGAAGGACAGAAGGAAACAGTTTTGCAAGGACTGCTATAGGTACAGAACATGTATGTATATACATATGTATCTCCACACACAAAGAAATGAGAACTGCAAACAGCAACTTTTCCATAGCATGCTACTACTAACCCATCTTACTCTGTCATACAATGTTTTTTATACAATGTATAAAATATATAATGTTTTTATACAATATATAAAATTATAGAATGTAATTAGCCCAGCATGTCATTCGACCTCTAATGTTTTCTTTCTTTAAATACTTTCACTATTTCAGTATTTTGCTGAGTCAGGAATAGAGCCCAAACCTCAAAAGTCTCCTTGCAGTTCTCTCCATTATGCCATATTATACACAGTAAGTCATCAAGTACTAAATAAAACAACACTTACCCTGAGTCTAACACACCCTCGGCGTGATCCTCTCATCATTTTGTCTTTTGACTGAAACAGAAAAAAAGAAGATCACTGGATTAACAAATACAGTAAGAATTGCAAGGAGAAAGTTAGTTATTCAAAGCAACTGAGAAAAGAATAAAGCATTTTGGTATAATGTTTTATCGACTGATTAAATGAGATGCAACTTCTGTTACAAAATAGGTTAGTTCTCACATAAAAGAAAGCACACCACCACGGTATCAAAAAAGTAATCTTTCAAAAAATAAGAATACAATATCCCACTTCAAGAAGTTTCGTAGATACCTTGAAGAAATACTTAGAAGATGCAGTCCACACCTTTACAGAAAGTAAGAAGTAGTGAAGAAAAAAGGAATTAAGGAATATTAAAAAGTGGCAGTACACTGATTTACATCACCCTCCTTTCTCTCCTACTCTCAGAAAAGTATCCATATAACAAAATCCAACTGTGCAGGCAGAATCATACAAATGAGATTATATCTCTGCCAGAAAGTTTCCCAGATTCATACCCCTTTTCATACAGATATAAATTTCATGTTTAGACAGGTTTCTTTGTCTACTTCCTAGATAGTACAGCCTGCTTTCATTACAACAGTTAGAAAAGTTATGTTTATAGCCATTTAAGCAGTAAAAGCCCAGAACAGAAAACAGGATTCTTATGTCCATAACCAGTGTTCAAACCTGTAGACCAGCCACCCTGCAGCTAAATTACTGAATCTCTCCTTTAGTATCTTTTTGAAGCACTGATAAGGGAATTCCAGGGACAAAAACCTCAAATCCCCAAACAGGCAATTCTAAACAGCCAACTCACTTCTAGCTTGAAATTGCGATACCTTGAACTTTCAGCTATTCCCAGCACTGACTCAGGTAAATTTGTCAGTAACCTTCTGCCAATGTCGTAAGTGTTATTGGGCAATATTTGCAAGCCCAAGTAGCACACATACAAACTCTTTAAGATAAAGAAAAAAAGAAAACATTTTGGACATCCTAAATAACTCAGTTTTCTGATAGATGCAAAACATCTGGTTTTTAACTACCCACACACACACTTTCTGTTTTTTAAATGATAAATTACATGCCATTGTAGCCTTATCTGCAAAGGTAGTCTTGTCTAATACAACCCCTTCTCTCTTACCATCCAAATATTCAAACTACATTCTCTCAGGTCATGAAAGCACAGCTATCACTGGTGTCTCATGAACAGGTTCTCTTGCTGTCATCTTCTGAAATATCCACTTCTTTCCAACAGTATCTTAACAATCCCACCCTGGCAATATATTGATGGGATTAAGACCAGCTCTGTTTTCCCTGAAGCCATTAGACGATGAAATCTTATTGATATCAGTGAGAAAAAAGAGAGGAACCAGAACTATCAGTCTTAACAGCAACAAATTATTTTTCATCTGCTACATATTTGAGCTATAGCTACAAGGAAAGCACGAAGCAGTCACAGGAAGTGCTATTCACTACAGATAATTTAAAAATATAGCAGTCAGAGCTTCAAATAAAATTACGTTTTTGCTGATCTCTCACTCAATTCAGTCTCTAATTTGTCAGAGTTGACTTCTGAATGTTAGAAATGATCAGTATTAATCTATTTGTTTTCACATCAATACATGTTAGCTGGTCAAAATGAAATGGATGTAAAGACAGCAGTGCATCCATAATGTATTCTACAGATATACAATTTCTTTGTAGATTTCCTGAAAGAAAACTTCTACACAGGGAAAATTTTTTTGAAATTTTTTTTTAAAAGCTCAAAAACAGGAAAGGATCTAGAAACAAAGTTACTCCAATAATCTTCTATCAGAAATTGTATATACTTGGGGCACATCTCACTGGAGTATTTTTTATATTCACTGCCTTGATGCTCCCCAAAAATGGGAGGAGGCTACCGAGAGCTTATTACTCCCTCTGGTGGTTTCACGAAGAAATGTTGCCATTGCCTTAGCAGGAAAGAAAGTATCTGCACTGAGGATGCAACTCTGCAGCAGCTGAAGGAAACCTACCCGGTCTGACTGTCCCGATCAGACACTCCAGGCCCTCCGGCGTGCCAGGCAAAGCACTCCCAGCTCGCTGTACTGAGCACAGGCAGGGAATCAAATCCGACAAAAAGCAGAGGTAGCAGAAGAGACATTTGTTTTGGTTTGGTTTAGATCCCTCAACCTGCTAAGTGCGGGGAACATGAGAGCTAGTCCTAGTGCAAGAGAGGGCAGAATCCTAACAGCCCTGATTTCCACTGTGCAGACTATCAACTCAACTGCAAAAGATACTGTAAAAGCCTTCCTTTTTCTTGTACACCGCATTTTAATGGAATGGAAATTAAGTTTAAACATTATAACATTCTTATTCTGCAAAAAGATTCACAGGATAAATCACAGGTTCAAAGTGTGGTCCTATATACTTACAATTTCACCATCTTCAGACAGAACTTTAATTGGTTAATACCAATTATAATGAAGCGGTAAATCTAATTCATTCTACATAAGTGGTATAAAGCACCTACCGTTCCAGTATCTGAATGCTCTATGCACTAAAGCATGCAGCTATCATCGCACATAGTGCTGTATCCTCTGATCGGAATACAGCAAATCTTTTACTGATTGCTGCAGGAGAGTACTTTAAAACATAACTCAGCTGACATTTTAGATTTGACCCACCCCCCACCCCCCCCCAAAGTAAGATTTTATAAAAAGTACAATTCAGGCAGCTTCAGCTTTCCCTTAAAGCATTACGTTTTACCCTTTGTTTGAAATTAGGCATGGGTATCCAATATGTCCTATACTTGGTCAAGTATTCCTGGATAAAGACATCCCGTAACTGTTTTGAGGAATGGTTCTATTTCACTGAACAAAATCTCAAACAGCAGAAAGACATCTCTGAATGGCTAATAAAAAAGTCACATTTTACTTTCTTTTTATATTTAAAGTTTTAATATGCAGCTATCTTTTTTCAGTGATCAGTTTTATAACCAGACAAAATGACATTTTCAATAAACTTTCAATACACTGTGTACTGATTTTGATGATAATGGACCTGAATAGGTTACAAGCAGACAGCAACATGAGATAAATTTCAGCTGAAACTCAAATAAAAATTTGTAGAAACGAACAAAGCTATACAGTATTACTACAGGGGGAATGTAGGTATCTCCCAAAAAAGTATGGCCTTTATTGGTTTCTTTTTTACATTCACACAGTGAAGTTGATCAAATACAGAACTGATCTAACATAAGGCATTTCAGGTCACCTACAACTTCTTAGAGAAATGAAAATAATGCCTGGGTCTATTTAAAAAAACAAAACAAAATTAAACTCCTAACCTCCCAAAGGCCCGCAGCCCTCCTTCATCTTTAGAACTCCTACTATTTCATTTGAGTTTTAGCTGTTGCATGGAAAGTTTAAGATTTTGATACAAAACCCAGCTGCTGTCTGCCTCTAAAACTTCTCAGGCACAAGTTTTGTTTGTGCAGAAGTGCACAGAACTCGAAAAGGTACATTTTTGACTCACACAGTGCTGTCAAGGAAATCTCTAACATAAGTACACAGATGAGCAAAACCACTTACGACATTTATTTCCTGTTAGGGATGAAGAACCTGGAATAAGCTCTATTTATAAACAGTGATTTTTGCAGTTTAACTACATCTACAGGAGAAGCTTTCGTTTGGACCACTTTCCATAATAGTCGTCGTTTTCATGAAATGCTAAGGCAACCCTCATTTTTCAAGCATAAATAAAACCCAACAATTTGAAAACTTAACATGCTGTTCCCAGCCCACCATTCCTCTAGCCCCCACGCAAGGCACACCCCAGTCTCAGAAGAGGACCTCCTTGAGCACAGGGACAGCATCTAACAGCCTTGTTGTTTCTGCAGCTAAAGCTTTGACTGTTGTGGATGCAGCCATAAAGCAGGAACCAAAACACTGCAGCAATAACTGAGGATGCCACTGGGGCTCATTTAACCCAACAGATGCCATGTATATCCGAAAAAGGTAAGCCAACAATTTATGGTTCCTGACATAGAAAAGCATTACACTGCTTATAGAATCCTAGAAGAAAGTAATACATGAGAGGCCTTAACTGGATCAAGGTGTAAAAGGTACAGCACAATCATAAGACCCTCCTTTAGCCTCTTCCCCAAGAAGCACAGCTACAGACTAAACAGCCTATATCTGCAACAGGACTGGGTATCTGATCACCATGTTGATCTTTTCAAATTTCTAAATACTGTAATTGCTATTAAAAGTTCATACTGTATAATTCTAAGTTATTTTAAATAAAGCTAATTCATTAAATTGGCTCTCTCACCTGACAATTCATTAGCTCATTAGACTCAGCTTAACTGCTCCACTCCCAACCTGCATTGAGGAAAGACTTTTATTAGCTAGAAACCTTAAACTAAGTTGTCATCTAACAATAAGAACAACAAAAATTGATCCTCTAGATTGCTACTGGTTTTATTTTGCACACCTAATAAAGCAAATACAAAAAACATGCCATAGATGAGATTTTGCAGGTAAGTGAACAGATTTAGTACTGAACTGGTTTTCTTTGGATCTACAGTTAGCACATCATCTGTACTCTTCTCATTTGCCAAACTGTACCCATCTTGATCCAGATCCTACATGAGCACCCAACTACACTTCATCAAATTAATGGAGCAGACAACATGGCTGGCTTTGAGAGGACAGATGACATGCAGTTCAGAGTGCCAGTAGAAAATTAACCCATCAAGTATTTTTTTAACAAATCTGAACAGGCACAATATGTTTATATTGGATGAGAAATGCCAATGACATGCACAGCAAAGTGATGATCAAGTATTGGGAGACCTAAAACCAGACCCATAGCCTAACTATTAAAGAGGAGTCAACTACTTAAATTATAATCTTATAACAATTTATTCAGTGCATCAAAACCTGTGATACAAAGTTAAAACTATGTACAAAATTCAATTTAGTGTTGCATAATAGCCATCAATATTTTTTATCCTGTGTCTGTAAATGCAGAATTCATTTTCGTATTATACCTAGTTTGCTTATAGTTTTGTCTGTTTTTATTAGACTCACTGAGCTGTTTGCAGTGCATGTGACAGACCAAGGTATTACAGGAAAAAGTGTCACCTCAGCTGAGAATGGAAAGCAGAGCCCTCAAAGGGAATGTTTGTGCAAAAGCAGATGGGTTTTTCCCTGTTTTATTGGGATTTTTGCACACAGCTGTTGATTGAAAAACTGTATTTGGAAAAAGCAGGAAAACACATTCAACTGAAAGTCTCTACCATAGGGGCACTGAGCCATGACTCCAGCTTCAGAGGCATCATTTGAAATCAAGCTAAGAAGATTTGTTTTCGATTCACCATCAAAGATTCATGAAAGTGCTGCGAAATTTGAGTTCCCCTCCTGAATATCTGGATTGTACAATCCACAAGCAGTTCTTCAATACAGTACAACCGGTATTAAAGTTGCTAACTAGCAGCAATTTTTAAAAAGCATGAGGGGAAAAATATTTTTATACCATCACAACTACTTTCTCCTAACAACTGTTTTCACACAGATTTTGCTCCTGAAAGCATTCAACCAGCATATGTTTTTAAAAGTAGTTTGATGGAATGATTAACGAAACAACAACAGAATGTCTAAGCATTTAAATCTATTCTTCAGGCATTTATTGGTGCAAGAACCGTTAAGATGATGGGAGGCTATCCAGTTTTGTTTCAAGAATACACACTACGGAGTTGTCATACGCAACAACTTTTTTTTGCAACCCTCATTCACTATACAAGGCAGCTGTTTAAGTCTACAACATTTTGAACAGTTCTCCTTCCAATACCACCATATGTCAAATACCCACAAAGTTTTAAAATATTTTAAGGAACTGACCTTCCTACCTACTGGCCCTGGGTTTAGCATTGTTTGCACAGCTATGCCAGTTTTGCTTTCAATTTATTATACAATTAAAATGTTTATTTAAAGAGTACACTTAAAACAAGAATTTAAATCTGATTTTCAACCCTGAAGGGTTCTCTGGATTATTTCTACAGGATTCCCAAGGGTAATCAAGGCTATAGCTGATGTGTATTTAAGACAGCACTTCTGCCAGAAAATGCAAACAAAAAGTAAATTGCGTTCAACTCCCTCTTCCTCCCTAGCCATTTCTTTGCCTTCATGCTATCTTCCAGTATAATGCCAACACACGTTTTTATACTGACATGCAGCAAATAAACGACAGAACAAATTCAGCTGAAAAAATAAATCAGCAGAAAGTTATTTTTCAGCTGGAATCCAGCTCACAGAACAACTTCCCAGCTCCCGTGCCAGCGGAAGGCAGAAATGAGCCATTTCGAGACTTTTCTGTTAAATATTGTCAGCGCAGCCAACTACACACTGAAAAAAACACAATGCTTCAGTAGACTTACATTTGCTATACCTTCAAGAGAAAACATTGATGGATTCACAAATGAAAGAATATTGAGGGGAAAAAAGAAGTAATTCATCAAACCATAGGTCAAACTGATCCAAAATGGCACACAGTCATTTATTTCATATTTTGCTCTTCAAAAAAAAAGAAAAAACTAACCATTTACTGATATCAGACAATCATTTATTCAAGCAAAACCATGTAAAGACAATATTTGGATGACAAGTCCCAATCATACTTTCTGAAATATATAATTCATAAATAAACAA
Organism: Calonectris borealis; assembly: GCF_964195595.1. Lineage (NCBI taxonomy): Eukaryota > Metazoa > Chordata > Aves > Procellariiformes > Procellariidae > Calonectris > Calonectris borealis. The sequence goes on from NC_134319.1 coordinate 7,691,637, forward strand.
AAGTAATTATAAGTAAATTTGAAGATGTACGTTTCTATTCTGAAAGAGAAAAAAACACAAACTACAGAAGACATGGGAAAAAAGCAAACAATTTGGCATTGTAAAAAAACCTTTGTACAACAACTTGGAAATGCATGTGAGAAACATTTGCATTCACACTTGCAAGCAGTACTACTAGTGTTCACTGCAATACAACTAAGTAGAGAGTAAGGAATACACAACTGAAAACAGAAATAAGTATGAACATTAAATTCTCACTTTTTTTCTGACTCAGACTTGATGTAAAATCTTTTGTCTTGCTCCTTGAAAGTTCTAATCATGTCAGAAATGTAAATTTAATTGAATTAATTTGCTTCTGATGTACGTATCCAAAACATATTTAGGTTAACATCTACTCATTTTACCAAAAGACAAAGCATACTAATTTAGGTGCTGCTTTTTTTTTTTCTCAAAAGTACGATACTATTGCACACTAACTCTGTTTGAATGTTTATTCCACATTAAGGGTACTTTTCTGCAGTCTATTTTAAGTTGCTACCAAAGAAGACTAAATACAACAGTACAAGGACACACCTATGAAGAAGTATATGCTTCTGGATCTAGCTCTGATGGCAAGTTCAGCTGCATCAGAAGTTATTACGCCGCAGCTTTCCACAGCTCCTCTGCCAAAGGTTAATTGGCTATTTGATCTACTGGAGAAAGTGCTCCCTGCGTGTGCAACTTTCTGGATTGAAATGGGCTAAGGAGTCTGCGAGAGGTGATGAGGAGGTAAAAGCTGATCAGTTGACTGTAATCTCTCCTATCAGCAGAACTGTTTCCAGATTGCATGTCTATAGAGCCAGGTGGAAACAATCTCAGCATACCCCACCCATGCATTATGCTCATAGGGAAGGGCCAGTTTCAGGCTCAAAAATCATTCAGTTACACTTACATAAGCAGAGCAAGGCAACTATATTGCTTCAGGCTGAAACTGGCTCAGAGGAAATGGAGTACACGACCCTATGTACCTGATCACATAGATAAGCCTTTAATTCAAAATACAACTCTGCAAATACAGAATCACAACAGGCCATTTCCCCACATAAATAAAGCCCCCAAACCTGCTAACATTACAAATTAATGTTGCTTCTATACCACAGCTTTATCAACTACCATTCAGGAGTTATTACTCTAAAACTAAAGGCAGAGCTGAAAGAAACAGTATCCCACTACCTTCTCAATGCTAATATTAGTACTTGTGAGGCATGCAGTCAGCTGGGACCTGATCTGAATTATCTTTCAAACCCATGCTCCAGCTGACCCTACAGCCCTATGAGTAATCATGCCAGCACACATGAAGCAGCATGCGTGCTGAAGGACCAGTTCTTTTGGCAGCCAGTCTTTCAACACGATACACACCCTTAGGTACAAGAATGAATTCAGATGTCTAGAGAATGACATAACAAGTATTTTACAGACATATGTGCAGAAAAGATGGCACATGGATAAGGAAAGCACTCTAAAGTAAATGTTAACTGCAGGCATTTCTTAGTGGTAAAGGCACACAAAGCAGATAACATGATTTGATTTCTTGAATGCAACTTGAATTTTTTAGGACAGGTAGTTTAAAAAAAGGATTTTTAAAGATGTGAACTAAAAGTCACTATAATAACAGAGAACATAATAAATTATACAAAATAAAAGTGTAATGCATATGTAGGGATACCTAATCATAGGAAATAATGAAATATAAGAACTGATTTTATTATACAGGTGAAGACCATAGAATGAAAGTCAGTGCAATAACCAGAATTATTATACGTACTAGTCATCACCAAATGTTTCTATTTCTGTAGCTGAGCATTAAATGACTTTGCACCTTGGACTTCTACTTAGACTACACTCACTAATTCATCTCAGTCAAACAGTTGACATTTGAACAGCTATTAAAAAGCAACTATAAAAGCACTTTCATTTCTCCATCCATATTCCAGGTAAGGGATTTTGCACCTACATGAACCAAAATTGTTTGAGAGTCTAACTTTTATGCTGAGAGCCTTTTAAACTCCTAGGTCTGGAGAGATAAGCTCTCTCCTAGCAGGGCTGGAAATCCAGATTTAGGGAAAAAAAGTTTTATATGCAATGGTTCTGTATGAATATACCTTCACAGACAGCATGATCCTCCAAGTTAAGTTATTTGCTGTAAGTCAATTACAATTTAGTACAGCTTAAATTTGTGTGTGTTTTATCCAGACTGACATACTAATAGTAATGGCTCCGTGCTAAGAAAACTTATCTGTGCATGCATGCAAGTTCAGCCAGTTAGCCTTCTCATTTAAGGGCATATCCTTGAAAAAATGAATTTGTACTGTTAACATGTTTGTAACTTAATTCACATTTTTATATAAGAAGCTTAACAAGCTAGCAAGTCAGGATCTGTCAGTGGTTACGCAAAAAAGAAAACCAAACAACAGAGTCAAGGAAAACATCACTGTTTCTTAATACACTGCACTTTAAAAGTTCGTGCTTGAAAGTAAGAAGTCCTCAACGGAAACAGGAAAGTCAGTCTCAAACGGGGAAGCAACCTGCTGTTGAGGTAGTGAACTCAGCAGTGCAGCGATAACGTGTCCGTGACCCGCGGGTAAGAAGCGCCAGAGAAGACCGCTGCTCCGCGCAGACGTTTCTGAGGCGAGCCGCCCGGGAAGGCGACACCCTCACGGGCCCAGCGCCCGGGCAGAGCGGCCAAATCAGGGCGGGAGCAAGTTCCCGCCGGACAGAGAGGGGAGCGCTGAGACAGGGGGACCCAGGAGCCCGAGGCCATCACCGGGCAAGGCTCCGGACCACCCGGGCCGGCCCCGCTCCCCCGGGGCAGAGGGGTCGCCACCCGCCCGGGAGTGGGTGTGAGGCCCCAGGGGGTGGCGGCAGCCACCTACGGCTTCCGCAAGCCTACCGGCGACGCCGGCTCCGGAGCCACCGGCCGCCAGAGAACTCCCCTCGAGGGGGCAACGGCCGCTCCCGCCCAACGACCCCGCCCCGGAGCCGCCCCCTCCCCCCGCGCCGGCCGCCAACAACAACAACGCCGCTCGCCCCCACCGATAAATCTCCCCGCAGGGCCACCCCATTGGCTGCTCCCGCCGCCTCCTCCTTCCCCATTGGCCACCCGAGCACTCACACCGCCCCGAGTCTCCTCCCCACCCCCACCCTGCGCCTCAGCCGGTCTCCCGGCTCCTCACCCGCCCGGCCCGCCGCTGCCCCTCACCGTGTAGTAGGAGAGGAGCCCGGCGTTATAGTCCAGCACGAACCAGCGGTACTGCCAGCCCTTCATGACATTGGTCCATTTGCTCAGCGGGCCCTCCATGATAGACGCCATCTTAGGCACCGAACCGGCACCACCACCACACACACCGCCCGTTCGGTGAGGGGAGCAGGGGAGAGACACGGCCGCCGCCAGGAGGGAAGGGGGCGGGGCACGCAGCGAGGGGGCGGGGCCAGGAGCCACACTTCCCTGGAGGGCGGGCGGGGAAGGGGCGTGGTTTGCGCGCGCAGCGGGGACGCGCGTCGGCGGGGGGGAGGGGCAGGCAGCCCAACGGCTGGAGGGGCGGCGGGGCAACGGAAAGGCGGGCGGGGGCGAGGGTAGGGTGAGGTGAGGAGAGCGGGAGCGTCCGGAGGGAGCCGGGGGACTTAGATTTGTGGGTGTTAGCTGAGGGATCCGGTCCCTGAAGTGGCGGGGCTTCCCCTCACGGCTCAGGGGAGGCAGGGGGCGAGGCGTGAGGGAGGGCTGCGCGGTGGCAGTGGCGTGGTGAGGGCACGGCGCCCTGGTGCCTCCGTTGTGTGAGGGCCCGAGGGCGTTGTCCTGTCCCCTAAAGTACTTGGCACCACGGCAGCGTTTCATTTTTCTCGCCGTTGTGCTTGTCCTTTGCCTCTCTGTTGTTTGGTGTCCAAAGCGCCTGGTGGCTTACCAGTCGAGTCTAAGGGCCTGAGTCTTCTGAAGGTGCTGTATGGCCAGGGTGTATAAAAAACATTCAGGACTTGAGATAACCTTTTAAGAGTAAGGCGTATTTAAATACAGACACAGCTTTTCTGTGGTCTGATGAAAGAACGTGGAATGTATTCCCCAGGAGCTATGGACAGTTGTAAATCTGTTGTTCAGTGCAAGGCACGTTCTTTCGCACTGATCTTCTCTGACATAAGTACATAACTTCAGTTCTACTTTAACAAAAACTTAAAAGGAGCCATAGAGATACTCATGTTCCTTCCTAGGGATCGACAATATAGCAGCAGAAATAGTGCTTTTACCATGAGGTTTGTGTTTGTCATGCAATCTTTATGGTATTCATGGAATAACTTTTTCCTTTTTTTAACCAAATATAAAACCAGTTTTTTCTTTTTATGATTTTAATATAAAAATCGCTTTATAGTAGGGCTGAGATAGGTCTAGTGTCTTAAAACATTGCAACTTTATACTAGGAAAAATCACGCCAGTTACCCCTTTTGTGAAAAAGAATCACTCAAAGGCAGAGCTTCTGTGTTTGATTTTAGAAAATAATAAATATTTCCATATTTCTAATTCATCTTTCCATTTCACAAGTCACATTGTTTACTAGTTTGTTACCAAGTGGAATTTATAGTGTTGACTTTATAATACCCCTTGGAGTCACCTGGTGGTGTGTTTATGCGTGGTGTTACGAGTTTAATCTAGCTAATGCACAATTCAGTTTTGAAACCCAGCTTGTTAATTTTGATAACATTCTTTTTCAAGCCACATATGACCTTAGTAGTCTGTTTTCTTCTTTAGTTTCACTGACTAAACAAAGCGCGGCTGCCTGGAGATTATACCCAGGCAAGCAAAACAAAAAACATCAGATGGTGCCAGAACATTACTAGTACTACCATTTAAAGCTGTAGTTAGGCTGGAGCTTTATTATCTCAGATCACTATGACTGTGTTGTACCACAAGAGTTGAAACTATGCAAAGAGCTTGTGCAAAAAACCTCTTGGCTTAACTGCGAAAAGGCTGTCTGTAGGGAGAACATTCTCAATAAGAAATTCTCAACAGAAGAGCTTTCTATTTACCTTGGTTTGCCAGAGGCTGAATTTGCTGAACTTTGGCATACACTGAATATCTTACTACTTCTTTGTAAGTAAGATATCTTACACTTCTTTGTTCTCTTTGACTTTTTTGAGGGGAAATGTGCCAAAGACTTGTCTCCGCTAGAAAAAGCATGTATTTTAGGTAGCTCAATTTAGCTAAACCTTAAAAGCCCTAGAGTAGATGGAAAGGTTGTGTTAACAGGTGTTAAAGGGGAATTCATCTCGAGGTTTCTTTTAGAAAGGTAGTGTGGATATTCTCTTTAGGTAACTTGGCAGAGATCAGAGAATCATTGTTTTTCAAAAAAACCCACACAAATTTAAATAAATACATATGAAATTATAGTCTATTATCAGCATTCAGGATACAATATCATATAGTTTTATGTACTTTCTTGACATGCCAGAATGATATGTTTTGGAAGATCAGTGCAAACATTTTAGTTCAACAAACTGAAATCAGCCACAACTGTGATATAACCTAACTTTATATACTTTGTATATTACATCATCAGCATCAATGATTTTGAATAAAAAACTACTTGAAATGGAAGTTAGTAAGTTACTTCTTTAATAGAAGAATTTAGTTTGCTTTAACATGTTCCGTCTGTATCCAATTTGGAACAGTTACAAAGCGCTGTTATTTTGTGTAATTATAGACAGTTTTATTGTGATGTTCTCTGTATTTTATAAAACTTAAATTAGACTAGTATGTCTCCCTCTTTAACATTAAATAGGGTACTTACTGTCATCTGAGAGAATTACATACTACAGAGGTCAACAGAACTGGCGGAAAGCAGCAGCTGTTGCCTTGTGCTGCTTTTGTTTTATTACACTGCCCCACCAGCTGAAAATCTTGTCCAGCATCGTTCTCTTGCCACATAGAGGCCTCGACTAAATTATCTTGCTGTAGTGTCCCAGCCACACACAGATTTCCTGACCAGCCACAATGTTTAGCCCATAAAGTGTACTCTGGAGTACTCAGACCGTCCCAGCAGGAATGCAGGGGGAAACCTCAGATATGCCCAATCCTTATACTGTGTTTTCCAGGACATCCCAACTTGCACCCTGCTTTTTAAAATTTCTTCTATGTTCTTTTCCTTTGTCCAAGCTTGTCCAATAAATTACATCTGGGGTTTTTTTGGCCATTACAGTTTAAATCTGTATGGTTTCTAGCCAAGAGCAAGGTACTGCTGATTTAGAGTAAATACCAGTGAAGGACCAGGGTAGAGGGAATGAGAAGCAGCAGTATACTGAAAGTCTGATTCTTTAATAGGAAAATGCTTTTCTATTGTAAATTTTCGTGAAGTTATAACTGAACTAACTTTGAAGAACCTCAGTGATGAAGTTGTGTGGCTTGTGGGTTTCCTTAAGGGTGTCTGGGAGTGTGACTGGCAGCAGAGAAAGTAGCTTTAGCTTCTCCCAACAGCTGCAATTGCTTGGGGTTCTGTAGAACATAAGGAAGCCATTTGAGAAGAGAACAAATGGCATTTTGTTTCCTTTTTTTTTCCCACTTCAGGAATGGGCTGGTAGTTTCATTTTGTATTTCTTGTCCTATCAGGTCACTATGTCAACTACTGAAAACATAATCATCATAATTAAGAAATTATGTTTTAGCCTGATGGTAGATGATTCTTTTTCTGCTTGTTGGTAGCAAGTAATGTCTTTTATTTGTACCTTCAGGAAAAAATTTCCTCTATTTGATTTTTTTATGGGTAACAAATGCACTAATAAACTACAATCAAGTAGAAGATGAAGCCTCCTGTGTCATCTTCAGTCTCCTGCTACTGTCCTTTACAGGTATTTTCTAGTCCCTCTATGCATATGCCGACTACACTAAGAACAAGAACAATGTCAGAGCCTAAACATTTTTTATTTTATTTCTTCAGAATTATGTTTGGTTTAGGGGGTCACAGAGAGGAAGATAGATGGGAGAGAATCATCTCTACCCTTGCCATGGGTTAACCCCAGCCGGCAACTAAGCACCACACAGCCGCTCGCTCACCCTCCTTCCCCCCAGTGGGATGGGGGAGAGAATCGGAAGGGTAAAAGTGAGAAAACTCGTGGGTTGAGATAAAGACAGTTTAATAGGGAAAGCAAAAGCCACACACATAAGCAAAGCAAAACAAGGAGTTCATTCACTCCTTCCCATTGGCAGGCAGGTGTTCAGCCATCTCCAGGAAAGCAGGGCTCCATCACGCGTAACTGTTACTTGGGAAGACAAATGCCATCACTCTGAATGTTCCCCCTTCCTTCTTCTTCTCCCAGCTTTATATGCTGAGCATGACGTCACATGGTATGGAATATCCCTTTGGTCAGTTGGGGTCAGCTGTCCCGGCTGTGTCCCCTCCCAACTTCTTGTGCACCTCCAGCCCACTCGCTGGTGGGGTGGGGTGAGGAGCAGAAAAGGCCTTGACTCTGTGTAAGCACTGCTCAGCAATAACAAAAACATCCCTGTGTTATCAACACTGTTTCCAGCACAAATCCAAACCATCGCCCCATACCAGCTACTACGAAGAAAATTAACTCTATTCCAGACAAAACCAGCATACCCTACCAGCAGTCATTCTTAAAAGAGGATAATTAAATCAAGTATGCTGATAAGTGCCATTGTAAGTAGATTTTCTGAATAGATTTATTATACTGTCACTGTTTTTAATACAAATGTTTATGAAATAAAAAATCAGCATTACAGTGGAACGAAGACAGTAGTTGGTTCTCTGTTTTTCTGAGGAAAACAATTATATCTTGGGCCTTTCTTGCCAATTCCTGTATGATCCCAGCAAATAAAAGCCATTAGCAACAAATTTTCCCAATCCTGTCCATTTTAGTCTAGTTTTTCCCTGATCTTAATGAATTGTCATAAATTCCTCTAGGTCAGGGATGAGGAACCTCATTGAGGGCTAAGCAGACCTTTCTGAGTCTTCTAAATGGCTCCATATTAGCATACACCGGAAGAAATCAAATTACCACAGGTTGTATGGAATTAAAGTCCTCAGGCCTCAAAGTGCCTGTTCTGTTTCTACTTGCAGCTTATGGTTGTGTTTGGACTAGGTTTCACAAGAGAAGGGACTTTTCTTTCTGAACATTATAAAGATCTGCCTTATTATTATCCAGTTTCTCATCCTTTCATGGCACGTTTAGAGCTGCACTGGGGAGTATTATGATATTGGAGCCATTTCCCCAAAACACATGGAATGTGTTCAGCCAAAATGTGGTACCATTTAAGAAATGGCTGAAGAATCTGTCTTGCATTTAAGATGGGGATGATTCTGAAACTAAGATTTATTTTATCTGTAGTTATTTAATCCTCTCTAGTAGTGCTGTATGTCTGGAGGATGATGCAGCAAAGATGCAGCTGACTCACCTAACTGGCACTGATACTTCACAGAACTAGGAAAAGTTTGTCAGATGTTGCAGTATGTGTTAAAAACAGTGTGATGGTATTCAATTAAGCAATTCAAGTGACTCATTTACTGACCAAATCCTGTTACAAGGTCTACAGAGAAACACATTTTAAGGGCATTACAAATTTGAGTAGCTTTATAACAATAACATACCTTAAATTTTGTTATGGTCTCATAAAAAAGTAAATTCAGGTTACAGTTTTGCAGGACAGTTTGACATAACAACCTTATCTGGGAGTTGCAAGAGATGTAAACTGACATTTTAGGACTCAACGTTTCTTCAAGAAGTACGCTTCTGAACTTGCTGAGGAGCTTTGCCGTTTAGAAACGTGGGTATCTTCTGTATTCCCTTTACATAGAGGAGGGCAGAAAATTCCTCTCGCATGCCCCGTCACACTTGAGATCTTTCAGTTTTCAGAGATGGAGGCATTAACAGCAATATAAATTTAATAGGGAAAGCACCTTCTAGCAAAATCTGTAACTTAAATATACTATAAATCTAGTCCAAAAGAATTAAAAGATTTGCCTAGCCTTCATACTGAAGAAACAGTTATATGAGCTATTTGCCATCTGGACATAGACTAAGTTCTGGTAATCTGGAAATCAATCTAGCAACTAGAAAAATGCTGGAATGAATTTTGCAGGATGAACAATTCATCGTAATCTCAGTATTATTTTATTATAAAACTTACAACAAATCATAATTTAGTCTTGAGAGCCACAGGCCTGATGTCTTTGCTGAGTATAAGAGTTTAGAGTTCACAGCATGCTGAATCACATTTTATACTCCTAATGCATTGCTTAGATGGGTATCGTCTCATCATTTGATTTAAGCATCTTATCATCCTGTGGGCAGAATTTATTTAAAATTTAATGCGAACGTCCATGCTATTTTCTCAACCGCAAATAAGTGATTTCTACTTTGGTCTCCACAGAGACTTTGAACAGATACAGAGGAATGCTGCTCAACTGGAATGTTTACTTCACTGCAGCCGAGGTATAAAAAGGCAAATAAGCATAGTCTCTTTTCCCAAAGCTTTCCCACCATCACCTCTTTTCGTAGTGTTTGGCCGTTAACGTTTCAAATAAGGTTACTTGCTCTTTGTAGTCAATTTGTTTTGCAAGAATGCAATAGATACATTGTCTTCTCACAAAATTTAGACTATTTACAGTAGAGTTCGATGTGTAGCAAATTTAGCAAGGGAAAAGGTATGAACTGATTTAATATTTTAAAGAGTATTGTCCCTAATCATAAGGATTATGTCCCTAATCATAAGGATTATATGGTATAATTTATTTTTTCTTTATACACAATATTTATTTGTTGTTAATAGACACAGCAATATCAAAGCTAGTATTTAAAGCTAGTGTGTACACATACACAAGTAGGTTCCAAAATATATGCATGTTATTAGGCTGTTACAAACAGTATCCATGCTGTCTGGTACAAAGTCTTATTAAAATCTGGAGGAAAAATATCTTTTCCCTTCTCTCTCTTTTTTTTTTTTTTTTTTTGTCTAGGTAAATAGCAGAAATAATATATTAGACATAAGCATAAATCTGACTATGGTAATTTTTAGGGTACTAGGTGTGAAATCTAAGGAGATGAAAGGGAGGATAAAAGTAAAGTCAAGGAGACCTAGAGCTGAGCAATCGATCATAAAACACAAGTATATAGAATGAGCACTTTCCCATGGGTGCTTCTATTACTCATTTTATTTCCATAGCTAGAAGTGTTAAAGGGGTATCTGTTAAAACTAAGTGTTGTGTCAATTTAGAATCAGTTTCCAGCTCCTTCTGCATTTTATTCTGGGATTTAAGGCCAAATCATTTTCCTTTAGATCTAGAATTACTCCAAGTGATTTGTACATAGGAGGAGCCCTATATACAGTATAATCCCTCATCTAATACTGCCCTGATTTTGGGATGGCAAAAAGATCTTTCTTTAAGGTTACTGTTTCTTGTGTAAGGATGGGAGACAAAGATAGCAAGATTTATCCTACCAAAAATTGGAGAAGTCTTTTTCTTCTTATCTGAAAATTAAAACAATCCATTTTGGTGCCTGCTTAAAGGATTTGCTTCCTCCTTGTTCCTTTCGCTTCTGATGGAAGCGAAAATGCAGAAACTATTTTTTCATCCTACTCAACTCTCTCTCTTTCTCTTCCATGAGAAATGGGGAAAGAAGCGGAGAATTGATTTAGTAGAAGAAAAATAAGTAGCCACTGGAATTGGCAGAATAAACTCAAATTGCTCCCCAAAAATCATGATCTGCACTTGGACCTCAATTTAGAGAGCAGATGGGTGTTTTGCTCTCAGGAGTTGTCAGGAGACTATTCTGACTATGTGTGAACTAGCAGACTCACATGCAGGATGCAGCCACATCTGATTTCCAGATGAAGTGAGACCATCTCTGGAAGTATTTAAAAGACGTGTAGATGAGGCACTTAGGGACATGGTTTAGTGGGCATGGTGGTGTTGGGTTGACGGTTGGACTCAATGATCTTAGAGGTCTTTTCCAACCTTAATGATTCTATGATTCTATGATTGTATGATTCAGTTCACAGCAGCACCTCCTGCAGCTTCATCAGTTTGGGATCAGCAGGAAGAAAACCCAGGTTCGAAGATCAGGGGAAAGCCTTAGCCCGCCCTGGCTAGGTTTCCAACCTTAGCAATATGAAGACAAAAGCCTGGGACATATTATAGGACACATTCATCAGCTGTCTAGACTAAAACAACCACTCACACCAATTAAACAACTCCAGCTCAGTGTCTTCTGAGCTGTAAATTATTGGAGGTTTGGGAAGTACACCAGGGCAGTCTCACTACATGCTTATCTACTACTACCATCTTCCATAGCTACTAGCTATTACCACTGCTGGAGACAGGACATTGGGCTATTTAGACCTTTTTTCTGAGCCACTACTTCTATTCTTATATTATGTTCTTACTTTCACAGAGTTAGCAAAGGGACTCTATAGGTAGCCTTTCAAGGAGGGCTTTGTTTGTTTTTTTTCCAGTAGAAAAGTGGAATTTCTGCGGGAATCTTTAATGATATTATAGCCTAATTTTACATTGTAGTAGTCAAACCTTATTTTGCCCATTTTTTAACATTAGCAGTTTCACTGACTTTCGCTGAAGCTGAAGTTGCTCAGAACTGCTGAAATAAGCCCAGATGTCATGGACTGAAACAAAGAGAATCCTACTCAGCTTGTAGGCAGCAGCATACACAGGGCGGCTCTGTTACTCAGTTTGTAAGCCAAGAACTTGATGAAAATCCAGGCCTTTTTGCATCTGTTTGCTTTCAAGTTTCAAAAGTTCATTCTGTTTTATTTGTACTGCCCAGTGCCCTCATAAGCTATTTAATTTGAACAGTAACTGCAACATAACTTCTAAGCAAATGCTACAATAACACTAATATTAAAATCTGCAAATGCTACTGGGGTTAACTGAATTCTCTGGACAGTTGTCAGAAAATGGAGAGTTACATCATTTGCTTTCCATTGCCCAAGAGAATTAATTTTTGAAAATAAACTTGTGAGGAATATTCTAACAAGCAAATCTAACTCTAAAAATACTTTGCAGTATACAGTGAGACTTTGATTTCCATAGCATAAGCTGAAGTTAGTAATGTTTAGGATTTCGTAGTTTATTACAGTTGTGTATTTACTTGAGATATACACAAAAAATAGTTTGTTTTAATTTACTGGTCAAGTTTGCAATATCGTTTGTAGATAAGCAGCATTAAGTCTTTCGAAATAAGATATCAACAAACGAAAGCATGAGTTTTGTCGGGTGTTTCCAGTTCAGGCCGAACAGACCAAAAGTTGTTCATACTTGTGTGTTCCATTGGTGTTGATGTGGTTACACGTACATCATCAAGAGCAAAATTTATCCCATTGACTGAAAGATGAAAGCATGTAAATAGCCAAAGTTAAGCTCTGTTATTCATATTGCATAAGAAAAGAGGAGCTTTTCATTAGTATTACACTCCCCAGTTTATGCTGACTAGTTCTAATTATGCTTTCTAGTATGCCAACGAGAGAAAAGAAGCAGCTCTTCTGAATACAGCAAAATGAGTAGCAACTGAACTGTTGTCTTATCAGTCTTTCAGATTTTGTTTTACATATCTGACAATTTTAGACAAAGTAAAATCCTACCCTGATTTTCCCTGATCCAACTATCCTTTACATATTGATAACATTAACCCATTCTGTCTGTAAAATGTTATGTCTACTTGGCTTTACACTTTTGGATGGGAATTTAATCTGTTAAGTATCAGGGGTGATGTCTCATATGTTTAATCACTACGGAGTCACTGCATTAAATTTACTCATTTCACTGAATTTCTAAAACACGAGGAGGACAATGTTATTTTTCTTCTAGGCAATGGACCAATCTTCTACCCTGAGTATTTCTCTTGGCTGTAGAGTTAACTCAACTTACAATTTCTTTGTGGTTTTTAGCTTGAATCCTGTATACCCACAAATCCTTAATTGTAGCATTGTAGTACTTTAAAGATTTCTGGGGATAATCAGTGCAGTGTCAGCTGATGCAGTGACTGTGTGAAGCATAGGTAATGCTCTGCAGTGCAACTGATCTTAGTAGTGCTTGACTGACTCAATGATGGCTGTCATTTCTGTTCCCAGTAGCAACATGGGCATGTTCTGTACAGTGAATGCTCAGACAGTGTAATTACTTCTTGGAAATGTTCTATTTTTTTCATGCACAGAGAAACTCTGCAGTATGCAATCTGCCATTCTCTGTGTTTTTTGAATATACTGTGTCAGGATTCCTGATGTTAAGAAATTCAGACAACTAGATACAGAGTTTGGGGAGATGGAGAGATTAATAGACAGATACAGGTGTACGTAGATGTGTCTGTGTCCTCAGGAAAACAATCCAGATGGGAAAAACTGGCATATTTGGGAAAATCAAGACATATGGTAGCTTTAAATCAGGTTTGCTTTACAGTGAAGGCATTGCCTAAGGCATCATAATGCCAGCAGGAACAATGCCTCCACTTAGGCAAGCCATGGACCAAGTGTTTGGCAAGTGGTCCTGTGGAAAGGCTAGGAAGTATTACAAGCTGGGGAGAACTTTCTGGTATCTGTTCCTATATCAGATTGTTTAAATGGGAAATCAGTAGACTTCATATTCCATGCATTTTAAATTATTTATTTGTGCTTAAGCCCTGCCAACCAAAGCATAAGTTAAAAAGGAATTTTGGTCTCAGAACCTTCAGGGTTCACATTTTCAAGCTTTTTCTTGGCAACCTTGAAGGCCAGAAAGGTCCTATATTTTGCTGTTTTCTTGTTTGCTTTTTTTAATAATGCTCAAATAACCCATGCAAGCTCTTAACTCCAGAGGCTGGAGCTTTATTAAAAAAAACCAAACAAAAAATTGGAAAATATATGATAAAATCTTGGTATCTGGTAAAACTGAATTTGTTTTCTAGAGCATGCCATATTTGAAAAGAATAAGTAGAAAGGCAGAAAATAAGAAAAGAGCATCTTCCAAGCAAATAGGCCCTGTTTATCTAAAGTGGGACAAGGAAAACTTTTATCCCACTTAACTTTTACGTTTCGATGGCATTTGAATTGGCCATGTGTGTTTGGCAGCTCATCTGTTGAGCCATCTGTTTCAAATTATGCATGCTCAGAGGGCACATTGCATCCAGGGATACAGTTCCCCCAAACACAAGAAATTTGAATTGGAATTGCAATTTAGAGATCTGTAAACATGGATGTGCAATCATACATCTAAAACTCTGTTTATTTTTGAGAAGTTGAAGCATTCATATAGCTGGAGAAACCTGAGGAAGGTTATAAGTGGAAAGCCTTAGGCCATATTCACTGTCCTGCGTCCCTTGTACAGTGCTCGGGCAGTGCAGTGCAAAATAAGAGAAAACCACCCAAGGTCCCCAGCTAGGAAATGTCTCCTTTAGGCTGAAAAGTTCTTAATGGACTAAAAGCTGATAGAGTAACCAGTTTTGCAGCCCATTTAAAGAGTGTCTTAAAGGGACTGTAGGGTAGAGAAACTGCAATTTGGCTCCCTCCGTTAATGAATCATCTCCAATCCCATCACAGGGCTAGAGATGAACTGGGTAGTGAGTCAGAAAGCTATAACCAACTCTCTGAGAGCCTTGTTACGCAAGAGCATCTTGGCCAGGAAAGAGGATTTGAGCCATAAACTTTAATGGTGCGTTAGGAAAATTTTATATTATTTATGAAATACTAGTAGCACTTATCTTTTTCATATGTTATCTGCTTTGAACATACTTCTTTTTTTGGAAGAATATACTGCTTGTTCCACCCCTCCCTATTCCTTCCTTTCCCCAGAACGCTGACTCAGTTCCTTTTACTCTTTCAGTCAGCTTGCAGTTTTAGGCATTTCCTTGTCCGGTTTTCAGTGGAACTCATTACTTCCCTCTCATCAGCATTGTGCGGCTCTGTTGCGGCTGTTGAATAACATGCTGGCTGGAGATGGAAGAGATTTCTTTACAAGCGGTAGATGCTGACATCAGACCATCTTCTCTTCACGGAATACGCTGAAACTATGGGCTTGGGTAGCAGTTGTGCAGTTGTGTATGAGAGAAGGAAATTTGGCTTACATAATGCAGTGATGGAAGTAACGCTAAATCTAGAACCAGTCAGGAGACTTGAGGGGTAAATGTAACTTTGTCATAGATTCTCTTTCTAGATTATTGTATTTCCTTTCTATAGGTTTTCACATTAGCCAAAACCCCAGATTGTTTGCATTATCAGCAAAGTTTGAGTCCTCTGGTGATGAGGATCAGACTTAAGTAACGTAGTTTATAATAAATTGTGAACAGAGCGTTGACCAAATGTAGATCTATTATATTGTTTGGGCAGATCTTATTCAATGTGCCTGAAGAGTTAATTATGACATTAGTTATGACATTAGGTTGAGTGAAGTGCTTGGAAATATTTCTTCCTACTAGAAGTACCACACATAGTTCATTTAATCAAATAATTGTATATGTGCAATTTGCACATCTAAAATTCTAGGAATTTTACTTTTTGTAATATATTTAATCTACTCACCTGATCAAAAATAGATCTTTATATTACATTGCTTATTCAAGTATTAAGTTGTATTACTTTTTAAATTAGCAATCCCAAAAGAGCTACAGGAATTGATGAACATTATTTCAGCAATGTTACAAAATTGAGGTACCTGAAAGAAAAAAAGAAGTCTAATTAAAATTTTGCCTTTTTGAATCTCATTAGTAGAATAAATGCTTTTCTCATACGAACAATTTGTTAAGTTATTACAAAGCTACAAGGGCAGGGGACATAACTGCAGATATGTAAAAAAATCAGCTGTAAGATAATGGTAAAGGGGAGAGAGAGATATTTTCTGCTGGTTTTAGAATCTGCCAAGGACGTAGGTGCTATGTTTTGTGCAAGAGAACTCTTTCAGACTAATGCCATCTGGCTGGCTTTTGTCTGTGCCAGTTGTTATATAGGCCAAGCCCCCTGTCCTGCCTCTACCACATTTCTTGAAGTAGGAATTAGATTAAATATACAGTAATTGCCAGTTACCTGACTGGAAACATACCTATTAAGTGATTTAGAAACCCAAGGAAGCGATCCAAGCTTCTGTGCTTCTATCAGAGACTTTGATCAAAAGTTTCCTCATCCATGTCCTGAAGCAATTTTTGGATACTTTTCCCCTTTCAAGCCTCACTGGCAGCAAAAAAGCCTGGCTGTAGGATCTGCTCCAATTTGCTGTCCAATGCACATGATAAACACCATTAAAAAAAAAAAAAACAAAGCCTCCACCCCCCCCCCAGGTCTTCTATCTCATTCTTCTAATTAGTAACTACTCCTTCTGAGATGCCATGCATATCAGCTTTGTTTCCTGTGCTTTATTTTTGCAGAAGGCAGAGATCTATCACACCAAGGTTTTTCAAAGCCTGTGTCTGTGCGACAATATTGGTAACTCACTTAATCTTTTAAATTATCAAGTATACGCAAGTCTCAATCCTATATTGAGGATAACTGTACATTTTTAAATTGTGATTGTAGGAACTCCATATACTGGAATAAGGGATTTGAAATTATCAGAATTAGATATTATGTTGACTTTTATTTGAGTACAATAAACTTTGTGATATCATCCAGGCCTGTCACAAACTTCTGTTGTTTAGAGTTAACAGACATCTTGCATACCTGAGAATCCCAACTACAAAAATAAGGATACTGAAAAGCAAGAATAAACAGCAGATACCTGTATTTGTAAATACAACAATATAGGTTTTCTTGACCTTGATCTCTACAAGGTACCTGTATGGTTTGCATTTTGGGGCCGACAGTTGTGCCATCTAGCTAATGGGTTTGTTCTGTAGTCCCATATAAGAGACCCGCAGCTAATTTTTAGCCTTGAATTTATTCCCTATTTAAGAGAATTGCAGTTAAATTAAGTAACTCATCTATGTATTCATTTTACAGTTAACTAAATAGCTGTACTGATGATTTTGAAGTATTTTTTTTCTCATGCTCATCTGTATATATGTAATTTACCATCATCTAATGCTATCACAAGGAAAGGAGACAGAAATTCATTAAATCATTTTTTACAAATATTTCTCTAAAGAAAATCACTAGGGTAAACTTGATTTGAACAGGAACAAATTATATCTCTTCAGTAAACAGGAAGAGAGTGACAGTCGAGAATGTTTCAGTTTTGGATGTAATTTGAATGCCTTTTGAATCATGGAAATTCTTTTAGGAAGAACACATCCTCTGCTTCTGCAAAACTCATCTAGCTATCTGATCTTATCTGGCTTATATGGCTTCTTCCTCTGTCTTATACCAAAAACCTCGATACTTTCCTCTTCTGGACCTCAGTGTTCTTTGTGTCATTTTTATACATCATATCTATTTGTCTTGTGAGCACCTTGGGGGGGTTGTCCTTCTAAAGAAGATTTGTTTGTCATGTTTACACAAATTAAACTGATACGGGAATCTGAAAAATCTGGCTGGTTTGATACTTGTGAATCATCATCAGTAGTTTTGGTAATCTGATATACGTATTTATGTATAAATATACCAATACATTCTTCAATTGCTTCTCAGCTTTTGTGCATCTCATTTAAATTAGTATTACCAATAACAGCAGGAGTTAACTCAGCTTGTCTTTCAGATTCTGAGGTGCATTTTTAAGGCCAGAATATATTTAAATGTAATTTTATTTGTAAACTGAGAAAGTTTGATTGAAAAGCTGTTGTGAAACTACTGAAATCCATGATGTAGTTTTCACAGTCGCAGCGATTATTATACTGGAAGTATATTCCATGGCTGCTTTAATTGCTACTAAAACTCCGTTAAAGAAACTTTTTTTATGAATGGTCACCAGACTTTTGTAGCTACATCTGTTGAACACAACACGTAAAGCTGATGAAATATCTTTTATTACAGATAATAGGAAAGAAACATAAGGTGACATAGAGGTAAGCAAGTCCTTGTTAGCTGATGGAGATCAAATTCAATTAACGCTCTTTTGCATCTGATCTATCACATGCACACCTTAAAGAGTTCCATCAAGGCTGAATCACTGCTGCATTACTTCTGCAACTTAATCTTAAAAAAACCCAAACAAACAAACAAAAAAACCCCATAGAAAACAAATCAGTCATTAAGCAAATAATTGGGTCATCTTTCAGGATATTTCATGTTTCAATTGCATTGTGTGTGCAACCAAATGAGAACATATGTTAAATTGTGAACTATTCACTGCACCCATACTTTACAGCAATGAGATAATATTCAGTCTGTGATATTTAGCAGTGGTATTTATTGTATGTGTTTAAAACATTTTTCATAAAGGAAAATATTTTAGGTGCTATCTCATCAGTCAAGTTACATTACTGTTAATGATTACAAACTGATTTAAAAGAATCAAAAAATTTAATTACACATCAATAATTCAGTCCAGAAAACAAAGAGAGATTTTAAGGCAACATTCCTCAGTCTTGCATGTTGACACCAGTGGGATTATATGTTTTGCACTTAAAGGAACATTTTGCCTGCCGGTGTTGTGCAATAGTTGGCCGAGTAACAGAACAGATTCTTCTCCCTGCTACAGACCTGTAAATCAAAAATAATCCCACATGGTGGTTTCTCACTTATGGACGTACATCAGGATTGTGGTTATGAGAAGGGGGAGTGCAGCAGAGAGAGTATCTGTAGAGATTCCTCCAGACTCACACCAAATTCCTTCTGTCTGCAGAGAGAACGCTGCAATATGGTACCTGGTAGCTTTCACAAAGCGCAACCTGCAGCCTCCCTTACAGCACACAGGACTGATACAGGCATAGGCAGGTAATGCTTTGCTCTTGCTTCTCACTGTATTTGTCAATAAATTGTGATCTTTTCCATAGCAACAAAGGCATCAAAACACATATTTTAGTTAGCCCAGTTTTAAATGTGGCTTAAGCATGGGTAACTAACATGGTTGAATCATCTCTGTCCTTGTCTACTCTAAGGGCAAAATCATTAACACCTTTTCAAATACGATTAATTTTCCACCGTTGTTAAGGCTTGTGACTCATCTCCTCACTGTACCTTTGGCAGTCACAGTACCATAACGCAGCTGAGATCTCTGTTCTGTCACCAGTGGTCTTGTCACTGTAGTTCACATACCTGAGAGAGGTTATTGCTGAAACCAAGGGGAATATGATTTAAATTTAGGAAAGTTTTTAACTACTAGTGTAAAATTAAACACGACTATTGTGTTGTCCTAAGTGTCTTGCTGTGTTAGTGCCTGACTCGTTGCTCAGCTTGAAGACTGAGTTGCAGGTAGTAGGTTACTGTGATTTGGGAAAGTTAGTTTTTTTGTCTTATGACCAATATTATTGCATCAGTGTTACTTTATTTTCATAATTTCCAAACCATTTTGACATTGTTATGATTGTAATTAAGACTAGATGAAAATGAAAGAAAATTGGGAAGGTGGTAAGAATAAGAAGATAAAAAGAATGAGGAGCACAAAAAAGGAAAGTCTCAAGAAGAAACACTTGCTAGTATCAAGATTTACAGTAATGCCATAAAAATGGCATCATGCCATAAATAGTCATGAGTTTGTCTTAAAGACAAATCATTTCATGAGAAGAAAAAAATTCAAACGGTCCATAACATGCTCTTTTACCTAATTATTTCATGTATCTTGTAATTCTGAAATGAATTAATAATCTTTGTGAAGTGCAGAGTGAATTAGTTCTAGGTTAGGGGAATGCTGGGAATTCAGTGTGTAGATTTTTTTTTTTAATATTTTCTGTTTACTTAAGACATAATAGACTTGTAATTGTTTCAGAAAAGCGAGCCACGTATTCCCCAGATTTATAGTATAGACAACATGCCTGAGGAAAAAGGGGACAGAAGAAACTGTTGGTAGAAGCATTTCTGCCCGCTACTTTGTACACATACTAGTTTTCAACCCTCATTTTGGTCAAATGTACAATACACATTACAATATTGATGTGTTTAATATATAATGAAGACTGTTGCTGTTTCAACAGTGGTATCGCTTGTTCTATTTCTGTCAGAGCATATATTAAGCTGTACAAAGAATGGCTAAATCTCCAACTGCTATATTAGCTGGACATCGTGTCAAATTAGTGCCTATTGAAGATTTTTCTGGGTTTCAAATATCATCTTGAATTAAAAATTAAATCGTATGTGAAAAATGTCGCTCTGCTGTGTGTCATCCATCTAGTTTATAAAGAGGTCATATTGACTTCTTGTATATATCTACATTTTCTCTAACTCTTTTGGGGCATGAGGTACAGCCCCATGAAATTGGCTCATACAAATTAGTTGGAGAAAATATGCTTACAGTCTTAATGATAAAAGATTAATGAAAAGATAAATTGGCTATGTTTTAAAACGGTATAGATGGGTCTGTAGTGCTGAATTTTACATTTGTCAACTCTTCCATCAAACATAAGTGTTTTGAAGAGATTCACTGAAGCCTTATTCTGGTTATTATCAACAGTAACATTCCAATCTCTTCATAAAAATTCAAGATTGTTCTTTCTAATTCTTGGCCTTCAAAAATAGTTTTGCCCTTTGGGATTCTAAATATTTGCAATATAAATGACATCATTTTACAAAAACAAAGAGGTATAATTATTCCATATTGTACTCTATGTGACATAAGACTGCCAGATGAAGAAATTAAATTCAGATATATTCAAGTATTTCTGAACATCTGAACAGAAAACACTGTTCAGATGAAGAAATATGCAAGGATACCTTAATATCCTAGTTTGTGCTTCTTTAATACTGTTACAGTTTTGTATAATACTGTATACAGTTTTGTACAGTTTTAAAACACTTTCAAGGCAGCTCTAACTTTGAAAGTCTGCAAACCACCATAAGGAGCCAAGAGCACAGCACAAGAGGAACTAGCGGATTATTTCTATGCAGTTTTCATAATGATCAGTGTACATACTCTAGTAACTAGACATTCTCCTAGAGATACACTGTAGGACTCGCACATTACAGGCTTTATGCAAAAAATTAACAGATCTCTGTGGAAGATCTGATGAAGAAGGTCAAGCTAGATTATTGTAATGGTCTCTTGTGGCCTTAAAATATACCAGCCTATCAGTAACCCTATGTGTAGAAAACTTGCAGCTGCATAAAATGTAAAGAGCACATAAAGCATATCCTGGGGTGTATTTCTAACCTGCAGTTGTGACTTCTTAAATCAACTTGTGTCACTAGTCCTGGAAAGTACTCTGAGATTTCTGATAAAAGGTACCTTCAGTCCAAAAGGTCATCAAAGTTCTCAGGAGGGATCTCTCAATAATCTAAGTGTGGGAAAATGCTGGTTTGTATCAGGAGCACGGCTGTTGCTTGGCATTCTGAAACCTGAGCAACGTAAGACAGTCTCTGTTTACTTGTGAGCCGGTTCCCTTGCATTTCATTCTTTGATCATAGAATAGTAATTCTTTTTTTGCCAGGATTTTGTGCGTTCGTGCGTATGGTTCCTTTTGTTCTGTAAAACTCAAAATGGTTTAATCCTTCTGACATTTAGATCCTTAATTCTGCGTAGGTAATACAGGAGCTACTAATCTGCTTTGCACTGAAATTCCAGAAAGCTGCGTACGTCATTTCATGTTCATGTATGCAGGAGGCAGGAGTGAATCATTCCTCTAGTCAGCCTCCCGAGTGCTCATGGGGTGTAATAATACTTTTCCTAGAACGAGCAGAACAAGTCATACTAAATGCCTACGTGTTGTTTTGGAAAAAAAATAATGGGCTTCCTGTGAGCTGATCCATAACGTAAACAAAGCTATAATAAAGGAAGGGATGGACACTTAAGATGTTATTTCCAGGGAGACCAGTGGATGTGATTAAAATGTTACTAGCTTTACCACAAAGATATTTGGTGATCATAAGAGATTTATAAAACACAGAGGTCATTAATGTCTGATTCTGACCTGTATAAGGCCTTTCTATGCTGTTTTGCTGCAGCACAAGTTTCAAATTCAAGACACCTGTACTACAGCGAGTCACTTTATAAACTTACGCAGTATCTTACAATGGGGATTTGCACCAAAATGGTTATGCTGCTGCTATTGTAGATGCACTGGTGCAAGCCCCATTCTTGACAAGCCATTTGGCTGGTTCTGATTTATTAGTAGTCACTCGTTTGTCCAGTGTAGATGTAACCTTGTGCATTGTACTTTTAAAGAAACAATAAAGAACACTGAGATCTGGTACCCATTTGCCAAACTGTCAGTACTTAGAATAATAGAAAATCCTATTATACTTACAAATAATAGCATGCTAACACTGTTCTCCATGTCCTTTTGGTATCAAGCGTGTCCTGTATTAGAAGATCTCATGTCAAATAGATCAACATATAGCAGTTATTACAGAGCAGATTACAGATAAACACATTTCCTATAGGAGAATTCATGTTGAATGTGAGAAGATATAAAATGAAACTGTTAATTTAAGTTTTTACCTAGTTCATTGACTTTTTGACTTTCTTAGTTCTTAAGAAGCTTTCCCAAAAACCCAGCACACAATCCCACCGCCCCTTCAACATTTACACAATTCTCAGTGCAGGAGATACTGCAAAAGCCCAATATTCATGGGGTCAGCAAAGGGAGAGACAGAAAAACAGGGTTTCCACTGAGGAGCAAATAAGGGGAGAGGTACATTTAGTAAGTCCCCCAGTTCCAGGTTTCAGGAGCTCTTCCACCCTAGCCAAGCCCTAGTGAGCTGCTCGTGGCCAAGCCAAGAAAGTAGCTGGAAGGCATTGCTTTGCAAACCTGCCAATGGTTTTGGGTAGATTTTAGTAGCCCTAATATTCCTCTTGACAGAAAATAAGTATGAAGTCCAGTTTTATGACCTTATGTCAGGAGATGACATTTCAGTTCCAGCTTAGAAGCAGATAGCTATTTCCTTCTGGCACCCAACATTCTAGATTCAAGATTCATCTGCAGTACAACCATTCATTGTCAGCAGGCTGACAAGTGCTGTTGTAATTATTATAGAGATGTCTGAGGCTGTGAGCTAGTTGTTTTAACCCAGGTGGCTGGAGGCACCCAGAACAATGTTTGTCTGTGGGAGGCACAGAACGCTCAACAACAGTAAGGATCTATGGGACCACACCAATCCACCGTTGATTGAATGGAACTCATTATTATTTTAATTTGCAGAGGCCACAGTGGTTACCTTGAGCGACTCTTGCACTCTGTGGACAGAGTGGTCATGCATGATGACCATGTGTTTTGAAAGTCCGTCCACCTCTCAGAGGAGCCAAGCGTGCTATATGCATGGCCAGGGCCTGAAGGTATGTAACCATATACCTGGCACTGCCTGCTAGTTCCTAAGCAGCAAGTGCAACTCGTAGTCTGCTGCTGCTGCTTAGGAGAGCTCAACAGCAGTATGAAAAGGCTCTCCAGATCAGCAGACTGCTATGCACTTCATAGTTTGAGGGAGCAAAATGGTGGTTTTTGTTGTGTTTATTTTCTAACCCAGAGGCTTCAGGAAGGTCAGGCCCTGAGGGGCAGTCATCCGGCCAGAGCAGACGTACCTCCCGGACAGCACATCCTGCTCAGAGGGTACATGGGACATTTAATCGTGCTCTGGGTGAGGCTGCCCTCCATGAAGGGCTCTGTTGGGAGAGGCGAGTACCTGTACAAGTCCCTGGTGTTCTCAACACCCTTGTTTCAGTAGCCTCGCTGCAGCTGTGGGTCTAGTCCTGGACGAGATGGGAAACACTTGATGCAATACCCAGCAGAGAGAAAGGCAACAGCAAAAAGAACACATCTGCCGAGTCAGAGAGCCTGCCCACAAAATCCTGCTCACAACAGCTCTCAACATCAAGCCTCTTAACTCCAGAGCCAGGTCCCATTACCCTGTTTTGCATTTTCCTTCTATTTGCAATGAGAAGGCGTCAGCCTGGGTGTAACCTCTCTCCTGAGAGGCCACCAGTCTGCTGCCAAGCTGTAGCTGTTCTCCTCGCCCGGGGAGAGGAGACCGAGAGAAGGAGAAATCAACGGACAGAGCAAAGGGCATCCATGTGAGATCATGGCAGCTAACAGAAACCCAGGCCCTCCAAATCTCTGCTGAAGGGGCCCCTCCCAAATACTAATGGGCTCAAATACTTCTGTCCCCAGGAGACACAGCTGTAGTTTTACAATCTTCTGGTTTAATTTCCAGGTATTAATTATTGTGGGATAGTATTCCAATTTTAATCAAAGAAGAAAAAATCAACCTAGAAATATAATAGCCTGTGCTATTTTCTAGGGATTTTACTTAGGAGGAAATGAGGGTGAGGTGGAGTAGAGATGTGACGGTGAGTATGTGAATGGTGTGAATATTTTTACAGCTGTACTGTTTGCTTTTTATATTCTTCCCCTCCGTATCTTCTTTTTCTTCTACAGGTCGGTAGAGGAGAGCTTCTATAAAACCTTTATCAGAGAATAGATGGGAAGGAGGGATCCCACATGTTTCATGACAGATGATGAGAAATAGCAGCTCAGGATGACTGCCAGCTAAGGAATGACAGGATGTAGAGGTGGGGCATGAGCATTAGCACAAGCACGAAACTGAGCTGAAGAGGACAAAAAAATGCAGAGTGGTAGAGAATTAAAAACAGAGAAAGAAAACAAAGAAAAAATTGTGAAACTTTTCCAATAATCAAGTATGACTCCAGGTAATTTCCTCTTATTCGCCTGAATGTGTATTTCAAGTTTAAATTTGTGTCTAATCCATCTTGGGGTAAAGGAAAAAAATAGGAATGTTTTCTCTCCACCCTGGGTGACTGATGTATGATGTGGTAGTGCAAAGAGCTCAGAATAGTAGTTGAAATAGCCAGTGTGTGGGTGAGAGCAGGTACAGGAGGAGCAGTTCGTGCTCTCCTGCTCCCTGGCTCTGTTGTGGCAGAAGGAGATTTGCCTGGGTGAAGGTGGAGCCTTAAGCAG
The DNA here is from genome assembly GCF_964195595.1 of Calonectris borealis. Lineage (NCBI taxonomy): Eukaryota > Metazoa > Chordata > Aves > Procellariiformes > Procellariidae > Calonectris > Calonectris borealis. The sequence goes on from NC_134319.1 coordinate 7,716,582, forward strand.
CAGAAAGAGCAGGAGAATAAGTGGTGACACGAATATCGCTTTCAGCTGGTTCGTACACAATTGTTTCTCACGGGTTAGGAGAATGTGGTGCAGTTTGCTTCCCACTCCAGCTCGCTCCTCTTTCTCTTGCTGCCTATGTTGTCTCACGGTTTCTCCTGTCATGAAGGTTGCTCGTCCCCTTTCTTCTGCTCTTCCTCCCCCAGAAGACCCACTGTTCCCCGTACTGTTCCACCGAGCACAAACAGTCTGACGGGGAGATGGATGTATACAACCAAGAGTTGCCCAGGCGGGCATATAATTTCCTGTGAGCGGAGAGAGGCACGAGGCCAAGCGCAGGGCTGCCCCTCGGTGCTGCTGAGCCAGGAGAGGACATGTCGGGTCAGCACATCCTGCTGGGCTCGCGCACTGCTTCCTCCTGGGCCCCGCGCCCGTTCTGTTGCAACCCAGTCCAGACCTGACGCACCTCCTGTTTTGGGACTTCCCCCACCTGTGTCATGACTAAACTAGGGGACTGTAACTGTTCAAAATGCTTGAAGCGTCTACAGCAGAAGCAGGGCCATCAGAGCAGGTAAGGGAAAGGCTAGGAACTGGGAGCGGGGATGTTGGCCACCATATCAGGCCAGTAACTCCGGCTCCGGGTTTTTGTTGCAGCTGCCTCGAGTGGGCTCCAGCTCCGGCGAGTGTGCTCCAGCGCCCGGTTTTGGTGGCGGCTCCCGCTGCCGTGTGCTGGCGGAGGAGGCTCCGGCTCCGGCCCTCGGGCGGGCAGGGATCCGGTGCCGGGTTTTGGCCGGGGCCGGCTGGGGAAGTTGCTGAAGTTGGGCCGTGAGTGCCGGGGCCGCGGCGCGTCCTTCCTGCGGCCCGGCCGGTGCATGATGGAAGCAGCATGGCCGCCCACCTCTCCCTGACACAGGTACCTCCTGCCGGCCTCCGCGCGGGGAGGGCGCTCCCCACCCCTGCCCGCCGCTCGCCTCCCTCTGCCGGCGGGCTCCGAGGCCTGGCGCCTCCCGGGGGTGGGGTGGGGGGGGTTCAGGACAGGAGCGGGGCCTGGGGCTGACCCGCTCCCGCGGCGCTGAGGGGGGTGGCGGGGCCGCCTCGACGCCGCTGGGGAGTGGCTCGGTGCTCCCCGGAGGGCCCCTCGGCGGCGCGGCTTTGTGTGCCCGCCGCCGCCCCTCAGCCCTGCCCCGCCGCGCTAACGGCCGCCGGCGCTGTCAGGTGGCGGCTGAGGCGCGGCGGGGGGCGGGGGTGTGTCTGTGTGAGGGAGGGGGCGGCCGGGCGGGCAGCCCCGAGCTTGCCCGGGTGACTCCGAGCCGCGGCCCGGGGGCGCCGCGGGCGTGAAACGAGATCCCGCCCGGCTGCAGGTGCCTCTGTCCGCGGCTGAGGGGGGGAACCAGCCTGCCGGAGCGCGACAGGGGCATGGCTGCGGCCGGGGAGCGGTCCTCTGGGCGGGCAGCGCCGCGGTCGCGCCCGGCAGCCCGCAGAGGTCTGGGCTGCGGCGGCTGTAATCGCCGTTGGTCTTTTGTCCTCTGTAAAGAGACAGGGCGCCTGGTTTAAACAACAAAAAAACCCGCCCCGTGGATTTTGAAGGCAGGTGGTGAACTCGGAGACGAGAGGAGCGGTCGCTGGGGGTTTGAAACGCGATAGCTCGGGGTTAGGTAACTGTGCCCCGGTGCCTGTGCGGGCAGCCGCCGGCCCAGCCTCCCTGCTCGCTTCCCGGAGCTCTGCAGCTGACGGCACGGGCAGAGACAGGATCGGGTGAGTCTCTGGAGGTAACAGTGTCGGCGTGTTAATGGGCAGTATGCAACAAGATTAGCTGGGAAGGGAGAGCTTAATTTCTTGTTTTAACAGAAACTTAACTCCGAAGATATTGCTTGGAAGTCATTTTACCTTTTTTTTTTGGTGGGCCCCATGGTGTGGGTCACCATTTTTGCATACTGCCTGTACAGGTGCCAAATAATGAAGAGCTCTGCAGGTGATGCTCTTAAAACTTGGAGAATCTTGGCAGCATTTGGTGCTCAGGTGATCTCACTTTGACTAAATCTTTGTTGCTTGCATTTTTTTCCTGATGGTAGTAGAATTGCTTCATACCGTTGGGATTCTCTCTTACTCCCTAGAGATTTGATAGTTAATAAACTGCACTTTTTGGTACTTTTTTGTTTCATTTAGCAGTGACATGAGAAATTTGCATTCCTACCTGACATAAGCCTGAGGCAGGCCTGTCAGTGCACATGCTCCTGCTTGGGATGCTTCAATCCGATAATCGATTGTGACGTTTACAGAAAGTAGATCTGGTAAATAAGCGTGAATTGCTTAAGCACATAAAAGTAAACTTAAAAAGTTGGCAGCAAGGCTACTGAATTTGCAGTTACTTATGTAGTTGACTTTTGAGAAAATCATCAACTATTCAAGGAAAGAAAGGAGGAGAGTTCAGTGAAAAGATGAACTTCAAATATGTGCAGAAAATAAATGTGTCTTTAAAGGTCTAAAGATACATAGTTATGAAGTATAATACCTTCTGTGAAAGCTTGCTGTAATATTAAAATATGTTAGGTTAGCCTTTTCTGTGTCTTTTTTTCAACAGTCTTCAAGCAAAAGAAAGAAGTTTAAAACATCAACTTACTGAAGAGGAAAGAAGTTTTCATAGGGCAGCAGCCTTAATTCTGTTGGTCTAAAGGCATGGGCTATTCTGGCTCTTTATTTGGGGAGAGGGGAGGAGTGTCTGCTCTGGTGTGTTCTACAGCAAGACATTATTGCTTACAGGCTGTGTAATCCTTTCATTGTAGAATTTATTTACTTTTTTGGTCACATGGAAGGGGGACTAAATACAAATGTGATAATGTTGACAGAAGCAGAAAAATCGCCAGTATCCTTAAAACCATTGTGACTGCAGCTTAGTGGTTAAATTGAGGAAGCTATTTCTGTTGTTTTTGACCATTTGTGTGGGGATTTCTTTTTGTTTGTTTGTTTTTTCTTCTTGCATTGCATAAGAATCATCTTAGAAAGTCAAGCAAGCCTAAAGATAATTTCTTCAATGTAGGTTCTAACTTCTGGAATTTCAGGGTCATGAAAAGTCATAACAAATTGTTAAGTGTTCTAAATCTGTTTAGGTGAGCATGAGGAAGTGAAAATCACAGTATAGGGGGTGGGGAGTACAGTTACTGGCTGCAGTTATATCAGTTACTAACACCAGTAATAAAAAGCATGGAAATCGGTACTTTCTGCTGTAGACCACATGCAGAAAATAAGAGTCATATTAACCTGCAGTCAAGCTCACAATTGTGTCGAATTTTCTTTTCACCTTCCCATATTTGGTTTGACTGTGATTTAAAATGGCTAGGAAGTTGAGTATTTCCAAATGAGAGTAGGGTATTTTCAGATGACTTTGCAGCTGCAGTGTCTGAGAGGGCTGGGCATTGTTTATTTGAATATCAAAGTTCTGTTTAAGCGATTTGAAACTTTTTGGTGCTAATTGTATTCTGTTGGCTGATTAGTAAAAATATTTCAGGACCGTGTAGCTGTAGTGAAATTTATTACAGCAGGTATGCTTGAAAGAGTGTTGCAAAATCAAGGTGATTATCTCCCCCTCCTCCCCCCAATATAGTAATAGTCTGAAGTGTCTTTTATCTCTCCATTTTGAACCCATTCCGCAACATCTTGTTGCCACTTGCATTTGCTCGCTAAGTGTTATGGTCTGAGCATAACTGTGAATTTAATAGGGAACTTCTAAGGAAACTTCTACCAAGTGAATGTTTTGTTGTGGTTGCCTTTAGTTTGGAAACAAGCTAGCAACATCAATGAGAAGGAACTGTTCCTATCTCACAAATTGTCATCTGCTGTTGGAAAACTCAAATTAAGCCAATATGAGGAGTTGTATTTTTGACCTTCTGACAGTGGCTGCTTATCTGGCCTGTTTAATTTAGGGAATCTAGGGAGGAAGGAACAGAAAACCGAAGATGCAGAAAATGCATTTTGAGAGTGGGGAAGATATGTTTGTTGAAAGCTGGTGTAATACGGACATTAAAAAACTTCTTGTTGCTCTTGAAAATTGAACTTGTGGTTTATTCTGAAAAACTGCCTCTGTGTGATTGAGGGGGAAGCTTACAGTTCAGGGAAGGACTGTAAAGAAATATTCAGGGAGAACAGAAAGATAACTTACTGTGTTTTGTCTTCCTGATGTCATGAAATGATTTTTGTGAAAAATGTGGTAGTCGTCTTAAAGTAGTTAAGAGCTGCTTTGGTAAACAAGACAAAGTCATGTAATATCAATTTGTATCCTAATTAGCTGCAAGTCTCAGTTTAAACTTCACTATTGTGTCATGGACTCCAGAACGCTGTGCTTTGCTGTTGAAGGGAAGCATCAAATATTACAACTGAGGCTAAGCTAGGTAGATACCTGTCTAATCCAAGCATTACCAGGATAATGTCTTGTTACTGGAATACGTAGGATGTAAATACTTACAGTATGAATGACACTCTTATAGTAATGTATATGTTATATATCACGTAGAGCCAAAGCTTTTGAGGTCTCCAGCAAACTTCTGATTTTTTTTTTTTAAGGGATCAACAAAATGATAAAATTAAGATCTTAGTTTGTTCTTTTTACTGGAGTGAGAAATCTGTTGTTCCTCTTTCTGTCCTCCATGAAAGATGAGGAAATCTGAGTATGCTTGTGTGTGTGTGTTTAAACTTGTGTATAGAGGAGGCTGACTGCTCCTAAAGGAGATAGAACTTAATATTTTTTTTTTTATTGATATTGCATCAACCATGTTAGAGAGTAGCTGCATCTAAAAAGGCAGTGGAGCTATTCTTTCAAGTTATACAGGCTTTGTTCAGTACTCATTAGAAGATGGTGGAGGTTTCCTGTAGCGATTTGAAAATTAAATCGAACCATTCTTAATTATGCAGTGACAGACATCTATGCAGAGAGAAGTCGGCAGAGTTTTTCTGCGTGCTTCAGCTGTTCAATGGGAATTCAAAGTGCTGAATTTTTCAGTACTTGGTAATATTTTTATAGAAATTTATAGTAAATATTTTCTTACCTTTACTTTTGTTATTGCTGTAGGAGATGTGCTTGGTTATGTGGTAGAAAACTTTACCATGAAACACTTCAGACAATAAAGCAATAGGGGAAAAAGAGACAAGTTGATTATTGTTTGGAAAGGACATTGTAAGAAAACCAGCTTGCCTTAAAACTTACGTGCTTTTCGGCTGGCTGACTATGGGAAGAACGTTTATGACCAGATTGTGTCGTTTGGCCTGGAAACTCTTAAAATGAATCCTAGAGCTTTGCATCATGATAGAATACAGTATGTCGGATTTTAATCAAGATAGAATACCTTGTTTCTCCCCCTCTATCCCATTTGGGTTGGAAGGGAAAGTTATTTTTGCTTTTCTGAATGGACAGCTTTTTTTGTTTGTTTTTAAACCTTTCTGTGCGAAGGAAGGTTGTGGATGGATGGGGCAGACAGACGGGTAGTAGTGTCTTATTACACCTAAATGGGAGTGTGCCAGAGGGATGAAAACATGGGGATAGACAGACTTGATTGACACTAGAAGATTAAAAAGACGGGTGTCCCTGAAGGTGTTTTTTATTTCCTAGGTTAGTATTCTAAGGTTCATAAGTTTGTAACGAAGGTTGTAATTATTAGAACAGTCGTTACTCTTATGAAGTGATAAACTTTTAAATGGAACCATAATAATGTATTTCTATTTTTGTACGCTGTGGAATCTGACCTTTTCTCCCTTCCTCCTTTTTGCATTGAAAACAAGTTGAATTTACTCTCTGCAATTAGTTGTTACAAATCCCATAAAAAGAATTTTGCCAGGTAAATTCTACTTTAAAAGATGTTGAGCAGCATTTTTTTTCTTACCCCAGAAGAATATCCTAGACTATATTTGTATCTGTTGTTTTATTGTGGAGTATACTTTGAAGGAAAAACAAGTCTGTTACTAGTAAAATAGCCTGGGAAACTTTTTTACTACTATTATTCTATTTGGCGTCACAGGAAATTCCAGTTACTGCAGTGATTCTGATGTTAAAATGAATATTGGAAACACTAATGAAATAAATAAGAACTACTGGCTTGTACTCTAAGTACTGAATGAAAAGATTGTTTTGCACTTAGTGTTTTCATTGCAGGACTTCAACACGATGTTTCCTGTCCAGGAGTGACAATGATCGGTTTGGCTGTAATAATGAAACATTTGGCTGAACAAAGGGTGATATTGGGCAAGAGGGATGATGCATGAGAATTGATACTTTTAGCGTATGTGCTGGCCAACTCTGTTCTAGTTTTCTGCTCATAGCTTTAATTTGATTCTGTGCCTATACTTTTACATTATAATGAAGTAATACTTAGTACGTAAAATACTTGAGTGTTTAGGAGAACTACCCCTCTAGATTGCTGTTTGAAGTGTGGGTGAGTTGGCAAGTACAGCATCTGAGGTTTGGTTAAGAAAGTATAGTATGCTTTGGAGCATGCTGGAAAGTGATTGAAGGTGGTGTTTGTTATACTGGTGTTATGGTAGTCAGAGGTCTGGCAAAACTTGAATATATTTCATCAGGCTATTTTAAGGGATGTGTAAATGCCTGCTTAGTTGATGGCTGAAATAATAAAAGTCTTTGGGTACCAGAGCAAAGTCAGGGCAAGGTTAAGCTATATAAATGGAGGTATTGCAGTGAATACCAATGATGGCTTCCCAGCATATGTAATTTTTAATGTCTGGCTATGCAAGAGGTATTTCCCACCCACTCCCCAACAAACAAACAAAAATTCACCAGCCCTGCCAAAAAAAAAAAACCCTCACCAAAAAAACCCCACCAAAACCAAAAAACTAAAAGAAACAACTAGAGAATCAAAAATGCCCTGTGGCTCTTAGAAGAAACTGAGTGTCTCTGGGGCAGTGTACTTGCTGAATAAGCAGATGTCAAGGTCTGAATGAAAGTTCTCCTGTTATTTCTAGCTGTTCTCTATAATTTATCTTTCAGGATGTTCTGGTGATACTGCACACTTTTTGTAGTTGAACAGGATCACACTAAACCCCTGATTTCTACCAAACTTCCCCTCTTAATATTCTTTGATAGTTGACACCTGTGAACATCTAAGTGCTTAGCGAGAAGAACAACTGTATTAGCTGTTGCTCTAGGAAAATGTCTGTGGTTTTATTTAAGCTGTCACCAATTATGTGTGCTGTAATAAAGGATTTTCTACAACTATATGATTGGCAACATTGAGAATGTTTCCATATTTCAATGCAAACTTTCTAAAGCTGAAGAAGCTATCTTGTTGGATTTGGTTTGTACAAAGGTCTGTAAATCCCGGGTTTTGAGATCATATTCCTGTTAAGGGGGAGAATTCTATTTTTGGATGATATTCAAAGTTATGTGGTTTGGGGTTTATTGTGTAATTAACTTGTATTATGCTCAGTTGTTCCAGCTGGGTTTGTGAGGACAACACCTTGTGATAATTCTGGGGTTATCCTCTGCATAAATGCACCCAGTCACGTACACAATCTTAGGTTTAGGCAACATGCACTTCATGAAAATGGTATCTGATTTTGTGCCTGTTTTTATGTCGGGGAAGAGAGTAATCCTAACAATATGTTTCTTGGGAATCTCTTGGCCAAGGGTATTTGGGGTAGGCCAAGATACTAGGTTTTGCATGGTTTCAGGCCTTGAGCTTTTTTAGAGTTTCTAAGAACGGTTTAAAAATAAATTCATAAAGAAAGGGCCTTTTCCAAAGCAGCTACCTAATTTTAGGTGAGCACTCAATATCTGGTAGATGGCAGTGGAATTGAGGCAGAAGTTACCTCTGGCAAGGATTCAAGTTACAAAAACCTAATTTGGTTTAATTTGGTACCGTTGCTGTGGATTTAGCTGTGAATACAGGAGTTACTTTGGATATCTGAAAATTTTACAGACTAGTTGCATGTGACACTAAATTCTGAAGGATGATGCAGTGGATAACAAAATAAAATTATATTGCTTTGTACTCATTAGAGAGCACTTCCTAGCCTGTATCGTTTCAGGTTCCTTCTTTTCCGTATAGACGATCTTGCTTAAGAATTCTTGTTTCATACTGCCTAACCTGGTGACCTGTCTGATAGTAATCTGATAGTGGTTAGTATCACTGACTTCAAAACAAGAAGTTAGTCTTCTAAAAGGTACAGCATGAAGAGTGGTCATAGTCCTCATCATTTTACAGAATAAACAGAATTATATAAATGCTTAATGCTTCTTTCAAGACCAGTAAAAAGTGTTTTATATCTTTATTTATCCAAGGAAAGGGGAATTGAAATATTGATCTCTAGGGTTAATTTTATATCTCTCTCTCTCTTTTACAGCTATCGAGTGCAAATCCTGTGTATGAAAAATTCTATCGACAGGTGTGTATGTTCTTGTTGAGAGAACAAGCTTTATTTTGTATTTAAAAGAAAGAATATTCTTTTGCTATGGACTTGAGCATGGCCCACAGCGTGTACACAATAGAAGTTCAAGGAAAATTATTCTGCTTTAAAAAAATATTTTTATAGTAACTAACACTTAGGTCTCAGCTATATCAGTATAAATTTAATATTGGTTGTAAGATGACTTATTTAATTTGCTAGGGAACTGCTAGGTGTGTATGACATACATCCCTTTACAGTTATAAGAGATTGTTAGCTCTTGGAATGGAGTAAATTCTTGCGAAATATTGTATTGATATGTTCTCTGTTCCTTTTTACAAATGAAGCTGAATTTCTTGTGTTTGTAGTACAGCTAGTGTTACGTAAGGCTTGCATCTCTCTGAGTATCCCCAGAGGTTCTTAAAGGATGCTGTAAGGAGTGAAACTGGGATGGAAAGCCACTGAATGCCAAAAGAATGCATGTAGTTCTTGCAGCTTCACTCAACAGATAAAAAGCTTTTGACTTTATAATGTAAGAATATATATTAAAAAATAAAGTATAATAATATAAATTTTATTTATGACCTCTTTTATATTTAGGTCCAGCAAAAATAAGGTATATTAATTCCTGTAAATACAGCTTTTCTGAAAAATACCTGTTTTAACGACTCTATTATAGCAATATTTTGTATCATGTGCATAATATACCTTATTGTACAAACATAGATATATGAAAACTTGTAAGGAAATGTAAACTAAAAGAATAATTGTATAAAACAATTAAAAATAGTTTGCTTTTTTTTTTAATATAAAGACCTGGTGAGTAATTGATGAACCATGTAAAAATGAACCTTATAGGAAGTCTTTTCTCCTTTGCGCAACTGGTAAAGTTCCTGTCTGTTGGTCCTAAGGCAGGATATAGTGATATATGACCTTTTTATTTAGGAACTTCTTTTGGGTGTCAACATTAGAATGGAAGCTTATCTGCTGGGGAAGAGAGAAGACCATGATTTCTATCCACGCTCTATTTTTGGATTGTGCTTAGAGGATTAGTCCCATTATTAAGTGTGTAAAATAGCAGTTAAAGTGTATCAGCCTATGATGCCTGGAAACTTTGAGCTTTCTATTCTACTTTAACAAGGGTTTTTTTCCACTACAGGAGAGTAGCAGTTTTGAAATTGCTAAACAAGAAGAGAGTTTACCTTGATCTAAGTTCAGATGGCTCCTGAAGGTTGAAGGAGTTATTATCACCCTCACAAAGTTTTCCTTCAGTAGGATGGTCAAATCCACTGTGTGTCTATCTCTAGGCATTGGATTAAAAGCCTTAGGAGAATCCCATATTATGGTGATCATTATCAGGTCACAAGAAAAGGCAAGGAACTAATTTTTTTGCACGTTAGGTTTCCTAGCTTAGTGCTACTGACTATCGCTGTCATGTATCATCTTTGCCACAGGCCTGTCTGTCTCTTCCTCCTGATTGCAATTTTCTAACAACTGAAGTGTGAAGCAAAAAGTTGGATAAAGAAACTGAATTCGAGCACAAATGTGATACTGGTTCCTAAGTCACTTAACATCTTGAATTTGTTGGAATATATAGCCTAGTGAAATTGGAGCGCTACTTGTTGTTCAGCAGTCTCAGTAGTATGCAGGAATGGGGATTCTTTAAAAGTGATGTTACTGTTAGTGAAGTTGTGCCAATGGATTTGTTTTCTAGAGGATTAATTTTCTGACTTGCTCAGCCAAACTCTTTTCTTCAGGCATATGTCCTAAAGAGTAGCTTTCCAACGTACTGTGTCTAAAGACTTCCAGTTGCATTAGATAACTTTTTCCTTCCCTCCATTAGATAAGAAGATGTCAACTTTTGGAATAGAAAAGTTAGAAAGACATTTCCCACTTTATCCTATGGTGCTGGTAGAGCATGTTTTTATTCTTTCGTACCAGAAGCACTTCAGAGCATTCAGTGTAACTTCAGAATAAATTCATCACCTGAAATAGCTCTGATGCTTAGTACGCTTCAAGTTCTATCACAAACTTAAAGTAATTCATCTTGCATAACGTGTGTTGTGAAATGGTTTTAAGTCCTGGGCTTTGTACTTAAAATGCGATTGAAATCTTAAACTTTCGATGGGGACACTTTTCTTTCTAATAAAAGTTTTTCTGATTAACCTTTTCTAGACTGGCCCTCAAAACAGGGTGAGGTTAAAGGATAATTTACATGTGATAAAGTAATAGGAAATTACTTAATCATGTGATGCAGCGTAGCAGGTAAGCAGTATGCCTGGGCTGCTGATGAATTCTTGATGAATCCTGAGTTGAAATACTTCTCACTGTTACCTTGTGACCTAATGACATCAGATGTATGTTTTTAACTTCTAATCATTTCTGGCTCTACAAAAAACAACTTGCAACAAGAGCATTGTTGGCCGATATAGCTATGAAAACTCCTTTTTGCACATCAGAGAAAAACCTCTACCCAGCTGTTGTATAACTGACAAACACCAGTGACCTTCTCAGTGAGACAGTCAAACATAAGCCAGTTTTCTGCACTATTTTAATGCTTATAAGTACCCCCATCCCAGCATGCAAGGCTCAGTAATTGGTAAAGAAATTGAAATCAGACCTTTAAAAAAAAAAAAAGGTTACTAAAATATAGGGATTTAGGTGTACAAAAAGAAACTGTCTCCATATCAGGTTAAATAAGAATCCTGCTTAAATCCCTTAAAGTCACCTTCCTCTGGGTGGAGGTGAGCAAATAAAAAATAAACACAGCTGATACAGTGTTTGTGACTTTCCCAAAAGAGTAGAAAAGTCCTAGGCTGGAGGTTTTCTGAGTGGATGCCAGGATTACTGTGCTTATGTGCAAGGTTGACTTGGCTAACAGAATAGGGAATTTAATGCAATGTCTTGGCAACTTTTTGCCTGTAATGTGAACAGCTCTCTCATACAACCTGAATTACATATTTTAAAAATCTGAGGAGCAGGCTAACTACAAGGCTGTAGTGTTTGTAATTTTATTACCCTGATCAGGGAATCCTCAATTATAGGAAACAAAGTCTCCTAATTAAAATCATACTAGTAATGTTGAAAACGAAAGATGTTTTCCCATTCATATTAAATAATGCTTTTGGGATTGCTTTCAGAGGTTTTTTTTGTTCACTTTTAGAAGCAGAAGTGTCTGCAGACAACCTTCATCTGCTGCAGTATGCTTTCCAAATGGTAGATTCTCTGCAGTCTTTCACTGGCTAGTTCTAAGCCCATCTTTGGGAGCTGTTTGCTTTGAGCACCTTGTGTGTGCTGCACCTGTGAACTTGGAAGGTTGGTCTTATGTTCCAAACAAAAAATTGAATATAGTCTTTGTTTAAACACAAAGCTGTGAGACTGTAAATGATGCAATGCATCATCATCAAGTGTTTTGCTGTGTAGTCCCAACCTTGCTGTTCTATCTGAAGCAGTAATTTTCACTAGGCATTCTCAGGCTATTTCAAAGACAGCCATGATGACTCGGCGTTCAGCAAGTGCTCAGAAAGCATTGATCTTCAAAAGGGTGTGCTAGGAAATCTAATGCTAGCATCAACTTATTCTTTTTGTGTATGTACTTTAGTTTTCCATGCATTCTTATTTATTTGTATGATTTCAGTTTTGGTTCTCTTGTCTCTTTCTCTCCAGGAAGTGTGGAAAGTAAGTGACGTCTGTTGCTTCTTTCCTGTTCTTTGAAATGTTGATCATGTCGCAAATTCTTCAGTTTCAGGGCATCTCAGATGATCATATGTCCTGGTTTTGGCTGGGATGGAGTTGATTTTCTTCCTATTAACTGGTATAGTGCTGTGTTTTGGATGTAGTGTGAGAATAATGTTGATGACACGCTGATGTTTTGGTTGTTGCTAGGTATTGTTTACGCTAGTCAAGGACTTTTCATCTTCCCATGCCCTGCCAGATGTGCAGGGGGCTGGGAGGGAGTGTGGCCAGGGCGGCTGGCCCAGCTGGCCAATAGGCTATTCCATACCATATGACGTCATGCTCAGCATATAAGGCTGGGTGAAGAAGAAGGAGGGGGGCGTTCAGAGTGATGGCGTTTGTCTTCCCAAGTAACCGTTACGCGTGATGGAGCCCTACTTTCCTGGCGATGGCTGAACACCTGCCTGCCGATGGGAAGTGGTGAATGAATTCCTTGTTTTGCTTTGCTTGCGTGCGCGGCTTTTGCTTTCCCTATTAAACTGTCTTTATCTCAACCCACGAGTTTTTCTCACTTTTACCCTTCTGATTCTCTCCCCCATCCCACCCGGCGGGGGTGGTGAGCGAGCGGCTGCGTGGTATTTGGCTGCTGCCAGGTTAAACCACGACATCATAGATGGGAAGACTCTGTTTTTGAAGAAGAAATGATATAATTTTTATCTATAAAATGTAATATATTATTTGATCTCTAGATCTTGTAGGACCTGTACAGCTGCTGTCTGATGTAGTAAGCCTGACAGTTTGAATTGACTGAAGATACCCTTAGTCCTCTTCTCCGTACTGTGCCCTTTTTAGGCATCCTTTTGCTTTAAGCCCTCAAAGACTTGCAGCTTTTCCTCTATTTTCCTTGTCCTCATGTATGTGACACAAGTTTTACTGCTTGCTTCTTCCACCTGAAGGTATAGCTGAGGCACTGTTTTCATTTAGGAGCTTGAATAACAATCTATTTTAATTATCTCCCTATTGATCCAGGGAGAAATGGATGCTGGTTGATAATCTGCCAAAACTATTACCAACTTTTTCATTGTGTAAATAAGTTTCACTTTAGGGAGTAAGCATTTTCCTCTTCTAGGGTGGAAAAGGTATCTCCAAGCAGAGCCTTCTTTTTCAGACAATAACAATAATGAGTTCAGAGCTGGACAATTAAATGTAATCAAACTCTGGGACTTCTCTTGCTTACAAATCAGATGTTTTGCAGGCATCAAGAAGAAAATTCTGTGATTTCAAAGGGCGACTTAGATAGGTTCAGATGATGGCCTAATGTGAACAAGCTTCCCTGTCTGTTGCATAACTTGAGAAATACTTGCGCCTTTGTCTGTACTTGAAACTTTCTACTGGAGACCTTGAATCCAGGCATAATAAATTGTTAGAAGCTTATAGCAGTGGCAATTTAATTGCTTGCATATGTATTAGTGTTTTTTCTTCATTTTTTAAGTGGAATTAATCTAAATCTTCATTGATGACCTATAAGAGCTTGCTCCCAACACAAGCTTACTTACTTGGGAGTTTATTATAAGAGAGAAACCTGGGTTGCCTTCCTCGCTTCTGCCCCAAACCGGGTCATCTAGGCAAAATTCTTATTCTCCCTGTGTCTTAGTTGCCTACTGACAGTTGGGGATAATAGTGTATTTTTCTGGAACATTGTAAAACGTATTAGAGTGTGAAAGATGCTTAGATATATATGCATAATATATCTTAAATTTGGCAATGTTAGTTTAAGAAACCAATTTCCAAAGTATGCCTATTAATATTAAATCTGGAGTAATTAGTTCAAAATGTCTTTCTTCTAATGTAAAATGATTTTTAATGAAAGGAAGTTTTTTTTTTTAAAAAGTCAGAAGATTGTTCTCAAAGTGACAATGTTAACTTGAGCATTCTTCTTGAGCTAGCTTTTTGAGAGCCTGTGTAAAAAGACTGCATCAATTCAAAAGCTAGTTTGTCATGTGAAGTTTTTTCTCCCCCCAGGTTGATTCTGCTAATGCTGGAAGAGTGTTAGCTTCTGATGCAGCTGTTTTCTTGAAAAAGTCTGGATTGACAGATTTGGTACTTGGAAAGGTATTTAATGACAATTATTTAATTATCATGTCTCTTGCTGCAGTTAGTATCCTGTGTAAATTAAAATACTTAGTGGTACTACAGGATACGTGATCTTCCTTAGTGTGTTTTCAGTTGTGCTATCCAATAGTTTCCAACTTTAGTATCCTTGATTATTCTACTATGTATGTAGTTTGTGGTGGAAGTTAAAACAATATTTAAATTTGTCACTACAAATAAGTGCTATCATGAAAGTTATGACCTGAACTTTCATCCAAGAATGCATTGTTAAGTGAAGTGAGAACTTGTGAGCTTCCTCTCAGTGCTGTGGAACTTTTTGTGTCTATTATTTTTATGTTTTAGATTTGGGACTTAGCTGACACTGATGGCAAAGGCATCCTGAACAAACAGGTATGATTATTTATGATGTACGAGGTTACTCTTAACTATTAGCAAGCCTTGAAATAAGATAAAAGTTAAGATTACTGGTTCAGGAAAGCAGTTTTTCTAACTGATTTTTTTCATATTTTTCTAATTGCAACTAGGTATGTACTTCCCACTTCAGTGTAAGCTACAATAATTAAGCAGGCTTCAGCTACCTCGTCAGTTTTTCTTCAAGTCATAAAATGAGCTGCTGTGTAGCTGTGCAATACAATATACTGAGAAGTAATTTAAGGGTTAATGAACTGTATTTATTAGAAAGGTGGCTTTTCCTCTTAATCTTGGAAGAAACTTGAGGCAGAAATGAAAATTCTAGTAAAATCTTCAAAATTCTTGTATCTATGTATCTAATTTTGGTGGACTTGACATTAGTCCATTCTGTTTGGAGTTGTACTTCCAAAATTGTAGCGATGAGCAGTATGGCAGTCAGACTTGCATATCAGTGGTGCTTCTGAAAAGCTCTAATGTGCATTGCTGTTGCTTTTTGGTCTGAAGTGTAGTTACTTAAATAACGGCCTGTGGAGAGCTAGCTGCTTCATCCCATGGTAGAAAAAGGAGGAGCTTGTAGCATCTACCAAACAAATTTTTTTTCAGACGTCTCCTTTTGTTTCATTTTTTTCTCATGTGCTGTACTTTTCTTTCCTCCCCCTCCATCAACTGCCACCTTTGGGATCAACTCAGTTCCTCCAAGATAAATAGCTGTAATTGCTACTTTAAATTTTCATGCTCTGCCATTGAAGAACTGAGTGCTGAGAACTGACTACACTAGCCAGGAAGCTACTAAATGCTTGGGGCTTGCCTTTGAGGAATTCGGTGGTTGCTGACTGCTGCTTTCTGTCACTTTGTGACCCCCTTTGAAGCCATTTGCAACCCTTTGTATATATACCAATACTAGAAAAGCTCATAATTCTTCTGAAATTTGAGTATTTTTGTATAATAAATCCTTTAAAATTTCATTTTTCCTATAGGAATTTTTTGTGGCTTTACGACTTGTAGCGTGTGCACAGAATGGATTGGATGTTTCCCTGAGTAGTCTTAATTTGCCTGTTCCTCCACCAAGATTTGTAAGATTTCTTTTTAATTGAACATATCAACTCATTAATAAGAACTGCTTTTAAGTGAACAATTAGGAAGGTTTGGTATAAATACCAAACACATCTGAAAGTGACGTTGTAGGGCAATAGGGCCCTACAATAGGGGAAAATTAAGCAATGTGGAATAAAAATAAGGTGCTATGTGTTCTAGTGGGGATTTGAATATAAAAATGTGTATAATTTGAATATATATGGTATTTGTTCTATTAGCATTGTCCTTTTAAATTTCTTACTGTAAATTTTGATATCCTTAACTAAGGTATGAGTGACTAAAATGCAGTTCTGGCTTTGAGAATAAGCACCTTCTCACTCAGGGTGCACCAGGAGTGGTTTTGTGAGGTCAGAACCATTTCTCTTTTAATGTGGGGTTTTTTCCTCCCTGTTTTTCTTCAGACTGATACTAGTAGTCCTTTGCTACTCAGTGGAACAGCATCAAGTGACGTACCATGGGCTGTTAAGGTAAACTAAAGATCGGGCTATTGCCTAGAACTATGATGTGATTTGCAAGAAAACATAAATGTTTGAGAAAAATATAATGCTACTGATAGCTATAGTTTGTAAAGTATGATAAATTACCATTCATGTCAAATCTGTAATTGGGCTAGTAGACCTAATTTGATAAAAACACTTGTACCTTGGTAAATCTCTTTGTGTTTAGAAATTTGATTTATTGGGAATAGTTAGCTGAAGCCATGAAAATAATTGAGGAATAAATCTCACTGGGTTTTGGACGAGTCTCTAGCTGACTTAGAAATAATATCTTTTTCATATTTTCTTTTAAACGTCAGGAACTGCAATCCGTGTGTTTCCAACTGTATCTTAAAAAAAATTAATACTTTTGAAAGAACTACTGCTTCTTAGCCTACAAGTGTGACTGTCCATAAGTAATATTTTTCTTCTGCCCCCGTAGCTGGAAGACAAGGCCAAGTATGATGCTATTTTTGACAGCCTAAATCCTGTGAATGGACTGTTGTCAGGTGATAAGGTGAAACCTGTACTCCTTAACTCAAAACTGCCAGTGGATATCTTAGGACGAGTAAGAATATCTTTCTACTTAACTGTTAATTCACAAATAATAACTGTGCTACACCCAGCAATATCTGTTTTTCAAATTGAAGATTTGTAGTGATAAGCCTAACTATTAAATACTATCTTACGGAGTGGCCACACATGTGTAACTGTTAAACTGTAAGAAGGGGGGGAAAAAAAATTCTTTCGGTATTTTGATAGACTGCTTCTTGCCACAGCGTATCAGTTACATGTACTCTTTAACACTTGGTTTAGGGCAGGGTGCCATTAGTGCATGTCTTTTGCATGGTTTATATGAATGTATGTTGCCCACTGAAAACTAGTGTTGTTAATCTTAATAGAACTTAGGATATGGTGGAGGAAGGTTGTTCTTGCATTTGTTTTTAATGAGGTTTTAAATAGGAAACTGCTGCAGTTTAGGCAAACCTCCCTATATTCTCCTTTTTATTGGTAGGTGTGGGAATTGAGCGATATTGACCGTGATGGAATGTTGGATCGAGATGAGTTTGCAGTTGTAAGTATCTTCTGCCTCTTGGGGTTTTGAAAGCCTAATGGCAGAAGTTTAAAATAGATGCATTGTGTATTAATTTGTGACTGTTTGTGTCGTTCGTTTATTGCCTTTATTCAGAGACCTTAATCAAGTTTTAGTACTAGTTAATGTTTCTGTCAGTTTATTGAATGTCTCTCATTACACAGCAGTAACTTTCTTTGGGGGCTAAATGAGCCGTTAAACTTATACCTGTGATCTGCTGTCCCATGAAAGACCGAGTGATTTCACTGAATAAGTTTTACCTTAACCTTCAGTGTTTATAGTACTTGAATGCCTCAAGATACCTTTGAGGAAAATTTTAAAGAAATTATGTACAAATTCTTCAAAAGTTCATAGCTAGTTAGAATTTTGACGCTATTAATGCCAGGACTGATGAAATAATGTAAGAAGTAGTAAATAATTTTCACTTCCCCCAAGAGACGGCAAGTGAGAAGAGAGTGGGAGGCTCTTGCTTTTGAAGACTCTAAGTCTTGTATGCGATAGTAACCATGCATCAACTTTTTCCTCAAAACTTTCAGTTTTTGCATGTAAGTAAAATTGGAGAGGAAGGAATTATAAATTCACTCTTGGAGGAGAGAGTTTCGTTTTATGCAGAGAAATATCAAAGCTAAGTTTAAAGGTTTGGAAAAGCTAACAAAATATCCTAACCGCATTCTGCGTTGCAAGAATCTTGAAAAAGTAGTGTGACCTTTCTGTCCTCAAGTGGCACTAAAGCCAGCCTTTAATTCTAATTTCTACAAACTAAACTATTGCTCATCCTCTCAGAGTCAAAATTAAAAAATAAAATAAAAAGAAAGTTAAAAATACCTGTTTAATTGCCAAGAATTGACGTTACGGACAACATCAAAACCTTGCTTTGTTTGGTTTTTTTTTTTTTTTTTTTTTTTTGTAATGTAAATATGATGAATTTACCTTTTCTGCTGTCACATAAATTTTTGAGAAAGGATGAAAGTATAAAAATTGCTTTCTTGAATATTGTTCTAGTCATCTGCAGGCACCTATATGCTTCAGTTTCTTCTGAAACCAATTCCTTTAAGACCCTAGTAGTTAACTGTTACTATACTTGATTTCCTGTGTTTATGCTGTGATCCTTCAGACTTTTAGCTTTGAGATCAGAGGATTGATATGTTGGAGATAAATAAATGTTATAATACTTTACAGATTATTACTTTAAGATGCAGTTCTGTGTCTTGAACAACAGTCATAAAGTTATTAAAACGTACAACCACAACAAAAGAATAGCCACTAAGTGGAGCGACTCCTGCAAAAACAGTGAATAAATTAAAATTAAGTGTTTAAAGTGTTCTCCCAGATAAAATTCCACAAGTGGTAGTACAAGCTTGGTAATATTTAGGAGAATCATTTTAATGTTCTAAAAGATACTGAACTTCATTTACTAAGCACTGAACCTCAAAAGAAAGTAGTAATGACAAACACAGGTCAGAAGGCAATAAGCTGCAATTCAGTTTAGGGGGATTGTAAAGAGAAACATAATGGAAAAAATGCTACAAAGTTATTTCTTAACTAATTCTTTAATTTATATAGATACTTATTTCTTATATATTTACATCCACACACTTTGTTTTCTTGTTCAGGCCATGTTTTTGGTGTACTGTGCTTTGGAGAAAGAACCAGTGCCAATGTCCTTGCCTGCAGCTTTGGTGCCACCATCCAAGAGAAAACCGATTAGTGTTCCAGGAGCAATGCCATTAATTCCATCTTCAACATCTACCAAAGAGTCTCATCAGTCCTTGCCACCTGTAGGCGCTTTAGCTGCCAAAACACCATTAACACAGGTATAGTTGTGAAGTTGCTTGAGGCTAGAAGATTTCTGCTCTTAATGCTGTGCTTTGGTGACTGCCTGTATGAAGTCTTGATACAGGTTTTTAGTTTCCTTCTTGCCCTATTCATTGGTTGATGAAGGAGGAGGTTGGTTTGAGGAGGCTGATGGGCAGACCAGGTGGAGAGGTACGAGATTTCTCTTCTGCTTTTCCTACATGTCTTCAGATATAAACAGTTAGATAAAAGAATATTATTTAGTAAAGATTTTGAAGATTTTTTAAAAATAAATTATTTCAAGGCATCAAGCTCAACCCAAAGGTCAGAATGTTAAGAAAACAGTTTAAAAATGTAGTCCAGGTACACATCTGCAGAACGTAAGTCTTCTGGCTGAAGACTGATTTGAATATGGACAAGTTCATAAAACTAATTGTGGCAGGCATGTATGTGCATGCCTGCAATTTGTGGAAGACATTAATGAAAATGGAATAGATAAATGCAAGCAATGGGAAAAGGAGACAAACGGTCTGGCATATCCACCTAAACACACAAGATTTGGTGTTTGTTTTGAATGTAATTATTAAGAAACTTGACGCCTTCTACCCCTCCAAGCATCTTATTTAATCCTGGTCATTTTAGAATGCAGAATTTGGGAAAATGTCTTTCCAAGTAGATTTTAACTTACTCGTTCTATTCAAAATAAGAAAAAAATGAGAAAGGGATCTGAGGTCAGAACTGTAGTACTTAATGCATAAAATACTATTGGGACATTGGGGTACCCATATTTGAGTAATCAGTGAGAAACTGGCATCTTGATTCTGGAGGTGCCAAGGTTTTCATCTGGCAGTTTAATTGGTAAGTCTTGCTGTGTGTATTACAAAGCAATGCCATTCTGGAGGAGTGTTTCAGTGTATGTTTTGTGTACAGCACCATTTGGGATTTATCTAAGTGTCCTTATATGCTGAAATTAATTAGCATCGACAAGCATGCACCTGAAAGCATTTTCACTCAAAAAAACCCCATCTTTATAGCAGCTTAGTGTTTGAAAAAATTCTTGAAGTAAGAGAAGTGGCTATAATTCCTGTCTTCACCTTGACTGGAGGTAAATTCTACAATTTGGAATGTGCCAACTATTAGTAGTCTGGGCTTGAGCAGTTCTTCAGTCCCTCCAGCTAAAGGTCTCCAGCTGTGTAAAGAGGAATAAAATTGATGGAGCCAGACAGTAAGCAGGACTGTGACTGAGCACAGTGATGAGGGCACCACCCCATGCTGGGAGGAGATCTGGGCTCCAGGGAGTACTTCTAATACATAGGCAAAGAGGCAGAGCAGTATCAGCCAGCCTTGGTTCTTCACTGATGTAAACACTTTGCTTCTGCTTTTGGAGTTGCTTGTGGATCTCTGTGCATCTCTATTTTGGAGGATAAAACTGGTTCATGAACTAGGCACATATGTCACTTCTTAAATCTGTGTTGTAGTCCTTGAATTATGTAACTCTGAAAGTAACTATCTGAAAACAGAACGGGCCTATATCTTAGTACTGTGGTTTTTGTGTTTGTTTTGTTTTGTTTTTTTTTTCCCCTTTCCATCCCCACCCCCCTTCAGTGGGTTGTATTGCCTGCAGACAAAATTAAGTATGATGAGATCTTTGTGAAAACTGACAAGGACATGGATGGATTTGTGTCAGGTGTGGAAGCCAGAGAACTATTCTTGAAGACAGGACTACCTTCTGCTCTTCTTGCACATATCTGGTAGGGATTTTTTTTCCATGACAGCTGTTTAGATGATGGCATGGTTCTCACTCCTTCCTAGCACTTTTTGTGAAAAGTGCTATGTTGACATTTCTGGAAAGGGAAAGTTGGCTTTTGTATATAATAGCATGGCCTCTGTATAAGCTATACTTGCTTCTACTTTTGGACAGAAATGGGAGGAAAACGGGTTTATGCTACGCGTCATCTCGGGGAGGAAGTAAAGCGCCTGAACACAGATTGTTACAAACAAATACTGCACTTCAGCTAAATCCCTGTATTTAAGCCATCGTAGTGTTGCTGTGTATCTAAACACAGATACTATCCACATACCGGTAATGAGAATTATCTGTATAAAATTCTTGACACGTGAGCCTTACAGCCTATTTAATTCTGCAGCTTGTTTGCCTTTCATTACAGCTGGTGGTTACACCTCCTGCTTTATTAATTCTTTCCCCACTATAAGCTATTCCAAGGCACTCTGGTAGGAAAAGCTTTTTTTTCTGCCCCCCACCCCCAAGGTATGGTTAACATAACCTCTAATTTAGGAAAATTAGATAAACTTGTGTTGGCTGTGAAAAGTTCTTCAATTTAGAAGGAACTTCAGTTACAGATACTCAGGTGGTGTTAGTGACTTATAGCCCTGATTCTGCCTTTCACCAGATCAGAACTTACCGTAACAGAGCTGTGGACCTTAGCGTGCAAAGAGAAAGTGGTTGTGTATGTTTGAGTAATGTTTCCTATTTATTACCATGCCTTACTTCTATATTGCATTTTTTTTAGAAGAGGAGATATAGCAATTTTCACATTTTTAAATGACAGCAAGTACAACAAACAGGGCTGTACCTGCAGAAATGAGGATTTGATTTATTTCGTGTGCATCTCTGTACAGGGCTCTCTGTGACACAAAGGACTGCGGAAAGCTTTCAAAGGAACAATTTGCTTTGGCTTTCTATTTAATTAATCAGAAGTTAACAAAGGGCATTGATCCACCTCAGGCTCTGACTCCAGAGATGATTCCACCTTCGGACAGGGGTGTCAGTTTACAGAAGGTAAGAAACACTTAAAGTACTGGCATACCTTAAATTTATCATAATATTGGGAAGAAAATAAGTCTTAAATGCAAAGAATTGACAAAACACTGTTCCATTCACGTTTCAAAATGAAGCTGTCATTTATTACGCCTGCCAACCAAGCGGAGAGATCTTATGTTGAGAAAGCACCATTTTCTATTTTGAAAGAAGAATCTTTTTACTACCTGTCTAAAGAAATTTTAGTTTGCATTTGAAATAACATGCACAAGTTCAATGTTTTTCTCCTAATGTGTTCACAATTACCTTTTTACATTTCTTTTTTAAGAAGTCTGGAAATAATGTGAACTAAACAAAGTTTAGAATTCTATATTTAAAATTTTAAAAGTAAATAGTCCTCCATTTTATACTTCACAGATAGTTTAAATGTCTTCATGGTCTGTTGATTGCCATCTGTCTTAATCCAGCAGTAGACTATACCTCAGCAGTTCAAGTTATATTTATCAGAACGGTAGAGATCATCACAAATTCTTACTTGTTTTATGCATCACGAGGTCTGATGTGGGTTACCTTTTCTTGGTTGTGCAAAACATTGACCTAATTCTACAACTTTCTCAAACAGAATGAAAAATTCACACCTGAAAAAATGGAACTCAAAATTTGGCACTGCTTTTGAGTTTCTGTAACTGGTATCTAATTTCTTTTTACATTCTGTTTTTAAAAAGTAATTGCTTTATTTGCAACTCTACTAATCTTTTTTGTATGTTTGCTTTCCTTTCTATGTCTCTTTTCTAGTTTGGACTGTTTTTTCCATTCTGCACCACTCTGCTTTTCATCCTTATTATTCTGTCAGTTTGTTAACTCTGCTTTCTCAAGGTTAGAGAATCTTTGCTTTTCTAATATTTACTGTCTGTTGGTTTAATAATGAACATCCTTCTAAGACTCTTACATAATCATTGAAATAGCACAGCACTTCTCTGAAGTGTCACAGTGTGTTGCGATCTCAAATTATTGTGGATTTCCATTGTTGTTCATTTGGAAGAACCCCAAGGTTCTTCCTGGAACCCAGACCTCTGTGGCTGTTCCTTGTTGGTAACATGTGCTGCTTAAACTTAAAAGAAAATGCTGTGTGTTATCCTGTTGAAATTGCTGGGGAAGTGGTGACAAAGTAGTAACCCAACGTGACAGTTGACAGTTATGATTAGGACTAATACCCATGGTTTTGCTGATTATGTTGCAGAAAATGTAGTGATCAGAACACATTAGGTGAGATCAGTGTTGGTTACTGCTATTCTGTGTGTGTAAATCGTTTTTATAGAACTCTCAAAGACAAATGTGGCTTTTTGGTTTGGTTTTTTTTGTTTGTGGTTTTTTTGTTTTTCTTTGCATTACTAACATAAATGATAAGAGTAAGAATATTGTGAAAGAAGGTAAGAGTTCGTTTAGTTAGCTCTAAGTCCTTACCAAGAATTTGTTTTACTAGATTGAGCTTGAACCTTCAGCTCATTTTGAGCTTTTTCAAAAGAGATGTCTTGTTGATATGATTGTCCAAGGTTATTGCTCAAGAATTGAACGCAGAGGGATAAGAGCAGTAGGCAGAAATAGGCTTTTTGCTGGTTTTCTTGAAGTGGAGTGGCTTACATTGAAAAAAACAAACAAACAAACAAAACAAAAAAAAAAACCAAAAAAAAAACCCACCACAAAACAAAAAACCACCAGACCAAAAAAAACCAAACCAAAAAAAACCCTAGGCTTCATCTTCTGACTTGACCAATATAAAGGTAGTAGCAGAAATATCAGTAAGTATAATAGTAATCCATTATGTTTTTAAAGTAGCTAAAGTTAACTTGTGATCCTTCTTGGTAGATGTTGAGAATGCACACGTATGTATATTGCTGTTATATAATGTTTAGTTTCCTTACAGAATTTTATTACCACAGCAATTTAACTTTTATTTCAGTTTTGAGGCCTGAATGCAGATCCCATGAATGGGACACAACAGCAGTCTAGTACTTGTCACTATGTTTCTTTACCTAGAACTGTTTGTAGTCACCAAATTGCACTTGCATTACCAGTCATAAAACTTAAACTTACATGCAAGTTCCTCTTGCAGAACTTTGACAGGAATTGACTTTTATTACTATTTTCTGTTTAAAAACTTGAAGCGTTGTTTGCATGCATGTTGCAGTGTAGTAAATGGCAGCAAATAGTTCTAAATTTTGTCTTTTTTAACTTGTAAATTGAAGCTAAAAATGTTGGCTTTTATGTTCCTCCCCCACACCAGTTCCCCTGAACAATTGAAGATAAGATTGAACTACATTTTGGTCAAGTTTGATGCTGGCATTAGTGTGCAGAATTTCTTTAACCGATGAGAGAAGGAGGCCTGGAAAGAATTTGTACTTGTAGCTAATAGCTCCATGTTTTCCTTCTGTCCCCTTCCTAGGAGAAGTAAAAACTTTCTCATTGGAACACCATGAGCAACTCCGCGCTCCTTTAGAACAGGATTAACTTCATAGCGGTTTTGCCCATTTGAGAAGCTGTACACTAACCAGTTTAAGAATAGCTGTATGTTTTTTTTTTATTCTCAGTTTATGCCATTTGTTCTAGTAAAATATGCATGAATAATCTATAGTTCTGCTGAATAATATTCTCTGCCACAGTGTGCTCAGATTTACTGCTTAGGTCTTTTCATTGCTCTTGGTTTTGTGTTTTTTTTTTTTTCCAGAGTATAAGCTTGAATAAACATGTAGTTAATAGCATCTTGATTCATCTTTAGAGAAACTTCAGCATTTAAAGACTTTTGTGTTATTTTGGGGGTATCGCTTGCCTTTTTTAATTATATGTATATACTTTTCTTCTGAACTTTGTGTTTGTCCTGGATGATTTTATTCAAGACTTGAAGGAACTGATGTATTAATAGAAGGTAGTTACAGTGACTAGGGCTTCCTAAACGTGTTCATGTTGTGATAAGGCACAGTAGAACAATTATAGTATTTGCTAATTTCTGTCTTCAGCATTTGTTCTCTAGTCATTTATATATACTTTTTTGAAACAAATAATTTGTATTACAGTTGTCTTATTATAAAGAATGGGAACTCATGGGTGTAACTTACCTATGACTTTGTATTTTCAAAGTTTCACTCGGTACTCTGGAGGTTCACATTAAGCTAGCTCGGTATCACTTAAAGCATTGCAAATAAGTGTCTATACTCTGCAAAAGGAGGATCACCAAGGTGAAGAAATATAAATATGAAAGTAGTAAACAAACCAAACCACTCTTAAATGAATGCTGGGAAGTAGCTAAACGTTAACTGTAAGATAAATCTCATTTTAGAACTAGATTTTTTTTTGTGTGTGATCAGGTGGTCCTGTGCTTTTGTGGGAGATGTCTTCAGCAGTTTACAGGAGACAAACTGTTTGAATTACTAGATGCACTGGATGTATGTTGTGTTCTGTTAATAGAGCATCTGGACTGTTTTTTTTTAAGATTGAAGATTTGAAATACAATGCTACCAACAGTTGTTACAAGAGGATAGATCATGCTGTCACAAAAAGTAAAGTGAATATAGTTGTTGGATAGCATAAACTATAAACTAACAGTATTTATTTTTTATTTTTCAGAGTACTCAAGGACTGAATTCTGTAGCAGATTTTTCTGCAATTAAAGAACTTGATACATTAAACAATGAGATAGTAGACCTGCAGAGGTAGGTAAAGGAGGAATAGCCATAGTTGCCTTAGATTCAGTTGTGCTACTTACGGGTTTTTTTTAAAAACAATTAAATGCATAAGAGAAAACCAGGTGGTAATAGTCTGCTTTGCTAAAATAAATGGTTAGCATGTCTGTAAATGTCTGTAATACTGTTTAACACTTCTACTCTTTGTTCACTCAGATGAGTGCATTTAATAACAGCAGGACTGTGAAAGGTCTGTCCGTCATACCTTCTGGGTATGTTTCAGAGAGCTGCATATCTTAGCGTCTTGAGATGGAAATATTCTCTCTTGTTCATCTTTATTGGCAGATGAGAATGGAGCAGATGTTTAGGATGCTGGAACCATCATATAAATTGGTATTAGTTGTCTTTGATTTGTAGAGGGAATTCTAAGGACTTCTTTCTAGTGGTAGTAAGGAAGTGAGATGGGAAAGATCAAGAAGTATGTGGAGTAGAGAGTGGGAAGAGACCAGTTTGTATAGGGACCTCGGCTAGGGTTTTGATGGTGGTAAAGATGGACATGCTTCTCTTCTGTTTAGTAAAATAAACTGTTGCGCTGAGAAAAATTGTTTTAATTTGAGATCCGTAGACCCTTGGGTTCCATTAATTATTTCTAAGGTAATTAAGAAGATGACTTGACTAAGAAAATCAAGTCCATGTATGTTGTGTAGTCTTTGTCATACTCTCAAGACATAGCAGATATTTTTCTTCAGTGATTTTTTTGGTACTATCATAAATCTACTGAAAATTCTATTAAGAACAATTAATTCTACTATTTTATAAGTGAGGGTGCTTTGTCATGATGAAATCTGCCTGTCTAATTCAAGTCACTTGCAGGAATGATTTAATTTGGCAATGTGTCAAAGCACAGTCTGTTTCCTAAATATATAAATGTTTTTTCACTTCAACTGCTTATTCTCCCTCTTATCACTCCCACTGCCTCCTCACTTCTCCCTGTTCTGCCTTCCTCTGTTGTTCTTTAGGTTGTATTAATTCCAGTTTTGGACTCTAACATTTATTAACCTGAAATATGATTTACAACCATGTATATTTGCTGTTAGTATCTTAGAGGGAAATGAATTGTTCACTAGCATGAATTCTTAGATAAAGTTGGTTTTCAGTAGATGGGCTTGCAGCCTAACATGCAAGCCAGTCTATTTATGTCTTGTTTTCTTTTCTTACTGTGAGGTATGAAGGAACCATGGGCTTTAGAAAGTCATTGCTTCCATTTCTTCAGTGGCAAATATACTTGGACAATTATTTAAGACAGATTTGAATGATATCAGATTGTTGAAGATATGGTAGGGGCAACTATTAGTGTGTATTTATTTTTAGAAAGGGGATATGGTATATATATATGATATATATACTTTGATATGATTTAGAGGTTCAGAACAGAACTGGATTGACAATCAGAGGCTTAAGCCTGTATTGTCAAACTGAAGTGTAATAGAGGTTTGTGTGGTTTCATTGAGAATGACTAGCAAACTCTCAATGTCATAAAGTGAGTTGTGGCTCAAGTAAAATTTTTTCATTTTTATTTTTTTGAAGAAAATTAATTTTTTGATTACTTGAAAATCCATTAGCCACTGTAGAAGAGTTATTTTGGCAGCAGAGTAAATGTTACTTTTCTGTACCTTCCCTAAGTACAGGTGTCAATGCTAGACAACAGATTAATCTTTGTGGTAAATGTAGGAAACTTTTTTCATCTTTGGCAAATCCACATTTCTGTAATAACTGGTGAAAATACACTTTGTCTTGATAGTTATCATATAAAAATGTAATTTAAACTTAAGTTATTTTTGTTCATTATTAAACAAGATATATTGTCAGCTGCTGAACTCAATACGTAATAATTCTAGTCCATGATTCCGTTGAGAAGTATCTGTGAAAGCTGCATTTCTGTGACCCGGTAATAGAAATTGAATCTATTTTTGAAGTGCACTTTAAAAAAAAAAAGGCAGCAGAGAGGAAATGCCTCAAAAGAATGACAATGTCTGGAAAACATAGCTTGTTGAGAGACTGAGCAAAGAATACAGAGGTGATGTGTTTGTGGCTCAACAGTTTGTGTGGGAAAGATTTCTGGTAGCCGATAGCTTTTTAATCTAATTCAATAAAAACAACGTCAGGAAGGTGGAGGTTGAGGATAAAACGAAGAATAAAATGCAGAACACTTATTAGCGATGATAATTGCCCCCTGGTAGGGGGAATGATTTGCCTAGGGGCGTTGTGGAATCTGCATCATTTTGAGCCTGTCAGCACTGCTGCCTGTAAGTTCTGTTTCAGTTGCACTATATTTTTAGAAAGCTATTTGAAGCTTTTTTTGATCAGCATTGTGGGAGGCTAGACCAGATGTTCTTAATATTCTTTTTTTGAGCCTTAAAACCTTTTTCTTCCCTAGCAAACCCTGCTTTGCTTTCGTGCATTCAAAGCTAGCTACGGCCCACAAATTAGTGGAATTGTGAAAGATGTCCCTGCCCAGGGCAGGGAGGATGGACTAGATCTTTACAGGTCCCTTCTGACCCAAACTATTCTGTGATTCCATGTGATTCTGTGAATTTCTTCAAGCTTTACCAACTCTACATTCCTCTCTAAGCGTGTTAAGTAGTTGAGCTTAACTTAGTATATCTCACCAGAGGTGCCATCCTTCACATGTGTTGGACAGCAACAGTTATATTGTCTTGAATATAAATCAGGTTAAAAAGACCATAAAGCTGGTAAATTGGTCTCAAAAGTAAGGAAATAGCAAAATGTCCCCAGGAAAAACAGGGCAACCTCTTCCTGCCGTACACCTGCATCAAGCCTTTGTTTCAAAGTTCAGAGATCTACAGCTAGTCTTAGCAAAGCAATGGTAAGAATTTTAATGTAGGCTAGATTATTTCTTCCAACCTCTAGTTTGGAAATAACTGAGCTGTTGCAGCTGAAAAGGTTGGGGGAACAAAGGGGAGAAGAAACTAGGCAAACCCTAGACAATTTTTTCTAGCATTGCCAAACTGAAGCACTACTACACTGGGTATTCCCAAAGTTACAAATGTACGTGAAAATAAGAAATGTTGGGCAACTGTGAGTGTAGATAATGCTACCAGCTCTGTGCGTAGTCATCTGTCACTTATTATAGAAAAGAACTATGATTTTTTGCTTTTGTAACTAAGGTGGTTCTAAGTATTGGCCATCAAGAAGCCTGGCCGGGGTTGTTTCATATTTGGCTTGAATGCCTCTACTGACATGGGGAGTCATCAGTTGTCAGCTGTCACAAATATTTGCAATATGCTGGCTCCCATTTATAAATTACTCCATTCACAAATTAGTAATAAAACTTATGGATTTACTAAGATCATTTGATTGTAAATCATGAAGTATCTGCATCGGAGAAACCGTCTATTAGTTTTGGGGTTTTTTAATCATTGCTTTTAATTTCTTTGATATGAGGTTCTCCTGTCCTGACTACTATTAAAATACGTAGGGAAATTGTATTGCTTTCATAAATAGACTTGAATTGGTTAAAAGTGTCTTTTATTGGCAAGACCACAGCTGGTTTTGGGTTGTTGTTGTGGTGGTTTTTTTTTTTTTTTTTTCCCCAAGTGCTGGTGTGGTAAGGGACTTTATGATCCAGGAAATCTATCATATCCAATAAATCAATTTTGTTACTTGTTTTTGGTTCTTTCAGTTGCTGAGCATTCCTACAGGGGCATACCAGATAGTTTGTAAAAGAAATGGAGGCATTCAGAAGAATTAGTGAATTAAGTAGGTCTGTGTTGTCTTTTTTTTTTTTTCTTTTTGAAACAAAGACACATTACTGGGTGGGAGGAGGGGATGTGTTATGTGTAGACTATATACACTCAGCTTGTTTTCCTCTTGCCTGAGACTGCTGCCTAAGCTTTTCTTGTTCTGCTTGACAATACTTCTTTCACTTGATTTTTTCCAATTCATTGTTTGTGTTGTGATTTGGCCAGTGTAAGCTGCCTGCGGGTAGGTATTGTATCCTGTTGCTTGATTAGCATAGTCCAGATTGCAAAGTTTAGGTACCTGGCTTCTGTTGAAATAAAAGGGAAATGATCTTCATCTCTGACAGTCTCTTAGGCGTATCAGTGACATTAATGTGGAAAGGCTGTACATTAAAGCATACATACCTGCTTGCATTTCTATTTCCAGCTCAGTTTTCATACCTGAGCAGAAAAAATAACAAGTACTTGTTTACCTAGTCAATTATTCTCTTTCATCTTCAATCAGGAATAATATGCCTGAATGTTTGCTGTGCTTGATATGTGTGTCTGAGGGCTTGAAGGTATTTTTCTGCCTGACTTGTATTTAGATCTGTGGAAGTGCTTTATTGAGATTGAGACCCTTTGTTCATGGAAAGTTACAGATGGCAAAATCAACAGAACTTGTTTCAGCCCTGTGTTGCAATGCTTTAAATATCTAAGTACAACTATGCTACAAATACTAGTTTATTGAGCTAGAGGAATGTGCTATAGCTTTGATGGAAATGGTAACGATTTGCTTAGAATTTTCATGATACTTTTTTCTGATGAATGGAGAGTGAGAAATTTTATGAAACTTGAAGGTTGACACTTAACAAAATAACCAGCCTTGTTCTTCAAAGTTCCTCTTTCCACATCTTTCTTTTTCTTTCTATTTAAACCTTCCCTTTTTCCTTTTCCTTCTATTTTAAACCTTCCCTTTGGGCACAATCAGCAAGTTGCTCTTTAAATAGCTACTGAGATAAATAATAAGAGAACATAATCTATAGTAATTATTTTTCAGAGCAAGTGTTCGTTTATGATCTATGACATCTGGATTTTTTTTTGTTTTCCATTGTACATGGTTTAGCAGTAAACAAGAATTCCTCAGCTTGAGTAAAGAGAACTTAGAGTAGACCTGCTTTACTTTGGAAACAGAAATGCTTTCTTCTGTATTAGATAACAGTAAGCAATAAGATTAATAGTTTTAGATTGATTACCAATCTGCTGCTATTAAAATATGAAGTTACCTTAATTTCAATATGTACTAGTAATATAATAGCTTTTCACTGTGGTATTTCATTTAGAAAAGTTAGGTTTATCATTGTTCAAAATCTAACTTTTAATGTGAGTGCCAATTTATTAACAAAATCTTTATGAAAGTAAATATCTGTATACAGAAGGTAGTGTTAAAACTGTAAAGCTTAATGCTTTTCTGCATCTGTGAAAGGAGAAAAGATTCCGTATACTGTCTAGAGATAAACACTCTCAGGATTTTCTTAAAACAGTAACACTTCTGAGTTGTATGTTTTTTTTTTTTTCCCTTTCTTAAAGCTATTGTTATGTCTGACAGCCAAGGATTTATTGATGATAATTCCCCTGTCATCAGTAGTCACTTTTAAACTTGAATAAATGTCTGTAGAGACAGACTTGATATGACACAGCAAATAACTACGTACGGAGTCTCTGAGCAGCTAGTGATTACAGCAAGCTAACCTTTCTTCTTCTGACTGAGCTTACCAACAGATATATCTAAAATCTGATAGGCAAAGTTCATTAATCAGCTAGACTGGCCTGCTGTAAATGTTTTCTAGCTGCTGTTAGCATAGGAATTACTGAGTTTGCAGGGGTTAATAGATGGAATCTGATGCAATCCCTCCCACTTTTCCCAGCAGTTTTCATTAGACAAGTGCCTCCATAGCAACAGTGAGATCACTGGAGACAGTATTTCATTGATTTCTCCCTCCCGCCCCCTTCCATTTTTGAGCCATTCTTATCACTGAAGTGCAGTTGGGTGAAAAGACAGGGATTTTTATGCAGAACACTTACGTGGGCTTCTGTTTTGTAAATAATTTGAAAAGCAGAAATCCCTTACACCTTTTGTGTTTAATGTTTCACTATGTATTTAAAGAGAGATACAGGCTTAGGGGGCTGGATAACTGTACCTGCTGTAGCTGATGTTCTTAAGTATTCTTGCATTGTTTGCTGGTCTTCTAGGGAAAAGAATAATGTAGAGCAAGACCTGAAGGAGAAAGAAGATACCATCAAGCAGAGGACAAGTGAGGTCCAGGTAAATAAGACATAAAATTATTGTTCAGACATCTGATACTGCACCATGTGGTGCTTTAATGGCAGTGGGATTACTGAGTCTTTAGATCACATCACTTATTCAGTGAAAAGAAAAAAAAAATTGGTGGCTAAGAAAAAGAATGTACTTTGAAATGTATTTTCTGTATGAATGTGGGTTGGTGTGTATATTTATATAAATGTGCGAGCTCCTAAGATATGTAGCCTGCGTGGAGTTTTAAATGAAAAATATTACAAAAAAATAGATTTCTTCTTTTTCTTTTTTTTGTTGGTTTTTTTTTTTTTGGCAAGGCTATCTAATGTATAATTAAAACTAAAGAAGACACTGTAGCTCTGCAAATTAATAAACTTAAGTGGCTGAATTAAAAGGGCTTGTATATGGGGCTGCTTCTTAAGAGTCGCAGTAATTACCAGCTCTGGAGGCATGTTGCCTCAAGTTAATTTTGCTTAACATGAGTGAATTTTAAAAATAATCTGTTTGATTTTTATTTAAAAGGATGTCATTGAATTTCCAGAATATTGGAAAATTTAAATTTTACAAGTATTTTACAGGGATTAAAAATTATACAGTCAGCATCAGTGTTTAGGGTGCTAACAGTCAAGCCAAGCCCAGAATTAAATGCTGCAAAGCAATATTTCAATTAAATTTTAAGCTGCAAAAGCAGCTGGAGTTGCTGCTTTAAGAAAAAACTTCAGTGTGATATCTGATCACTTACATTTGTTTTAGGAATCTTTATTATTTTAAATAATATTTATTTGATTAAAAGCAAATAATGCAACATTTCTATATTTTACTTTGTGTTGGGCAGAAAAAGAGCCAATGTGTTACAACTGTTGTGAATTTTGTGCTTGGCTATTTAATATCGTTAAGGCCTGGATGATAATTAATAGTCTGACCTTTCAGAAAATAATCAGATGCTGGCCTGTTAGTCACGATGGCAGCCAGATTCAGCAGCTGCAGGAATGCATACAGAAGTTGCCCATGTCTGTGATTCTGTCCATGCATGCAGTGGTCATTCCCCTCCCCACTCTGCAGATTGCCTTTTCACACTGTTAAAAATTCTTATGGGTATTCCTGGTTTTGCACACAGGATTATTTTGTTAGTGTGTTCTGGAATCTATGTGCGTTCATGTGAAGGTTGAGTTCTCTGGTGCCTTTGCACAAAAGGTATATAAAGCTAAATAAAAACCTTACCTTTAGTGTTACAGTTATTAGTGTCATCTGCATATGTTTAGTGTTTGATAGTAGCCTCGGGGAATCAATTAAGTCATTGTATCTAGAGCAGTAATGTTGGAAGCAACTGTCTCAGGTTCTTAACCTCTTAGTGATCGCACAAGCTATTTGTCCCTTGTTAAATACAGAGTTATAGAGCTTTGTCAGTCTGCAGAGAAGGAACAGTCTGCTGGCTTGTCAGAAAAATGAGAAACCATCAGGATCAAGTAGGATGTGGCTGCAGCATTTATTTAAGCCGGTGGCCCTTTATCTCTGGTCCCTTTCTTGCTTCTGAAAGTTGGGGGACCTACATGTACCAGGAAACTTTCTTGGAACTTCAGACAATAGTGGTGACAGACTAAGAATATCTTTACATCATGCTTTTTTCTTCTGGTTTTATTCTAATGGTGACATTTCTAAAGATGGTATACAAAACCAGTGTGTTCTAATCTGCCACCTTGGATCAAGCTAATTTTGTGGCATCACACTCTAGGGTTTCTGATACCAGATTTACTTCCATGGACACAGATTATAATCTCAAATATAGCCATGGTCTGTGATGGGTCAGACTGATTCGTATGGGAGGAGGAAGAGAATGACAGTTTTTCTTCTATAAAATAATTTATATACTATGTAAATAAATACTAAAAAGGAAAGACAGAATAAGAGTAGGAGGGACAACAGCATACTGGTGGGTTTTAATGTGCTTATTAAAATATCAGCTCTTTAGTAGCAAAGATTAAGGGGTGTTTTTTCTTGAAAAGTAATGGGCAGAGTAACAAAGATCAAGAGACTTCTAAGGCATCATTTCCTTAACTTATTCTGTGATTGGATTAGCATTTTCTTATAAATATCGGAGTAATAAATGTACTCATATCTGAAATGTTCTTGGCAGTAGAGAACTTTGTTTTACAGAGTTAACATGTAACTAAAACGTTAGTTTTTGACCACATACCAAGTAGCATTTGAAAGTGCCTTTACCTGGGTGTCCCCTTGCTCTCTCATCACCAGCCTGCTCTTCCAGACACAGATGTTGAAGGACAGTGTGTCTCAGCGGCTAGACACTGCCTCAAGCAATGGGCTTTTGGGCACATTCACAAGACTTTCATCTTCCATCTAGCATTTCACCTGTATGGGAATGGTTCGTCAGTCTACATGCTAAGATTCCGAAATAAGTGGCGATTCTCCTGGCTTTCCCAACAGTTACCACATGTTCCCTAGAATTTTATTGACGTGAAGTCAAAAGGTCTATGTTTTGCTTTTCAATGGGACACCGAAACTTTGTAAATAAATTTTTAGAACAAATGCATGTAATGCAAAATGTATGCTCCTGAACAAAGCATAATATATGTTTGCATCAATTGGGGAAAAAAAAAGTAACTGCATGTGAGAGACTGCTTCAGAGAAGAAGGGGGTGGGAAAGTGAAAGGTACTTTGGGATTGTGGCCTTCCAAGTAGTCCAGAATGTTTCTGGCCTTCTCTTCTAGCCTTTTGATCTCCATGTTGGCCTGAGTTTTCTTAAACAGATTTATGCCCTGAGTATCCCACTCGGCATTGGATTTTCCCTGTTCTTGGTTCGTTGCAGTGCCCCAAAGCCATTAGAAAGTCAGTGAAGTTTAACTTTTCTGTGCCGTTTTAGGCTTAAAGGTTCTTAGCACATGAATTGTTTGGTGAAGTACAGATTGGCAAGCTGTCTATCTGTGGAAATACAGATCTCTTAGACTTTCCTTGTCCTATACTACATTAGCTTGGAGAGTTATAATGATTGTAAATCTAATACAAGGATTAAGATTACCATAAAAATGCTAGTTTGTACCACCTCAAATATGTTAATGGTTTTCATATAGAATCTCATTCAGTGCTTGAACATTAAGATGATGCTTCTCTGCTGAGGGTGTTCTTTGAAATCGAAGCTTAAATGGAGCCTGGTTTACTTCATGAATATGTATCTTTGAGTATTAGCCCCAGTATATTGTACCTACTCCGACCTTTAATTATGGAGTGGTTATGTGAACATGTTTGGGTTTTGGTTTTCGTTGGGTTTTTTTTTCCTTCTTTTCTCTCCTGGGAGCCATCAGGCATAAATCTCTTCAGTGCTTCTCTACTGCTGTGCCTAGGACAGACCCTGGGATTCAAGGAACAGTAGCAAGAGGGAGGTGATCTATATTGTGTGTATGTGAATTGTTGCTTCCTTTCAGAGAAAGGAGACTAAAATCTCTTTAAGCTGTTACTTTTTCCTCCATTGATTGCGTTGAGTGTCAGCTGATGCTTGCTTTTCAAAGCAATGTAAAAAGTGAATGGATCAAGTGTCCCAATTATCCAAGTCAGTAGCTGCTGTAAGAGCTTTTTGTGTGCACACTGGTTTGCCTTTCATAGATTAGAAATAACCAGTAATTCACCTAGTCTGGCTGCTATACGTCAGTCATATACCCTTTACTGAACTTTAAATTTGATTTTGAGGCTTTTGCGTGGTTTTTTTGGTGTTTTGTTTTGTTTAGGTTTTTTTTGGTTTTGTTTTTTTTTTTCATAAAAGCATCTATTATGTTTCTGTAGCTAGTCTTCCAGTTGTCTTGAGGTTACCTATTTCCCTATCATCTGACTGCTGCACCATATGCCTTTCTATTTCTATCTGGCTTTTTTGTCCTGATTATCTGGAGGTGTTAGCACACGTGGATAAACTATCTTCCTCACTAAAAAGAACCCCAAACAAAACACCTCTAAAAAAGGACAACAGGATCTTAGCTTAGAGTAGCACATGAATGTATGATCTAATCAGAAATTCACATCAGCTTGTTTTCTTACCCTCCTTAATTTACTTTTATCTCTGTTTGTTTTTTACTGTTGTTCATGATTCTTCTGTCAATTACCATATTTTCTCGGAAAGGCTGCAATCTTCTCTTTTCATCTAATACTTTTCCTTTTGTATTAATCCTTTTTGATCTCCCTGTATTATCTCTTCCTCTTGACTTTGACGATTCTTTCTTCTTCCTCAATTCTTTTCTGGACTTTTTTTTCAATGTTATCTCTGCAGTTTGGCATATAACCATTCCTGTTGTTCAGAAATGAACTAATTATCATATGAGGCTACTTAATGTCCTTAGAACACAAGATACATATTTACTGCTGTTTCATAAATTAAAAGATGCCATATTGTTGTGTGTGGAACATGTATTTCTTACCAGTACTGTTACATGGAAAATAAGTTTTTGGCTGATTTTTGCAAAATCAGAAGCAGGGAGGCTCTAGGAGGGAGTGCATTTGGGTTAATAGTGCACCGGTTTGGTCCTTTACCATGTTGCTAAAACAAGTTCCTATTTTTGGCTGTGTGTTTTTGAAGGAGGAAGGAGCAGAATAAAGAATTTCTGTTATTAAGGAACTCAGTAAAACATATTGCTAAAACATAGGACAGAGACACTGTAGCAGCCTGAATAAAGACGACTTCTAAATTCAAAATGAAACCCTAACCTCCCTGAGAGTAAAACAGTTAATGTCTGTTGATGCATGATCTTCAATTTTTCAGTGAGATTCTTTTTACTAAAGAAAAGAAAAAGAAAATAACGTGGTTATTCTCAAATTCTAATTCTAAGACATAAAAATACTTACTTGTCTGACACGTTATAAATGCTAGCTTTTGAAAGATAATTTGTTGATACTTCGAAATCTGAGTTAGTACTGCAGTTTATACTGTGGAATGTAGTGGTTAGGAGGAGAGGGGGAACAAATGCAAAGCTCATCTGTTTTATTACAGGATCTACAAGATGAAGTAAAGTGGGAGAGCAGTAATCTGCAAAAGCTGCAAGCTCAGAAACATGAAGCACAGGAAATCCTTAATGATCTTGATGAACAGAAGGCTAAGTTGGAAGAGCAACTTAATGATATCAGGCAGAAGTGTGCAGAGGAGGCCCATTTGGTAAGGTCTAGTGGCTAAGGCCCTTGAAAGAGTAAATGCCTCATTTTGAAGAACTCGGTCTTCCAGTGTTACAGTTGTTGGGGCAGGAGAAAGAAGTTTAATGAATGAACAGCCTGAGTGTCAAGATTTTGTGACCAACAGAGAATAGGAAATATGTCACTCATTTCAGTGACCTCCTAATTTAGTATCAGTCTGACAACAAATATACCGAGATATACTTGCACACAAATAAGGTTAAGTGCAAACAACTAATGCAAAATTGTAATGCAGTCTAAGCGTAATTAGAAGCAGTAATTACTGGGACTGATTTCTTAGCGGTTAAAAAAATCATCTTATGGTTATGTAGATTTTTTTCTAATATAAAGCTGTAGTATTTCTTTAAGGTCTAAAATGATATTTTCAGTATTAGAAATATCTGTGTTGGTCAGGAAAACAGCTAGAATACTATGATCTTATTGATACCAATAGGGAATTAACCTTTCATTCAGGTATGATCTATAATCTCTGCAATAGCTATGAGGTTTTTACTTTTTCTGGTCATAAATAAGAGTATTTGGATGTGTTTAGAGGTGTTTGGGGTTTTTTTTTTATTTGACTTTGGAATATTTGTTCATGCTTTAGATTGCCATGCTGAAGGCTGAAATAACAAGCCAGGAATCAAAGATTTCAGCATATGAAGATGAACTGACCAAAGCTCAAGAGGAGCTGAGTCGCCTGCAGCAAGAAACTGCAGAGCTTGAGCATTGCATAGAGTCCGGGAAAGCACAGCTGGGACCTCTTCAGCAACATCTGCAGGATTCACAACAGGAAATCAATTCAGTAAGGCAGTGTGAAAGACCAAAAAAAAAAAAAAATTTTTTTAGCTGACAACCTTTAGTGTGGTTTTTCTGAAGGGAAAGGCGTTGTTTTCTTTTTTCTTCACTGTTTGCTCATGTCTTTAGTTGCTTACACATGTGTTCTATGCTAGTAGTTGTTAGGATTCTTAGAGGCTGACTCAAGTCACTCCAGATACTTCATGATTTTTCTCCAAGTTTTGTTAATAAAAAGGGATTAATTTATTATATTTCATAAATAATTTGTCTTAATGTAATGAATGAAAAATGTTTAAATTCTCTATGTCCAGTAGTTATTTAAGCTTTCTTTCTCAGCCATGGCCTGAGGCACGCTCTCACTATTCTTTAATTGATGTGAAGCTGGTATAAAATTACTAACATTTACTTAGTGCATTGTTGAAGAGGGGAAAGTAAGGTGAGTGTAAGAATAAACTGGATTGAGACTAGATACTAAGAAGCAGAGAGATAGCTGCACTGGTTTTTAAGCACAGAACTGTGCTTTGAGGTGTCTGCTGTTATGTTAAAGGAATGCTTCTAGCTTCTAACTGTAATCAGGGATTTATTATTACTTCAGTGATGGGTTTGCCTGCACACCCTTTCATCATCATTCTCTGAATTGCTAGCTGTCTAATATATTAGCCAGAGTCACATCATTATCGAGTTAAAAACAAAAAGCCCTCTTATCAACTTTGAACCCTAGAAATGGCTGACTCTTGGGTTGGTCATTTCACGCAACTCATGTCTGTAACTTGTTAACAATTTTTTTCTTAAGACTTCCACTGCTAGTGTTCATGCAAGAACACTTTCTTCTGTTGAAGAGCCTTACAACATATTCAAAATTTTTAAATTTGGCTTTGAGGTTTAGAAACTGAGAAGTAAAGAAATGGATTTTCCATTGTTTCATCACAGGTAGAGAGAAGGGTTATGCTATTTCAATATTAGTATACTAGCAAGAGGTACTTGTGATGAGCAGATTTGAGGCTGATAATACAAGTGGTTATGCTTAACTATACTACAAACTTTTTTTCATAGGTTTTATATTAGTACACCTGATTTCATTGCTCTTGACTCACAAATAATAAACAATAGGTGTTTTAGTGCTTTAGGCAAGATTATCTAATGGTTGGTCTGAGGTCAGTGTATTTGAAAGACATCTGGTGGTGTCTTTGCTGCCACCTGACTTGTGACATGTGCAAGGCAATGAAAACTCTATTAGGTGACTGACCTAGCAGAAGTCAGTGGGATTTAGACACCTAAATATCTGAACTATGATCATCCTTCTGCATAATCTGCCAAATCCAGTATTCCTTTATAACTGGCAGGTTGGTTGTAAATATTTGCTGTGAGGCACTGCATTAAGCGTATTGCTGAAATAATAACGTGGATGTAACTGCTTAGGAAGATATACTGTGGATTTTGTAGACTTCAAAAGTGATGTGGGAGAAGGTAATGAATTTGTAACTTTCCTTCTTGGAAGATGAGAATTCTGATAAAGCAGCCTTTTTAATTTAGAGTTTAAAGCAATTGCAAATGCATAATTAAAAACAAAACAAAACAAAAAAACCCAAACAAAACCAAACAAACACCCCCGCCCCTCAACAAACACCACCAAAAAAACCCCAAACCAACCAACCAACAAAACCAACCAAACAAAAAAACCCTGAAAGCTTTGCAACTCTTCTTATGAGTTTGAGTAGAAACAAAGCAACAAGTCTTGAACGTTGCCAGTGATGCAGTCTGCTTCCTTGGCAGGAGAAGGTTCTCAGGTATGTCCTTCAGCTACATTACATCTTTTCTAAATCAGATTTCTGTTTATTTCTCAAATTTCACCCTTTGATTGAAAGAACGTGGGTGTTGTTATATTTGCTTTTGAAAATAAGAGTTTCAGGCTTATAGCTTCCATCTTATATTTAAGAGGGGATGGTCATATACTAGCTTCTGTGTACTGCCATACTGATGCGTATACGTTTATTTCTGTTTACAGGTGCAGACAAAACTTCTTGAGCTGAAAGAATTGGAAAATAACCAATTTAGTTGGCACTCTCAGCCACATAATACACTTGTTAATGGAACTGCGGATCATTCTAGTCTTAGCAACAGCAGCAGTGAAACTGCTAACCTTAATGAGAATGCTGAAAGGGAAAGTATAGCAGAAGATGAACAAATAAACAGTGTGTCTCCAGTGAGTTCTGTTTTGCCTGCTTGATCATCATGCAATGCAGCTGTGAAGTTGAAATAAGTTAAGAATGTATCAAGATTGATTATGTTTTTAAACATTTCCACAAGTGAAATTTCAGTGTGTTATTCTGAGGGACTATGTTTCAGCAGTCTGAAAGTTGATAAGCAGAAAAGGAGGCAATTTTAGCTTGGCTGGAAAGTGGCAACAAAAAATTTTCTGTATTTGTTTCCAAAGCAAAATATCATAAATTGAATAGTAGAATTAACATTAGAGAGCAGCTGTCTCCAGTTGGTGCAACAAGAATGGAATAGGGAATAGTAAAGAAAATCTAAAGCTGCCTTGCTTTAAATGTCCTTCCTAATGTCCCAGTAGATTCTTTTTTTTTTTTAAACTTTCACAGGGTTTATGGAACGCTTCAGTATGTTCTAGAATAAGTATGAACCTCTTGAAGTATCCTTTAGTATATTCTTTTAGCTATTTAATACTTAAAATTATATTTTGTAGTTTTCTATTTACTTATTTATGGTGAATTTCTTTTATCCTTATGTAGATAAGGAATAGTCCTGAAACAACAGCCTCTGTTGTGGAAGAAGAGAAAGAGACCCCAGCTGCAACTATTACCAAAAAAGTGAGTTTGTTCAGATTTGGGGGAGGAAAAAGTAAATTAAAAATCCTAGTTAAACTGTTTCAGGCTTGCATCGTGGTCATAGAATAACAGAGAAATAAAATTGTCACTTACTGTTTTTATTTAGAGTGTGATGTTATGAAAACATTTCATCTAGTATAGCAGGCAGGTTGTTGTTGAGAAATATTTTGGTTCTCCATTGATGAATTATGTAGAATTCTAGCTGTCTCTCTTTTTTCAGCTTTAAGAAACTACCAAATGGTAACACAAGATGACATAAGTGTTTTCCATCCTGCAGGTCTTAAAAATTTAATACCTTTCTCTACTTCTTTTGCATTGCCCAGGAAGATCCATTTGATGCTGAATCTCATCCATTGCCTGATCTAGTTTCTGAAGCCAGCTTAGAGTTCTTCCAGTCTGACCCTTTTGTTGGCAGTAAGTAAACTTTCCTCTCAAGTGCAGATTTGCAGAAATAGGTCTTGTGTGAACACATCTCAGCCTAATCTTCACCTTGGAACTGCTCTTTATAGAATGTGAAGGTGTTTGAGTGGCAGGAGTGTGGAGCCAATAGCATTATAAAAATGGAAATGAGAGTTCCAGCATGTTTCTCCTTCCTTCATCTGGACTTTCTAATTAGCTGTGAAAATTGCACCTTTCCCTCACCACTCTTCCCAAGTACCTCTCTTACCTCCCACCCCCTGCAATTTGCAGCACAGATCCACAAACAGATCAAGGAAGGGTTCAGTGAGCTGTGGTGTGGGGAGGGTGTGGGTGGTTGGGAATGAATGGCTGTGGCCTACTTATGGTGAATTTGGCACTCAGAAAAAGGTAATGTGGAACTGCACCATCTGTTCGTCTTGTGGAAGTGCTATGCTTTATTTTAAGAACTTGCCACTTACGAATGCTGTTGCTCTGACTTTATTTTTTTCTTTTATGTTGGACGAAGTGGTCTGTCGATATGGAGCCACTTGGAGAAGGGGAGTTAATTTGCATTAACTGCTGAAGCAGATGTTTTCAGCCACATTAACATGATTTTACATACTTTCAGAATCAACATGGTCTAATCAATTTAGCTTGTATTGCTTCAAAAGGAAAATAAGCTAAATGTTTCAGATGACTTGGCTTCTGAAAGAATGTCAGTGCAGACTTAACACTTTTAATGAATAAATTAAACTAATTTAAAACACCTTGAATGTTTCTGTGTAGATATTGCTTGATTTTTGTTTATATTGAAGTGATAAACAGCACATGACACAGCCTTTCTTTCAGAGGAGGAAGGTATGTCTGTTAGTAGTAGCCAGCCTTTTGGGCTTCATGTGCTCCGTATGCTCAGGGCTAGATACCTGCTAAGGTGTCTAGCAGCTGAGAGACAGTGTATCTATGTCTCTCCAACGCAGATGAGGGAGTAGAACTGATGCAATTGGGACCATGCATCCAGTACAGAAATGAACACTTAAGAGCTACCATCCATGATGCCTATTGAATTATCAAAACTGGGACTAAGCTTCTATCAGTGGTTAGCCTGGATTACCATGGTAGTAAATGCTGCATAATGTGGGTGTTTACTGACAATAGCCAAGAGAAATGCATCTTTGAGACGGCTGCTTTTGTGTGTGTTTCATGCTGGTAATGAGCTGCTTGATGAATATTTGCTTCATCTAATGCTAGCTCTTGTAGTTCCACTGAAAATAGTCAAACTATTCCTCTGAGTGAGAGTTGTTTAAATTCTAGCTGTAGAAATGAGTTTGTATCCAAAAGACTTCAAGTCAGTACATGTCTTATGATAAAAAGCTGCAAGTCACTTTTTTTTTTAACAGGTGATCCCTTCAAAGATGACCCTTTTGGGAAAATTGGTAAGTAACTTTGTAACTTTTAACGTCTCTTTTTTTCTAAACAAATCCTGGGGAAAAGTGTCACCACTTTCAGCACAAAAAAGATGGAAATGACCCAAAAAAGTCACCATAGGATGGATATATAGCAGTAGCAGCTGGCCAGTTGTGTTAAAGCTTTTCAGAGAACCCCATTGCCAGTGAACTTTTCTCTTGCTGTTGGAATTCTCCTTAGTTGGGATTTAACTATGTGAAGGTGATGAACAGAAGGCCCCAAACTCTTGCTGCTTGTTTTATATGCAGAGTAGTAAGACTGTACTCTTTTAAAGGCTCTTAACTTACCAACTTTCTTTAGCACTAAATATTGAAAATGGTGGGAAGTCTCTATTTAGACTGGCTGTATAGGCAATGTCATTGCATTATTTGCTTGGTCCTGAATAGAGTTACTGGTGAACAAAAAAGCAAAATGGCCAGCAGAAAGACTATAGCAAAATAGCATTGTGCACCAAGTGCCAAATAAGAAAACATCAGTATTGTTTGGGGAGTGAAGGAGAGCAGGGTAGGAGAGTTCTGAAAAACATCAAGTTTTGTAAAATGCTTCATTTTTAGGAGGGGTTGGTTAAAGAACCTATCTGCTCAGATGATTCTGGAACTGAACCACTGGCATAATCCAAAGTTTTCACGATGTGCAGAAAACGTTGACTTGTCTAATGTTTTGTATCACAGAAAACAAATTATTCACAGATTAATTTCATACTTCAGAGATCCTTGGTCTTAAATGTGTTACCTTCTTGCAGTATGAGAAAAGCAATATAATGTTTAGTTTTTAAGATATCAAGCTAAGTAAAGCTAGCAGAAATGTTAATGAGAGATTTACTTTTTAGATCCCTTTGGTGGTGATCCCTTCAAAGGCTCAGATCCTTTTGCAGCTGACTGTTTTTTCAAACAATCCTCCACTGATCCTTTTGTGACTGCTGGCACTGATCCATTTAGCACTGCAGACAACAGTAATAATATCACAGTAAGTTTGATAGCATACCTTTTACTTCCTTCTATATATGATTTGGACAAAATAACCTATTTTGTACGTTTGGACATGCCTTGAAATGCTGATATTCAGAAATCATATAGATAAAAGGGTACCTCTTACCCCATGGCTCTGTCTTGTCTTTTTTTGTGTCCTGTTTTCTAGAAATAGTCACAGATGAAATAGAAGTAAAAGTAAAAACATTTTTTAAACGTTTCATTGTGGAGGTTCATTGCTCCACAGATAAAGCCATTTGAGAATAATGAACTAAGCTCTATTGGTAGCTGGTGGAACTTACTAAACATTGGAAGAAACTCAAGATTAATCTCACCAAGTTATGTTGAGACACTTGATTTTTGCCTCCAAAGCTTATAGGATCGATAAGT
The DNA here is from genome assembly GCF_964195595.1 of Calonectris borealis. NCBI lineage: Eukaryota > Metazoa > Chordata > Aves > Procellariiformes > Procellariidae > Calonectris > Calonectris borealis. The sequence continues at coordinate 7,760,161 of NC_134319.1, forward strand.
ATGTTCTGTATCTTGTCTGAAATCTGATGTGGTATGGGGTTTCCCCTCTGAAAAGTCAAGTTGTTCTGTAGGTGTATGTTGTTTGGGTTTTGTTGTGTTTTTTTTAAATAAGAGTCATTGAAGCCGTCTCATAATGTGGAGATTCTTACTGAATATACCTCTTTCAGGTGTACTTAGGTGTAACTTTTAGCTGCTGACATTATAACTGAGCTGTTATTGATTAGTCTTGAGCCTATAATAAAGTAGAGTTGGGCATGAGACCTTCTCTGATGTAGGGTAGAAGTTGATGAACATGAGGTAATATTTAGGGCTGATAGACAAATGCTTAATCTAAGAAGCTGAAATTCTTCATGTTGTAAGTTTGTCTCCTATCCTTTTGCCATCACCTTTCCTTCTCAGTGCTGCTTCTGTTCATGCCTCACTTCGAATTTTGTTTGTGTATAAAATATGTGTATACATATATAAAAATTAAAGATACATGTGGATTAGGATTAGGAAGCTAAGTGGCTGTAAAGTGTGCCTGAGGCAAACCCACAACAGCCAAGATAGGTGCAGTGGTTTCTCACTAGCAGTGGTGTTCTCATCTTTCCACATGGTGCGCACATTATGCAGATCTCAAGGTCATATTTCACACCACAGCCTACACCTCCAACCTTAAAAATTAGTCTTCTACAATCTTCAATACTTAATCAGCACACTGTACTTTGCCAAGACTTAATATTCCAATATAGCCAATTCTTTGTCTTATTTCAGTCTGATAGTAAGAGAAGTACAGAAGAGGAAAAAAAAAAATTTAAGAAGGGTCAGAGCTGTGGTGTGAGATTAGCAGTTGATTCTTGTGAGATCTGTATTTCTGAACTGAAGTTAAGTTATGCATTCACTCTAAATGCTTTACCACGCCTTTTGTGGTGTTGATATCTTATAGTGTTATCTTTGTGAAGATGGCTCTGGTTGTAGAAATCCGAGACCAAAATGAGCGTTAGATTTTGTGTAGTAGTTACCAAGTATGTTGCACATATTGTACCTTTTTTCCATCTTTTGAAAGTATTAATCGCTGTTCTGAGGAGGAGTTTCTGTTAACAGACTTGTTTACTGATGCTGATAAAAGCTACGTCCAAAATACTTTATCTTAAAACTTCTAAACCGAAATAAATTGTGATTGTATTCTTAGAATGAGAAATCTTTTAAGCTGAAAAACAAATTTCCCTTCAAAGGAATTTTTTATTTTAGACAGAGATATCGAAGAAGAATGACCCTTTTGCTCCTGGTGGAACAACTGTTACTACATCAAATGATCCAGGTAAAAGTAGATTAGACATATCAGCCTTCTTGGGTTTTATTTTTATTTACTTTTGCTTATTTTTGTTTCCAGTTTTTTAACTGAATTTGTGATGGAGCATTTTTGGGATTTCCTACATTTTCTGAATTTTCCTATGAAGTATGACACAAAGGGCAAGTTTGCAGAGGGGTATTTCTATAAAACAAAACTGTCTCATTACCTTTAGTGCATATCACTGAAGACTGATTCTACAAAAATGTTCCTCTGCCTTACCTAAAACTGGAGAAATATCCTCATCTAAGTGTTTGGACTATTTGAATGGTTTGTACTACTACCAATTAGGGTTGTTTTTAAAGATTTCATGTTACTTTCTAAGTAACATACAAGATAGCTTTGTACTACAAGAGGAGATGTAGGATAGAATAACTACTTCATCAAGAATTTTTACTGTTAAAAGTTTGCTCCTTTTGTTTTGCTATGACCCTCCCTCATTTGAGGGCTAAAGATGTTTTAGGGAGGACCCTAATCCGCTATTTTCCCAAGTTGCACTGACAAGTGGTAATCCAAAACATGAATCCACATGTGATTCCGTATTGTAAACCTGTTCAGTTTAATTGTAGGAAAAAAATGCCCTTTTCTGGAGGTGCAGAAGTGAGTATTGGTAAAGATGGTGCACTTCTTGCTTTACAGTAGAACAGCAGTTTTTACATATTTTGAGGCACATATGAATGAAAGGGTATTGTTGAATTAGATTGAGATAATATGAGGTTTAGATACTTTATTCCACAAGTGGACCTACAGTCAGAAGTGAGCTCTTGTTCATGTTCTTTTATATATACATATATATAAATATATATATGTGTCTATGTATGTATATTTATGGGTGTATGCACACAAAAAATACCTCTGTGTGTATACATACATACATGTATTTCAGCAGAACATCCAGTAGTATGGTTATTTGATACTTTCAATGGAACTTTTCCTACATTAAAAAAAGTTAACCAGAATACCAGTATTTCTTTTGAATTACTCCCTGTTCAGGAGAATTATTCTTCTTAATTGGTACTTGACAGGGTTTTTGTAAAAGCTACTTAATAACACCTCCTGAAATATTTCACTTGAATTAGTCTACGCTGCAAAATATGTAACAGTTGCTCTTTTGTTGTGGGATTTTTTTTCAGCCTCTTTCATATTTAACTTTCAATCTCATTCTGTTTGCTTGATTTGTGTGTATTTAGCTACAGACCCCTTTGCCTCTCTGTTTGGAAATGAATCCTTTGGAAGTGGCTTTGCTGACTTTAGCACGCTGTCAAAGGTAATATGAAGCTACTGCCACTCATAGAAAACGCATGAAACTCTGCAGTGACAAGACATAATTTACGCTCTCTACCAACTGTTTCGTTACAGTTTTGCCACAACTCAAAATTTATAATGGCTGACTTTCTTGAAAAAGAGGTCTTTATAATAAATTGTCCTGCAATTCCATTGTGAAGAATGCAATGTAATCCTTGTGGCTTTATAAGGATTTTCTGTATATTTGAAGTGATATTATGATTATTTTTTTAAAAGTCGCTGACTTTAAAAGTATTACTTTTGCATGTATAACTGCACTCAACTTTAGATTGCTGTACACACTAACCGTTCCTGATTTTTCTTTATTTTCAATCTCCTGGAGTATGTGGATGATATGTTTAAAAACAAACAAAAGTATTTTCTTTTTGTCTTAGTCCAAACTTTCAGTTCTAAATAAATACTGCATTATTGAAAGGAAGGGTAAGTATTAGTAGAATTGCACTGAAAATGTGTATGTTGCTCTTTTCTTTGTTGAAGGCCAACAATGAGGATCCCTTTAGCTCTTCCACATCAGGTTCTGTCAACAACGTTATCATAACTAAAAACTTATTTGAGGAACCACCAGCTAAAAATGAGGATGTTCCTCCTGCATTGCCCCCTAAAACAGGAACGCCCACAAGGCCCTGTCCACCACCACCTGGTAAGAGCTGATACTGAGATGTTGTTAACAATTAGCTTCTTCAATATTGGCAGTGGGACAATAATTATCAGGGGATGGTGAAGTGTCTGAATTTAGAATGAATGAGCAAGATGTGAGACAAGTCTGTTCCTGATCTGTCGGTGGTTTCCTCAGAGTTAAATTTTGCATGGAGTTTGGGATCATAGTTTGTTTTTTGAGGAGAGGAACAATTTAGAAAACAAGAAAAAATACAGTTGTTACACATATCTGCAAGAACATAGCATGGCTGCAAATTAAGTGGTTACTAATGTGATACATTGTGAATCTTGCATTAAATTATCCTTAAAGTGGGAATTCAGTGTGTTTTATCCATTGCAAAACCTCTGGTTTTAATGCAAAATTAATTAAATAGGGTTAAATGACTGTCTCAGGCTTTCAGATTAACTTTTTCCAGGTGGCCTTGCCAGAGGTCTGTAGTAGTAAACTTAACCAATGAAATAGTAATAAACCCGAGTTTCCCATGCTCTTTTCTGTTCAGTGAAGCTGAGTCCTCTGGTCTACCCCGTGACATAAAGCACGCTGCTTTCCAGAAAAGGCCACGATTATCAAAGATAACAACACTTTCTTGTGGTTGCAACAAGCCCATGTTACAACAGACTCCTCACTCTTGATTTTTTTGCATAGATTGGAAAATATATTACTAGTATTCCTTTTTAAGTTTCTGTCCTTCGTTTCATTTTCTTTAAAAACTGCTGCATCATTTTTTCACTATTAAACTATATGGATGAATCTTAAGGTGGTTTGGAAAACTGTGTAGCACGAAACTTAAATATCTATTCATCTTTTTCCTCAAAAGAAGGGGAACACAGTAAATGTAGGATTATTAATACTAAAGTTTAAGCTCAGCTGTTTAATTTCTAATGTTGATGTGAGATCTGGTTCATGCTCATGCCTTGCAAGTAATCAGTTTCATTGTAAATAACATTAAAACAGCTGACATGACAAGTACTGATAATTTGAATGTTTGACAGTGTCTCCTCTTATGGTGGTCCTTATTTAAAACAAAAAAAGGATTTCTGACTTCATTGTATGGGAGTGGCTATGACGTGGTGTACAGATCCTCTTTTAGAATGCAAGCTTCTAGTGGCGGAACAGCAGCATCCTTATCAATAGATGACTAGAAAAAAGTAGCCTGTTTTGATTTGCACATTTTTAAAATGATACTGTGGTTATCTTGATAACCATTCCCAATAAATTATTTTCCTAATGTAAATAAAAAATGGAGATACTTAAGTGTATTTGTTTTTAATTACTCTCTTGGGTTGATTCAAAACAAGGGAATGCTTTTTCAAGGAAATGCCCCAAAATGTTTCTCCTAATTCGTCACACTACTGGAAAGTGTGCAGGAGGGCTGTTTGCTTGCCTCTGGAATCCGTTGTCTTTCTAGATGCTGATAAGCACCCTCATTTTATCCCTCATTTTATAATTTTTTGGGCAGATTTGGAGATTGTATACTTCATATTTTTCTACTTATTAATCCTTCCCATGAGAAATAAAATTCCCTAGATGTCATTTGAAGCTGCTTCTCCCACATTATTCAAGAAATAGACATGCGTTGTTTGCCAGTAATAGAACATCATCAGTGAGTGAGAGCTATCATGGCAAGGTTATCTGCAAAGTGTCTAAATAAATCATATATTCCCAAGACGGTATTCTCCAAATCATTGCCAAATTAGAATCTCTTTTGGTCTCTGAAAGAATTTTTAGACTAACTTGCAACAATTGTATGCAAAATAATAAGCACTTGGTTCGATTCTGCAGTTTAAAATGGCAAGAGAAGCACGTTTTTAAAATGCGACCATTTTAAGTGTCGAACCACTTGCAGAACCTGCTAGTTGAATTAAAGAAACTGCAGTGAAACCTTTTCTGTAAGCAGTAACACATGGAGAGAATGGTGGGATGAAATGCAACTCAACTATTCTTGGAAGTATTTGGGTTAATGTTCTCAAAGGTGTTGAAAGCTGACTGGGGGTTAAGCTGTAAAAAAGAACAAGATAAGTGGGGGCTTGTGCCTGATTCTGTTACATCTGCAGCTGCTTAGGCAAGGATTAACAAAATAGTTAAGCCTGTGATTGCTTGTTATCATACTCCTTCATTCTGTTAGTTTAAAAACTACAGAAATTCCAGGTGTTAGCATAGAGAGAGGACATGGTGTTTTGAAGACTTACAAATATATTTCTGGTCTCTGAATGAAATTGTGTTAACCTGATCCAAACAAATAATAGAAGAGCCTTGCTGGAATGATCATGGACAGTTGATAAGCAAAAGAAAATACTGTGCTGATAGAATAGGGGCTCAAAACTGTTAGAAATTCCCTTCCCAAAATATTTAATTAGTACATAACTGTGTTCTCGAATCATTAACATACATGTGTTCCTTTTTGCCCGATTACTCTTTAAGAAACTATGGACCATACCCTCATTTTTTTGAATTGGCAACCCTTCCTCTGAAGTCATTGCAACTCCACTAGTTTACTAGAAGAGGTTGCATTCCAAGTAGCTTTTGAATCTGTTTTTTTTTTTTTTACTATTTTTGGCATGTTATTACCTGCTATCTTAAATTCATTTTAAATTCATTTTAATCTAAGGGAAAAGACCTATCAATCAAATAGACTCTTCAGATTCCTTTAAACCGAGCGATCCATTTCAGCCTTTCCCCACCCCAGACATTCCCAAAGAACAAGAAGCAGATCTATTCTGTGATCCATTTGCTCCCACCAGCATCAGTAAAGAGGCTGACCCCAACAATTTTGCAAACTTCAGTACTGTGAGTAAACACTTTTTACATTTGTTTCAGTATAATGACAGCTTTGAATTGTTCACACTGAAGTCTTCAGTCTAATTTAATATATTAAAACATATCCCATGTACAAAAGGGATATCGCTTCCAGTTAGAACAGTATTTACATTTAGTTTACAGCTGAGGCTGTCCTAAAACAAAATACTGCAAAATGTTGTAGTTAATGTTTAAATTGCATTGCTTTTATGAGTTTTCTCATGGAGGCCTTCTAGCTTTTAGAAAATAGGCCTTTTTAAATATCTGTGTTCTCGGGATTATCCATTTTATCAGAGCATGCAGCAGATTTAAATTATGTATCTATAACAAGCACTCTGTTAACTGTCCAATTAAAAATAAAACAAAAGGTGTGATTTTAATTTAGCTGTCACTGAACTGTTTGGTCATAATTTCAATGTACTGAAATATTGATAAACAGCCTCATAACAGTGTATGTTAATGAAATATAATTTGGTGAGTTTTGAATGGCTAGTAAATTCCAGACTTACGTACGATGAAGTAAAAGGTAGTAAGTGTCTCTTTATAACCAGAATCCATTTCATAGAAGTCGTGGTGTCCAAGCAGTAGCAGCAAATCTAAAGGTTTGTGCATGCCTATATATATTTTTTTAATTTTGAGCTTTTGCAAAGAGGAGTTTTGAAAAGCATCATGTCACTTTCAAGCTTGATACCTGTTAAATGCAATTTGCATTTACAGTATCTTGATCACACTGCTTTTTTATTTTCAGGCCTAATAAACTATGTGCTTGATTGAAGTAAACTGAGGATTGACAGGCTCTCAAAATTGACTTGCACTGGTTGATGTGTCTTGTGGCATGTTAATTTCTGAATTGCTGTTATTGATCGCTGTTATTAGTTAGAGGGACTAAGAAGCCAGTTTGGAGGAGAGAATGTGAAATGTGGAGGAGAAAGCAAAAATGTTCATTATTTTTATGAAGGAAAAAGTATTCTTTTCCAGCTGCAATTACTGTAAATGCTAAGTGAAGTATGGAGAAGACTCAAGCTTTTATACATTTATTTCCCAAAGCAGCAGCTTAAAGCAGAGACCAGCTGGAGTATGTTATGATAACCCTTTCAGACTTAACATTGGGACATTCATGAAGACATGGGCTTCACCTACCTCTTAGCTTTTCTGCATGCTGACTAGAAACAAACTTTAGCATAATCTTTTTTTATTTTATTTAAGATAATACGCTTAACTGTCTCTGATTTATAATCGTTGTACCCCAGAAACTTAGTTCACATTCTGCTCACATCAATATACATGGAAAGAATCTGTTCTTTTTCTTTTCCTCTTGTATCACATTGACTTTTCTCTGTATTACTATTAGGCTTCTAAGTGTACAGTTACCTTATTATTTTGCTGCTTCTTGGCAGAAGTATTTTTCATCTGCACAATTAAAAACAGTCATTCTACAGCTAATTTTTGCAGTCACTGTCACCTGGAAAAATCCCTAATGAAAGTAAGGTAAATCAGGATGTCCCACAATGCAGATAGGGGTGTGTTTTGCAAAATGTTCTCCCGATTTATTCAAATTTTTTCTTATATAGACTGTTTTTTTATCCAAAATAGTTTGAATTTAAATTATAGCACTTTTTGCTCAGTAACTTTTTTGAAACCTAATACTGAATTTTGAAACATGGCATATTTCATAAAAATACATCATTTGGATGGCTTCAATGCAGTTCTTAATAGTTAAACCTTAGACTAAGCTAATCTTAGTAGTGTATTAAAATTAAAAAGCAAGTAATATTTGAAGACTAGAATATATATAATATTTGTAAAACCGTAACTGTCCCTTAAACCAAGGACTTGGACAGTGTTAGTTATCGTATTATTAACCTGGTTTATTTTGTCTTTTAAAAATGCAGTATTCTACTGAGGAAGACATGATTGAATGGGCTAAGAGGGAAAGTGAGAGAGAAGAGAAAGAAAGATTGGCAAGACTAAAACAGCAAGAGCAAGAAGACTTGGAACTGGCTATTGCACTCAGTAAATCTGAAATATCAGAAGCATGAAGTTTAGAATAAGATTTTGTCTTATGTCAACTGTTTTGTCCCTTTTCCTGAATACCTAACCTATTTAAATGTTAATCAGAAAATACATATATACAAGAAACTATGAAAGGTTTTAAATTTCTGAAAGTGGTGTGAATGTTTCTGCTAAATCCAATCCTCTTGGTTATTGTTTTGAATAACTGTTAAGTTTAGCATTCAATTTCTCTCAAGTTTTCAGAAGAAGAAAGTACTTTTCCCAGCTGTAAGCAAATCAGTTTAAAATGCAGTTAGTGAGATTGTAGTTTGACTGTAATCTGTCAGCAGTTGGTAATTGAGCATGAAGTGAACATAGCAATTATTCTGTCATGGCTGACTGTCTCCCATCAAGCAGTTAGTCATTTGAAACCTTTTATCCTTCTAAAGAGATTTTAGTAATGCCAGAGTTGTGGAGTGCTTTATTTTATATGTATGCATATAGATTTTTCTCTTCATTGAAGATTCTACATTTGGATTTGAAATAACAATCTTCATGGAGTCTAAGTCAGAAAGAGCGTGTCTTTCTGAAACCTTTAATGCTTTTCTTGCATGGTCGTAGGTTTTAAGACAGACCTGTTATTTTGTTTTATAAAGCAATTGAGTTGAAGGTTCATGTGCATTTGCTGTTGGCCAAGATGACTGTCAAATTATGAGACCCCACTGCTATTTGAGCCACTTTTGCCTGTGAAATATGCAGCTGAACTGGCAAGTTAATAAGTTCAATTTGAAATAGGATTGAGAATAGAAAGAAAAAACAGGTAGTCTGATTTTTATTATTTTTAACCACAGTTGTTTTCTGTATATGTAATTTATTGAATGCCAACTGATAGTTGCACCTTAAACTGAATGATTTCTTTATGGTCACTGAGTCAGAGTAGGATTGATAGAATGTTAATGAGAATAACTTAATGAAAATAACTTATTATTCATTTTGAAAGAAGTCTCTTCTGGAGAATCAGTTTCATTAAAATGATTCTAAAAAGAATAATCTTTTGCCCTATCTAAGAAAAATGGATGGCAGCAGCATAAACATCAAGAGATTGATTGTGTTTTTTTTTTTTTTCCTTGCACTTTTAACCTGTGGTATTTCTGTTGAGGAAACTGAAGTGTTTCAACACATAGCACTGGGGGGGAAAGGGAGAGAACTCAGCCATGCTTCAGTATATTTAAGCTCTTCCCATTACCTATCAATGCTGCTGTTGCACGATTTTGAGGGTAGTTTTCAATTTTTCAGGAAAAAATGGGTAACCTGACCGGGATGGCTTTTCTTTTGCACTGGGAAATGAGCATTTAACCACCTGCTCAAAAAAAGTAACTTAAAATTTTGCAAGTATTAAATAGTTATAACTTACCTATACATTTTTGTAATGAGTGTACACTAATCTTGCAAATCATATGCTTAACTGGATTACATAGTTTCTTATCTTTTGTTAAAATGTATACTCAGTGGACCAACACAATATTATATGTATATATTATATATATATTCCTGCTTTCCTTTACGGAATTTAAAGTTCTGAGTCATTTGATGTTACATTTCATGTTACTGACTCTGACTGTAGTACTTTTACTCAGACTACCAACAAACCACTGCTGTGAGCTAAATGGCATTACTTTATGAAGTTTTAACTGTTTGGTTTTTTTTTAAAAAAAAAAAACTCTTGTTCAGGTGGGATTAGCCTCTATTTATAGACTTCCCTTTTGTTTAAAAATTCTAACATTAGCCTGTAATTATGAAGAAATAAAGTTTAAGTACATAAGTGTGAACTGTTTGCCTATTTTTTCAAAAGGGTACTGTGAGCTGTAAAGCAACATGTAAATGTAATGCAAACAATATAAAGTGTTCCGACTGTAGTCTGATGGAAGCGGGTTAATTTTCAGAGAAAAAAGTTGCCTGAATCCTGAGGTTAGCTGAAGTGCATCCTAATCCCAGCTGTCACTTGCTTCATTAGGAGTTGTGGCAGCTTCAAAGAAAACTTGAGCTACTCTTGTTCAAGGATTTTTGCCTGCACAAGGGTTGCAGAGCCCAAATGTTTAGATACTTAAGATTTATCTGTGAAAATATGTAAGCATCTTCTACTGGCTGCTGTCAACACAGAGGGCTTCAGAGATCTTTAGTTTGACCCAGCATATATGATTCTTCTAAATATGTCTGTCAGCATAATGTTTCCTTTATGTCAAGGCATAGCCTGCTGGGTCAGAGGTTTAGGAGTTCCAGCAACCATTTACATGTGTGTTTGATCCTTTTGTTACAGTAGTGCTAGGTTTTAACATACTCATCTAAGTGGATCCAAATATCTTTGCCTATTTTCTTTTAAGGAGATGACAGTTGGATTAGGCAATGTAATATCTTCATGAATTTTATCAGGTTCACACACGTTCTTGAGGCTATTTGAAACCTTCTGCAGGCTGTCCATTTTTTTCCTTTTAAGTCCCCTGTCAAGTTTCCATCTTGGGTGTGTACTTTTCCTCTGATTGTGCTGCTTTCAACCCTCTCCCCCCTCCAAATTGTGTGCAGGCCATTTAACTCTTTATCATGAAACTGAAAATGGTTGCTAATCATCTTGAATAATTTGATATTCTCTTTTCATTGTCTTTCTCTAACTTCCTATACTATGAAGTTCTAACTATTACGTAAAAGTTTCTATTGCATTCACAGAATACCATTGCACTCGTAATATTGAAGAGACTATCTAATTGGTCTAGCAGAGAATTGACCACTTGACTGTTACCTTTCCAATGCAAGCAACTCAACTAGAAACTGTATTGGAAGAATGTACTGGGGATTAATGTTAAGTCTCTTATATCACTGAAGTATTGACAAGGAATAAAATGGCAATAAAGGTGCTTAATGAAGGAACTGACATACCGGGTTGGCATTCTTTAGAAAGCTGTCTGCTTCAGCACAGTGGACTTTAAACCAGGAGACTTGATGTGACAGAGAATACTAACCCTTCTGCTTAATACTTAAAAGGTGTTGTGTTAGACCTCAGCATTGGACTTACTGGTTTCTTTGGTTCATGTGGACTTCCTTGCCATCCTTTGCCACCTGATAATAGAGTACATGTTTAATTCATAAGAGTAAAATCGGAAAAGTAATGTATCTGTTCAAAACATTGGCAACAAAAGTCCCATGTCTTTATGGAATTCTGTATCATGTCAGTGAATGCGCTTGAATTTAATTCCATTGTTAATTAGAGTGAACATGAAGGTTGGCTTTCAGATGCATCCATTTTTTATCGTAAGAAGGAAGAGGATTTGTTTGCCTTGTGCAATTATAAAACACAAGACAATGTCAAATTAAAAGCAGATAGTCAACAGTTCATACTGGAAGTAGACAGTAATTTTCCCAAATTGAAGATCTATCTTGATACAGGTTTGAAACTTACCCTTCTGGTAGGTAGAGTGGAGCTTTAGTTACCTGTATGAGTGTTACTGAAGTCCTGAACTCTCTGCAGAGTTGTGTTTCCAGGGAGCTCTGAGGCTAAAATGAAGAAAGCTGCTGTCTGCACCTGTTGCAGAACTGTAACTCGGTACCCATGCAGGGAGGGAAGACAGCATAATGTTAAGGAATTTCTTACATGGAGCAAAGTCAGGGAGGGGGGAAAAAGAAAGTACAAATATTTTCCTCCTGTGCTTATAGACTGATAGATGAGTATGAGAATCCCTTGTGGGTTTTTGTGGGAAGCTTCACAGTAAATTTTGGCCTGTGTCTGTTACCTAGAAAAGATGGGAAGGAACTTTTAATTTGTCAGGTGACAAGCCATCAAGTCTAGGTCAGCAATATCCTGAAACAGAAGTCGTTTTCATCCACAATCTCTTTAAGGAAACATGAATAACAAAAAATACATAAATAATACCAGCTGCATTGCCATTCCTTGCTCAGAATACTTAAAATTCCTGTTTTGCTAAAATTGAGAGATCTAGAGCTGCTAGGACCTTAAATTTTAAACTGAAAACAAAAAGCATTAGTTTTTAAAACAGGTGATCAGGTAGCTAGCTGATAGAAGGGAAAAATGCTGCATTGTTTGGATGTGTATTCAAGAGGTCAGGATGTTGTTTCTAGTTATCTCTTGCTGATTTATTAAATGATTTTGGACAAACCACTTCTTAATGCTAATCTGCTAAGTGACAATGGGTCTGACAGCATATTACGTAACTGCTATAATTTAGAAAGACAATCTTGTGCTGAGTAAAAATTTTATCCCATTTTACTTGCGTGTATCCTATAGGTAGGAGAGATGTTATAAGGTGTTTTCTCTGTTAGTGTGAGCAGCCAGCTGCACTCCAGGACTATAGAAATAACTGGAAATAGATTAAGAATTTGACAGAAGTGCTGCTTTGAACAAGGTATTTGCTTGAGGATTTAGTTTGCTGATAATACAGGGTGAAATTCTTACCTTTGACTTCAGAGGTCTGTCCCAGCTGGCATTTGCCAGCAAGAGATCCTTGTAACGCTGTCTGCAAACTGTCAGCTTTCTTGGGTTTGTATCCGACAGTGCCCAAGTCAATAAAAGGATTCATCCTGATCCACTTACTCAGACCTATTTTCCTGTCTGGACAGATTCAATATTTATTCTGTTGAGACTATATAGCATTAAACTTCTTATATTCAAAGCCAAAAGGTCTTCGGGATTGTTTTCCACAGAATGCAGTCTCTCTTGAGGTGTTACATGAACAGGTGTGGTCACTTACACAGAAAAAACTAATTTTGAAAGGCTCAATGGATTTTTAGGTAAAATCCTTCTTGTAGAATTTTTTTTTTAATACATATCTGAAGCTCTATTAATAATACCTCCTTATTCTTAAATGCTCTTCTGTAATCTAGAACTTCAAGTTCTAAACAGTTCTGAGGAGTTTGGAGTATGAATCCCATTTTGGGCCCACATCCAGTAATAACACTTACTGAATAAATAACTCAGTTGAGGTTCAAACCAGTGACCCAGAATCCTGAAAACTGTACGTAAAAGTACTACTTGAATGTTAGAGTTGTAGATTTAAATTCTCTAATTTTATTTAATTTATTTTACTGTCACAAAGCACAACTGTTCTGTTCATGAATGTACAATAATACGCTCAGGAGAATAACTAATTCAAACTGCAGTTAAGCTAATGATGCAAATTTGTCATTCTGTTTTTTAGCTTCTTCAACTTTGTCCCTACAATGTAAAATTCCTAAAAGTTGTAAAAAGCAATGTAGAGTATATTCTGGGGTGGTTATTAATAAAGATGTTCTTTAGGTTAAATGTGACTGGCTATTGAAAATGGGTTGTATCTAAAGTGCAGAACTACATGGGAAGTCTCGCTTCATTACAAAAGCTGTGAGCTGGAATGTACAAGCTTCACAATTTAAGAAACTAAATGTACGTAATAGGTATTTTATGCTGAGAAATGTGGTTTTGCATCTGTACCAAAATAGCTCTGTGTAGGTGCTTGTCACCACTCCTGACAACATCCCTCATTGATCTGAAATGTTTGATTTAGTTAAGACAATAATGAATTTTTGCCTATTGTCAGACTAAAGAATCATGCTCAAATGGATCAAATGTGCTCTCTTCAGTTGTCTTAGCTTCCCTCTCAAAACAGCTGCACCCCGTGCACTGGAGCGTGAGGCAGGCCTGCTGCCTACCTCCTGTTCTACACATCGTGAACCACATTGTCACTGTTCAGCTAATAAATTCTTTCTTTTTTTAACCTTATACGCCCACTGTTCCCATTAATGTGCCCATTGTTTCTTTATGTCAACCAAGTCCTGTTTGTCCTGCCGCTCCCTCTGCCATGTATACCTTTGCCTTCTTTCCCCCTGTTGATTTCCTCCCACAAACACCTTTCTTTTGTTAATCTTGTAACTCTTATCCCTGTAACCCTGAAGCTGCATGACTGGTATGATCAATATTGCATATCTATTAGTAATTTCAATGGGTTTAGCTTTTTTTGACTCTGTACTTTAAATTATTTTAAATAATTTGTTCGTAAACTGATAAATTTGAAATGCAAGCACTGTTGGGTGTTACTCCCTTTTGTACAATTAACTGACCATTGTGTTTTGGGGTAGAGGGCTCCACCCAGGCAAACACTTTCTTGGGAGCAGACTCTTACAATGTGTAGGCTAATTTAAAACTTGGCTAAATATGAATTCTATTTTCCTCCTGTTCTTTCTCAGGAATTAATGGCTGTAATTCCAGCACATTCTCGGGGCCCGCCTGGGCTCACCGCAGGCCTCCCTCCCCTTCAGGTTGGCAGCTGGCTGAAGCCCTTCACCCCACACAGCAAAGGCCCCGCGCTCTGCACTAGTCCCGAGTGACACGTCCGGCTATCGCTGTGCCCAAATACTGCGTTACTACCGGAACCCCGGGGAGGAGCCGGGGGCCGGGGCAGGCCCCCCCCGGCCGGCGGAGGGGCGGGCGCTGCCGCAGCCGCTCACCTGCGGGGGCGGCCCCTCCGCCCGGGCCCGGCCCTGCCCGAACATGCGCCGAGGCTCGCCGCTGCTGCCGCTTCACACCATGCGAGGTGGCTGCGGCTGCCGCCCGCGCCGGGGAACAGCAGCACCGCCAGCCCTCGGCTCCGGCCTCCCTTCCCGCAGCTCCTGGAGCCGGGGACGCCCTTCGCGACGCCTCCATGGACTCCCGCGCGGCCAACAGCGGGAGCGGCGACGCCCGGTACGGGGCTGAGGCGGGGCGGGGGGGCCGCGGCCGTTACCTCAGGCCGCGAGGGGCAGCGGGGGTCTCTCCCGCCACAGCCAGCGCCTGCAGCCTCCGGCGGGGCGGCTGGGGTGTCACACCCCCGGGAGCAGCACTGCCTCCCCCGAGGCTTTGGGAATGCTCCGTCCCGGGTGAGAAGAGGGGGCCGCGGCGGCGGGAACACCCATCCCGCTGCCAGCCGAAGGTCTGGTCGCAGGAGGCGCCGGTGCCCCGGCGGAGAGGGGTGAGGGCGGCTCGTTTCCCGCACGAGCAGCCCGCCTTGGTCTGAAGCCTGTAAATCGAGTTCGGTACCTGTCTAAATTACTCCCGACTGGCTGCGGGCAGGCGGCGCCTTTGCAGCCTCGTCTCCTCGCTGTGGTCTTGGGGCCCGTCCTGCCCCGCGGCGGGCCGGGGCCGCCGGGCGGGTGCTGCCCGGGCGCAGCCCAAAGTGGGACCGGGGCCGCCCTTCGGTCCGCCTTTGCCGCCGAGCTGCACACAACGTTGGGCGAACGACTCTGTCCGTCTCTGCGTCCGCTTACCGACCCGAGCGCGGCGACCGAAGGGGCAGAAACTGTTTTTTTGCACTTTCAGGGGCTTTTTTTTTTTTTTTTTTTTTTTGCTTGGACAAAAGTATTAGGTTAAGCTAATTACATACCTGTGCTGGAGTCCTTCGGTAGTTCCATGCAAATTAACTTTGGTCTTGGAAGTGTTGTTTACGAGTGGTGTCATGTCTGTGAAGTCTGGGAGAGCGTGGAAGACCAAGTCCTCTTCCTTGAGCTCCTGTTTGCACAGCTTGCAGCACACCTTGACGGTGAAACGTTGACGTTAATTAGTCTGTAACTCAGTGCCTTCTTGCCCACCCTTATGAACAAGCTGCAGGTGGATAACTTTCCTTTCTCCTTTCCACGTGTGTACTTCCACTGCCCCTAAAATACATAAACTTTCATTGTGTGCATGTGAGGGAGTTGTTTCTTGAAAAGCTGAATCAGTGTGCAAATAACATTCCTCCCCGGTGATGACAGCATGTTAAATTTTAGACATGGCTGTGTTAAAGGCCTGCTTGTGAATTCCCTATTTGACATAAGACACTTGAAATTATCTGCTTTATAATCTATGCAGGAGTAGAAACTTTTAAGAGCGCAGTTGTTTGAGAGGTCGGCAAACAGTTTCTCTGCTGAGAAGAGTGGTGAAGGTCCATTCATGGCTCTTCATGAAGTGTGGGAAGTGGTGTTTTGCTCTGTCTTTGCCTGCATGCTTTCCCTATATCTTAAGGTTGAAAACAGCAAACATCAGCCCAAGACTTGAATTCGTCTGCAGAAACCATAATGGAAAACGTTTCCTGGATTTTAGATTATATAAGGTACACAACAGTGCTCATTTTTTTGTGCCGTCTATATTAGAGTTATTACAGAGCGTGGAGGAAGGTGATCTAGTGGCACTTAAAACGGCAAAGTCCTGTAGGATTAAAAAATTCAGAGTCTGTTAGCCCTGCTGATGATCCAGAATGACACGTGTTAGTATTTGTAATAGCCTTATACAATTTTGTTGCCGTGGTCTCTCTTGATAAGTCTTTAATGGACCAGTAAATTTTTTTTTTTTTTAATTTTTTTTTTTCTTTTACTCTCTAGGGTGGGAAGGTGACATATGTTTGCAATAATGATTTCAAATGACATCATTAAATGAGTTCCAGGTCCTGTGTTTGCATTGACAATAGTAGCAACAAAGGCTGAGAGATTGCGATTGTGACTGCATTGTACTTCAGCAAGTTTTGAACATACAGAAGAATGTTTGCAAAAATGTTCAGAAGCAGGAAGGAGTTTGCCAAATTTTGCTAGACTGGGCAGGTTGTCCCAAAAGTCAGACTGTGTTACTGAAGCTGCTGGAGAACTTGGTGCTGGGTCCTCATCGCCTTTCTGTAGCTCCATCTGCTGGAACCAGCTGTCACCTTCCAGTGTGACATTGCACCGGGATATAAAGTACTGCAGATGTTTCGGTTACTGTACTACAAAACGTTGAAAACATATATATCAGGATTTTTGCTAATTTTTTGAAAAAATATTACTATTTCCCTATTTGTAGTTCACATTTTACTTAAAATGCTCCTTTAAAACCCTGATGAAGCTCCTAGACAATGTTTTTGCAGGGCTGAGCTTGTGGTTTCTTAGGTTTCAGGGATATTTTGGGAATAGATTGACGTTATTAGCTCATAGTTGGAGAATACGATGGTCTGGTGGACTGGTTGGAACTAAAAACTAAATGCCAGATTTTTTGAGTAGGGGTGATGGAAAATTACCTCCTATTTTGCAGATTTCAGCTTTTGTCTTCTCTTTGATAATAAAACTTTAAGTCGTCTTTTGTGGAAAGAACAACTATCAAGAAGAGAGTCTGAATGTCAGGATGGTCATTCCGATATACTTGACTTAATGGCTTGAATCTCGAATGCAAATCAAAGAGAATGCAATACTGAACTTGCATGTAATTTTATCTTTCTTTCTCTTTGGCTCTAACTAAAATTGTCATCCTGAGCTGATGAAATCTTCTCACTACGTCTGCATGAAAGTTTTTAATTTTGACCAATCCGTGTTTCCTGTCAGAAAGGGGAAAAAATGCCAGAAAGATCCCAGACTGCTCTGATTCGGAGTTCAAAATCAGCCTTGCTTTTTTTTTGTTTTTTTATCCTCAAGTAGCTTGCTTAGTTGGTTTTGCACTCTGAAATGGAGAGAATAATAACTGTCTGCTGCTTGAAGCTGTTGTGCCTAAGAATAACTCTTCAAAATGGCTTTAGAAATACCGAGTGCCCAGAAAACTTGCTACTAGTACTTTTTTTCTGTTCTTGAGTATTGATTCAATAGGCAGGTTCAAGAGAGTTATAAAGGCGTATTGAAGTGCCATGCTTGAGTTTTTATTTAATTGGAGAGAAAGTGTCATTGTTATTGGTCAAGGTTCTGTGAAGTAAGCTTTGCAGATGACTTCTGAAATATAAAGTCAGTTTGTTGGAAGCTCTGAGGGAAACATAATCTGAAATATCATGTAAAGCAATGAATAAAGACAAAGCAACAATCCTCTATTTGTTAAAGTATTTTGTGTCATTCCTTTTTTTTTTATGAGAGCCTAAAGTACTGTTCAGCAATGGAATTGAAACAAGAGCATGATTTTTTTTTTCTTTTAAGTTACAATAAAACATATTACAGGGTAATTTACTTTGAAAATGCTTTGCATCGATTTAATGGAAAAAAACCCCAAACCAAACAAAACCAAAAACCAAACCAAGAAACATTTCAGCTCAGATTAAGTACTGCAGGAAAATGCCTTTTGGGCCAAAATGTGTATTTCATCCCTTCCACGTTCGTCACCACACTGAAGTTTGAAAGAAGTGAAGTGTAAGTCAACGCAAAAAAGTAGAAACCAGACTTTACAAAACGCTGAAGTAAGATGCGTAGGTAACTACTTTGTAATCTACCGATCAGTCTTTATTATTGCTAGGTAATGGAGAATCCAACCAGAAGGGAAAATTGCATAACATCCCTCCCTAAATTCCCACTGAATCTTATTTCAGAAATAATACAGACCTCTACCTTGATCTTGCAGTCCTTACAAAAAAAAATCTCACAGATTTTGTCTGGCTTCTTACCGTAAATGTGGCAGACGTGAGCTTGCATTTTGCTTAATGCTTTTTTTGTTAGTTTGCTGGGTACCTAAACGCACTCATTGTTGCAAGACAGTGGTCTAATGTAGCTCTTGTTGATTTCTCATTAGTTTTAGTATGAACAGGATTAGACCTCGAAAAATGGAGAGTAACTATGAGAAGTGTAGGTTGACCAGAGGCAGTAAAACTGTGAGAAGTTAGAGGACTTTGAGAAAAGAGCAAATAAGTATTGTAAGGTTGTCTAAAGACCTTAAGACTCTTAAAAAACAAAAAGGCATAATATGAATCACATCTGTCTTTCAAAGTGACAAAGATTGTAGAGCATTTGAATTGAAAAAGAAGAGCTCTTAAAACTTGCTAAGCATCAATATAGACTGATTTATGATGAAAATTTACTCTTAATTGCAGCGTTCCTGTAAATTTCTTTAATGCTGGATATATTTGTTTTCTTTTAATTTTGACCCTGTGTGAGCTAATTTTTTCTGTATACATTCCAATAGGTTATTGCAGTTCCAGGATGCTTGGGTTGATAATCTATAATTTGCCAGACTGTATTGTGTATATATTTTTTTTTTTTTCATTCTCTTTGATGCAAGCAGTTCTACTAACTGGAAATAATCACCCACAGTGGTGCATTTAGCCCTCTGTGAGCAGTCATGGCAGTACAACACGGAAAGGGAACTGCAAAAATGCCAGCAATACTTTTTATTTGTCTGAACAAACCTATCTAAATGAATTTATTGCATTGTTTGCCCGTTTGTGTTTCTCATCAAATACAGGATGAGGACTGTGAGTGTAATGCAACCTAGATCCTGCTTGGTGCAAGTTAAAAGGCGGTGGAACCAAGGGCAGAACACAAGTCTACCGATTCCCTGGACTTTGTTCTGCTCGCTTGACTGCTTTGCCACATCTCTCTGTTTTGTGAGCCTTCACTGAAACAGAAGGGCCGAAAGCTTGAATATCTTTGTAACAAAAGACCTTTGACATTGCTGAGGCATCAACAACTCCATGGTTTGAGAGCTGAGTTAACGTCAAAAATAAACTGCGTCATACTCCATGTACAACTTGAAATACTGACTAAGATCTCCTGAATTCCAGAATTGCATCACTGTTGTGTCTCTATGTACAATATTTGGAGAACATGAATATTGAAACCTTTCCAATTGCTTTGTTGTTAGAAGTAATGGCATTTCTGCAGCACTGAGGAGTCTTAGTCACAGGCCAGAAGCGTGTTCAAGAACACAAAAAGATAAATGCTGAGGTATTACTAGCTTGGCACATAGAACAGGAAAGGATACAGTAGAATTAATTTTCTTGCATTAACTTATTTGCTTTCGAATTACAAAGAAATTTCTGTATTGTCTGAAAACTGAATAGTAACAAATTATTGTGAGAACTGCTTACTGGTTCTCCTTTTCATGGTAATGAGAGCTGTTCATCTGAGATTATTTCTGATCTCATGTGGTTTTGGAAATGTTTGCAAAAGAGGAAAATAATTCTTCCCAAGTGACGTGCTTTTCGTTTTCTTTGAAGGTAGAGATTTTTTCAGTCTCAGGCTCAGAACATTTGTAACGCGGTGTTGCTCAAAGCAGTCATCTATTTACCAAAGTAGTAGTCATCCATTTAGGAATGACCTGGCAAACTTTAAAAGGCTAAAGAAAGCAATCCTAGATGTATCCTGGTATCTCCCAAGGTGTCTGTGATTATCCAGCATTATGAGAACAGAAAGTGGTGTTATGGCAAGAATTTCTAAACTCAGTGGTGATAGTTTTGAAAACGTGCAATGGGAAGAACACCCTGGTGTCAGTGACAGTGCTTACCACACGTGGTGGCCTGCCTATCAGCAAGCCAGGCTGTGTTCCTATGTTGGAGGTGTCTTAGGTGGTTTTTTTGTAAGGAACTAAAATGCAGACCTTTGAAATGTGCTTTGGGATGCTCCTCACAGCTGTGAATGGTTGAAGTGTTAGCACCGATGGAGCTTTGGTAGCCCGAGTGGCACAGTGTTTGTAGGGAGCAATATGGTTTTACTACTCCTTCCTTTTTGGAAAGAATGAAGCCCCTTTGGGCATGTGAGACTAATCTCTTCTCAGTTCCATTTCATACTCTATAAAGAAGTTTTTTAAGGATTTATTACTTTTTTCTGACTATGTGGCTAGAAACAACCCTCTCTAAATCTCTTCGTAAAGACAGAGAGAATGTAATGCTAATTGTTGTTTCTCTGTACATGCTGAGCTCTCCACTATCATAGTAGTAAGGTGTGCTGCCAGGTATATTCACTGTTGATGCAGGTAGCTTAAAAGAGCTGCAAAAATATGTGTTGGTGCAACCCTGTCCTTTCTGCCAGCGCTGTGTTTGTGCTGCCTTTTAATAGCATAAGATTAGCATTGTCATGTAAAAATTGAAACTGTATGTTACCCAGAGAGCCCTTGATATAAAGTGAGTAAAGTGCGTAAAGTAAAACACCGTCTTGTCCAAATTGTTAAATATAAAATCAAGAGCAAATACTTCAAAATTACTTAAGAGGAAACTTTAGAGCTGAAATTGTAACCCTTCAGATGAACAGCCGTGTTCTCCGTGCCTTCCATGTAGTAAGGCTGTGCTGAACAGTTTCTGTTGTGTTGCAGAAGAAATGTTTCAGTGGGGCAACAGGAGCAGAAGCCAGCTGTGCAGTATAGGTAGAATTATTGCAGCAATCAAACCAGAACCCAGGCTGGTATTCGCTAGAGTAGCTTTAGTGATGTTTCTGAATAAGATGAAAACAGAATCAGTCATCATTGAGCCCAATTGCCCTAGTGCTGTTCAAGCCCCTGAGATAGAAGGTCCTTAGTATGATTACAGAGATTTTGCTGTGAAATTTCTTTGGCATGGGAATATAATCTTTCCATTAGATGCTTTTCTTTGATCTTGCATCTCACTTGCTTCACGTGTTTGGGATATACTTGGGAAAACAGGGTGTGCTTCCACTGCTCCCCCCTCCAAGAGTCTCCTGATAATGGAGAGAAGAGAGTCAACTCCTGAGTCACCAGCACTTGGTCTTCTCTGTGGTGGTTTCTCATCAAGTACTGGTTTAGCTCAATTGTGCTTGATTCTGTGTTTTATTCTCTTCCTCCAAATCAAGTTACCCATGTACACTACCTCAACTGACTTATGCAGATAATGTAGATTTGGCAGAGAAATGCATCCGTATTTTAGGATATGAATGATTTAACTTGCTTGCAGTATTTCTAAATACTGAAGGAGCTCTTGAATTACTATTAAAAGCATTACTATAAAGGCACAAATTTCAGGCTTACCTTTTTTTGCAAAGTTCTGATGATTACTGAGGTAAAATGAGTCAGTAGTTCAGCATTTTGCAGAATACTAGGTTTAAGATCCTTTTTATTAATGAAATCCATAAAACCCAATGACAAATCATGAAGCATATGTGCTGCAGACTTATAGTAAGAAATCACTCAACATCATGCACACAGTGAAAAAAAATTTATGCAGAAATATGGTAACTCCCATGCTCAAAAAAGCCTTCCCTCCCCCCTGCTTTTGACCATGGAAAACATCATGATTCTTTACTTTCGAAAGGGCTTTACTTTTCATTAATACTCAGAAATTTAATTTTGCTTTGTTCTGCTTATTTATTTTGTTCGATATTGCTGTTGGCAAAGGATTTGATGCTTAAGTAAAGAGGGCATTGCCTAAGATGTCCCAAGTAATTGTGCTTCCGACTTGAGACAATGGGGATGCAGAGGAGTAAGGAGATCAGGTCTTACCTTAAGTCAGAGGATACACTGTAATTACGATTTGTGAAGCACCCCCAGTCACGGTTCCCAGGGCAGAGAACGATGATTTCGTGAATAATAAAACCACAATGAGAACTATATGACTGTCTTTACAAGACCTGCGACCAAAAAGCAAAAAAAGAAAGAAGCTTCTAAAACCAAGGGGGAAGTGGCCTAAATTTGGAAATATTTCAGATCTTAATTTTTTAGATTTGTTTTCTTCAGTTAAAAGAAAACATTGATATATGTGAGGGTAGAGAGGTTGCATGCTGAAGGTTGTCTGAGCATGTAATTGTTACCAGAGAAGCGGTATGCAAATAAAAACCTGCCAGCTCAAGTCTTGAAGAACTTGGCAGAAACAGCCAGAGCCTTCACCTTACAGAACTTTAAAGACTGTTTGGAGAAATACAGTATCAATTAGAAATTGTATAAACAGCTAGTGAAAATGATGAATGATCTTTTCAGAGTAGCTCATGATCCTGCCATGGAAGCGCCCTGGTTAATTCTAAGTTGTAAGCAGTAGTTATTCCCAACTGGGGAAAAAAAACCTGGTAACGTCTTTTATCTCCTGCTGTGAGAGATACACAGCGCTGTTAGGAACATGTAATGGAGTCATTAACAGGGCAGCCTGTGGATCTATTACAATAATTTTTATACCAAATGCAGCACAGGCTTTTCCTGTATGGGATGTCATTAGAAACAGCAAGAGATTTTAATCAGGTACGTTAATGTCTTTAGAGTATCTTCCTGAAATTATCCTTTGCTTGTTTATCATTTTTGGGTCTTCCTTCAGCAGTTGATATCTTCATTATTGGTACTGCTTTTGTGTAATCTAACAAATAAGACCATGTATAGGAGAAAAGACATGTATAATTTTTAATATTAGATGCTGTTGGAGAAACTAACTTTTCTGAGTAGATCATACTGATCAACTTCTACAGTCCAGCTGTCGTAATGAGAGAGATGACTGCTTTTGCTGCTTGTAGCTGCCCTTCTTATGTACAGGACCAGTACTGCTGACGTGCCAGCAAAGCAGTTTGGAGCATACACTATTTTATTTTGGGCAAAATCGGCCAGATGAGCTCACTCCACTGATTAAATTGTTTATGCCAGCCCACCCCATTTCGCGTGACATTAAAGAGAGATTTTTACAAAGAACGTGTCAAGTCTCACTACCTCCCGAAGTTACAGGAACCAACAACAAGCAGCAGTTTGGCTGGTGGACTGAAGCCTGTTTTGTGGAGAATCCTTGCTGGGGAGAAGTACTTTCTTGTCTCTCGCGCCTATTTCTCACATTTGCAGCAATTAATGCCTCATTTCAGCTGGCCTCATTTGACTCTCCGTTCCCGTTCGTAGGTTTCCGATGTGGTCCACTGCCGCATGCAGTAATTTTTGTTGTTTCAGATCTCTAATTACAGGGGTGTTTGACTTCTGCCTAGTTCGTACTGAATGAAAGGTAGCTGATGCTGCCACTAATCCCAGACAGGTCTGTAGATCAAAGATACGCTGGCTGCTGCCAGCACTTCTACATTAGTAGTAAGTATCCAGGGATATATGAACTTCACGTGTCATGGACTGGCTTCCAAATCGCTCATTTGTAGTATGTTATAAGTGAACTAGCGATGCTCGTAACTCTCATCGTATCATCCATAACGACCAATCAGAGAGTACGGTATCGCAGGCAGACGCTGCCCTACCCTGCGCTCACACTGTGACTGTCACTCAGAGCTGGTTAAGTAGCACCGAGTGCTGCTGCTGCTGCTAGATGTATGCCCAAATGCTGAGTGGGCATACAAATTACTATGTCAGAAAACACAAGAGATTTAGCAGAAAGGTAAGTAGCAGCGCACAGCGTTTTCCATTTGGCTTAGAGGCGGTTCTGATCTTGCTGTTGAAAGCAGGAGAGAATCTGCAGCCCACTGAAGCATGACTAATCAGTTTGCTAAAATACTTAGCACGCTCTAGTTTAAAATATTTCTTCTGTATTGTTAACAGCAACAGATGATGATTTGTAGCATTTATGTAAGGTGTGTATTTTGTTCAGGTCTTAAGCCCTTCATTTGGGAACTACATCAAATGTCAGGTTTCCTTGGAGCATGAGGGAAGTGTGCAACTTGTATTTTTGCTGCTGCTGGGGTGGCACTGTGTTAACAATTCTTATTCCAGAAAAGGTGCCAAGTAATTAATATATCTTATTTGTGCTTTGAGCTTCAACAGTGTTTTTTTCTTTGTCATCTTTCTGTTTCAAAGGAATATTTTGAAAAGGATTATTTGTATTGAATGGGGTAATTCTCCTGCATGACAAGAAACAAACAAACAAAAAACTCAGGTAAAATGTTACTGGTCTAAATATTTTAAACCAGATGAGAATATGTTTTATATAGTGTTAAATATGCTATTTGGTTCAGGGACACAGGTTTAAAAAAAGCAGGTAAGAATTGTAATACATGTAAACAATAATTGGCAAAGTTTTTATTATTACGGTAAGTAAGGCTCAGAATAGTTAAGCAGACATGATATTGCATATTGTATGAGACAGATGCCAAGATTTGGTTAATCAATGTTTGCAAAGCACTTGGAGAGTCTATTGGGTGCAGAAGGAGTTGAAGTGTGATGACAACAGCTGCTATGAATGGTGTCCTATAATATTTCTCTCAAATTTCTAGTTCTGTTTTTCATATATGTAATTATGCTCTTCTTTTCTTTGCAGTCATTATTCTTAAAAACAAAAGCAAACCACTGCTGCAGTCGGTGGTTATTACTGATGCTATCTGTTTGTTCTGTGCTCCCCTGTCTTTTCCTTAAGAGGATACCAGGACTTTGCTTTCTGTTTTTCCTTTCAGCAGGCTCTGTGTTGTGCCATTTTTTAAGGAAGTAACATAGTTTCTAAGTCACAAGACAGAACACATCAGTTAGAGCTGTTCGGAGTCAGGAACATGATGAGGATTTGTTTGTATTTTGTTGGGGGAGCTTTTTTGTACAGACTTGTATACAAAATACTAGTGCATTATAGCTCTTTGATCATTAGATGCAGATGTTTCAGCTGTCCTAACATTGGCCAGGTTACCTTAACTTTGTTAGTGCAAGGTCTTATTGTTTCTTCTGTGGATTTTTTTTGCCCAGCAGTTCTGGTGGTGATGAACTTGGGCCAAACTTATTCAGCTGGTCTGTATTATCCTGTTGCCAGTAACCCAAAGACCAGCTGAGAACCCTTGTGACAGGTCAGGCTGACATGTGAATGTTGTAAAGGAGAAAAGTACAGCCAGAGCGAGCCACTGAGATAATCTTCTGACTTTGAGATGCAGCAGCAGGTTTTTTTGTTTGAGTGCAGTAGCACTTCTTAGGGACAGTGATGTTCCTAGGAGCATGCACAATGTGAAATTTTAACCCACCTGTAGTGGTCTACTGGTCAGGAACCATACTGAACATGAGCTGAACTAAAGCAGATGTTCCAGCAGCAGATATAATAATCTGATGCAGTTTGGCACTGTCTCATCCTTAAAGTGACAACCTGATCATAATGTCACTAGCCTGTAGTCTCTGATAGCCTTCCACACAGTCAGATGTGTGTTGTCCCCCAGTGCTTCTGTGTTCCTGATACTGGAGCTCATCAAAATGCCACGCTCCCACGCGGTAAATTCTGCATGTCCAGAGTCTTATGTACAGCACATGCAGTTTATCTTGTTTTCAGAAGGTACAAAACTTGAAGTGCTTTCCACATGTCGCAGAGTAAGAACATAGTTTAAAAAAAAAACCCACAAACATAATGGAAGACACTTTCATTTTTTGCAATCACTGGAAATGGAATAGCAGATTATACATGGGAATAAGGCTAGAACTGAAGATGAGGAGTTCAAATGTAGAAGGAGAACAGATGCGCTGAGTTTTTTCTCTCTTCTTCTGGCAGGTCACCTACATCAGATCTCAACATGGCATTGCATGAGTGTATGGCAGCTCTGGATTTATTTCTTAACAACAAGTTCTCGGATGCTTTGGCTTCTTTACAAGCAAAGTAAGTTGATTACTTTTACTAGTTTTCCTCTGTTTATTTTTCTTTGCTTCACCATCTCTCAGGAGAATTGACAGCTAGTTCTCTGTTAATAGTTACTAAGACTGCATGGTTTTCGTTCAGAAGGGGGTGGTAGGTTAACGTGTTAAGTTTTGGGGAAGACAGAATAAGTGCTTTACACTTGGGCGAGGAAGTAACAAGATTCATCAAAGGTAACTACAAAAAGTACAGAATTGTTGTCCAAAGAAGTAATCCTTCAGCTGTAGTACAGTATGTGAGATTCTTGCTCCTGGAAGAATAAAAACCAACTTCTGTCACTTTTTTTTTTTCCTCCTTTCCCATATTTTTCTGCATATTGTGAGAATTTGAGAATTTATAGTTTTGAGTCTAAATGAGCAACTGACTACAAATTGCCAGGTTTGGGACACATTACTTTAGGTATGATTTCTTTTTTTGTTTGTTTTTTAATAACCGCTTGCAGAAACTTTCTCACAGCTTATTTTGCAATTCAGTGTTGTGGTCATGCACTCTGTTTCCTAATTACATTGTAGCCCAGCATGTAATCAGTGGCCCAGCTGCAAGCAGTGAGGTCATAAAATAGCTTCTAAAAATTGTGTCTTTACCATGTCTGTGATTTTTCATACCCTGTCCTGAAGCTTCTAAAAATTGTGTCTTTACCATGTCTGTGATTTTTCATACCCTGTCCTGAAGTTACCTGTCGTCTTGGCTTGTTGAAGTCTGTGGTTAATTCACATTTTTTTCCTCCAATTTGTTCCATTTATTTTTAAGCCATCAGCAAATTACATCATGCCTTCTTTCAGGCCACTGGAATATTAAACAAGTAAAATTCATAGGTAATGCAGTAGTGTGTGTTTGATATGCATCGGGGTAACTATAGTGAATACTGTGTATCTGCTTTGCTGAGGTATCAGCCTCAGTCTTTGATGCTTAAGAATCTGTAGCTTAACCATGTAAGTACACTCTGTGAAAGACGGAGTGAAAGACAGTCATGATAAATTGTAGGCTGAGATGTATTAATACTAGTTTTATTCACAGCAGTGTCGTTTTGTGTTTATATATCATCAGAAGATATCATAAAAATGGGAAGAAGAATAAACTGTGTTTTCATTAAATTCTGACAGTAAAGCCCCTGTGCCCATCTGGAAATGCTTACTTAGTGCTTAGCATAAAATAGGGAGATATTTTATTGAAGGGGGTTTCCAAAACACTGCAAAAGCTAGTGAGGCTGTGGAGGTTTCTTTTCTGTAAATCCATTTTTCTTCTATTGCATATGGTTTTCATTCCGCTTTTGTTGGGCCCTGCAGAATATATTTCGTGAGCTGATCCTCTGTTTTTGTACCTGACTGTATTCCACACTGCAAAACCATTTTGAAACTGATTTTTCATGTCAGCCTGTTGTTATAAGGAGGCCCTTATTCCTGTTGCCTTTGGCAGTGAGGGAAATACAGACTTATGATCTTTGCAAGTGTAATGCAGAAACAGGATGCTAAATTTCCCCACAGATGATATCCATTATGGACACACTCCATCTCTTTAGGGAATGACAGGAGCTGTAGAGTGGGCACATGTGGTAATACTGAGTATTTTCTTTAGGAGTCATCAGTTCCTCACTAATGCCTTTTAGCGTGCTGAGATTTGAAATTGGTTTTCGCAGTCCATAAACATACTATCTTTGTTTAAAGAAATACTTTTCCGTTTTTACATGCTTGTAAAGAATTTCATATCATAGATTTTGCAGCTTTACCACCTATGTTGTAGGACATACTCTGCTCTGTATTACATTATTGCAGATTCATAAATTACTCACATTTGGCTTCCACAATAAGTGTATTTTCAACTGATTTTTACCATGTGTAACTGAGAGCAGATTTGGCAATGTATGTGAGTTAAATCGGAAGATCTTTCTGAGCAGCTTAAAAATAAATATCTGAGGATGGTGTCTAGACTTGTGTTGAGGTAAAGCTCTTTTTTTCCTGTTAGAAAAGCAAATTCATCATAAAGAGGAGATCTCGTTTCATAAAAAAATTCATCTGGCATTTTTGCTTCATGTTACATAACTTTTCTCGTTTCCTCAGCTACCTTTTAAGTTTTAGAGTCAGTTTTCTTTATTATCATTAACAATCATTGTACAATAGTGGGCTCCAATTATCTTGTGGTTTCTGCAGTAAGTTTAATTAAATTAATCTTTTATATCGAGTATTCACACTAAATCTAAGAACTCTTAAGAAATTCCTTAAATTCAGTCATCAAATGCGGCAGTGATTTTCAATATGTAACCTGTTAACTGAGACACTGAAACTGTTTAGTCATTGAAGTGGGGAAAAAATCTCATCTTCCTCCTCAACCCCGGGATACATACGGTAAATCGATTAAAAGCTGACCAGATTTTAGCCCTCATGTAATTGCAAACAGATAATCATAAATTAAAGGGGTGATTCTGGTGAGATGTCCCCTTTCCTTCCCCAAGACAAGTGTTTAATATTTTAATAATTATCCCGAAGGAAAGTGTGACATAATCATCTGATAGTTTGCTGATGTCAGATCACTTGGGAGAATGGTAAATAATAAAGATAAATTCATGACACAGAGTAATCTGGATCATTGGATGAGCTGCAACACATCTGTGTTGCTGCTTGCAGTATTATGAGTACAATATGAGAATGATTCATTCTGGGCAGTTGACTTTATTCTGAAAACAGTCTCCAAAAAGCACTTGGTGGTGTTTGGTGGAATGTTCATTCTAGAATGACTGTGTTTGAAAGGTAAGTTCAATCCTTTGATGTGGGAGTATCTCAGGTAGGTGTGAAGAGATTGTGTTACTGCTCTGCTACTTACTTGTGAAACTCTTACTGGAACAGTGTAGTTCTGTGGTACCTATTTACTATCACTGGAATTTTTAATACAAACCCAATTTACAATATTAAATGTTATCTTGTATATTCTCATCTTTAAAAAGTTTAAAGAGGTTACTAAGGGATGGAAGCCTTTTGTAATGGCTGTCTTCATGGTGTGGTGAAATGTTCTTGCCCTTGTAGAACAAAAGCAAACGTGAGGTTGTTCAGTGGGGTGGAGGAGC
This sequence comes from Calonectris borealis, assembly GCF_964195595.1. Lineage (NCBI taxonomy): Eukaryota > Metazoa > Chordata > Aves > Procellariiformes > Procellariidae > Calonectris > Calonectris borealis. The sequence goes on from NC_134319.1 coordinate 7,789,509, forward strand.
TTTCTCTGGGAACTGATCTGACAAAGAAGGTGTGCGATTGTCAAACTGAGAGCGGTGAAAGCGTTAGGAGAAGCACATGGAGGTAGAGTGAAGCTCTAGACAGTGTTTGGATAAAGATGGTGTACAGCTCTGCACAAAGCTTGAGTTAGCTATTTATGGTAAAGAACGTCAAGAACATGAAGGTCGTTATTTCTAGGGTGTTTTTATCTTTTTCTGCCTGGAGTCCAGAAGAACACAACTTTTGTATTATTTGTAAATAAATACATTGCTGCCAAAACATGACTTAATTGTTGGTTTCACCTCCCAGTTGAAAGAACTTACTAGATTCCAAATTTTGGAGGATGACTTAGATCAAAAAGGCTCAGCGGTACTCTTGAACCGCAGCTTTTTGGCTTAGACCAGACTTAGACCATTCTGGCGGCTTGTGGTAACTAGGGGACCAGGCTGGTGGCTGATGAGAATGGTCCTTCCTAGTTGTAAACTTAATGCTAGTGGGGAGTTTTCATAGGAAATGGGTTTTTATTGGAAAATGTTGATTCATCAAAACAGACAGTTTCTACAGAAGCCCACGCAGTAAGTCTAGCGGGTTGTTTGGACATTGGGTGGAACTTCTGATCAAAGATGAGGAAAGCGTTCGGGCCCCGTGTGACCACATTCTCCTGATGCAGTTTTGATTTGGGCCTCGATCTCTCACTCTTGGGTACACCTGGATGGACGGACTGTTGGCTGGTCTGTGGAGGGTCTTTCTCATTCTGTGCTGTTGCATTTGTTTTAGAAGCATCTTGGTATAAATCAGGGCATGGATTTGAACCTGGGGTTTCTGTAAGCTGGTGATGCATGTCCTGCCTGCTGGGTTATTGTAAAAGGATCCACAAAAAGATTTTGGGCACTGTGTTTTCCACAAAAAATACTAGCCCCTGGGTTAATTCTGAGGTCAAAACAAGCCAAGCTTTTTGATTTTTATACTTCAGGTGGAGGGAAGAGCTGTCACCATCCTCACTTAGGTACTTGTTTTCAAGCAGGAAGAAAAGTGTTCTCCAACAGTTCTTAAGAAAGGGCAGTGCTACAAGATGATAATGATTGCACCGTAGTTGGAGAACAGGCATGTGGCATAACTCCCTAAGTCCCTAAAGATATTACTTATAATCCTCTTATTCAGCCATGTGATACCAACTACTGGGATAAGTCATTAATCAGAATATTAGTTGTATTTATGTCATAAAGGCTTGTTAACTCCAACAATGTCCTGGGGAAAGTGCTGCTGAGGAATCAAAAGAAGAAAAAAAAAAAGCTATCAAGTTTAATTTGGGATTCATCCATGCAAAATGCAGGCCTTGGATGTAACTGGCAACTTTAATTGTATGGTTAGTATAAATAGCTTAAATAACTGTTACATTTGGTTGCATTTCTACCCACCTCCCAGCCACTGAAAAAAAAAGAGTAAATTTGAGTGTTGATAAATACCAGTGGACTAATGATAAACATTAATTATTATCTCCTTTAAATATTAGAAGCAAAATAGATGAAACCATTGATTAGGGCAGGAGTCATTTGGTATCAGAAGCAAATGACTGGAAAGGGAAATCCCTCTTCACCATGTATATGTGAAAAGTATCAATTTTCCTTTCCAATTTTGATTTTGAAAGCAAATTTCTAAAATTTTGGAAGGGGACTATTTTAGTGCCTTCCCTGTGCTTTGAATTTGAACCTTTGGAAGGGCTTTATTTTAATAAATATGAGATGAAGTATGTTTCTCTGCACCCAGTGAGGCTGATGATTAATCAAATGAACAGAAACACCTCATCAGGCTGGCATTTTATAGTATGTTCTTTTTTTTTCTACTTGGCATTATCAGTCGTGATGCAGGAGGCCAAGACAGAGCTGTCCTGACTCCACTGGATTTTAAACTAGTTTCTCCATTATCTCTCTGTTCTTCTTACTCATGTTGGAGATGAGATGGATGTTAGCGTAGTCTGGGGCTCACAGTACTTCGGCAGTAGGTGATTTCCCAAGATGGCTTTTATGCTAGATTGGTTTAGAGGTTGGTTAGAGCAGCTTTTTAGGTAATCTGTGGACATCGTGAGGGTAGCTAGGAATTAAGGACAGCCACAGAAGACAGGCTACAGTGGGGTTTAAAGATGTACACTGCAAATTTCTTCAGTACAGCCAGCCTGCTCTGTGCTGTGCGTATTGGAAAAAGTAGCCCTTTGTTGTCATTGTGAAGGTTGGCAAGGGAAGCACCAGGTATCTGTGTAATGCTCTCTGTGCCAGCGCTAGGTATTATTTGAGTCCCTAGATCGCAAAAACTATATATACAAAGAAAATTAGGATCATATCATCACTTGCATTTTTCTTTGGTGATTTTATTGCATAATGTCATTGAGAGGGGGTTACTTTAGGTGTAGACAAGGTTATTTTTTGGCTCTGGAAAACACTAACCAAACATCAGGGACTCCTGAGGATACTTAAGAGTGTTTTACTCCATCAAGCAAAAGAATTAATGCATAATAATGTATGAATTGTTAGAAGACTTAAAGGGATCCAGGTCACTGCAGTGAGTTATTAGATCATTGATTAGTGTAGGATTGTCTTAAGTTATCCTTAATTTCATCTTTCAATTCAATCCAGGTATCAAAACCTGGGGAGGCAAGTGTATTTCCACCGGCGAAATTGGTTGAGGTGTCTTTAAAGTTTGGCTTTTCCCCTTAAAACAAAACCACTGAATCAGAGTGGTTGAGGTTGGAAGGGACTTCTGGAGGTCACCTGCTCAAGCAGGGCCACCTAGACGTGGTTGCCCAGGACCGTGTCCAGACGGCTTTTGAATATCTCCAACAATACAGACTCTACAAGCCTTCTGGACAACCTGTGCCAGTGCTTCGTCACCCTGATAGTAAAAAAGTGTTTCCTGATGTTCAGACAGAGCCTCCTGTGTTTCAGTTTGTGCCCGTTGCCTCTGGTCCTGTCACTAGGCAATGAAAAGAGCCTGGCTTCGTCCCCTTCAGGTATTTCTGTACATTATAGGAACCCCCTGAGCTTTCTCTTCTCCAGGCAGAACAGTCCCAGCTCTCTCAGCCTTTCCTCATAGCAGAGATGTTCCAGTCCCTTAATCATCCTCATCGCCCCTCATTGGACTTTCTCGAGTATGTCCATGTACTGAGGAGCCCAGAACTGGACACAGTAGTCCAGGTGTGGCCTCACCAGTGCTGAGCAGAGAGGAAGGATCACCTCCCTCGACCTGCTGGCAGCAACACTCCTAATGCAGCCCAAGGTACCATTAGCCCTGTTTGCGGCAACGGCACATTGCTGGCACACCACTTTCTCCTTGATAGAAAAAGAAAATGAAGTGGCTCGTGTTGAGAAACAAACACCTGAGGTACACGTGTTGAGAATAGGTGTACTGAGGGTGGAGATTTTATTGAAAGGATATCCTTGTTTGACTGCAAGTGTTTTTGAATATTCTCTGCCATATAGAACTACCTGATCCATTCTAAAAGTGTGAACAATTGAAATAGCAATTGTTGCTCTTTTGCAGTATTTGTCTGAGTCATGCTCTTTGTCGGGGTGGATTAGCAAGGTCGACAGACAGTTTCTGTGGCAGGAATTCATCTGAGCTTGCCCTTCAACATATTTCCCAAGTCATCTTTGTTGGATCTCTAGGCCTGAAGATGTTTTGATTCATTTGCAGAGGATTATACCATACATAGGTACTGCTGAATGCTGTAAATGTGTGCAGTATATAAACCCTTCTTCCTGCCAGAGGAAAGATGCTGGCAATGGCTGCAGGTAGGAGTTAATTGTTTTCCTTGCACTAATGCCAAAGTTTTTGGCTTTCTGCAAAAGAGGCACCATCTGAAATCCCACGGAAGAATATTTAAGTTGAACAAATTGTGGTGGAAGGTTGACAGAAAGGGAGAGGAGGAAAAAGCTGTAATGTTTGGTGTAAACCGGAACGCTTCTGGTGGGAAGATCTGTTTGAAGAAGATTCTACTTTGGCCATGGTTATAGTATTGTGTTACTTGTCTCCTTGAGTCTGTCCTGAGTAACTGTCCCAAAATAGAAGAAGAATATCTGGATTTGTGTCATGTGTTGTAGTGACACATTAAAAAAACCCCATGATTCTGTGGTCAGCCATGTGAATGGTTAGCCATGTGGTTAATTCCTGTGCTTTGTTATGTATGTTAAATACCTACCCTTGGCTCAGAATTGGAACATCTTGGAACAGTTATTGAAACTGGAGCTGTAGACATGATTTCCTGTACAAATCTCAGTGTATTAGTGTTTCTTGATTGTTTTGCATATCCTTTGTGTTTGATTTCTACTTTATTTAGACCTAGTTCCCATCAGACTGCTCAGTTTCTGGAATTGGATTTGTATTTGTTTTTTTAAAAGTAATAATATAATCAAATCATCTTGTGTTTTCTTACAGAACTAAAGATAGTATGTATCATGCACTGACTTATGCCACCATATTGGAAATGCAAGCTATGATGACATTTGATCCTCAGGACATACTGAATGCAGGAAACACGATGAAGGAAGCTCAAGCCACCTGTCAAAAGTAAGTGTGGAGCAATTCAGTCAGTAAATAGTCCCTTCATAGGAAAGTTTTGAAAGACATACAGGTTAAAAAAGGAATGTAATTTAATAGAAATCATAGGAAAACTGAGGTTGGAAGGGACATCAGGAGGTCATCTAGTCCAACCTCCTGCTCAAAGGAGGGTCAGTTATGGGGTCAGACCACATAACTTAGAGTTTTCAGCAGTCTACTCTTGAAAACTTCAGTTTACGGCAGTATCTGATTTTTCTTGTCCATTAGATGTTTGTCCTATCTGTAGCCCGGTTCTGCTGTGTCTGGAAGTTATTTACCATTTACAGACACTGCAGAATCTTCCCATTTGGTGATGGTTGTACTGTAGCTATCTGTCTTTGAGTCAACTGTGCTCCCACTTCTGTACGCACATGGGCACGTGCACACATACACACACACACAAAATAAATCAAAAAGCCCCCTTATCCCCTTCCTTTACATGAAGGGTAAAAGGCAGATCCCAGGAGACCGTGTTGACTAAGTTCTGTATGGAATATGCTGAAGTTTGTGTAGGTGGTAAAATAACAGAGAGTTGGTGAGCACTAGAGGTATGTTAGTGACTGTATGGATGGCCAGCTGAAAGATACCGTCCTCTGTTGTTGATGCTTCATGTTCAGAATGACCAAACTGATTTTTCTGCAGATTTAGGAAGAAATCAACAGTAGCTGATTCTATCAACAACCTTGTGCATCGACAAAGCCTTGAACACTTTACTGAAGGTAACATTTTCTCATGCATGACGTTTTTGTCTTTTTTTTGCTGCAATTTGAATTATGTAGCATTGTTCACTCAATGTGTTTTTGCAGATTGTGACTTCACTGACAAAATCTCTGATTTGGCATTTCCAAAATTTCTGGATCAATTGTTCTCGCAGTTGCTATGTCACCACATCTAAAATCACTAACTTTTTTTGTTGGATGCTGACTCAGCATTTTCAAAATTTGCTGGGTAACGAAATACCTACAAAGAAGTAGGGAAATGCCTGGAAAAGTTCTAGATCCAGGATTTCCTGGAAAGCACCAGAGAAATTCCTGCAAAGTTTCTGTAAGTGTGTGTCATTACTGTTTGGAGTTGCTTCAGTAGTCTAGAACTGAAACACTGCAGCAAATTTGGAAAAGATTTTTCTCAGTTTGAGCTTTGTGATCTTATTCCTGTATTAACGGGCTAAGAGTTTTTTCATTACTTTTTGTCTGATTGATTTGTTTTCTTCCCCCCTCTGTGTGACACTAGAGGAAATCCATGCAGAAATTTGCTATGCTGAATGTTTACTTCAGAGAGCAGCACTCACGTTCCTCCAGGTATGGATTCCTGCGTAGCTCTTTGGGAGGGAAAAAAGTACACACCGTACAGGTTTCTTTTCTTAAAATTACTGAAATGGTAGAAGACCCTAGTTTGACCTAATGGTTTAAGACACTTTCATTGGATTAAATCTGGATTTTATCTGGACTATCTGCTGGTGAGATACTAGAATGTTTTGTTATCCCTCATGTTTATCCAAAAATGCTTATCTCGATACACATAGCACTATGACGCCCTTCTCTGGTCCCTTTTGGATGTGTGAAATGCAACCGCAGTAAGCACCGATTTTCAAATACTGTGTGTTGGGATATCAGATTAAAAAAAAAAAAAAGAGAGAGAGATGGTCATTGAAGCTGTGCTATGCTGGAATGCAAGTGACATTTTTGTTTCAGTCAGGCTGGTGTTTGCTTTCCCAAGACTGCTTTCTCACTTGTTTGTTCTTGAACAGCTATTATGGTCTGCATAGCTATTAGGCTCCACACATGCTTTTTACTAGACAGTGCTGCCTGTCTTTAAAAGAAGGGGAGCTCTCCCTCTTCTTTGAATTTTATCTGTCTGTACAATGAAGCTTGATTTGTTTGATGGATCAACATTAGCAATACTTACTTGGGCTCCAGCTTGCAATTTAAATTGTTAATCATAGTTGAAATAACAGATTTTTCTTCTTGATTTGGCTTGCTATATGATAGTGGGCCTCGTCACCTATGCAGAGGGGATAATAAAAGTCACATTCACAAAGGGCTTCTGCTTCTTGGCTCAAAGACGTTGGTAGAGAATGAAATGCAGGTGGTGATTTTACAGTGTTTGGGAGTTGCCAGATGGGCTCTGATTTATGTTGCTTATGACAGTTTATGAACCGTATAACCTTCTTCAGCAATCTGCCATGCCCCTCTGCTGGAAACTATTGCTTCATAGCAAAACCAGTAGTCAGAGTAGCTTCTTCTGAAGGTTTTTAGTGTGCTGATGATGGTGACTTTATGGTAAGATGATGGACTTTGAAATGGACAAGGTATAGCTACCTATTTCCATATTTCTTTGGGATTCTTTGGGATGAGTAGCCTCTAGCACTGGAGACAGTTTGGGTGATATCAGAAGCTATGGAAGCAAGGCTTTTCAGAACTTCTCCATTGTGCCTGTAAGAAAGGAGTGTTTTAATGCAGTGTCTCTTGGTTTTAAGCACTATTTTCACAGGTATCTGTCTGTCTGTCTATTTGCTTCCTCTTCTATTCTGTGTTTAATTTTTCATGAACACATGAACTGGTTTTAAAAATTAAACAAAGGCACTTCATTCCAACAGCTATTGAAGTGGGTTAGTTTTGATGCTTAATGTAAATGACCAAATCCAGTTGAAAACACATAAAAATTAGTCTCAGGATTTTTCAAGGGCTGGACTATTCTCACATTGGTTATCTCTGTTGTTGGTATCGTGAGTATTCTGAATTTAAACATTTTAAAACCATCTTCTTTCCGTTTTCCATTTTCCATTCAAAGGAAAATATAACTGAACCTTTACATATGGTTAGGTATGCTGTAACACCCCCCCCCGTTGCTAATTAAAAACTGACTTTTGCTACAGAACAAAATAAAACAGGATCACATTTTTCTGTGGTTATTTTGTTTGCATGTGATTGGGATTCAAGTCTCTGGGGATATATCATCAGGAATTACATGTTCATTGCGGTGCATGGTTTCTGTCTTCAGTTATCGCTCTTGCTTAAGGATGCCTGTAAAGGACACAGGCTAGTGGTGGTGGTGCAGGCTGCAGGAGTAAGCCCCTGCCCTTCAGTTCAGGCCATTAGGCTTCCTATACTAGTTCATAGAAAGCAAATTCTGGAAGAAGTTGAACTGTAACTTTGACTGGATCGAGTTATCTTCCAGGAGGATGGAGAGCTCTTTGAGGCAGGTTCTGTCTCTTTATTTACATATTGATGAGCACAGTTGGGCCCTGTTTCCTTAACAATAACAGTAAAACAACCAAACGTTCATCTAATCTATGCTATTTTCTCCACAATGCTTCATATAGCCTCTTAAAATATCATTACAGAAAAATCATCTGCCGAAACACATGTAGTCTGCCTATCCCAAAGTAATAGCAAATATCAAAACAAACCAGAATGACAGATTATATACAATGAGTGAGGCAAGAAACTGCCACCAGAAAGTTACGAGACTGGAGAGTTCGCTCTCTGGGTACAACTGTAAACTAATGGTCCCCCAGATACACTCTGTAAGTTCTCAGTTCATTATAGCTTGTAATGTAACATGTTACCATACTAGTATGGGTCTCATAGGTACTTGAATATTCAGACCAGAAAGAGCATGTCCTGTGTAACTTTACTTACCCTGCTCCCTTTTTAGGATGTGAAACTATATTCTGTAGACTCCTGAGGACAGGCGGTTATTTGTATCTGGTGCTGAGCCAGGAAATGTCCAGATCTTAACTGTGCTGAAGGACAAATGAGAGAAAGCTATTTTTTGAAACAGCCACAAATGCATGTACCTTAGGTGCCACTCATTAGCTTAGTCACTGTGTTCATTAATGCAAATTCAGATGGTTCAAAGGTTACAGGGGCTAAACTAATCACAGAAGGCATCGAAATAAAGTGTGTATGTCTGAACACAGTAAAAATATTGTCGTGGTTGAACGCCAGCCGGCAACTAAGCACCACACAGCCGCTCACTCCCTCCCTCCTAGTGGGATCGGGGAGAGAATTGGAAAAGTAAAAGTGAGAAAACTCGTGGTTTGAGATAAAGACAGTTTAATATAGAAAGGAAATCCTAAATCCATGTATTGTTTCTCGGAGACTTATATTGTCTGTGTCACAATGGTTATGTTCAAGGCACGTGTTCCTCTCAAGAAGACAAAAGCTCTTTATAATGCTTATAAATTCATATTGTTAATGTGTTTCCTTTCTAACAGGATGAGAACATGGTTAGCTTCATAAAAGGAGGCATCAAAGTCCGAAACAGTTACCAAACATACAGGTAAGTCAGAGTGATGATGTGATTAAGCGTAGTCTTTCGGTAAAAAGCGCTGCTGATTGAATTCTCCTATTCACAAATTAATTACTGTTGTGTTTACTGCAGTGTTTATTATGGGCCTCCTATCTATAGCTTTTCTCAGCTCACACAAATTCCTCTTTTGCATAACAAAGGGTATTGATATTATGGTTGATTTGGATTGTAAAGATCCAAACCCTGTTAACTCCCAAGGTTTGCCTACTTCAGATACTATATCCTTGAAATTATGTCAAAAAATAACTGTTCTAAATGTTGTAGTGCTCATTGTGTCTGCATAGCATAATTTGGAGGTCTCACAGTCATTGGCACATGAAATGGCATTTCTTTATGCTTCTAGCTGCAGCTTTTTGGAACATTCAAAACCAGTAGCTGAAGCACAAGTAACTCCATAATAAATGCATGAAACTAAAACAAAATTAAGAGACAATAAACTGAAGAGCTTGCAATGGCAAGTATAAATGGCTTCAAACAAAGATTAAACAAATTTACAGGAAATAGGTTTATAGGGGCTAGTAAGCATAGTAGAACAGATGCAGTCTCTCCGCATCATGAAGTCCCTGAACAGTCAATTCCTGGAGGATGCTTTTCCAAGCATATGCCACTGTCTGAGTGAAATATTTGGTTAGCTGGACTTGCAATCTGGTTAAGTATGGCAGTTGTTCTACTCTACAGAGAAGGTGCATGCTATTGAAAATGATAAGCAAGGTTGCTTATCTGAACTCACAGTGTGCTCATTACTTAGTGTCTATAAGCCAAAAACATCTGCTTAAGGAGATTTCTTTTCATACAGGAAGTTATGGAGAGCTACTTTCAATGCATGCAAAAGGTTTTGAAGTGCAGTAGTAAATTCTAAAAATTACATTAAAATGTACACCATGGGAAGCATACTCAGTTGCGCCTCAATAAATTAAGATCAGCTCTAGTTTATGTAAAAACAAAGTGTTATAAATCTAGTAGCTCTTAGGTGGTCGTCTTCCAAAGAATGCTAATAACAACTTGCATATGACTAAAACATGTATTTTAACAAAGGGAAAGTTTGTTTGTGAGATTGGCAGTTACGGTTTTTGTACTGTACCTTTGGTGTGGGAAGAAATAATTGCAGTTTTGCTGAGAGCATGGTGCAACAGGTTACAGAGAAAACAGATATGGAAACAAGACTTTATTTGCTTTGATTATCAATATTTTTTACAACGTAGTTTCTGATATAAAAAGCCATCTTTCCTTTCCCTGCTGTCAGCAGTACTGCTTGATAATCCACAACAACAACAACTCTGAAAAGACAGGAGGAGTAAATGTTGCAAAGATACAATTTTAAAACTCTCTTTCAGGGAGGAAAGGTTACCATGCACTGTAAAAAAGATGGAATGAAATAAAACAATAATTCAGAATGAAACATTTGCTAATTGTCAGTGAATAAAAAGTATCAGGAAACTTTCACGGTAGTAAAAACTTATATGAATAATTTTAAAAAGTGAAAGCTAAATATGCATCATATTTTGTTTTATTTTAGCACTTTAAATTTGGACTCAGAACAGCCACAAAAAGTCACGTGTCTAGCAGACACAAAACAGCATCCAGCCCAGGTTCTCCAGAAGTATACTGAAAGGGAGAGAGATGACAGTGTCCATATTTGTGTGCGTTGAAGGCAACTCTAAATGCAGGATCATTGTAAAGACTGCAATTACAATGAATAGTCCTATATCTGTTGGCAACAACCAGCAGATAAAAACATGACAGCCTGAACACAAATATGTGGCTACCATTAGAACAGTGTTTTTCTTCTCCCAGTAATTAACAAAATAAACTAAAACAATAGTGTGAAAAACACATAGCTATAGAAAGCTTGGAGACAAAACAGGTTCAAATCCAGCTGGATTACACAGGGAAATAAAGAACACTACAAAGTTGAGATCTATGAAAGGTAGAAAAATAAGTGAAAAGTAATTTCCGATATACCTGCCCATTTTAAAATATTTCTTACAATTGCCTGTTCCTATATATAACAAAATGTTCTTTTGAATGAACATGCACAAAAAAGGAATACCTAATCCAGGGATTAGTGAAACTCAAATCAAATTTGCTAACTTAAATTTGCTAATGAAAATGTAACTCTCCTGCACTGCCACATCATCTCTTTTTGCGGTAGTAAGGGTTGGTGTTGCTCCCAACAGACATTCTGGAAACATTTTCAGGCAGAAATGTGGTTGCAAACTGACTACGTCTATTTGGCAGGAATTCATCTCCATAACTCCATATTTTTGAATTGATAGTAATGTGACAGAAATGATTTGTTGATAAATCCAACAAAATGTTGCAGGTGTTGTTCACCTGGGTGAGATGACAAATTGACCTTTTTTGTACTATGTAGTTCTTACTGAATTGTAATTAATCATTTTATTTGCTGACAATGTAACAGAATCTTGTGCATTTTCAGGGAGCTGGACAGTCTCATACAGTCTCCGCATTATGTCAAAGGAGAGAACCATCTTCATTTTGAGGGAGGTGTAAAACTTGGGGTTGGAGCATTTAATCTGGTATGTACCAACAGTTCTTCTCTTGAGCTGAAGTCCTGCAACCTCCTGAAAATGTTCTTAACTTAAATATCTGAGAAGTTCCACTGACATCAGTGTTACTAATCATACAGTTAAAATCAGGTATGCGCGCTGACGCTTGCAGGATCCTCGTCTCTGGTCTAAGAACATCGGATACTAATGCCCTTTAGAAATTAAGAGACTACTGCTGCTCAGTGTGTGCAGACCCACTTGCTCATCCTCGTGGGGAAATTATTAACTGAGAAATTATCTCATCTGACACGGGCTAAGGGCATGTTCTTTGAGAATATAGCTGAGTGCCTGCCCAGCTTCCAGTAAGGGTGTTCATTAGCCAAGTGACCAATGCCGGGGAGGCATTTGGAGGGGAAGGTGTTATGGTCTCATGAGAAGGGGTCCACTGGGATGGGGGCCAGGAGAAGCCTTGCACAGAAGCAGCAGTTTCTTGTGCTTGTTGACTTCTATGTACTATTTAAATGGCACTTGGGAAGCAACCAGGGACTTCAACCAGGGACTTGGCTGTTAGCGGGGCAGTTGGTGTGGCAGGGTGCGTGAATGGGGCCTTGGGTGCTGTTCAGCCACTGTTGGCTGTTGTTAACTTGTGTTCTGGTCAGAAAGCGGGTAGTCAGATAGTGCAGGATGGTTCCTGGGATGTCAGAGGTGTTGACCCAGAGATGGTGAGGGGTGACATGGTTGTTCAGATGATGGGCTGCAGAAAGTGCCTGGTGCTTCCCCTTGCTTGCATTACTTTGTGTGAGTCTGGCACATACCCAAACGTTAGATTTACTGCACAAAGAACAAATATGTAGTGTGTGGTATGCACCCAGTCTTTCTGAAACATCCAAGAAGTACTAGTTACTAAACATGTGCTATGTAAACATATTTCTATGCAGGGAATCCTGGAGACACAGGTCCCTGTATTAAACAGATATTTCTGTTTAAATCATATGTAAAATACAGCAGGTGTATACATTTAGCCAGGAAATCTTCAGACATATGAAGATGTTTTTAGTAATTTTAGTGATTATTTCTTGTGTTTGGAAAAGTTGTAGGAGGCAACTGGTAGCTGAGAGGCAGAAAGTCTGTTACTGCAAAACCGTTGCATTTCTTTCTATAGACATTGTCCATGTTTCCTGCACGGATTCTGAGGTTGCTGGAGTTTGTTGGATTTTCTGGAAACAAGGTAAATGTGAACTAAATGTTATTGGTACATTCCCCTCACTCTTAAATGAAAAAATGGAGACAGGAGTTTCTCTCTTCTTCCTCACATTAGCTGTAACCCTCTGAAACACTGATTGGTATCACATGCACACTGTTGGCACTGATGCTTTCATGCAGTTCAGTTTTCCTTTATGTTTTTGTCTGAACTATTACACTTCAAAGACTGTGATACCATTGTTCAATGATGATACAGTTGTGAAATATGATAAAGACAGTGGCTAATACAATGATGTTGACGTATTTAGTTTTTTAGTTACTGGTCTTTTGATGTATGCTTGTGCTTAGAAATCCATAGCCAAAAGTGTATTCTTAGCCTTTAATATATTAGCTTACTTGATAGTTGCTGTCATGGTATCTGAATGTCCCTGACAGGTTCCTGCATGACATCCAGTTGGGAAAAAAAAAATTCAGTTTCATTTCTGATTTCTTTTCTCCGTGTCTTTAATAGCAACTGATAACTTAAGTGTGGCACCTAAATTCTCTTTGCCTAAAAGAGTAAGTGCTTTTTTGCCTAGAGAGTAACCAGTCTGACCTGTGGTGCTTGTGCATGCAGTTTAAGGACAGAAGATTAGTAATGAAGCACCAGTAAACTCACATGAACCTGAGTTATTCTGCAGGGCAGATGCACGAAGTGCTGTGTTAGTTTTTTGTGGATTTGTTGTTTCAAAGTAGGATACTAAATTGATGGGAATATCTTGGCCTTGATACCTTGTACCTGCCCTTGTCTCTCATTCTACCAGCAGAACATGAGATTCACTCAAAGTTGGGTTCCTGGATTAAGAAAGCATGGTCCGTTTAGCCTAAACCACTAGTCACATTTATTTCATAAATGCTGGGTAAGGTAAATGTTTGATGTCCTGCAAACACAACAAATCTGTATAAACAAGTAAAACTTAACTCTTTTGTAATGCTTTCTATTTACAAAACAAGGAGAAAAAATGTTTCTTTAATCAGAGCTGCAACCTTACGTGACAGGTGGATGAGTGTCATCATCATTTTATTAGTTCACAGGAAGAAAATAAAATGTCTTGTTTAAAAGCAAGGAGCTTTTGGCAGAGCGAGGATTAGAACCTGGAAATTTCCAGGAGCTGACCAGGAGCCCTTTCACAAGCAGTAGAGGCAAAAATCAAATAGTTCTACCTGTTAGCTGCGACAACAAAGAGCATCTAACGCAAAATATTCTCCTAGAAATGTAAGAGCAATTCACGTACCAGCAGAGTTCTGAGAATACTTTGCTGAACACTCATCTTATTACTGCAGATGAAAATTGTCCCTCTAATTGAATTTCTGTTGTTTTCTTTTGGCCCTGGGATTTCTTGTTTGGCTATGAGTAGGCTGATATTTGTGTTGATGAGTCAGCTCCTGTTCCAGTTTTTTAATAACTCACCTGAAGCATGACCTAGATTACTATAAATTTAAGCAAAAAGCTGTTGTCTGCACACTATAAAAAAAGAGTATTTTAAACATGTTGATCGAAGTTCATTGATGGTCGTTTGTTTTAACATCCTAAAAAAGTCTTTCTGCATTTAACATTTGTGAGTCAGAAGCCTAAAACCAAAAGCAAAATTGCAGTTGCATTCGCAATCCTTTCCAGTGGTGGTTTTCCAAAGCTTGCAAGAGGAAGCTGTCCCCTGCAGTACAGACAAGAGTCTGGAAGGTGAAAGAAACAGTGACACAGGAGGAGAGGGAGAGTTTGTGTGTCATGAGCTACACCCCATCCAGAAGAAAGTAGTTTTGAATACATTCCATTAAATGCTCATGGTGAGCATCAGACTGTGCAAAAGACAAAAGAGCCGTGGTTAATGCCTTGAGCTGTTTACAGTTTACCTGAGAGCGCTACAGTGCACTGGAGGACAGCTTGCTTTTGGTGTGGGTCATGTGTTTATTAAAACTGGATATAAAATTGCATTGCGATATCTTCCAATATACTAATCTGCCTTGAAGCCAGCAGATTTGCCCCTAGGGACTCTTCTTATCTCTCAGACATGTCATGTCTGATAGTAAATGAGGACATGCCCAAAGCACCATTACTTCCTAAGCCATTTGTGGGCACTGTGGACAACACGATCAACTTAACAGCAGTCTGGAGTCTCAAAATAGCAGGTAGGATAAGATCAAGAAAGTATAAAAGTAGCCTGAGGGAACGTTTGTTCCCTTCCACTCCAAGATGTGCCAGTTGTGCCCTTCTCACTGTTCAAGCTCCTTTCCCCTGTATCATTAGTCAAAATATGGGCTTACTTGTGTTTAATGGCATAGGCCCTGCATTTGGGCATTGAGGTTCAATGCAGTTTTGTCCAATTTCGTGAGAAATTTTTTGTGGGCAGAGGTATGTCTTGCACACCGTCGGGTACGCTGTGCTGGAGAGGCTTCCCTTCCTCACTCCCTGGGCTGTAGTTGGAGTATGTGTCCCATCTGGACTTTCTGTGTTTAATGATAACTAACTTCTGGTGCGAGATCAGAAGAGTCCTTGCACTATCTCCCGTATAAGCACTGAACCCTTCTTACTGAACCCTCTGTAAGGTCTCAGACTAGTATTTACTCTTGTTCTTATTTTATAGACAATTACAAATACTGTGCTGCTAAACTGGAGAAAGGTTTGATGTGAGCCCACCATACGTTAAGTGCGATTTGTCAGAGGGTCAGCTGACAGCATGATTTCAGGGGAAGGCAGGAAAACTTTCAGATACAACCAATTTCTTTCAAATTATACTTTTTGATATGGGAGGACATTTTTCCCAAAGCAGCTGAGCTGAAGAATATTTTTGATGTCTCAATTTGTAATAAATTGAATTCATTTCCCACTAAGCATTTTTTTGATTTGCATTTTGGTCTCTTCTGCAAATTTTAAATGAAGGTTAAATCTAAAATTATTTCATGGGATACATTTAAGTGCCCCATCTACCAGTTTAATTAGTCCGTTGTTCATAAAAGCTGTTAGTAGTACCCGTCCTCCTTGCTAAACCTGCAGTAATGTGATCAGGTCATGGGACATGAACGATGACCTTGCTTTGCTTTCATTGTCAAGATCCCTAATTAAAAGAGAGTAATTTAAAATATCATTCAAGAGCTTTCACTTCAGGAAAGTAGATGGATTTTAATCAGTGACAGCTGAAATAAATATGAACCAGTCTCAGTGTTGTCCGATAATGGTTTTGAGCATTGTCCTTGTTTGTCCTGCATTCACTGTGGGAATCCCCACTGCTCATGTGGGGAGTCCTGAATGAGAGAGCGCTGGATGTCTTGGAACAAGGATCAAATCAATGGGATACTGACATAATACAATGTAGTGACAGTCTTGGGAATTAAGAGATTGTGGGATGTTATGAGCAACTTGCACAGAAGGATGAGGGTTGTCATATTGGATCACAGTTGTCTCTAGGAAGTGTCATTGCTCCCTGCTCTGCATTATACCTTACGCCCTCCAGAGTAATTTATGTTTTGTGTGAAAATGAAAACTAAATGTGTTAATGTCATTTAAGTATTTTGGAGAAATTACGAGTGCTTACTGCCTTGACATCTGTTTTATATTGTAGCAATATGCCCTGTAATAGACTTTGTTTGGAAGCTCATTCCTGGTGTTCTGGGATTGCTCATATTACCTGTGGCATAGGTGTGGGAGATATTTATGGGTTATTTATGGTTAGAAGATGTGTCCTAACAATTAAATATAATATACTGACTTAGTGACTGGCAGCAGCGAGTGTAGTTTGTTTACGGAGTTACTTCTTAGGCTCAAGTAGTAGCTGCTCGTGAGTTGATTCTGAGGTCCTCAGTTTGATCCCCAGTGAGTATTACGTGGGTGTAATAGTATTGCCCACTCATGACACCTCACTTCGCTGATTAGGTTTGCTGGCTAATCTCCGAAGGCTCCTTGTGGAGAGAGAGTAGGTGCTTGAAAAGGTGATTCATAATGTCTGACCTACGCTTCTGTGCTGAATCGTTCCTTGGAGGAGTCCCTCTGTCTCTGCCAGGCACCGAGGGAGCCTAGGAGGGCTGGCTGGCTGAATGTGGTATCTAAAACGTTTCCCAGCGTCACCCTTCATCATCCCACTTTCCTGGGGATCTCATCGTAACAGAAGCAGTTTGCGAGAGTTCTTTTGAGAAGCAGCTTTGTTGCAGCCTTTTCTACAAGCAAGCGTTGTAATACTAACAACTACTTCTAGATTTCTTTTTTTCAGCCTGTGTCTGCTGATTATATTGTTACTTTAACATAGAAAGTTTGGGGTATTCAAGTGGCAGAGTGAAAAGTAAGCATTCTTTAATACCTGTACTGGACAAAATAGGATTATGGACATATCACAGAGTGAACTGACTTGCTCAGTGAGCTTCCCATTCCTGTGTAACTACTCAGTTTAAGAATTTATGCTCAAGTATGCCAGATTTGCAGCCCTCTTCTGAGGAATGGGCAATGTTCTTCATCCATTACTTCACAGTTACTGCTTTCCAGGATGCAGTCCCACGTAGGGTGGGTGTGGATTGCATTCCTTGTCCGTACAGATGATAACTTTGTGTTTGGCTGGATTAAAATACATTTTTGCGACTGAAATAACATAAGTGAGATCAACTTGACAAATGATTAAATTATTCTATCTGACTAATATAATTTGTTCCTGTATCATTCTTAGTGCTATTCACAAATGTGATCAGCAGCCATTTTATATGTATTTTTATATTATATGGAAAATGTCAAACACTGTAAGGCCTAGTACTGATGTCAGTAAAGGCTCAGTGAAATATCCAGCCTGAAGATTTTTCAATTCAAAAAAATGTACTTTGGAAATCTACTTTGGAAGTTTTTTCTGCCAAAATTCATTCCACAGAATGTTTTGTCTTACTTCTACCTTGCAGCGCTGCAGTGATACCTTTTTTTTAAATCCAAATATTTGTGGTTTTCATCTGGGCAGCTTAAAGAAGCTGAATATATCATATTTTGTTACTTCTCTGTATCAGTCAAACTTTTGCTCTCAGCAGAAAATGAAGTTGGCTTTATTTTGCTGAGTGCTTGATTTCCATTAAGTCATTGATTTTCAGTAATGATTTTACTATCTTTTAATTTCTTCTGAAGTGACATGCAAGTCAGTATTTTTATTATTTTGTCCAGGCTAGATGTTATACTAATTGACCTGCAAATATGTGTGTTAATGATACCTTTCCCTGTAGTAGTAATTAATGTAATAAATTAAGATATTTTTAAAAACACAAAATAACTGTATTTATGTGAAAACAATTAACCACACTAGTTAAGTGAAAAATACATGTATGATGAAAATTAGAATATGATTACAGGCTTCAGGGTTTACACAGTAGGTGGTAAAAGTGAAGTAGGGTAACACCCATCTGTCGACAAGGACACACAAAGGATGAAAATCTGTGTTGAGATCATGCTCTGAGTGCTCCCTCTGATCCCTTTTGCAGTGGCTCTGATAGGCATCCCTCAGGGTCCCTATTTATAGTGTAGCTGGTTTGGAAGGTTGTCCTTATAGTCACATACATCATGTTCCAGTAACTTTCCAATGCAGTCATAGTGTAATTTTTAAACAGAATTTTCCCCAGCACACAGTGGACATCTTACTGTGCATATTTACAAGTAGGCAGATCTCATGTTTAATATGTTTGTATATTTATAGTCTTGCTGTTGATATCATGGAACCAGTCCTAGAATGGGCTGCTAAATGCTGTTGCCTCAGGAGCTTGAATCCTTATAGCTGGTTATCCATCATGCTCGCACTGAATATGAACACAGCGTTATACTTGATTGCTTTAGTTCTTCCCAAAGGGAACAGAAGTATTTTTCTTTTCATCATATTTTTCCACTGGTGGTAGTGGGCCAATATCATTGCAAAGCTCCTTTTGTTCTTAACATACTTAAAAACATCCTTTTGCCCTGTTAGCCTTTGCCCTGCTAGTTGCAGATTTTTTTTTCTTGATATCTTTAACTTGCTTATGCAGTGAATAACAAAATACATGGATACACTGCACAATGGCAATATGTGTTATTTGCCTTGCATTTCAAAACTCTCTGGTTTTTGTTTCTGGAATGCTGTTCAGCAGCACTTGGATGATGGTGATAAGTTGTCTAACATTCTCTTATGTTAACCATGTAATAAATCCCAAGTTGCTGCTCTGTCATGAGATGTTTTCCAGGCTAAGCAGTAACTCCATGAAAAACTGTTAGATAATTTCATATGTGTGTTTTTATCTTTGATTGCTATGTAAGCAATGTATGTCCGTACATTTTGGGAATTTGGTGAGTGAGCAATCTGTAGATGTCACTGCAGAAGTTAACAAACTAGCAAGTAGTTTGGTTCTTTTCCAATACTTTGTCCCCCTCACCTCTGTTTGCACAGGAGCATGGTCTGCTGCAGCTTCAAGAAGGAGCATCATCATACAGCTTTAGGTCGGTGCTGTGTACCATGCTGTTGCTTTGCTATCATACTTTCATGACCTTTGTGTTAGGTAAGATTGTTTATAATAACTCTTGGATTTGATTAGTTCTTGTGGGACACAGAGGGGAAAAAGATGATTCCATCACCTATTTGTTGGTGAATTGTTTGTTCGTGATCAGATTAAATATTTGTGGGTGATTTTACAGTAGTGATCGTAACTGAAGAGAGTGTCTTAATCTTCAAGATGGAGGTTTGTTTAACACCTAAGAAGGGAGATGATGGGGCTAGCAAAGGAAGTTGTGAGAACTAAATCTGTCTTCAGTAGTCAGGTGCATTACTTGGGAGGTTAAAATAATGGCTGTAAGTGATGAATTCCTGAATACTTTGTTCACATTTATATGTCATCCCTGACCTTTTTGGGAGGTGATAGCTTCCCGCTGAGATACACTTCCCTGCTATCTCCTGCTAAAGCATTCTACAAAATGTGTTGCACTGCGCATAAGTGAGTTTTCAAGTCAGTAAGCACAATGTTGTTCAGGTCTTCCTGCTTGCTGGCTTAGTGTGATACCAACCTGTATTTATGCCTTACTTATCAGGGAGAAGAGCTTACGTATCGGTCAGATGAGGATGGCTAATCGTACTTTGCATTCCTGTTCTTTTTTCTTTTTTTTTTTTTTTCTTTTCTTAATATTTTTATCACTCGCATTTTTATGCATTCTAGGGACAGGAAAGGGAAATATTGAGGAGGCAGAAAGACTACTTAAGCCTTACTTGGCTCGCTATCCAAAGGTAAAATGAATCATAATTTAGTTTGGTATGATCGTTCAGTGTTTTCTTGCCAAATTTAGACTGTATGGTCAGCTTGAAAACTGTTATAGAATACTTGTATTTTTATTATTATTTATTACAGGGAGCCATATTCCTGTTTTTTGCAGGCAGGATAGAAACACTAAAGGGTAATATTGATGCGGTAAGTAATCCTTTTGCTCTTGGGAAAGTAAGTCTAGAAAGCTTTAGGAACAACTCCTCCAGGAACAATGTTTCCTTTTTGGCTAATGCTTCCTGTGGCTTTAGCCTATACGTAATTTATAGTTTATGGATTACATAAAATTCATCATTTTGAAAACTATTTTGACTAGCTTTGTTGGACCAGCTTGTTTTGCTACCCTTCTCAATTTCTGGTGATAATCTAGTCCGCCAGTATTAATGACACAGTTTTCTCATTGTCTTTCCTATCCTGAAGCGAGTTGTGCCTTTAATAACATCCAGTGGTAATCCTTTACCTTCAGTCTGAGTGGAGAGTCGTACAAGACTTGAAAGAATTAGGCAGGTGAAGAATGCATGTCCAAAATACTCTGAGACAGAGTATCAGCTGGTGTGCAGTGCAGTAGCTCCCTTGAAACCTTTCGAGCTGCAACAATAAATCTCAGCTGAGCATCTGTCCTTTGACTTTAGTTTCCTAATTTCCCTAGACACAAACATTCATTTTGCCTATGCTTAGGACTTAATATAACTTCCAATTATGGGGAGCTCTGTGGCAGGCGTAAACTTGCTAATGCCAGGATGACTGTGGAGCCAGGGACGTCTTGTGTGAAGCCAACAGATGTGATTTTGGGGAATACTGGGCTGTTAATAATTTGGAAGTTGCAGGAGCCATGCCGGCAGATCATGGAGTCCCAGTGTCTATTACAGCACTGGTGTATGTGCATTTACACATGATTAAGGCAGTGTTTGGAAATCTCTGTGTTCAGGCAGTTAATAGATATGAAGAATGTTGTGAGGCTCAGCAATACTGGAAGCAGTTTCATCACATGTGTTACTGGGAGCTCATGTGGTGCTTCACCTACAAGCGCCAGTGGAAGATGGCTTTCTTCTACGCAGACCTGCTAAGCAAAGAAAACACTTGGTCAAAGGTAAGTTAACTGGAACAGGAGGGCGGAAGGCCCTGTAGTATCTATTAACTTTCAATCAGATTGAGTTGACTTTTTGTAGCTTTGAAGCTTTTGTAGCTTTGAAGATGAAGACTGTAAAACAAAACCTGGTCTGCTGTGGCTCTTATAGAACAATGTGAACTGCAGACATTCAAATCTGAACAGATTGTGGGCAAACAGAAATCTTTTGGGCCTGACTTGTAGATGAAGAACAGCTTGTTACAGATGTTCTGCTGTGTATTGACTGGTTGTGTCATCAACACATTGCAATTAATGGCGCAAGTTGCCATTTCTTCCATTACATTATGGTTATAAGCTCTTTTGGTGATGAGCGAGGCTAGCCATGATGGTGCCTCCAGGATAATAAATATAATTAGAAGAGGCGCCTTGCCCTGTGTGTCTGAAAGGGAGAATCTCTTCCATCCAGAACCTTGGTAGCTTTCCTCCCTTCATCTTCCCCTGAGCCCCAGGGAAATCTGTCAGAAGGGATTAAGTCTGGCTGGGGCAGGAGTGTGGTTAATTGGAGGTTTGTCTCTTCTTAATGTGATCAGACTATGTGTGTGGGGAGGGTATCTCTGCCTGTTTTTTCTACTACACATTGTATGTATTGGCCAAGTGGAACCAAAACCGACATACGTTCCAAGCAGCCAGGTGAAAGCAGCTCTCTCAGTGCTCCCACTCGGTGAAAACTGCAGTGTGGACCCCCTGTGCCCCTGGGGATTCCAGCAACACGTTCAGCCAGGTGCGTTCGTCTGAATAGCTCCCGCAGAACTCCCGCGGCCAGGGGTGCGTCACCTGGCTAAAAGCTTTAATATCCTGAAATGCTGTAGGATGAATATTAACGTGTATCCTTCTAAACTGTGTGTCGAGTTTTATGTTATATTGCAGGGGCCTTAGAGAAGCAGAGAAGATGCTTTCTATTAATATGTAATCTACAGTGCAGCGAGATAGTCGCAAACTAGCAACTACATGAGCTAAATGAAAGATGGTCACTTGTTAGATTCCGGTGTAAATAAATAATCACAGCTTAAAATATTCTAGAAAACTCCTGAAACTCAGAGTTACTGTAGATTCCTTAAAGCAGTACTCAAGAACTCACCAACTGTTATTCTCTACTGTTCTAAGAGTTGTAACATCTGCTGCTGCTTTGCTTTCCTTGGTTGCTGAATGTATGGTTGCTCAGGAATCCCTATGAAATCAGTACTTTTCATACTCCGAAATCACGAAACCCTTCAAAAACCGTTTCATGTTCTCTAGAACCTAATATTTAAGATATGCTACCAAGCTGTGATTGGACACATAGACTATATAGTAGTATTTTTTTTTTTCTCTGAGCATGACCTTTTCATGAGTTTCCTAGCATGTATTCCTGAGAGTAATAAAAATTCACTTTACATAAACATGACATTTGTTCTTGGAATGTGCACATAAACTATAAGGTGATATGAAATAAACAGAGACATACACGATAAAAAAAATTTCTATACTCCACTTTCTAAAATACTTACCTCCTGCTTAAAATGTTGTAAGATTACATCTGTCTGAGCAAAAGCAGCAAATTCTTCCTCTTTGTTGCTATTTTGTGCTTTATGTCAATAATGGTGATGCTGTAAATTCATTTTTCTGTACAGATATTCTTGATTGCATTTGCAGGCTACTTACATTTACATGAAAGCTGCTTATCTCAGTATGTTTGGACCAGATGACTGCAGTCCTTTTGGAGACAGTGAAGTTGAATTATTTAGGTAAAACTCACTAACTCCCAGTTACAGGAGTTTCCTATCTTTTCACGGCACGGTGTTGGGGGAAGAGAGGCAAAACAATTCATTGTGCAGTTTGGAGAATCTGCGCAAGTAACATTGGATTGGTAAGAAATTGCAGAAGGAAACATTCCCTTAGACTAAAGTGGACCCTGAGTTCAGACAGCAGATTTCTACTGGCCTGGAAATACTTTAGAGACAGGATATTAGGTCTATCAGCCATACAGTGGCTGCTGCTGTTGCATGTAATATTCACATTCTTTTTCAGTTTTTTTCTTTAATCAAAATGGCATGTAAGATCTGAAAGTCTTCAATGGATTATGCTACAAGATGTGTGCCTCCTTAGTGGAGACAACATCAGTACAACTTGATTCTTGGGTTTTGAGTCTGAGAGGAATATGAAATAGTTAAATGTGCAAGTGAATATATGCATTATTAACACAGTGAATTAACCTAATTGTAATGTTTAAACTCAAAAATGCCTAAACTTTGCTGGGCAAAGAAAATGGATTACTTTGTTTTTTACAATTTTTCTAGAAAATCTAAATATCACTTTTTAATGTGCTTACAATATATTGATAGTTTTCAGGTCTTCCATATCTTACATAATCATTACAAGCAGATTTCACTGCGTTTGGGATCCATTACAAGTGAATCAGTTTGGTCTTTGGGAGAATGGGAGGGACACTGACAAAAGCTAGCTTGCCTCTTTCTTAGACTGTGAGGAGAGATGGGCCCTTTATAAGTTACGTGCATCATCTAATTTATTCTTTGGGTGGGGAAGAGTCCCTCTTCCTCCTGCTTGATTAAAGTGGAAGCCTAGAGATACGTGCCCTGCATAAAGACAGCTTTTGTGAATATGTATTGCTCAGCTTCCCTAGAGGTAGCAATATCTCAGTGTGTAACAGCTTTTTTAAGTTCTCTTTGGTTTGATTTTTTTTTTTTAAGTTTGAATGTTTTTTTCCAGAGGTTTACAGAGGAAAATTTCCTTACATTTTCCTTTAAACTTTCAGGATTGTTCCCAGTTTGAAACTGAAAATTGCAGGGAAATCACTGCCTACAGAAAAGTTTGCAATTCGGAAAGCTCGGCGATATCTTTCTTCAAACCCTATTCCATTGCCTGTTCCACCTTTGGTAAGTTAGAAATACACACACACCCCCTTATTACCATTTTTTTAATCTATGGAAATAAAAACGAGATAATTAGAATAGTATCTTTCCATGTTTCTAAGGTAAAACCTCTGCAGGAGACTGGAATGTTCCCAAAGCAAAGCCAAATGAATGCGAGGAATGCTGTAAAACTGGGGCATGCACCAGCCACAGGGAACTAAGCCAGTTGTTTGTGACACGTAAATGTGTTGCATGTGTAACTCATTATTCCAGCTATAGACTAGCATGCTCCTAACAGCTTTCTTTTGATTCCCTTTTGAGGAACTTTGCCCTAGGTCTCTTCTGTCATGTGTCATTTGCTGAGACTACCAAAGGAAGACTTTAAGGTACAAGTTAGGGGGGAAAAAATCAAGGAAACAATGCAAGAATCGGGGACTGCATGTAAGCATCTATTTAATGTGCCCCTGAATGTCTGCAATTTGGTGCTCTCCAGAGCAACTCACGGGTGCTGGCATGAAACAGCCAAATTCTTTAGTCACTCCAGAAAACCATTGCATACTGTTGATTTTTTTTTTTTTTTTTTTTTTCCCTGTGATGCTGGCCAGTTCCCTGTGGCCAGATGAGAACAGCTGCATAAGGCACCCATTGCCTCGCTCGTGGTGCACTTACAAAAATCTGTCTGCAAAGAACACGTAAAAGAACATAAAAGGATTTTGACTCCACGGATTTGCCAAGTGCAGTGGTGTTAACATTTGCAGTGCTTTGAGCTGTTGCGTTTGAGAAACAGATGGATAATTAGTAAATACTCTTTAAGAAAATGCCTGAACGAGGAGAGCCCCTTGGAGACACCAGAGAGTAGTCATTTCTCAGCCCACCAGCTGGGTATGTGACACAGTGCTTCTCGAAGAAATAGAGCTGTTACAGCATAGCCTGGGTATTCACTAGGGGCCACTTTCCACTAAGTCATAAGACTGAAATGAGAGAAATAATGAGGTTACTTTGATTTGCCTTTCAGGTTTCAGAGATGATAGAGTAAGAAACGTACGCACCTGGGGTTTGGCTGGGCTATTCTAATGGGATTTTAGCAGAACAGGTTTCTGTACTAAGGGCTCTCCTTGGAGTGGCCGGGCACTACGTCCTTTGTTTCTGCTGCAGTTGCATTTCTGAGGCAGCAGATGCCGCAGCTGAACAGTTAAAAGCACCCTGAGAATGTGACATTGGGTGCAGAATCTCATCTCTAGGATTTTTCTTTTCACTGTGAAGGGAGTTGCTGAGAGGAGCGAGTCCTCAAGCAAGTCTTAGCTCAGAGGTTTAGCCTAGAATAAATGTAGTTTGAGTACTTCTGTGTCAAAACCATGTTAACCAATCTGCACTACATACAGTAAGTTCAGCGCAGGTTTTCCAATCAACAGAGACCAGGTGGTGAAAACAACAGTGACGGGGGTTAACATAGTTTCAGCTATTCTAGCCTTACAGCTTTTCGTATTATAGTTCTGGAACTCAGTTATCCTATACAGAAATTTTATCAAAAAGCTTTAAATTATCAAATACAGACTAGGTCATATAAAAAAGTAGAATAAATAACTTGTCATGAGGACCCGTCATAAGTCTCTATAATATTTCTATAATATAATATCTTTAACTTTGTGACTGCTAGTGGCAATGGGCTCATTTGGTCTGGTGATATACTCTAAGAGAGAACCCCAATAACAAATAGGAATTAAACCAATAGTTTCTAATAAAATTTACTCTAAGAACAGTTGAATAAGAAGGAAGTTACTTTCTATGGGAACATCAAACAAACCTGAGGAGTTTAAGGGGTTTACAGTTCAGCTCTAAAATTCAGTGGGTTTGTTTGAAGCCTTACTTAAAGGTTAGGGTTTTTGGGTTTCGTTTCGTTTCGTTTTGTTGTCCTGAGATTTCATATTTTTCTGTGGAAGCAATACATTGTAGTTATTTATAGTTATTACTGCCCTGGCTAGGATAGAACTGAAAAACAAGAGGAGATCTTAATCAAGGGACAGTTAGCCATGTGGCATGAATGTTTTAAGTCTGTCTGTTTTGTTGGTACTTGCCTTCATCTAAAAGTGAGATTGTGTTTCATTCTGTTCAAGCAAACCTCTTTGCATTGTGTGTAGTAAATGGCTCTTTAGTTGTCTTTCAGGGCTAATTTGTTCTGAAAACCAATGTAACAAGTTTTCAGTTGCAATGAAAATATGTTTTGACAAACTGACTTTTTATTTACGGAATCTGTAACTTTTTCATCATACAGAGATAAACTAAAGTATTTGATAACTGCATTTATCCAGTACTGTAATTAATGATGCTGTCATTTCTCCCTGACCCTAGGAAATGATGTATATCTGGAATGGCTATGCTGTAATTGGAAAATGTCCCAACTTAACAGAAGGCATGTTAGAGACTTTAATTGAAGCAGAAGAAGCATTGACAAGAAGTTCAGGTAATCAGTGATATGGTTTAAACAGGTATTTTACAGTGCAATACCTAAAGATATCATCTGTGAATAAAGAGAGACACTCATTTGTAAAGTTAATCTGATCATAGGAGGAACACAGATAATGAAACCATAAACTGTTTATGCAGATAGGAATAATTTTCCTTTTTAACATAGCGATAACTTACAGTAGTAGCAAGTGATTTTCCATCCACAGATGTGTATTAGGAATAGTTTATGACATGTATTAAAGGACTGTTTATTTTGCTAGATCAAAATCAGCATATGCATTGACTTGATTACTTGGATCATGAAGCTTTGCTATCCTCAGATACTGTATTTCAGTTTCGAAGGATAAATAGAAGGAGACAAGTTGGTCATCTGTTTTAAAAGTGCTGTCAATTTATGATGTCCTTGGGCTGAATTGTGTTTGTGTTTCAACAGTATGCTATAGAAAGCTGGGACACCAGGGGTGGGCTTCCTTTGCCCTATGAATGAGCACAAGATAGGGGACAGTATTGAATTGGAACAGGCTCTGCTACCACATCTTCTGTCAGTCCATTAATTAGCCATCCATGAGAAAGTTGAATTGATGTTTATTTCTTGCCAGTCTTTCCCAGCTCCTATGGAGTGCAACCAGTCTGCACACCTTTTCTCACAAAGTTTTCTCTTACTAAATATTTGATCTTATTATTATATACTACCTTCCTGCAAAAGGATCAAGCCCCTGTTGACAAAGGAATATGGGCTAAATCACTGCATTGCAGTCTTTGCTAGGACCTCGGTCTTCCTGTGCACGTTGTGTTACACAAGATTTGAAAGACTGGCTAAAGCTACCTCCCTTTTAATTAATTGCAAAAGAGAACAGAAAAATATTTTCAGTGAAGGTGACATCTTAGAAGGCTTTTGACCCTTTCACCTTCTTTGTCACCCATTTTGCTACAATGTTTTGAATAAGTGAATTATTTCTCTGTTCCCTTTTTTTCTTAGTTGGTAAACTGTGGATAAGGCTGGCTTTTCGCAGGGGTTTGTAAAAGCTGATTCATATTTATAAAACACTATGAGGACATGTCATCGAAGAGTGGGGTATATTTTAAACACGCCAACAATTTAAAGTATTACCTGTTCCAAATAATGACTTGCTGTTTCCAGGTGTCATGCTTTCCTGGCAGTGTTTGGGGCTAAACTATTATTTTCTCTGTATTACTGTTAGATTCATAATGCAAGAATCTAACACTATAAAATTATGAATCTGAGGATGTGCTCCTAGCAGCGTTATACCATATAAGATGTAAAAGGAAGTCTGCTAGTGGAAGTAACGTCTAGAAATGCAAATCTGATACGCATAATTGTCTCTAGGATAGGTCCCTAAATGTTTGCTTATACAATCCAGGGCAGTTTGTAGGATATAAGTAGAGGAAATACATGCATGGGAACGTGTTCATGTCTCCAGAAGAGACAACTGATCTGCTTTTTTTTAATTATTCTTATGAAATACCTCTTCTGTGGCCCTGAGTCATCTCACATACTTTGCGTGTCAGCTTTTGCCCTCTTCCCTGTTCCTATGAGGAGCGGCTGAGGGAACTGGGGTTGTTTAGCCTGGAGAAGAGGAGGCTGAGGGGAGACCTCATCGCGCTCTACAACTACCTGAAAGGAGGTTGTAGCGAGGTGGGTGTTGGTCTCTTCTGCCAAGTAACTAGCGATAGGACAAGAGGAAATGGCCTCAAGTTGCACCAAGAGAGGTTTAGATTGGACATTAGGAGAAATTTCTTTACTGAAAGAGTGGTCAGGCCTTGGAACAGGCTGCCCAGGGAAGTGGTTGAGTCACCATCCCTGGAGGTATTTAAAAGACGTGTAGATGAGTAAGTTAGTTTGCTGCATCGTCTTTGGGCATCTTCCCTGGGATTTGCTTGGGTGACATATGTATGTAGGGGCCTCTGTGGGACTTGGAAATAGAAGTGGCTCCAGTTGTAGGATCAAGGCCTCCAACTGCATAGTCCAAAGGGGAGCAACTATTTCATGCAGTATGCATCAGCATTCTCTTCAGCTGGAGTGGTGGAGGAAGAACCAGGTAAGGACTGGAGTAGTGGAAACAGGGTGACGTTCAATAGCACAAGATGCGCAG
Source organism: Calonectris borealis (assembly GCF_964195595.1). NCBI lineage: Eukaryota > Metazoa > Chordata > Aves > Procellariiformes > Procellariidae > Calonectris > Calonectris borealis. The sequence goes on from NC_134319.1 coordinate 7,817,954, forward strand.
CATCACACATTTTCCAGAAATTCTTATTAGCTAGTATTTCATGAATTGGAAATGAGCAAGCAAGCTGAAGATTTTGCTTGTAAGCTTTAAGACTAAGCTGCCTATATGGAATGGCTGTGAAAAAGCCAGATGTTTTCTTTGAAATGTATCATGCAAAAAATTTTCTGATGGAGAAAAGTTGTTGTTAGTAATTACTTTGAACTAGGCACTGGTAAGGCTGGTAAGACTCTGGGCACGCAGAAGTATAAACTCAAAAGAGGTGAAAAGAAGGTATGGTAAGAAGATGAGGGCATGTTAGTTGTGGTCAACGGAGTTAAATCCAGTTGGCGGCCGGTCACGAGCGGTGTTCCCCAGGGCTCAGTACTGGGGCCGGTCCTGTTCAATATCTTTATCAATGATCTGGACGAGGGGATCGAGTGCTCCCTTAGTAAGTTTGCAGATGACACCAAGTTGGGCGGGAGTGTTGATCTGCTCGAGGGTAGGAAGGCTCTGCAGAGGGACCTGGACAGGCTGGATCGATGGGCCAAGGCCAATTGTATGAGGTTCAACAAGGCCAAGTGCCGGGTCCTGCACTTCGGCCACAACAACCCCAGGCAACGCTACAGGCTTGGGGAAGAGTGGCTGGAAAGCTGCCCAGAGGAAAAGGACCTGGGGGTGCTGGTTGACAGCCGGCTGAACATGAGCCGGCAGTGTGCTCAGGTGGCCAAGAAGGCCAACGGCATCCTGGCCTGTATCAGAAATAGTGTGGCCAGCAGGAGCAGGGAGGTGATCGTGCCCCTGTACTCGGCACTGGTGAGGCCGCACCTCGAATCCTGTGTTCAGTTTTGGGCCCCTCACTACAAGAAGGACATGGAGGTGCTGGAGCGTGTCCAGAGGAGGGCAACGAAGCTGGTGAAGGGCCTGGAGCACAAGTCTTATGAGGAGCGGCTGAGGGAACTGGGGTTGTTTAGCCTGGAGAAGAGGAGGCTGAGGGGAGACCTCATCGCGCTCTACAACTACCTGAAAGGAGGTTGTAGCGAGGTGGGTGTTGGTCTCTTCTGCCAAGTAACTAGCGATAGGACAAGAGGAAATGGCCTCAAGTTGCACCAAGGGAGGTTTAGATTGGACATTAGGAGAAATTTCTTTACTGAAAGAGTGGTCAGGCCTTGGAACAGGCTGCCCAGGGAAGTGGTGGAGTCACCATCCCTAGAAGTATTTAAAAGACGTGTAGATGAGGCGCTTAGGGACATGGTTTAGTGGGCTGGTGGTGTTGGGTTGACGGTTGGACTCGATGATCTTAGAGGTCTTTTCCAACCTGTATGATTCTATGATTCTATGTGAGGTGCAGGTAGCAAAGTTTGGCATATTTTTGTTTAGCCAAACAAAGGTGGAGAATTGATAAAACACTGCCTATGAATAGATCACGTGACTAGAAGTCAAGGAAGGAGAAGAGCTATACCTACTAAAGAGCAATAAAGGCATAAGGTTAAGAGATTATAAATTGGACCTCAGTATTTCCAAAGTGGAGCCTTTAAATTAGTTTTTAGGTGTCAGAACAATAAGATTGTGGAATAGCCTTTCAGTGGGAGTAGGGAGGGAAAGAACAGCCCAACAGTTTTTAGGCAAAGTTTGATCGATTTATGAAAAGGTTGATGCGTGTTTGTCTCTGCATTAAATGAACTAAATTGACCAGTTAGTTTCTTCTGTCCTGTGTTCCCCTAAATGGATTGTGCTCGCACCTACCTGTGTAAAAGTTTTCCTACAGGTAGAAAAGTCTCTGCTGCTCTAGAGTTTTCTAAAACATGCCATTTACTTCATCTTACAGCTACAGAATTACTAGCAGATGACCAGTGCGTGATAAAACTGTTAAAGGGCTTATGCCTCAAGCATTTGGGCAAGATCTCAGAAGCAGAAGACCATTTTAATTACATCTATTTAAAGTAAGTTTTCATACCTGGCATATAGGAGAGCTCTTGAATTTCTCAGTAACTATTCATTTCAAGTAAGAGGAGATGCAACTGTGATATGCATAGAAGGGAGAGGACTGCAGTATCTTTAGTATTTATTTCAGTTGCTTTGATATCAAGGAATTGCAATTTTAATTGCCAGTGTTGTTAGCCATGTATGGAAGAAGAATTGCAAATCTGCACTTTTTACTGAGATATTTTGTCCTTTTTTGGGAACTATAGGTGCATGAAATTTTTGAGATACCACTTCCCTTTTTCACCCCCCCCTTCCTCTTACCGCTCATGAAGAAGCTGTACCCAAAAAGCCAAAAGCAGTCTGCAGAGACAGGTGGCAGCATGGGTATACTTGGAACTTCTGTACATCATGCAGTGAATGGCAACTCTTTTTGTTAGTTCACATGGATAGAGCTCATAACATTGTCATATTTTCTAATACTTCCCTGATGATAAAGGCAATATTTTGTAATCCTGAGAAGTAACATACTGTGTAGGATGGTTATGCAAAATACACATTTAATAACCTGGAAGGTAGCTTTGGATAGAGAACATGACAAGTGTTGTAATAGAGATTGATTGCTCCTTCTGATCTTAGCTAATCTCCTATTTATTTGTGTTTGGAGCTGTTGAATGAGGGAAACAATATATCATTTCAAGATCTTGAGGCTATTTCTTTTCCAATGCAGTGAGAAGAAGATAAAATATGACCATTATCTAATTCCAAATGCCTTGCTGGAGCTGGCGATACTGTATCTAGACCAGGATAGAAGAGAAAAAGCAATAAAACTGCTGGAAAGAGCAAAGTAAGCAAGTGAAAAGCTTGTGCTGATGTCTGATGGGTCAGTATGGTATTTTACTGGTTAGCGGGAAGCAGAAACATTTCATTAATATCATGGAAACTCATCGTTTCATTTTTTCAATGGAAGCATGCATGCCTTAGTTTTGGTTTGGACCTTTCTAGTGGTGGACATTATCTGATTGTTCAGTCTGTGACTTACCCATCCATTCTGACAAGAACAAAAAAAAAAATTTTAAGAGGTTAATATGAATGTAAAAGGCTTCCATAAGAAATAATCCATGTGTAACAAAATGTAATAATCTTTGTAGTCTATTTACTTATTCATAAAAAATATATCAAATCAAAGCTCTGTGTTATAGCTAAAATAGCATTACTTAAATTACATGGCTAGCGGTGCTGTTTTCTTTCCTTGACATTTAAGATAATGCTCCAGGTTGCATTTAGTATCTTTGTATTGTTTCATCTGCATCTGAAAGGCAACTGAAACGCCTGCTTTTACTATTTTGTGCGATTGATTTTTCTAGCAAAGTAGGTTTTTCAGGAATAGTTGGACTTGATCATGATAGTTGGACTTGATCGTGTATGTTCTTTGTTATAAAATTAACAAAATACAGTTTTTTCTTCTGTCTGAGCCTTTACTTCTCTGCTGAGCCAAAATTTCCTGCGGGAGTGGCAGAGAGGGAATCCAAACCAAACAACCCTCGCCCCCCTCGCCCTCTTCAAGCATCCTGCAGCAGGGTAGTTCACCTCTCTGCCTGGATCCTGAATGAGTCCAGATGTCTGCATCTTTCCAAGTGCGGGGAGTCACACCAGTCACTGCCGCAGGTGTTAGCAGCTACAAAATTGATGTCTGGCCCCAAGTTTCAGAGAGGTCAGGTCGAGTTTTTGTGTTGAGCTTTTGTCCAAGTCAGTCCACTATGCAAGACAGAGTGGTGAATCAGCCTACTATGCCAAAAGCCTGTCAACACAAAAATTAAAATATTGTAGTTCTTAATCTCCTATGCTTGTGAGCCTGGTTCTCTGTAGACTCATGGAAGATATTAAGAAGAGCAAAAATTGCATTAGCAAAACGCAATGGAAAGCGTTTCAGTTGGTTTCACATTCCTCAAAGCATGCCTGTCCTCCTGTCCTCATGTCCTTTGTTCGAATCTCTCTTAAGAGGAGATCTAGAAATTAATCATTCAGAGCTTCTCATTCCATCTGTTACTTCTGTCACTTGCAGCCATTGCACCTTTCCTCCGATGGCTCTGTGTGGCTCAGGTCACAGGTCCCCTCGAGGGCTTTAAGAAGAGCACCAGCAGACAGCAGCTCTTAAAAATTTGTTGTTACCCAGTGTATGGAAAGCTAATATTCAGACTGGCTATGCTCAAAGAACTCATGGAAACTGTAATGATACGCAAAAAAAAAACCAAACACAAACACCACAAAAGCCCCCTTTGTTTCAGTCAGTCATTAAAAAAAGTGCAGTCCTTACGATTCCACCTGTAGCTGTTACACTGTATTAAAATGCACAGGGTTTATAAGCTTTCAGCTAAAAATGCTGAATGTCTTTGCAGCCACTAGATGGAGAACGCGTTGTCCGTGGTGGCTTTCAGGACTGCAGAATTATGTTTGCAATTGGCAGGAGTGCAGACGAGCCCTCGGCTTGTGCATGACGCTTGATTTGCTTGACCTAAATCCACACGCTGCTGCTGGCTTGAATGTTTCAACTCTGGGAGAAAGAGTGGAATGAGATGATAAACAGTTTTGGCTTGGTCATGCATGGAAATATTTCTATTTGTATTACCGTAAGCTACAAGCAAGAATATCAGCCTACTGATGAGAAATACAGTATCTGCATGACAAAATCTACTTAATTTAAAGAAAAAACTCCAAATACTTTCAGATCAGCATGTAGCACAACCCAGTCACCTCCTTTTCTCATTTAGCCTCTTGGGTGTTGCATACATAAAATTACAAGCTGGTGTAGGATGGGTGTGGAATTCCTTGTTTTCACAAAGAGACTGCCACTGCCATAGTGACAGGTACCATGCTTCCATGCTTGATTTGAATTACGAATTTTGAACGGAAATGCTTTTAAGGTATACAGACTGTTTAATACTTAATGTTATGTTTCTGTAAAGATGACAAATATCTTCTAAAAGAAAATTAGCGTGGCCTAAGCCTCTTTGGTATCTGGATTCTGTATCCATCCTGGAAGAGCTGACATGTTAATTCCTGTTAAGTAGGATCTGCACTTTCTATGTCGTCCTAGGGGCAAAATTTCTTTTTTTATATAAGCTTTTCCATGAAAATACAGAATCTTTTAACGTTTCTGTAACTCTTTAGAGCGTGACGTAGCTACTGGAGACTATAGGCAGATGAGCCTGCTGAGTCAGCCGCTAGATGTTTGTGGGGGACGTCCTGCCAGTCTTTCCCTGGGCTGGTGAACTGCTCCTCGAAAGCTGATACGGAGTCTCGTGTGTGCCCACTTTCTCTTTCAAAGCTTCTAGGGCAGCAAATTGTCTGGGCTTATTTCCTACACACAGTACACATTGTTGACAACCACAGGATGCTGATGGGGTGTTCCCTTCTTCTGGTTCAGCTTCTCTCTCTTTCTTTTTTTCTTTTTTTTTTTTTGTCTTTTCTCTACTTCCTTGAAATGTGTCTGCTGAATTAAGATGAGTCCATCTTATTAAAATGATAAAAAGAAAATGTTTGTATTCAATTTTGTCAGTTATACTTTGAGAGGGGAAAAAAAAACCTACTTTCTGAATGTAAACTAAGTGGATGCTATAGATATTTAATGTGAACTCAATATTTTGATTGAGTGGAACAGATTCAATTACTTATTAAGCTATATTTTTCTGGTAATTGCCAGACAGTGGAACTACAAATAAAGAACAAAGAGCTGCATTGTTTGCCTAGGACACATGCCTTGTATTTTAGAGTAGGCAACAAAGGAGCTTGTGAAGACAGGCTTTTTTGCTGTCTACAGTTGTTTTGCTTAGAACAATAATATAAGGATAACTTGAAAATGTTTAAAATATATATATTCATCAGAGTGGATCTGCTTTTGTTTTAGACAAAACTACAAGAATTACTCCATGGAAACAAGAACACATTTCAGAATTCAAGCTGCCCTGCACCAAGCCAAATCCGCCCCAGAAAATGGAATGCACTCTGGAGCCTCGGCAGTGTCGTAACTTTTTCTTCTTTGATCTCCTGTTTGTTGCAAACTTGGTGCAGAAAATTACTGACAGTTTAGAATTATTTTTCCTTCTCTTTCAAGTCAGTGAGAAACCAAATCGTTTAAAATTTTAAAGGTGATGCATAAAACATTAATCTAGTGTAATAACATGGCAAAAAACCCTCTCAAACCAGCCATAACCCTGAAAAATATTGTTTTTCCAACAGTGGCTTTTTGAATACTTACATCTGTGTAATTCATTTTTCAATCATGTGTGCCTTTTTTCTTGCGTTCGCAACATTTACTAAGGAAGCTACAACATAAAGGGGAACAATTGAAAAAACAAACAACAAAACTTTAAAGATTCACAGATTTAATCTCAGTTAGCTATAAATGTTTATTTGAGATCATACTGCTAGCAGTTGAGAAGGAAGCATCATTTCTTCCAAGTACCTACTTAGCTGAAATGGTGTGAGAAAATCTCGGTGCACAAGAAACGCAGCAGGGAGGAGCTCCAAATCCTGGGCACTTCCAGTTGTGCATAGAAAGCTTCTCTTTACCAGCTTTTACTAGTCACATTTTTGCTTCTGTAAGAAACTTGCTGGTGAAAAAAATGGTCTCCCTTATATGCAATTATCTTGACTTTAATTTGGTTTTCATGTCAAGTCTGCTGCTCGCAGCAGCTGAATGATTTACCAAGGACTGGTGGGGGCAGGGTGATGACAGTGTAAAATTGCATCACTTCTTCTTTGACAAGTTTAAAGATGGGAGGTCCTTAGGAAATAGTTTTTTCATCAGAACGAACGTGGTTTGAAGTTTATATCATATTTAAAGCAAAAGTCCTTGAAGGCCCCTTAAGAAACAGCAATATTGCTCTGGCTGGACAGCAATAGAGAGTTACTGTGACAGTCAATTCCTTCTTAAAACAGTTGTTCTTAGGTTTGCCTAACTTGAGGTGCCCATGTTTAAAGAGATCGTGTTGCCATGCTCCCTGTGTTAAGAAGCTGGGGTTGGAGCAGGCTGTCTTGACACAAAGGCTGCTTTTCACAAAGGAGAGCCCTTTATCTTTTTGCTCTTCATTGGTCTTTTGGGGGAATTTCTGTGTAAGGGGCTTTGAGAATAGAGCAGAGAGCTAGCTCTGCTTTCCAATGCAGTCTGCCATAGAAGTGCTGTTTTTCTGCAAAACTGGTGAAGTCAGATGTAACACGGATTTGACTCGTATTTACCGTTCTCCAGGCTAGCTCCATATTTCTATGCCTGTGGTTTTTTGGGGCACACTTCTACCTCCCTTTTGAAAGAGCTTCTTCCCCATGACCCATTCTGATATGTGGAGGTGGGAGGTCTTCTGACAGCCCTTTTTCTCCAATGGAGATGTTTGTCAGGAAGATTCGTATCCATGTACCTCACAGGGAATATTCTTTCTGAAGTGATTGTTCCCAGCAGAAGAGAAAATTGACAGTTTATAGCTCTGCTTTTACGTCCTCTAAGGAAATGGCATTGTTTTATAATTGCAAATTAATATGCAAGGAGACAGAACCACCTGTTCCTCAACACAGAGAACTTGCATTGTCTTAAAAATAGACATCCTTTATAAAAGTCTTCCCAAGTTAAAATTGTAGACGAAGAATGCATTTTTTTAAAGTTACTTTCTCAGATAAATTCAGTTCAGATAAATTTCTCAATTCAGATAAAATTCAGTATAAAGAGTTACGCTACTTACATATTGCCCACCAAAACTTAAGTGTAAAAATTCAGTCATTCTTTGTATAGAATAAAAAAGATTCTTGTTCTATTTCATGCATATAACGCCTCTTCTTCCAGTTGTGTCCCTTTCAAATATTTTGGCAGCCTTAGCATCTTTTAAGCAAGCAATGCCATCAAAATTAGCATAAATTGTACTTTGCAGAAAGTGAACAATCCTTCCGACTGTAGATTCATCTCTCAAGGCCTATGAAAGTTCACCCACAGCCAAGTTTCGCCCGATCTTAGATACGTTGCACAAAGGACATACTGTGCAATATGCAGTCAACTTCCCTGATTCTTTGCAGTGATGACAATCCTGAGATTTTCATAGTCGTCTTTGGTCGGGCACAAACTCCAGCCATATCATGGACCTGATCTCCAGCATCAGCTGAGGACTTTGACAAAGATTTACAGACTGCAATATTCTGAACTCACTAAAGGAAGATAACACCGTGCTTGCTAAAGGATGAATGGAAGGTCTGGTACATTGTCACTGTATACGTTTTTCAATGTGTTACATTTTGAATTGCCCACCATTACTCTTTGTTCATCAATGTACCTCATTTTGATTCTCTTCCGTGGCTAGAGATCAAAAACTCAGTGGTCCCAGTTGGGCCTGGAAGGCTGGGATTGTTTTTCCATTGCTTCTCCTGAAGCTGCTGCATTCTGCCTGGAGCAGCTCTCCAGAATGGTAAATTGCTTCATCAGTGTGGAGTCCCAAGTACAATGAATTAGGGAAAGCACAACTGGTGCAAGTTCTCAAACAGCTTCAGCGTTCAGTATATTCACCTACCAGAAAATGGCAGATACTCTAATGGAATCGCAAATCAAGGATTTTCAGCATGGCCTAAGATTCAGGAAACGTAAGTGTTACTTCAGACGGATATAGTCAACCCCGCATTTGTTTCTGAAGCAGCACCTCCTTCTGCTTTCAAACACTGCATTAGCTGACCAGTGCTAGAGAAACCCACTCTGTGTACTAGGCTTCAGCCAACAACTGCTGGTATCAACTCTTCGCAGTCCTCAGCAAAGCCAGAGATGTTAACCAAAGGCAAACCACTAACTCATACAGCAGAAAATAGTTTTCTGCGCTTGGTAGGACCTTTATCATAAAACTTACAAACTGTATTTCTTCTTCTATGTATTTTTTTTAGTAGCACTGATAAGTGGTTTCCTGCCAGTAGCTGAGGAGGGGTAGAAATTCATACTCCGTTTCCTGGATGTCTGCAGCGCTTGCCGTGGTGTCCCATGTGATACCGCTATGCCATCTGAAAGTGGTAGTGGTCAGGAAGGGAAAAGCAGTAAAACGAGCATCGCTTCTATCATTAGATCTGATATGCGGAATCCATGTATGTATGGTCCGTGATTAAACTGAAGGGAGGATATGGGCTGAAAAGCCAGCAGCTTATACTGAGGTCTATCGAGGTGTAACTACATCAACACCCAGCTCCTATAAACAACACTAGATGAGATAACCTGGTGGGTGAAGAACAGTGGGCTGAAGCTCAACCTGGTCGCAGGTTTTCTTGATGATCAGAAGAGATTTTGGTGAAGTCACAAACATGATACAATGACTATTATTTGGAAACACCCACTTATGATTGCTCAGCTAAACCAGTAGCATAGGAACATCTTTGCTGTATTACTGATACGCAGTTCTATTACGATCTACGATTAACGCATTCTGTCATGGATGCTTAGTTTAAAGACTGTCCCGTTCTGACAGTGCCTAGCCTCAGGTTGTTTACACTGCACTGATACAGCATTCAAAACTTTCCTGAGGAAACTTTGCCTTTTATAAAATATAGCAGCATAGAACAGGATCGTATCAAACATTTCCTCCCGTTTCACACTGTTTTCGGCATTAAATTCTATATTAAGTGGAGTGCCTTAGTGTTTTTAGTTGGCCTGGGTCCAAGACTACTAAAAGATCACGGGATGATAGCTTTGAGAGCTTGCACGCCTCTGGCCCAACAGAAGCATCAAGTTAATGCTCCTCTCTGTGAAACAAGGCTTTCCTAGAGGTCAGTCCCAGAATGCAAAAGGCACCCCCAAGAGTTTAAATACAACGCGCTCAGCCTCCGGTTCTGCCTGCGAGATGCATTTCTTTGCCTTCTCAAAAATAAAAACACAGCAGCAAAGCAAATGTATATGAAATGACCAAAACAATGCATTCTACACAGTTCCCCCTCTGGGAGGAAGAGGAGAAGATAAAGAGGTGAGTCATGTTGTTTACTGCTGTACGGGGAAATAGTTAATGGTTGGAAACGTCACTGATGAGCGAGATCGGAAAACCTGAACAGACTGGAAATGAACTGGCTCCTTTTCTCATTATGTTCTGCACATACCTTTTTGTGATAGATTATAAGCAAAGCATGTATTGGCAAGTATTTTAATTGAATGATTTGTCATCATAAAGTAGTTTTTAAAGATGCTATCTAGGTTTGCTTCAGGTGGTTAAAAAAAAAAGAAAGGTAACTACAAATACTTTCTTTCAAAAACATGCCCAGTCAATCCCTGTCTCCAAGATTTATGAACAGCAACAGAGCTAATAAATATCTGCATTGCACTGTGGTAAAATGCTGCATGGTATTTGCTCCAAATTCGACAATGTTTTTGTAGGACTAGGCTGCGTCCATTATTTTCTGGGTATTTTAAATCTCTGGATCTACTTACTTTCATTTCTGTCTAAACATAGGCAAACTGTTAATTTAGAATTATGTATTGGGTTCAATTCTACTTGCTTTGTCTCTCCTTGACTATTTTATAGAAAGAATACAAAACAGAGCAGCCTCTGCATGCTGTCTTTGTGGGCTGCTTCAATTCAAAAAAGAAAAATAAATGAAAAAAAAAGTTTAGCTCTTATTAGTCAAGTACTGTACAACAGTTTCAGGTCTGTGGCTGAAAAGCAATATAGCAATGTGGTGAGAAAGAGCAGGTAAGTGGAAGCTGCAATATTCTGGACAGTTTTCATCTCTCGCTGTTCCTTTTATCCTGCAGCACGCGGGGTGTGGAGGGAAGGAACTACTTCAGCGCTGGAGCTGTATGGGAGCTTTGTCTGCAGTGCTGGAGGCACAGGGGCCGTGCTGGGTGTTGGTAGCGTCACAGGTGCGGTTCTGGGATGAGCTGGTGTTTTGTTTGTGAATGTGGTGCTTTTCCTGAGGTTTTGGTAAAGGTGTCTGAAGGTGCAAAATAGGAACTTTGTCTCCAACGGTTGGCAGAGTTCAGTAAATCATTCTAGAGAGGAGAAGCAATGTTGTCTAACTCTAGAAGATACAATGTACGGATCATGTTCAATGTCATCTTCCTTTGGGTACAGCACCCAGTACTGCTGTCATCACTACCAAGGTTACGCAGCCTCTGTTGGGCAGCTGCAACGTTTTTTTAGAAGCAACCAGCAGGGCCGGTTACAGTTTTGGTATTTGCTTTGGCCGTCATTCTTACGGCTCGTGGATACCTGGGTCTTGGGTCAGGTTTCCGTTCCATGATGCTGGGCCCACGGTGGATGCAAATAATTCTTGGTATTCCTAAGGAACAGCAGGAAGCTCACATGGACTGCCTTTGCTACATCTCTGTTGAAAGCGTATGATCTGTGATGCACACACACACACATATACATAAAAAAGAAGTATATACAGATATGCACAAAAAGTGTATGTACGTACACTCATACACACCAGCAGCAGGCTCTGTGTAGCCAAAGCTTTTTGAAAAGTTGTCAGAACTGTTTCAACTGTTAAATTCAGCACTTCAAAAAGAAATATATGAAGCAAAATCTTTGACACCTTTTCAGATGGTGGCCGAGGCAGGGAGGTTAATGGCCTTTGCCAATGGTTTGTTGTGGGATCATAAAGGAAACAGTGCAGTCTATAGCCTTCTACAGGAGAAATCCGTAAGAAACGGGCAATCTAGCAAGAGCCCTTCCGTGAGGTAGCCTCGCCAAAAAGCAGTTTTAGGCTGGAGAGTTCAAGGGCATCAGTTTTTATCTGGAATAGCAGAGCCCTGCCGCAGTGGGACAGCACCGGGGACGGCTCGTCCTGCTCAGAAAAGAGAGTTTTGGAGTGATTCATCTTTCTCCCCTTGAATTTCTGCCTTGTCTGTCTCCCTCAGTCTGCTTACCCAGTGTGAATTCTTGATCAGACAGGCAGTTACCACTAACGTGGCAGAAGGGTAAGAAAAAGATGCTAAAAAGGTGGAAGTGTGTCTTGTCTGTCTGCAGCGAGAACCCTGGCAAAAGTGCCTCTAGAGAGCACGAGCAGGGCCTCTTGTGTCCAGGGAAAATGCCTGGTGTGGACAGCCAGGGTGCACGTAGCACCTGCAGGGAATGGAACATCTGCTGTTGTGTGCAGAGTTGTTGAAATGCCTTATTTAAACTGAAGACAAATATTTTCTAGGGGTTGGTGCTGCAAAAAATAGGTTTATGAAGTTATTTCTACTTGGTTTCCAACTGAGAGGACAGAGAAGGTTTGGGAGCTTTTTCTTTGTTTGCAGTGTGGTTGGTCCCCTCTTGCTGAGTAAGTGCAGCGTGGATATTGTAATAAATCAGTTACTAGCTTGGAAATACAGTTATTTCTTCTGCTTAAATCAAAAAGATGCTTTTGCAGAGTGTTTGGACTGTTCTTTTTATCAAAAGGCATTAACTTTGCCTTTCATACCAAGAATTCCAAAGCCCCTAACTCTTACCCCAGAACAGGTTTAAATACAAGATAATCTGCAAAGGATGGTTAGCATAAATTACATTCTTCAAAGTTAAATGCTATATAAAAGGAAAAGTTAATCCTTGAAGCTCATTTTTATTCTGGGTATTAAGTCAAGAAGTGTTCTTCTGAGCAGATTTTATTCATGTTTTTAATAGGTTACCAACTAGTATATATGTTTTTAATAAAAATGTGGTGTCTGTAATAAACCGTATTTGTAATCAGCTAACGTCCACTTTGTTTCTAAGTCCATTTTAATCCAGGATTTAACTGATGAGAGGTCTTGTATGTTTGGTTTCAGCCATCTTGTTATTTATTTAACTGACAGTCTGACTCAGAAGAATTTTCACCTTTACTGCGATTGCACAAGGACAGGAAATGTCGAAGTCTTGAAACTGTGGCACCGTAAGTAAGTTCAGGTATTTCATAATCCCTTAGCCTAGAAACGTACACTCCTACCACTGCAAAGAGAGGGCTGTCAGCCTTCCAAACACGTAATTGCTTTCAGCCCTGGGAAGCTGCAAGACAGGAGGAACTTCTAAAACCTTATGTGGTTAAAGCTCTTCTACAACACTAGCTCCTCACAAAGAAATTCTCTGGGATTTTTTTGTTTGTTTGTTTATGTACAAATTTTATGATTCTCTCCCAGATTTACATAATGAACTAGCAACAAGTAATAAGGATTATCATCTTTACACGTAAAATGGTTGAAGTGGTAATTCCAGTAGCATGCAAAAATTTTTAAGCATAAAGGTCTTTATGAAATTGAGTATTCATTACTTGTCATTGCATCTCTTGCCTCAGATTTGTGGAAATTTTTTCTTCTGTGGTATGAGACAAAATCCATTGCCTACTATAATCTGCAAACGTAACCTAACAATTTGCTGTGCAAGCGTGGCAGATGTTGGCGATGCCCTTGGTCCCCACCTGCTCTGTTTCTGTGGCACTTCTGTGGCAGCTCTTAAGTCTTTAAATGGGATCGCATTTAAAGGTGGTGTGTGGTGTCTGGCCCTGACTAGGGGTGTGTGGACTTTCACACTCAACGTCTCTTGTGTTGTTGCCCGAAATTGCAGAGGATTGAGCCCGATGATCCCCTCAGCTATTTGCTGGTTACGGTTCTACAGCACAAACAGCGTTGCTGCACTGAACGTTTTCATCATACCGCATAGTCCCTATGAAATGCTTTAAAGCAACATTTTTTGATGACTGTTGATGCACCTACAAACTTGGTTACTTACACGCAGTAGCTGTAAGAGTGTTTTCTTTCTTTAAATTGCTTTGCAGACATTTTACTATGGGTCTGTCCAGCCCTGGCACAAGAAAGGCTGTGGCTGAACAGGTCCAGATGAAGGAGAGCCAGCCCCTTCCACTCGCTGAGCTGCGGCAGACTCCGGTTAGGAAACAGCTGTGCTGTAAATGGACTGTCTAATGTGTTTGAAGTGTAAGTGATTTATTAGACACCTCTAAGACAGGAGGCAAATATTATCTTAATCTTACAGATGGTGGAATTAAGACACAGCTGGTTTGACAACTCTAGCTAAAATTCAGGTTAGACGTTATTTTGCGTTAAATTCAGATCAATTACTTTTTTGAATTAGAAATCATCCAGAACAGCATTGCACCTAAAAACTTGAAAAATCATTTGATTTATTTGTTATATTTACACATTTGTCTTTAAGCTAAAATTTGAACTTTTTGGAATGTTTTTGTGTAATCAACTCTAGTTTTAGCCCTTCACACCTTTTTTGCTATTTAACAAGTATTTTAATAAAAGTAATTTTTTCCCTTAGTCCAGTAAGTATAATCAGTGTTAAAAGTTTAACTATACAAAGTGCCTAGAAAAGCATTCAGCTCAGTAATCGGTCACTTCATATTTCTTTCAAATCTTCTTAATGGAGTCTTGTAATAAATAAAGACTAATACGAACATGACAATGCTGTTTTTTTGAAATTATTCATTTGCCAGTTTTAACAAGATAAAGAAATGAATACTTAATGTGGACATTGTTTTACTTTTTAAAAAAGAGAGAGAGAGAGAGAGAGAGAGAGAGAGAGAGAAACCAAACCCCAGAATCAAAAACCAACACCCCAAAACAAACAGACAAAAAGGAGGACACAAAGGAACACACATGGAATGATGAAAAGGAACAATGATATTGCACAACTTCGGGTCTCTCTGCCCAGATTTTGATCCATGTAATTAGGTATGTATGAATTCCGCAAAAAATTGTGTCCAGATAAATGTGTAGCAATTTGAGTGAACCTAGAACTGTAGACTGCTTTCAATTCCTTCTGACTGCTACTTGGAGTTCTTCTCAAGAGAGCAGGTTGTTGTCAGCTGCAGGAATAATAAATAAATCAACATGTTGATTCTACATTTTGCTGACCAATCCTTCAAAAATCATCCATAACGTGCAAAATTCTTCTATATTGTAAGTACACTAAGTCTTCAAAGTACTTGAGCCTTTAAACATAACTTCTCGTATCAAGTACTGAAACTACAGCTGAAAAACAATCAAGAACGTTCCCCGATTTGTTGTGGTTAACTTGAGATTGCATCTCATCTTTTGCAAGACCGGGACATCTCAATGTATCAGCATTGCGTTGAATGTATAAAAGTCACAGTAGGGTACGTTAAGAGGGGGGGAAGAAGAAAAAAAAAAAAAAAAAAAGAAAAAAACATGCAAGTGGATAAAAGGTCTTTACAGCTATAATCTTTGCCAGACCATCTCTTTACAAGCACATACTGTTTGCTTCAGAAGTTAGCTAATTGTGTCATTCGGGCTATAGCAGTACTGTTTTCCCCCTCAACTGCTAGTATGACAGCCTGTGTTTATATAAACTTTGCATTTACATGCAGAACAAAATATATTTTTCTCATATCTGTTTGGTGGACTGATGTGTCAGCCAGCAGGGCTTAACAGATACATTTAATACAGGAGACTGAGATACAGTATGTTTATTCTTAACTTCTGATAACCTAAGAACTACAAGAACGAGAGATGCAGTATCCATTTGCTATGATCCAAGACAACCATTTTTAGGGAGAGAAAAGTAGAATAAGTGATCAACGCTAACACTACATTAGTTCCAAATCTTTTTTTTCAGTCATGGTAGCTTAACTATTTATTGTCCATCTGGCCCACTTTTAACCCGATCAAGTTAAAGGTGACAAAGTTTAAGGACTGTTGTTTCATCAAAACCGAAGCAAGTTATAAAAAAAAAAAACAAACCATGAAACCATAATTTCACTGCAGGACTTGTTTCGTATCTTCATATTCTGCATCACTTGTAGAAAAGGGATAATGCATCTCAGTTTGCTTACAAGCTAGGAGATCACTTTGAAGTCTGCATATTCCTAACTGCAAACAAAATATAGCACTTTTAACAGGTTATAAATAAACTGGTTTTCAAGCATAGAGCCAGCCCAACAATAACAATACACTATTAAAAAGACCTAAGGCAATGAATTCCATCTCCAATGGAAAAAAAAGAAAAAGAACTGTGCAAACAAGCTTAAAACTATTTCTTTGTGCCAGTGTTATAAAATGTAGATTTCAATAAAGCCTTGACCCAAATGCCAGGACTTGTGAAAAGAATCAGAACAAAACTGGTTACTTTATTTAGGAAAAAAATACTCTTATCTTGCTGCTAATAAAATCGGATACACGCAGTTTAAACATTTACAGTTGCTGTAACACTTTACACAATTCCTATATATGGGTGTAAGAACAAACATTAAAAGACAATGGTGGGTCAAGGCTTTACATTAAAAATAACAACCTACTTTTCTATAGTCTCTAAAATACTATGTTTTTTCCATATTTGCAGCCATTCAGGAATATGTTTTTATTTATTTATTAGGAAATGTATACTTTGTGCATGATCTTAATTCCTAATTCCTGGCTCTTTGGGCTGAATGACAAAAGGATCAAACCCATTAAAGTGGATGGTCTCCTTGAAGGTTCAGTGGAGAAACCCTGGCTCAGTTAGTCTCGTATGATGAAAGCAGTGCTGCATCCACTGGCTCCATGCAGGATGGACAGGTAAAGGATCTCATCAACCAGTCATCTATACAGTCCAGGTGGTAAATGTGCATGCACGGCAGAAATCGGATAGGGTCCCCATAAACAAAGTCCATCATACAAATGACACATCTGGGGGGAAAAATAAAAAAATCATAAAAATATTTAAGCCGCTGTGACCACACTGGAAATGAGAAGTAGTGTAATATCTGCTCCTGGATGTGTTTGAGTCAAACAAACTTTTGTACTTGCAGCTACTGTGAGGAGTTCTTAGCTCTGCCAGTGCTGGCTCTACCAAGCACTAGATTTTTTTGTGCGTGTGTTTCCTTTGCAGTATGTGCCCATGGCTACGACGTTAGCGAGGGCAGGAAGCCTTCCGCAGGCATGGCGGGGGCAGCTCAGCAGAGTGCATAAAATTAGACATGGTAAAAGGGAGCCGTAAGGGTGGGGACGTAACATGAAATTATCTCCCCGTGAAGAGACAAAGAGGAAAAAAAACTGTATGGGCATGAATTACATGGGTCGGGAAAGTAAGTTTCACCTGTAACAGGAAAACAGGCGAGGATAAAGGACAGAGCCTCCTGCATGGTCATTTTTTTTTCAGAAAGCTACATCAAATTACAGTCCCTGCGAATAAGGCAAAAACAGGAGGACAAGATCAGGTTTCCCAGGGCAGTATCATAAACCAATGCAACAGCCACATCAGTTCTGTTAGGTTTCTGTAACTTACTCTCTGATCTTCTTCTCGGAGCCGTCTCTCCCAGGATCATAGACTCCTTTAGGTAGATGCTGAATAAGGCCTATCCTCTGCGCTATTCTGATTTGTTCCTCTTCCGTCAGCTGGGTTGCTAGCCGAGTCTGGCTAGGAGTCGGGTGATAAACAGGAACAGGGACCTGCTCCTAAAATTAAAATATTTCAGTTACAAAAACTACAGAGGCTTTCCAAGCATTTCGTAGCACAGTACAGGCAATGTACTTAACTTCTCCCCTCGTAGTCCTGCGAAGGTTTGTATGATCTCCCACTCCTACTTTGCAATTTTGGGGCTATAATTATATTGAGAATGGGATAAAGAATTGAGGCCAGTATATTGAGCAAGGAGCTGCTCGTGGTTCTCTGCAGCAGCTTTTTATCTCCAGGAGTAGTTCATGCGTGAAACACATGTACAACAAACGCCACGTGACAGCAGGCAAATAAACCTTACAGGCACCTGGAGAACTGCTAAGATACTGAATTGAACAACATAATGGCTGAGGAAGAACCAGGTATTTGCAACAAGAAGTAGAGGTTTTTTACATTTAGGAAGAATTATTTGCAAAGATGAGGACAGTGCCTATTCTTAAGAGTTTTAGAGAGGAAGGTTTTATTGGTTCTATAATAACTAAATTTTATGTGAACTGTTCTGGGCCACACAAGCTCCAATCCAGAACTGTAGATTTAATTCTTGTGTGTTTAAAAAAATGTCACCTGGACCATAAAAAGAATAGCTTAAGTAATCCAAGTTTTACATTTGTTTTCATACATTAATAGGATTTTACAAGTTCTCCCAAGCTAGGCTTCAACTGCTGTATGTTTAAAGTACGTATTACCAAACAAAAAATAGGCAACATGTAGGTTTGTGCAGTCCTTCCTCTGCCATGTTCTCAGAAGCTTCTTTTGAATATTAACGCACTTTAGATCAGATATCTTCACTAACATTTATATTAACATGGTACTTATTTTACTTGCTTTTAAAGCACTTTTTGGGACGTAAATACCAATTTTGAACAGGAGATGCTATTAGGACAGCATCAGCCAACAGCCATAAATCTACTGTCAGTAGGGAGACAATGTCTTGCAATAGGCCTATTTTAATGGTACTTCTTAAACAGCAGAAAAAAATTCAATTTATGGACGTGTTCTGAAAATAAACCCGGTGCATCAGAAAGACAATAGCATCGATTCATCTGCTTGAAAAAATGCGAAAGTTGACGTTTCAGAGGACATTGCTGCCAAACAAGCAGACTGCAGGAGCCTGTGCAGCTGCACCGCAGGAAGCACTGATGCAGCGCTGATACCTCGCCTCCGACAAAGTTCCCATTGCCAAACTCCCCCCCTCTCATCTCGGATAGGGGGAGGACGTGGGCTTTCACCATCCGTGATGGAGCAGCCACCTTCCGAAATGTGCGTGTCCTTACAGAGCACGGACCGCTGGGGGCACCTCCAGGTACTTCTGGCAGCAGGGACACAGCTGCCTTCTCCTCAGCCTTGTCTTTGGTCTGCTCCGGCAATGGTCTAGTGCAGCGTTCGGTGTTCAGCTGACACCTGGCAAAGTCCAGATACGGGGTTTAACGCACGTAGTGCTGTGCTTGTAAAACCTGATAGAGCGATTCTTCTTTCACTGCTAGGAAGCACGGCGAGCAGAAAGACAGACAAGACTCCTGGAAGGCCGGGGGAAAGTGGCCCGAGGGGTGCGCAGCCTCTCGCTGGCCGGTGCCGGGGGTGCCCAGCAGCAGAAGTCCTTGCTTACGAGAAATGCTAATCAAAAATGCAAGTTTGCCTGGCAGTTTTTTTAACACGGTGCCTACCACTTGCAATTCAGCTGTGGGGTAAAATTCAGCCTTCTCTAAATTTAGCTACACGAGGATTTCCCCCTCTGATTTCCTAGCAGAACTCAGAGGAATTATGAGAAGGTTCAAAAGACAAAATACCAGTGGTTCTGAAAGTTTGACTAATTTCCTGACTACTCTAAACTGTATTTCACAGAATCACAGATTTCTTCTAGCTCGCTGCCTTTTAATGGTTTAAATTGCCTAAAGTATTCTCTACTGATTGATTGGATAGGGAAAAGCACCAGCTGAAGCTGGGGATGACCTGTCAGATACAACAGGATTCATGAAGTGGCTCTGCCACCTGCGGTGCCAGCAAAATAAAGCATTTCCCCCCCCTCCCAAATGCTGCAGACCCTCTGCACCGAACACATCAGCTCGAGGAACGGCCTGGTCCTGGTTTTATGGTTCAAGAACTTAACACCACAAACTATCAGTAACTTTTTTTTTCCCCCGCAAGGCTTTGCTATAATTCTTTGGACAGATTATTAAATCAATAGCAGAAGACGTTTCTGCTAGCTCCTGTATTTGTCACAAAGACACACAGAACACTCAACACTCAGAGAGAGATGCACCCTCCTGCCCATCTTAGAAAAAAGGAGAACCAGCGTTAACTCACCGCACGCAGGGCACAGGCTGGTGCTAGTGCGGGCGGGAGGAGGGAGGCTGCTGTATTTAATACAGCTCCCCTTGGCAAAACCACGGCTGCAAGCGATGATGCAGAAATACAAGGAAAGGCAAAAACAGGAGGAGGAAAAAAGATCCAAGAAACTCAAAACGTCTGAAAGTAGCAGTGACAACTGATAGCGAACGCCTATAGCAGAACAACAGCAAACTGACCATCTCAGCAGAAATTATACAGCGAAAGGAAACTACAGTTAAGTAAGAATCTGTTGTGAGTTAAAACTATCCCATTTGGACAACCCAAATGAAATGAGAAATTGGTCACACTATCCAACCGATGACTGCTTCGGTTAAGTTTTGGACAGTAAACTAACATAACTTTTAAGCCTGTAATAGGCCAAACAAGAACGAAACCTCGTTCCCTTGTTCTGGTCTTTTACAGGTGCTTGCTGCGAGCGACCACCGCGGGACTGCGTACTCGGGGAACCCGTTTCTGCCTTATTGCAGTGCCCCCCTCCCGTGGGTGTCGTCTTCCCTGCCGAGACCTGAAGAAGAGGGGCCTGATGGACCCCTCGGCCCCCCTCCCATGCCAAATACACAAATACTTTCCCGACCGCCAGCGCTGTATGGAAACACTCCTCCTTTTGGCGTCCTGTCCCAGGCTCCCTCCCCGCAGAGCCACCGCCCTGCGCTACAGGTCTGACGTAACCAATTAAGGCAGGAATTTATAGTTGCCAGCTGTGGGCTTCTACAATTTCACATACTAGACAATCTCTTGTCAGATGAGCAACTCGGGGTGAAAATGGTGCCGTCTTTCGCTTCTTCATGCTTGTGCATATAAAAAAATGGGGGTTGGTGTGGCTGCCAAGCTGTTGTGAAAAATGCATAAATTGTACTACTGTAAATAAAGAAGAGTGACCGCCAACACCCACGAGCCGGTGCGCTTCCTTAACACGCTGTCTGGTGGCACCTTAATCTCGCCTCCCGATTACTATTAAAAGCCTGCCCAAACAGAGCGGGCAGTCCACTGGATCCAAACATACCAGTAAAATGGAAGACCGCAGCCGCACACACTGCAGTCACATTATAGGGCACAGCGACAATGACCTTTTCAAACCAGTCCTCTCCCCTCCAACAGATAAAAAGAAAAGGCGTGTTTATACCTGTATGATTCTAAAAATCTGTTATTCATGAGAATATGAGAGCCCGGGTTTCTCTGACTCAGTTTGTTGAAGTGACATTTGGTATCCCCAGAGGGGTCAAAGAAAGAGGTGGAGTAGACTGCATGAAGTGCTCCCCCAACTAGACCCTGACCACCACCGTCAGCCGAGCTGGGCTCCTTCAGCCCCCGGCAGCCCCGCCGGCACCCAGGCCGGCCCCGCACGCAGCCGCCACCCCATCACCATGTGGCAGCTGCCGCCTCTGGCTTCTCCACTACCAAATCTCTGAAGCGTTTTTGGAAGTTAAGCTCATCTGACAATAATTTCAAGCCGCCTGTAAGGACAGAGCGCAGCCCTGCCTGTGCGGGTTTAGCACCCCTTTGCAAATCTTTCACCGTTCAGAATGGCTACTTTTATCAGCCCACGTTAAGGCAAGGTCCCGCTCACTCCAGCGTGGATATTCAAGAGTAACAACGTGAAGATTCAAGACTTCAGTCAACTTACATTTGTAGCTAGAGGTCCCCTGACGTGTATATATATATAAAAAAGATTGTATTACCCAAGTAATTATTATTTTACTCCAAAGACAAGCATGAATTTATTGCTCTGGTGTCTCACTTTTCCCTTATCTACCATGGAAAATGTTTTTGCAGACAAAATTACGAAATACTGAACTTCTAGCCAAAGTCCGTGTTATTTATCATTTGATAAAGATGTCAGGCATTTCAAACTAAGATGAGATTTCATGTTAACTCCATTCCTCCATACAAAAAACCTAAAAAAGGCCAAAACAAATAATCAAACCCACATTTTAGTGTCAGGCAATGAAATAAAAATCACTTTCTGGCACTTAAATTTGCTTTAATCAATTATTTTTTCCCATATGAATTTAGTAATGATGAAACATCTCAGATGGCCACAGTCCGGCAGATAACACAACTTCTTTCTTGTTCACGAAGTAGGTGGTGTCAGCACAAGTTTCCCTGGCTTTCTGTGCACAGAAATAATTTGTTCCTAATATTTATTCAGCCCTTAACAGCACGAATTTAGACTCGAGGACTACAGCAGGGTTTGTGTCTCCATCTCACCCTGGCTCCTCCTCCTTTGGGGGGAAATAAAATCATAGAGGGCATCCGGACGTCTGCATTTTTCACTTCTAATGAAAACATTTTCACACTTGGCTTAAAAGGCCCAGACACTGTGTTTCTGCATGCAGATTCCCAAGCAGGCTTTGGGTTCTCACCTAGAAAAAGGAGGTTTCATCAAACACAATTATTAGTTTGAAGTTTTCTCATCAATGCAACCTACCCTGGTTACTTATGCTGCTGTAAATCTGCTTTTCTCTTGGTTTACAGCATTTTCATCTTGGTTTTGCAAGTGCAATGAATTTGTAACACTCTGAAAACAGGTCAGTGGTAGATCAGAAACTCTTAATCCCTGGATAAAGATTATTTTAAGATCCCTCTACGCCACGTATCAGCAGTATGTTATCAGGGCTTTTGTTTGTTTGTTGTTTTTAATAATTGCACCAACATGCACAAATTATCTTTTCAGGAAGGTCAAAGGTGAAATGAATAATTCATAACCACTAATAGTTCCAGAGGTTAAAGCTTCGCTGCTGTCCCCGAGATCTCTCTACAGCCACCTGCTTTCCACTATTGACTCCTTTGCTCAGCTTCCACCTCTAAATTTTCTTCCTCATCTAATCCAATGCTCCCAGTGTTTCTCGCTCTGGGATATTTATTTGCATTTTAACACCAGATCAACAGCCTATCTGTTAATTCAGCCCAACAAAGGAGACAAACATCTTCCTAGCTATGTTTATCCTAAGTCTTTTTTACATTTTTTTAAATACCAGTAGGTATAGGGCTTACGCTCCTTGCAGTTGCTGCCTAATTAATTAATGCAAATATAACAGTTCAATTTGAATTTCCCCAGCCCTTCCCACAGCTCTTTTTTGAAATCCCTTCGATATGCAAATGTCTTTCTTGAAACACCTCGTCTGAAAGCTGCGCTGGTTCACGTGCAGCTGCATCAGGGCCACGTACGCTTTACTGCTCACCAGCCCCAAACTGATGTGAGAAGCGCCTGGCCCTTCTGCAGCTCTAACAGCCTTGCAGCATCGCTGCCTATTCAGTGCTCGTCGTCGCCATACAAATCCTTCAGCCTCGCTGCTTCCCAGTTTTCTCACCTCTAAGGTGAGATGCTTAGCAGGAAGCCTAAATGACTAATCTAGACAAGAACAACTTCAGTTCATAAGTGTAAAGTCAGGAGGTAAGGAAAAAAATGGTGCTTTGGGCGGTTTTTTTGCAAAATCCCCGCTGAATTTTATGAAATTTTCTCTTCTCTCTACTTTATTACTCGTAAGGAACTCGCTGGGATGATGGTCCAGGGGCCTTTTCTGCGAATGCCATTCTGATCTGGGTGAAAAGACTCAAACTCCATCCGTATGTGAATATACGTTTTGAAATAATATCCTCCCCCAAGACATATTACTGTAAAACCACTCGCCATTATAATGTGCATTATACGACAACTACAGCTTACTTTAATAATCCTTAGAATATTACAAGCAGCCTGCCAACTATAAAAACCTTTTTCTGCCATACAGAAGAGAACAGTTCATTTATAAAGCTGAATACCAGTTGCTATAAAATACCATGTAATGAAATCGTTACCCGATCTTTTCTATTCCTGCTTCCAGGTAGCCAGTCAGTATAAATAACTGCAATAGCTGAACACTTAGGCTAAAAAGTTCTTTTGAAAGAAAAATCCCCTCCTCTCGCGTCTCCCACTTGGAGGAGACACCTGGGACAGTCACCAGACCAGACACACGTGCGTGCACAAGAGGAGCCGTTCTGGCAGCAGCTGGAATCTAAAGCACGGGTTTCTCTAGCAGACCCCATTCCCTTAACAGTAATATGGTCAGAAGAAAGATTAAACATTAAATTAACACCGTATTAAGCAAAACTGTAACCGATCCTTCACCAGATTTTCAAACCAATGCCAAAGACGGATTCCCTCTGTTTATGTGAGAAGTGTGAAGATCCAGGTAGTTCTCTCTCAACAAATAATAATACATTTCAAAACGGATTCCTTGCACCACTCTGCTAAATACACGCTCACCTTTAAAATACAGTTCTGAGTCCTTGCATTTCTCAGAATTCCCACATTTCTCCCCAATCACACAATTTAAATTTTGAAGGTATACTTGATTCATCTGGAGCTTTAAGGTCAATAAACGTACACTTCATTTTTAATATTTATTAAGGGATTGTTCTGCTACCACTGCTTGCTGGCGAGAGCTTACTTTAACTGTTCGTGACCATTTTAAACAAAACCACTTTACTTTTACTTTCCTTTGTTTGATATATTCCTTGATAAGTTTGACAGCATTGAAGGACACCAAAAAAACCAAACCAAAACAACAACAAAAAAAATCACAACAAAAAAAAAAAACACCAAAAAACAAAACAAAAAAAACACCACCACACAACATAAAAAGTTTTACATCTCAGCTTTTCCTTTGAAGTTTTATTAGTATCACAATTATCATTTAAATAAACGTGAACTTGCATCTTACTGGGCCATAGTGAGTAGGAGAGCAATGCTCCAAAACCCAGCAAGAGCCCCCCTGCACCTGGCACGTGTTCAGGTTCGTACATGCTTCCCACCAGGGCGCTCTTACGGGAAGATTAATAAAAACTCTGGCATTGTAATAAGATACGGTCAGTAATTAATACAACAACAGACTAAGGAAACAGTCTGCAACGGAGGAGAGGAACCTGCAGAATCCACACAGTGTTTCTCCGGCTGCTAACGCCAATTAAGAAGCAACACCCGGTTTGAGCCATGTGTCGTTTCAGAGGGAGGTGGTTTTGTATTACTAAAACTCTGAAATTGTCCTTTGCATTTTTCACAATTAGTCCATTGAAATTACTGAAAAATAAATGTATTTGAAGAGTTGGAAAAGATAAGCAACCAGGAAAGAAAGTGAGTCCTGGCTGCCGACTCTTAAAATATCAGCTGTCCCCTGAGCTCAGCTTTGCCACCAAAACCAGGGCTGGGGCGGAGCGGGAGGAGGTACAAACCAGATGCATCCTCTGCTGCTTTCCTAGGCAGTGACAAGGGCTGTGAGAGAGAGGGACTTCGTTTTCAAGCTTCTTACCTGTGCTGTCACACAAAACCAACAAGGCTACCTGCTGCCAAGATAAATAGTTGACGGTGCCCTGATCAGCTTGGGCAGACCCAGCCTTACTGGCAGATGGACATCACCTGCTGCTCTGTAGGGTCACCTGCTCCGAAATTTGATTAACCATCAATGCGAACCTAAATACAAAAGATCAGCAAGAAGGAGTTGTAGGGGAAAAGCAGTAATTAAAAAGCAGTAATTAATCCCTGGAAGCACAATCTCCTGACACAACCAGACAGTTTTCACATTTCCAGGCTGCACAGCAGGTTTCTCTGGCTCAAGGGCCGTACCCCTGGGTACGGTTCCACTAACTGAGTTCTTGTTCACCAGCTTCATGTCGGTTTTAGCTGTCCTCGCTCCTTTCTCCAGTGATCCCATCAAACATCAGGGTGTGAACTTCTTCAGGAAAGTGGATAACGTACACACCAACAAATCCCAGACCATCAAACTGCTCACCAGAGAACTGACTCCATCTCTCCAGACAGCCCCACCGACAGCTCCACTTACAGCATCAGGCCACAGCTTCTGAGAGATAAGAGTCCTCTTGTTACAGCTCCTAGCATGTTTACTTTAATAGGGTTTTTTTTCATACAGGGAGGGAAAAGATCCATAAGCAATTCACAAAAATTCGTGCTTTTCTGTCAAGTTGCTACAGTGAGCAAAGCCAGGAAACAACAGTTGCCCTAAACATCAAATTAAGGACACTCGGGCACAAAATGCAGCCTCCCGAGACTTGCACCCCCCAAGGACTACAACGCAAAGCAGCGGGGTAAGGAGAAAGTCTAGCAGAAGGGGCCAGCAGTCGTTTCTGCAGCTGGTGGTAGGAGAACAGCACGTGTATGCGGATCATCCTACCCCATAAGCAAACCACAACATCTGCATTTTTGGTACATGTTCTCTCCTACTCAGGCCAAGTGGTTATCTTTGCAGAAACCCCTTCTTACGCCTGGCAAGCGCAGACAGTTATTATAGTGCTATGGCTATGTTAAACACAGCACTTATGGTTCAAGCAAGATGGTTGTTGGAGAAATGAGGAACAGATTTAACAACAAATAAAAACCTGAACTTTCGGGAAGAAGAAAATGGTCCTGAAGAGGAAGAGACTGAAAACAAATAAATCTTTTGGACTGTCTCCTCTGTTGAAAGGTACAGAGTGAACCTACTGTGTCCCATTCGCTTACTGCTGTGGAACTGCTGGCTAGCAGGAAGCAAAAATAAAAAGAGAACAGCCCAAACAAACGAATCCTGTTAACATGTTTTTCGGAGGCTGCATTCAGCACAAGAGACGGGGGAAGCACTCTGGAGCTACGATGGAAAAGCTGACAGAACACTAACGGTCCGCGCAGAAATAGCAGAATCGTTCACACTTCCTTCAGACACATATTTACTTTCTGGAAAGGGTAAATATCAATCAGTGCAACTTGCTTATACTATAAATCAAAGGGTAACAGCTAAAAACGCTAGTATTGATCATCCTGGGTAACACGTGAAGTCTGCAGCCAGCCTGGACTCTCACGATGCCAGGTCCCATACGCAGTGCAGCGCACAGGCTCGCTCACAACCTGCCCTCCTCGTCCCGTGATCTCAGACACGTGTGGTTTGTCCCGGACACCGTCCCCCACGCACACCCACCCAAACCACTCACTCAGAGGCTTTCACTCACCTCAGGGTACAGCAGACAAAAAAGCTTAAGCTCACACGTGCTCCTGCCTCCTGAGACACGAGCTTGGCCCAAATCTACTATCCTATAACCCCCAAAGCATTGCACTGCTCAGACAAGTTCATGCACGTCCCTTACACGAAGGGCTTGACGTGGATTACCGGACAGGCAGGCACCCTACGAAGAGTACAGGCATATAGGTGACTTCAGGTGGGCAACGCAACGCCCTAAGTAAGAGCGTGCATTACGCCCTGAACTAGCTACTGAGCCCCCAGCCTCAGCGTAGCCGAGCTAAGCACAGGCAGCCCCTGCTTACCTCCTGGTGCCGTTTCGGGGAATTTGGGGATAGGGTGCAGCTGACTCCAACTGGTCTAAAACAGCCTCTGCAACAGGGGCCCTGCCACTTCCCCTGCGCGGCTCTAGCTGCTGGCTGCGAGGACACCGATCCGACTGACTCTCCACCTCATGAAAAGCAAACAAGCCGTCACCATCGACGGTGCGATGGCTACGGCCACTGAAGAAGTCGGGAACAGGCAGCCAAGAGGAAAATGGAGGAGTGCCCCTGTCAGGGACTTGAGCCAATTGTGAAATCCTGCCTCCAAACACTTAAAAAATAGCAAGTGCTAAAATTCATATTTTGGCAAGAATTAGGTCAGCTTGAAAGCAATTCTAAGAACAAAACAGCCCTTCTGAGTACTTCAGGAACAAGGTAGCAAAATTACAGAAATCGTCCCTAATTAGCCAAAAGGAAAGGCTGGGGACAAAAAGCCAAAACAGGGAGTAAACACGAAAATGCACATAAAATAAAGACACAAGCAATCCATCGGGGGAGGACTGCTGAAGTATAAATACAGGCTGTACTTCCGTGTGTAAATAGAAGATGTGTATATGTATATTTACATGTGCTAGTCTGAACTAATAACATAATAACATATAGCAGAGAAATATTATGCATAACTAGGAATGTACTTTAGAAAAAGTATATAGTGAGTAGGATATCAAAGGATCAGTGAAATCAAGTGACAAATAATCTCATCTCTAGGCTCAGCGTATGGTGTCATCACTCAATGACACGGCAGGCATCCTCCTTGGGCAAAGAGGGCTCCCCAGGATGCAATTTAACAGCCTTGCCTAAAGCAAGTTTCAACACATCCAAAACCATCGTATGGAATGCAAGTCCTCATACACCAAGTTCCTAAAACAGGACTTAAATACAGCCCCAGCTGGAACAAGAACATCACCCCCTTGGACGGTCTTCTGGGAGGTGTCAATTTAGCCTCGGATAAGAGGTAACACAGATAACGAAAACAGGCAGATCAACAGCAGCTATCTCAGATCATCTACCCCCTGATGCATTATCCTACGCCACGACACACAATACTTTTCTGTAGCCACCCAGCTGCACGCAAGCACCAAAACAGAGGTTTGAAACGGGACACAGTCGTTCTTTTTATAGAGATACAGTCTGTTATCCAACAAAAAAAAAACCACAGAAGAGGCAACGCAGGACAGGGCTTCTGCAAACCTTGACGAGGACCTTCCCCTTGACCAGGGAGCAGGTGAAGAATGGCTGATGAGGCAGAGCTCGGCAGCCAAGCTGCGCTAGCCCAGGAAGGTGGGCTAGCAACGGGCTCCCCCCAGCAAGGTAAGCCAAGCAGAAACCTGATGGAGAATTTTCCATCAGGCCTCGCAGCAAACAGGGACTCAGCAGAGCGCAAACCCCTGCCAAACCACAGAGAAAGGAGAGAAACCAGATCGCTCTACTAAGGATAAACGACTTGGGGGAGAAAAGCGGTAACAGTCCACGTCCTATTGCAGAAGAGCTCCAAAAAGCAGACGGGGCTGGTGACAAGCCGGGGCTGTGTAACCACAAAGCAAAAAAACCTGAAGCAGAGAGACTGCTGGTGTGGGGCACCTGCCTTGAGACCGTGTCCGTGAAGCAGCCCAAGACAGCAGGGTTTGTTTCAAAACTCAGGAATCTGTGTTACACTTCACTTGATCATAACTTTGTACTCAATTTGAAATATTTTAATTGCCTTTTTAAAAAAACCATCCTCAATTACGAATGCTTGCTCAAGCAGGAAGCTGCCACACCTTGGCAGTTTGATGGTACACCCCCATCCACGGGCCTTTTTATTTTCTTAACGGCATCTGAATTTCTAACATGGAGTGGATGCCCCCAAAATCCAGGTATGTGACTTGAAGCCTCAGCCTAGGCAGTGCAGCAGGGGACGGGGCTGTGCAGAGGCGGCCGGGAGGCTTCCTGAGGCCAATTAAAGGATATAATCAATGCTGTGTTTTGCAACAGCTTAACCCCAGCTTTTAAGCATGTTTCTGCATTAGCCTGCTAGAAAGCCACAGGCAGATGAAGCCGCACATCCACCTGCCATACATTAGGGCACCTCAAACGCAGTACGAGTCCCTGCGCGCAGCTGTCCCGGGTGTCACCAGCGGTGGCGTGCGGCTTGGCCAGGATGTCCCCACCGGCCACCCAGCCAACGGCTCCTCCCTTCCACCAGGTCCTGGGCAACCGATGGGGGGATTTCTGTGATTTCTTCCACATTTTGAAGCTGAAGCTGGAAATGGGGTTTGAATCAGGGGGTACCAACGGCACCCCGAACCGCTGGGCTGGGCACAAGAGATTTCGGTGCAGCCCGGGGTGCCGCATCACGCGGACACGGTCACCTCTCCCAGGCGCACGCGCGCTGCCATCCCCCGCTTCGGTGAGAATGAACACACACAAAAAATGCGATTTGGCTA
This sequence comes from Calonectris borealis, assembly GCF_964195595.1. Lineage (NCBI taxonomy): Eukaryota > Metazoa > Chordata > Aves > Procellariiformes > Procellariidae > Calonectris > Calonectris borealis. The sequence continues at coordinate 7,847,311 of NC_134319.1, forward strand.
TTTGTTTAGCGTCATTTGATAATAACATTAATTATTTCAACTCTGAGTTAATGAGCAGCAGCAGCAAACAGCCAGAGGCACCAATTCAGGCTATCGGCTCATCTCAGCCGGTCATTTATTAATCTTAAAGGAACGTCTCGGGCATTAAACGATTATTACCAAATCTGTTGGTTTGTTGTATTTTTAAAGCAGTGCTCTATCTAAAAGCAAGGAACGACTGTATGAATATTAAGGCACACTAAAGCTTGACGAAGCTCCACTTTTTGATGCAGTATTAGCAATGAACACAAGGGCAACGTTTCTATTTTTTCCAGCGAAGTCTTGTCCTCGCAAGCAGTGACTCTGCGTTTTTAGCTTGCAGGGCACGAATCCAAGTGTGATCTCATGCAACTGTCAAACCTCTTCTAACAGAAAAAAGGCCTGTGCCAAGAGCAGGTAGAAAAATCATAAATAGCTCTCTCAGGAGTCAGTTATACAAGCAAAGTATTTCCAGAATGTGTTTTTCCTCCTTAAAAGTTCTCAATGCATAGAGACAGTTCATTGAGCACCTGGTCTTTTTTTTAATCTGTCACCAAAAAACACATGTTCATTTTACCCCTATGTATGAAACATATAGCCAGTTGCTGGTGCAACCAGGACAAGCCGATGTATGCGGCCTCACGGATAAGTAAGGTATGACGGCCATCACTAACTTTATAAGCAACCACGTATCTAATCAATAGTTTTAGACTGTTATTTTTCTGAAACACTTTTCTTCAGATCTTGCCTGTGCTGGTTTTACACCAAAAATACTTGTGTTCGTTTCAGCACTGGTGCTTTCAGAGTCGGTGGTCTGGAGGGGGAACTGAAGCAGGTCCAGAGCTCTGCAAAGGCGAGGGGGGAGAAGGGGAGCGCGGAGCCCAGCCCGGCCTCTGCAGCTCCCGTCTCACCTTGTTCAGCCCCGACGGGATGAAGAAAACCCTCTATTTAGTCAGGCCGTTCCCCTGCTTACCCCTGCTCTCACGGAAGGTGGCAAGAGCTTTGTTTACATTGAAACCGGCTTTCTGAAGGAAAACTTGGTTTCCACAATGGATCTGTCCTGCTGATTGCAAGTACAGACAATAAAATCTAGCTACTCACGTGCATTACAAACGTCCCCGCTAGCACACTTACTAAGGATTTCTAGCGGAGCCATGAGGGTTTTTCACTTCAATGTTGGGGGGGGGGGTTGTTGTAGCACACACCCGCGCAGCCACCACGGCGGCAGAGCCTGGCAGGAGCGGGACCACCAACTGCCACCTCCTCACCACCACGCTGCCCGGGACGCGGCACTCCAGCACCTACTTAAGTACTTGCCTGAATTAAGGCTCAGGCTGCTACAGAATCTCAGAAGAACAGAAAACTGTTTGAGAGGAGGGACGCGAACACAGAGAGGTCATTTTTCTGAATATGGACTGACTGCTTGGAAGACAAAGGCCCGTTTCAGCCCAGCACACCCGTACGAGAGCAGCTGCGAAGCCTGGAGATCTCCAGCCTTAGCTCATCCGTACGCAACGAGGGATCTTTCATGTTGTGTTAGGCACACCAGAAACCCTGAACACCTAACACAGGGATAGATATGACGCAGTTTTAGGGCTGGAGTTGAGAAGATCACATGGAAATACAAAGGTTACCTGTGCAAATTAAAAGCACTAGTTGCCCAAGAACGTTACCTGTGACTTTCAAATACTACGATTTAGACACACGGGTACAAGGAAACTGCTCAGGCCCCGCACCGAAACGTAACTCTACCGCGGATGAGGTACGTGCTAGTTTCGATGCCCCTCAGAGGCAGAAATGAAAGCCCAATGGCATTAACATCACGTTACTGACATAAAGAAATACTTTTACCTACCTTATTCTTCTGCCTTAATGTTTGGGGTGGAATAACTATGTCATGCTACAACCCACACTATCACTAAAATAATTTTGCCAGTTTATACAGACACAGACAAACCGCAGTCCCAATGAAACACTGTAAATGGAGCAACACTGAGCTACAGGTGGAAAGCTTTGAGACAGTAAAGCTGGAGGTACTGGGTATGTTATCGTGCCAAAAAAAATACACACAGCCACAGCAAAACAGCTGTCAAGAAAACCCTGGGAGTTTTTTAGGTTTAATATATGACATTTAGTCTAGAATACGCCTTGTTACTTTGGGAGTCACTAGGGAGTAACTACAGAGGTAACTGTAATAGCTAGATAGGCTTGAAGAGAAGAGAAAAAGAAGCTAGGAAGATTCTTGCTGAGATTTTAACTCCATAAGCAGAAATATCATCACTCAATTACTACAGAAATATTTTAGTTATCTTTCTAGACTTCTTAGCTCACCGTATGGCCCCCAAAAGGACACCTCTCAAACGCATCTCTGGGGCAGCGGGTGCACCAGAGTAGCCTGGGAAGCGGATGGCATCTAGTGCTGCTCCTCCAAGTCCCAGGACCCGCAGGACTAAACTCACTTTGCCTCCTTATGCACCACTGCGGATAAGTGAAGTCAGTGAAGGTGCTTCCCTGGGGACACTAAAAGATTTGCTGAGTAATCTCTGAACCGAATAGGCAAGGTAACAAGATGAGTCTGAATTCCTGTCTTTATTTGGGGTACCTCCTTTCCTATAGGCACATCTCCACTGCAGTAAAGACGTGAGTAGAAATCACTGCAACAAACAAGTTTTTTGTTCTTTCATTTGTTGTTTGGACCAGAAGCAGAAATAAACCAATCGTTTTGGGAGATGGGCAGCTCTAGATGCTGCCTTGGAGGCAGAAAAGGGCTGGGCATGGCTTTCTCCATGAACTTTGGCAAAAACGAGTCCTATGTTCCTCAAATGAAATCTGCTGAAGGCCGTACACGAAGTACCCTACGGGGCAATTTCAGACTGGCAGACCAGGTTAAAGAAAATTGCTTTGCTGAAGCTTTGTACAGAAATTAGCCTTGAAATAACTTACAGGCCTGGTCCTGATTTTTTTGTATCATTTCAGGTAACACTGAGCTCCCAGTGAGCTCTTCAGCATGTTACGGAATCGTTTACCCCAATGAGAGAGGATAATGGCTAGCAGCACAGGAAAAGGTGCTTGCCCCTTGCGCTTCTGAGCTGCATGTTCTGCAGATTCAAAGTAAGTGTTGTCTATGACTTCCATTATCAGTCACCATGACAACATTTTTTTTATTTGTTTGTGGGGGTTTTGGTTTTTGGGGGGTTTTTTTTTGGTTTGGTGTTTTTTTTTTAGTTTCACTGACTATGGATGAGACAGATTTTGTTTTTCAGGAAAACCAAATTGCTTGAGTATCATATCCACTAACAAACAAAACAAAAAAAGAAGCGTTAGCCTAGAAAAAGAAAGGCTGAAAGGGATATAGGACTGATCTCTAAATAAATCAGGAGAGTAAACATCACAAAAACAACAAAAGATCTGTTTGGGACAAGAATAACAGGTGCAAGTTTGCCATAAATAATCTAGAATTGTGAAATAGCTTCTAAAGCCTTAGTTCTCGGTTGATCAAAAGAGGCTCCCTGTAGGAGCAGTAAGAGCAAAGCTTGATCACCGTCTTATAAAAATCATACATTATCTACAAAAAATAACTTCACTGAGCATGTGCATAACTATCCATATATCCCCTTGTTCACAAACACCAGAACACAGTCCAATTCACACACTCGTTAATACGCAATTTCCAACACTGTACCAAACAGGGCTGTTATCCAAGTTAATATAACCTATGATGCAGTGTAACAACTAGCAATAATGCTTGTCATATTTAACTCAAAGCTAATTTAAATAAAATATAGAAGATAATGCTTCATTAAACCTTAGCCTCATTTTGTTGAAGCTATTACAAATGTCTGCACTGTCATCAGTGGATCCACTTGGAAGTTTAAGACACTAACTAATAAAAGCTTTAAAAGTGAGAAAATAAATTTTTTTACAAAATCACTTTGCATTAACAATTGTGGTTTGGGTTTTTGATAGCCCACTGGTGGAAAACACCTACGGCGGAAGCACAGGGGTTCTTGGCCAAACCCCTACACTCCACAGGTAGAAGCAGGAGTGAAGGCAGGGCTGAGAAAAGACATTTATAAAGCTTATCCTGCTGACGGTATGCTAGCTGGAAGTTTTACCACATACAGAAATCTCCAGTTTTACAAACCCACTTGTGTTCCTTGAGTAGCCCCGAGCAGCAGCACCACTGGCGAAGATTTGGCCTGTGGCAAGCAAAACGTAAGAGCATAGTGAACGGGTGTACGTGGGATTACTGCATGCGATGGTGATATGCAGGTACTTTATTGCTGGAACACGCTAATCATTCTGCATCTAGGATTTTAAAAAAAATATGTATTTTACTTCAGTTTGATGTGTTACTTAAATCTTTTTAAGGGAGAATAGCTGTTGGTCTAATTTAAATAGTTATATTCCATCCAGCTGAAATGCGTTACTGTATTCAAACTGAAACCTGGCCAGCATATTTTGTGAAATAAACCAAGGAAACGTTAGTGGCAGCAAGCGGTCTCATTCAGAAAACTCTTTCTACACCTTTGCAGTGCCCCACAGCCCCGACAATAGGCTGGGCTGTTTGCTTACCGACAAGGAAGGGTGTCCCTCACTGCCACAGCAGCCCCATCTCCTGTGGCTTTTGGGCTTTTTTTGTAGGTCTCCAAGCCAAAACGTGACTTAGCTCATGAGATCCAAAAAGTAAACTTGTATTTACTGCTCGTGTTCAGTGTTACTGGTTCTGAATTCAGAAAACTAAACAGAAGGGTATCGAGCAAGAGGGTTCGAGCTATGCGAGAGCATGGCATTACCGCAGAAATGACAAGAGTGGGTAACGCCGCATAAGTGGATGCATGAAAAAGAAGCAAGATTTGCTTCTCAAGTTCAGTTCTTGAAACAGCCTTTTGTCCCTAAATTTGCTTTAAGACTGGCTCCAATAGGATACTAGCAGCCTCTCTTGAGGGACACCAAACTAGAATAAGGAGTCACAACACAGAAAACAGGACAGCCAAACTGAGGTGGCCAGCTTAGCTTCTGCTCTTGCATACTTATATAATTTCTTAATTCTAAACATTTTAGACAACAGGGAGGTTGTTTTATTAAAAGCCACATACACTGGCAGTCCTCACATACATATGCACAAAGGTAATCAAACTCCTAACAGCAGTGACAAAGCTTGCCAAGTTATGTTCAGACTTTGGAAGCCATCCAGGGAGTCATAACTGGAAGGCCTGTGTGAGGGAAGAGGCAGCGCAGCACCCCACAACGCAGATGAATGATGTTACTGGAGTCAGTTGTGTCCCAGGGGATACCACAGTCTGCTGCGCAACGCGAACAGGCTGTGAAAAGTCTTCACCCGTTCCTGTACTTACCAAATATACTCATGAACTGTCAGGTAACGTTAGTGAAGCGTCTTTAAAAAAGAAAATAGTGAGGAAAAGCATCCAAGCGTCTTTAATGGCGGTTGTGATAGGCAGATTTCTCTGCTTTTATTATGTTTTCTTGTTTTTGTTTTTTGTTTTTTAAAAAAAAAAAAAACAGAACGATCACATTTAAGAAAAACAGAACTAAGACTTTGTCTACATCAGAGATTTGTCCTGAAGCAGCAAAATCCCTCCAACTGAAATCACTGCCCCACTGAAGTTAGAAATGGCACCTTTGGACAGCATTTCATGTACAGACCATTCCCAAACGCACTCACTGCCCAAACCAGTATCAGACATTCATTCTGTGCATGCTTTGGTACGCAGTTAAGTCCCAGTATATCCTTAATTGCAACATGGAGAAGCCAAAACTCCTGTAATACTTGGTGGTAATAACACGTCTAACATCTGACACCTCTAGACCTTTCCAGAGATGTTGCAAAGTAAAATGCAATATATAGGTGGCAAAGAGTGCAGATAAATCCAATCTCCCCCAGGAAGTCAGTTCAGTTCACTAAGCTGACAGGAGGAAAATAAGAGCAAGAGAACCCATTTCAGACACTTGAAGGGTATGAGCTGACTCACTGAGGGATCAGACAAGCACCAAAGCCACCACAAAGAGACTGTGGAGCACGTGGCTCCAAGTGGAAGACAGGAGGGAAAAGCAAAGCAATCCCTTTTGGCAACAGCGGATGGTTAGATCAGACCTCCTTGTGCCAGAAACATGGACACACACGACGCGGATCACGAGGCACGCCACGTTTTCACCTGGTTTCAGCTTGTGGTCCACTGAGATAGCCCCCAAGCCTCTCCTTTGGCCTTGGCTGCGTTCGTTCCCGAGCAGTGTCTGTCAAAGCCATTATTTGTAAGTGCTGGAGCAGAATCCTACCTCAAATGGAATTAAATGAATGCTGATGCCAGTTTCCCCACATGCCGAGATGTACACACCCCAACACCGGGGCACCGACGGTTTCCACGGGCACCCGCCCCGGTGTGGTGAAGGCCCCAGGAGAGGAGTATGCGGTGTTGTTAGACAGCAGCACTTTCTTTAGGGACCCAAAAAGCACCCCTCTCCCCGCAGAAAGGCTGCAGAAGCCCAAACAGCTCAAGTTGCTGATGCACTGACTCAGACGAACTCCCCTATATTGAAAAAAACGCCTTACACTGACAAAGGGATGGACAAATTTCCCCCAGCCCCCGGTACTCTTCACCGTTTGACTCGCTACCCTGAGGTGGAAACATTTGTCTGAACCCTCAACACCAACAGCCCATCTGGTAGCATCTGTTACGTAGTTGTTACTACCATTTTCCCAGTTTTTGCTTTCCAATAAAAACACTGCCGCGCCAGCAGTGCTGCCTGGAGGAATCTCCCTCTGCGTGATCCGACCAGAGCGAAGACGACATTGACCCCAGGATACCATGTTCGGAGTCCACTGCGGAAACTCCTGCCAGTACGAAGGCGTGATCCAATTCACTCGTTAACCAAGAGGTAATTGGTCATTATTCAGCTGCAGCGCGTTGAGAAGACAGAGAGACATGAAGTTCTGTAAGTTGCAGCTGGGAGTTTGGAAATCTGGCCTTCACCATGCTGGAATCCAGGTAGCGGCATGTGCATAAGATGTATTTAATAGACCCCCAAAAAAGAGGAAGGATAAAACACCCTCCTTTCCTACCTCAGCTAAAACTATAGCTCTTTTCTCCTCAGTTGATCAGCTCGGATTAGGTGACAGCTACATAAAGACACTTCAGGAGAAGCTATCTATAGGGTGAAGTGAACTTCTCCCCAGGAAGCTCTAGATCTAGGTCATCTTGCTTCTTCTGGGAGGTAGGAAAAAACAGGTTACTCACGGAACAAGAATACAGTTTATAGAGGAAAACAAAGACTACTTAGAGCATGAAATTTTGTGCAGATAGTATTTTTTCTTTTCTAAAGGATTTTGGAAAGCAAAACTAATTCGTTAAAACTAAGACGCTAAACGTTGTGTCTCTGACTACCTGATTCCATCTACTGTAAATCAAGAAACCCACTATATTTACAAAAGGAACAGGCATTCTGTGGTAAACTTACTTTCAGTAGTTTAGCCACAGAGTAAAATAAACACAACTTAAATTCTTAAAAATTCCAGAGTGTTTGTCTAAATTCAGACATAATGTAAAACCCCTCCTTGCACCTCATTTTTGGTTCTTCTAGATGACTGGCTGGAAGGATTATATACAACTGACCTGGAGCTCTGCTGGCTTACCGTATGAATCCACTCCGACGGGTTAAGTGCCCCGCTACCATTTCCAATCGAGGGCAGGGTGGGAGAGCAACTGCGCATCCCACTCAGGCTTGGGCCAAAGGCCATCTCCTAACCCAAGCAGCTGCTGGAGGGTCCCTGGCCATCACTGCCACTGCAGCATCACGTGGATGCCATTAGCTAAAGAGGTGTGCCTCTATCAGGGCAGGCAGGGGAATCTTCTTGGCTCAGGACAGACCTGAGCCAGACCTGTTAGAGTAACACTACCTATCCAGTGCTTCTTACTAGTTTCCGATTTGCAGATCCCTAAAAATCGTCAAGTAGAGGTATGGACTTGTATTCTCCGTTTAGTCACTACAGATGGGATTTTATTAGCTCTTGTGAGCACTGTAAAAACAGCCTTCAGAGACCCAGGAACTAAGAAGTGAAAAAGCACTAACCTAGAAAAGAATTAACAGTTAATTTAAATTAAGTATTTTTGCTTGAATTTTAAAAGTGATAGTTTCCTTCCAAGAAGGGCAATATACTTTCAAGGATGCCACTTTCCACGGTACAACCCACAACTGCCTCAAGGTCTCAAAATATATAGATATAACACTACAGAACTCTGTGAAGCAGACACTAAAGCAATGACTTAGTCATATTTCATAAGCTAAATTGCATATATATGGATGCAACTGCAATACAAATCATAATACCTAAACAGAAAACAACCAAGAGAAATCCCAAAGCATCAGAAACTGGCAATGACAATTAAGCAAGCACTATTATAGAGCATAAAATAAAGTCTACAGGTGTTAAAATATTAATTTCAGTGTCTTAACTAAATCTGAATTTAGAGCATTAGTTTGCTGATCTGAGCCTTTTATATAGTTCCCACTGAATACAGCAGCTAACTGCTTTCTGTTAAGCAACAGTACAGACCAAACCAGTTTAGCAGTTTGGTACGTCTGTAGTCGAGCAATGCTTGCACCTGTTTGCTCAAAACCTGAGAGCAATCACTTCTCTTTCTGAACTTTAAATAAAATTAATTTATTCAGGCAAAATAAACACTGCTCTTAATCTATACTGCAAAATTATACTATGTCTGAATCACAGATTTCAACAACCATGTTAATAAAATGCTGTGATTAACATTCGGTGCACAGAACAAACTCTGTATCTGGGTTTAATTACAATAATGAATAAAAGTCAGACACAGGCATTGTCCCAGAGTAGTCATGCATTATACTGTCCCATAGATACTGAAATAATGGAATCTGATGCACTTTGATCTCTTAGATAAGTCTCTGAAACAGAAAGGGCAAGAGCACCCAGCCTCATCCAATTCTGCAACGTTCGCACACTGAGTCATAAGAGATTTGAATCCCTCACTACCAAAATGCATCTTATGGGAATAAATAAAGTCAGATAAATATTGCTCCATTTCCTTCTGGCTAGAGCTTGTATACAAATCATCAGGAGAGCCATACAGAGTGATAGTGGTGACGACTATAGAGAAACCTTACAGCCTCTACAGAACTACTGTCCAAGTATATATAGCTATGTTATATATTTCTGGGTTATACTCTAGTCTGACTTTTTTTTTTTTTTTAAATCAGTTATGCCATGACAAAGATTAGAAATTGGCAGTATCTGGTAAATTCAATGGTTTTAGTCGCGGCTGCAGGACAGCAGATTAATTGCTTTGGTCCCAACAAGCACCAAGTGATTTTTTGCTTACCACTGGATATTCACGCAGCTTCATTAGATTTTATTAGTCACAAACCAGGCGTTTCCTTGATGCTTCTAGGACCTCTCTTAACAGTCCAAACTCTAACGGCATGTGGGCTAGCTACAATCCCAAGCTCTAGAAAACTTGGCATTGTCAGCCAGCCGAGATTTGTCTTTGACTAAGGATGAGGTTGTCCCTGCATGGGCATTTGGCCTTGGAGTTCAGTGAAGTACATACAAGGACTGCTTCTGCATATGCCTCTAGAAATACAAATTGCTCTGAGTGGGGAAAAATCAGACGAGAGGACACAGAGGCCTCTCCAGTGTCCAAAAAATATGATCAAGGGAAACAGGTTTCAGTATTGCAGGGATAATAGTCTGCACATTCATCGCTGCATGCCGGGGCTAAGGGAGAAACTGAATTTCCTGAGTCACAGTTTCTCTTGTTCCTCCCACAGTTTCAGTCCTCCCCCAGGCACCTCAGGTCTGCATCATCCCTAAACTAAACCAGTGGCTAAAAACAGAGGCAGGATGAGAGCGCTCAAAAATCAGCCCAGCCTTTGATACGATGGTATGCGTGTGTGCACGTGTGCGAAGCAGAGAGCATGCGTAAGCGTTCTGGTGGATCAGCAGAAATGCCCGATGCAATAAACCAGCTGGTTGTGATTTGGCTGACGCAACTGCGGTTGAAAGGACGGTTCTTTTATCTCCTCCTCCAGTTGCTGCACGCATCTGCTGTTTGTCCGTGTCACGGCGCGTGTATCATGGCCCAGCAGCTTTTATGCCACCAGCATTCTGACTTTCTTCTTCACTGATGAGAAACAGAGCGGCTGACAGATTCCTGTGGACGACTGGTAAATAAAACAACCATTCTCTATAACTGTTTGGTCTCTTGGAAATTGTTTCATTAGTTCATAGGAAAGTCATGGTTGATTTGCGTTAGTCCATTCCACAGATCATTATCTCTTCAAAACATAAAACTAGTTTATTTTCCATGGTTCTGAAACCGAAGTCCAGATGTAGGCCAGCAACAGCTGCTGATCACAGAAATTAACTAGTGGTACATACGGGAAACATAAGGGCTTCCTAAAACACATGGTGGTCCTACGTTTTGGGGAGGGCGGTATTGCTTGTTTGGGTTGGCTTGCCTGAAAGAACGCGCAACCTCCCAGCATAATGAAGATTCATCATCCTGATTAGGCAAGATTTCTTATTACCATCTCCACTGCCTCTTCATTCCTACTGATTGAGCATCTGGGACGCGGGCTGCCAAGTAAACGCTGAACTATCAGATTCCAAAACAGATTTTAGGAAACTTATCTACTGCCTTAAACAGATCTTCTGATAAAGCTCCCTCTCTACAGCAGCAGGTTTGTCGTGAATTCCTGGAGAGGTTCATTTTGGAAGAATGGAGGAATATTATTTTATTAAAATCAAATTATCATGGAACACTTTACAAACAGGTAAGCATGTCTGCACTAAAGATAACCTTTATTACTCCTTTACTCCACATTTTACAGTGAGTAAACTAGAGCACAGATCAGTTAAGTGATTTGCTAAAAGTTACAAACTAAACAGAAGACTGAACTAATAATGATGAATGCTTATGCTAGGGCTGCTAGAGTGATTTTTTGGTAGATTTGGGGGGTTTTGTTCAGTTTTTTGGGTGGGGAGGTTTGTTGAAGTCCACAGTGCAGTTTTACCCAGCAAGAAGCTGCACATCGACTCTAGCTCTGCTGGGCCAGGTTGGTGCTGCAGCTGCCCCCCAAGAGGCTGGCAGACCGACAAGAAAGATAGCATCTTCTACAAAAACACATCCTACCTTCAGGAAGGAAGACACATCTTCACTTCTGAGACCTTCACAATGTGAGGGCAAATTTTTCTTGTGGTCTAAATCAAGACTTTGCCTTTTAGAGACAAAGAATGGTGACTCTCCAGCTTTTCCCCTGGAGAGGTTTTATTCTAACTCAGCCGTGACATCCCTAAAAACCTGCTCATTTTGTAATTCCTTGGTCTCTTAGGAACTGTTTCATTAGCTCATAGAAAAGTCATGGCTGATTTGCATTAGTCTATTCCACAGACCATTACCTCTTCAAAATATAAATACGTTTCTCTGTGTGTGTCTGCGGGGAGGCAATAACAAGGACAAGCACAAAGATTAGAAGACACCAGTCTGTCACAAGCAAGTGGAGTTATTTTTAGTTTCTTGACCTTACATTCTGCAACCAGTTTGACTACAACCATTACCAGGGTCTGCAGAAGTGGTCATTAAACCGAGCTTCTTTACTTTAAGTGATGAACAAGGACACGGGCAGACAGGGAGGGACCTTGTATGGCATCTTGATCCAACTTAAGACATTTCTTGTAGAAGTCCATGGAAAACAGCAAGCAATACTCCGTCAAATATGATTATAAACATACCTTATTCTTTTCAAAATTCCTCTTGGAAAACCTTTTGGCCAAAATGGCTAGGAACAGATCTTTACCGACTGCCAACTCAACAACACTTGAGTCTAGAAACTGGCTCTAATTTTCATAATAGAAAGATGATAACATAGAGAACTCGAACATCAGCACACACTTCTCATTTCCTCTAGCCATGTCTAACACATATTTATAATCAATTGGAGTTAAAAATCTATTTTAAGCAGGCAAATAATTACAATATTCAGCCAATATTCATTAAAACCAGTTTATGAATGGGTATTTTCAAGATTAAAGTTACCTAACTCTGCAATACCATCTGGTATCCTTTATTTTCAGATTTGCCTGCCTTCCTCTCTTCTCTCCCTGCCCTCCCAGCTTTTTTCACTGGCAAAATGGAAGACGGTACCAATCAGTCAGCCTGGCAGGCTACGCTGAAACCAGTATGCATTAAGGCAGGAAATACAGGTGCACCGTTTTTTCTAACCGTTATCTAGAAAGGAAGTTAGACTTAGCACCCTCAGGAAACTTTCCATCTAGCACTGATTACCTGCAACAAAATTCTCTAGACAGCTTGCTAAGTTCTTCAGATGCAGGAGGAGTAAGAGGTATCAAGGCATATTGTTCACTATCCAAATAACCTTGGATGCTATTACAATGAAGTTCATAATACATATAATTCATTACTACCTGGATAAATGAACTGTCTATCCCTAAACAGACATTAAAAAAAAAAAGTCTACTATTGCTTTGCACATACAAATAATTTAGCGGAGCTGCACCATAAGACATGGAGGGCTTACAGATTTTCTGAACACAGCCGTCTAAATTGAATCGCAACAATTTATCAGGACTGATGTTAGCACTTAGCGCTTGGTCTTTCACAGTTAGGAGATATTATTCCAGAATATTATTATATCACTTGTTCATTGCTGAGAACCAGTTATATAAGGTAGCTTAAGCAATCATACTCTTGAAAAGGAGTAAAGACAAAACTTCACTGCCTTGCTCTACTATTTCTCTACAACTACCTGAAAGGAGGTTGTAGCAAGGTGGGGGTCGGTCTCTTCTCCCAAGTAACCGGCGATAGGACAAGAGCAAATGGCCTCAAGTTGCGCCAAGGGAGGTTTAGATTGGACATTAGGAAAAATTTCTTTACTGAAAGAGTGGTCAGGCCTTGGAACAGGCTGCCCAGGGAAGTGGTTGAGTCACCATCCCTAGAAGTATTTAAAAGACGTGTAGATGAGGCACTTAGGGACATGGTTTAGTGGGCTGGTGGTGTTGGGTTGACGGTTGGACTCGATGATCTTAGAGGTCTTTTCCAACCTTAATGATTCTGTGATTCTCGTCCATGCAGCAAACTCTCAACTTCAGATCCTCCACCACTTTCTCTCCTCACTGAAGCTGATCTCCACCTAGGGCACTGCTGCCAGAGGGCACTGGCAACACACCAACAAAGAGACGCTCTTGTTCGAACCCCTTTGAAGTTTCCCCTAGACTGAGGAATCGTGGACTGGAGCGGTGTTTCAGTTCACATCCACAAATGCAACTGTAATTCATACACGTCATCGGTGAGATGTGGAGGACAAGCAGAGAAAAGGGCAAGACCTGCATATGCAGTTTGTAAATATATTCCTTTCTCTTACATGAAAGTAAACCTACTAGTTGGTTTGCTTTTTTTCATGGCTAGCTTTCCATATGTAATGTTTTCCCATCGCATCTTTCCTTCTCTTATGCTGTTCCAACCTATACCAACAGTTCTAGCTTTGCAGAACCACTCAATGTCCAATTATAACACGTTATACTACCATAGGCTTCCTTCTTGTACAATTCACGCAATCACAGATGATAAATCGTCTCATTTGCAGCCCAAGAGAATTTTGTATGGATGTTTCTATAAATGGGTGCAACTCCTGTATCAGAATTAATTTGGTTTACAACTTTTAATGATATTAATTACCATGCCTTTAAGAAGACAGCAACAGAACACCAATGTAATATATTACTTCAGTCACAAAATAAGTCACGATGAAAGTATAAAAGCTTTGTTACTCTGCTGAGCAGCATCCATCCAACACAGGCACCCACGGGGGCAAGTTTCACATAGAAATGCAGTAGAATATTTCAATAAAGTTTCCTGACTGTTCAAACTGGGGACTTCTTCAGCTTCTTGGATAAGCATCACTCCAGGGCTGCATCCACTGCCAGGCTAAGGGGATCCTGGAGGGTGTCTGTCTTACGACAGGACCTAGGGCACCATCATCACAGGCTGCTGTGCCACCTCCCTGAACTTGGGACAGCTGGAACGAAGCACGACAAAACAGGTAGATGGGGACGAGGGTACAGTGCGTGGTGATGCTCAGTTAACACAGCAGGCCCAAGGAGGCCACTGCAGCAACCTCAATTTAAGAGAGGCCATGAGACATCCTAAATTGCACTTTCAAAACCTGCTGTCCCCAACAGCTTTTGAAAGATTATGGGAGCACGACATTAGGTTAAGCTCATGTTTGTGATCTCTCACTTCTCATTTTGTGCCTACAGCCTAATCAAAGGAGTATCCAGGTCAAAAGGTTTTAAATTACTCCCTCCAAATTAAAGAAAAAAAAAAAACAAACACCCACTAGATCCACTGAAATATTTTATCTGGGCCTCCAAGACAACACAGAGTGGTACTGAGTACCAGAGCATGCTTTGGATCTCTTCAGATAAAGGGGTAAAATATTTTATTAGTCTATCTGCCACATCAACATTTCACATGTACTTATAAATGAGTTCGGTACCAATACCAAGAACCATGCTTTTAGCTTACTAATTTAGCAAATAGTATATGTCTTTTTTTAGAAGAGTGTAGCGTATTTTGTCCACAGCAGCACTTTTTAGAAACTTAGACAGAAAAGATGTAAACTGTTCTGTACTTTACTGCATAAAATTCCAAAGTTTAATAAACCGGCAAATTATTTCCTGCAACTATTAAGGACTATTGAAGAACAGAAATAGGAGACAAGGATTAAGAAAAGTGCCACATCTGTTCTGCAAAATAAAGTCTTTGAGAAGAACTACTAGAAGTAACAGAAACTGGAAAAAACAGTGAACTTGTATGGAAAAACAGCAGAAGGCATATTGCCAACAGATGGCGAAGAAGTCATACACAGAAAAGGAAAACAAACTTGAAAGCATACTCAATTTTGAGGACTTGAGAAAAAAACAAAACCAAAGCTAACTCCTTCCTAATCACAGATTCACTGGTTAAAAATGGAGTTGCATGTGCTTAGCACTTAGAAAAACAGTTGTAATTTCTGGGTTCTAAAATGGAGGCATCCAAAATTAGTGTCTGTCTATGAAAATGTTGGTCCACTCTTGAAATCACTTCCTTTCCCCCCCACGCACAAACACACTCTTTTTTTGGTGTGTTTTAATTATTTCCCATGTTAGCCGTTAAGCTTGATGCACTGGAAAATGGCTGATGTTTTAATAGACCACGTTCTCATTAACTCAGATACCTGTTTAAAAAGATGCTTCCTCTCTGAAGCCTTTCTGCTGTATCTTATAACATGCACTGCCACAGAAACTGAGAGCAGAGGCAGGTACGCGTAGAGCCTCTGAAGGGAAGTTACATTCCCCATTACTCTATGAGCCCATACTGCCAATTCAATTTTCAATCTCACTTTTGGAGGCAGCAAACACACCAGATTTTATTCTCTTCTAAAATATGTCCATTTTACGGCTGTAATTTCAGTAGTTAGATTTTAAATTGTTCATCTCCTTGTTTCTTGCACACACTGCTGGTTGCCACAAGCTAGTTTTCCAACTCATTTTATCCTCTTCCTTGCTTTCCTTCCTCAGGTCTAGGTATTCTCATATACAGTCTAATTCTGGTTAAGTTACTGTGAAAGAAATAATTATCACACACAAGGACAAAACTCCTAAATTCCCATTTGTAACACTGAATCCAAGCTGCCACCTGGAAGTTAAAATGAGAGAGTGACCTATCACTAGCACAACAGCAATAACGGAGCATAAAGAATTCTTCATCTTTAGAGTCTGTCTTGCGCATCTTCTAAACTCAAAACAATTCAAAGTTATAAATCCCTTCGACCTCCAAGTGCATGAAATGCTGCACAATATTGTAGGTAAGGCCTTTTTTTTTTTTTAATCACAAACCATTGTGGTTCAAAACCTGTTGAAAGAGTAGCTTTGAATTTTGACTACACGAGAGACAAAATGCTACCTTAAGGTGAAGCTTTAGGAATTGCTAGGATCAGTGGAGGGGCTTTCAGGACAGCCAGCGATGTTCGAGACAGCCAAGTGCCTACGGGCACATCACCTGATGCTGCACAGCCCTATTCAAGCAAGGGAAGTTTTGCTATGAATACACTTACTCAATAATAGACACCTGTAGGTACATTTATTTTACTGTCTACTGTGTTCTCAGTCAACCATCCACACTTACGAGCAAGAAGTTCTTAATCAAGAAAAAAAAAAAAAATCTCAAAAAAAAAAAAAAAGAGCGCGACAGAGGAAGAGTACTTATCTACCACTGAAGTCCACACGAGAAGGCCTGCATAAGGCGCACACTCCATTTGTGACTCTTGCAAGAGCTAACAGGTTGTTTTCAAAGGGAAAGAAAAACCTCCACAAGTCTTCCTAGGATCACAGATGTAAATGCAACAAATAGGACAAACAGTCAAACTTTGTATGTTGATTTGACAAAAAGACGACGCATTCCTAAACCACATGGACAATTCAGGCTTAATGTAGAACAACACGACCTTTAAAAAAAACTTAATCTGCCACCAAGCACTTTCTATTTATTGGACTTCAGCAGACGCAGTTTAGAAGTCAGAAAAAAAATTCCCCACATCAGGAAATTTATTCTAATATTAAGCTTTTGCACCCAAACAAAACAAACAAGCGCAGACTGCCACGCAACACCAGTGCTGCTTCACTGCACCAGCAAGGGCTGCTACGCATGGGGCTTCTCTTCCACACTTACGGGGCTTCCTATGAGGGCTGTAATTCTTGAACTTGTAACGCGTTTGTAGATTACACGTCTGCCCAGCTAAATACTTCCTGCAATTTTGTTAATTATACGTCAAGGTCTGCAACTACTGAATGACTCCCATCCTAGAAAACAGAGAGCTCTCAAGTCACCCTCCAGAATTTGCGTCTCAACTGTCATTTCTATAGATTTCTCTGGAACATATCCAATTATCTCAGATAGGAAAATACTTTTAAAACTTGAATAAAATGTGCAGTTATACCACTGAAAAAAATATTTTTTTTCCATTTTTTAGTGCTGTACAACCGTTTACTGCAGATGGCTTGTTTAGGGCAATATACATTTCTATATATGGGGACAGAGACCACAAGGAGCAGACAAGTGCAACCCCAAGTTCAGCTTCCCCTTTCCACGGCCACCCCTCCGAGAAGCGGCCAAGAGCAGGGCTTTCGTATTCACGCCATCACCACTCCACACCAGCGTTATCTTCCGCTGTGAGGAAAGCGATAAATACCCGGCCTTCCCCCCCACCCCGATTCGTCATCAAGATGTGAATTAACAGATTCTCTCAGAGACAGAAAAAAAAGAAAAACCGAACAATGGGAAACACTTCCCTGCTGGTGCCCCCCGCGACGGAGGGAAAGAGGATCCACTGCGCCGGGAGTTGCTTACAGGGGATCAGACGCTGCTAAAAATACGGGAGTGAAGCCCGGGCGACGGCGAATGCGCTCGGACAAAGCCCGGGCAGTGCACGCGCCCGCGGTCCCCGTCCCGGAGCGTCACCCGCGCAGCGCAACGCCAGACGGTGATGTCACCGCAGGCAGGCAACAAAGGACGCGGCACCGGCCGGACGGCCAGCGCCTGCCCTGCTCCTCCTCCGGGACCCCGCGGCCGCCCCCCGCCCGGCAGCGGGACCGACACCCACCCGCCCCCCAGCCGGGCCCGGCCCGCCCGACGCTCCCCGCCGGCGGCCGCCGCCGGATCCTCGCCTCCCGTCTGCCGAGAGGCCCGAGCTGCGAGACTGAAGAGACAAAGCGGCTTCCCCCCCGGTACGCGTGAGCGGAAAGGGAGAGGTTCGGGCAGCCGCCCAGCGCAGGAGCGGCGGCGAGGGGGAGTGAGCGGCGGCCCCCGGTCGGGCCCTCAGGGCGAGGGGCCTAGCGGCTGCCCCGCGTCCCAATCCTCACCGCCTCCCCCAGGGCCCCGCCGCCTCCCGCTGCCCGCCCCGCTCCCTCCCGTCCCCCTCCAGCCTCCGCTCTCCGCCGCGGCGCTCCCCGCCCCCTCCCCTACCTGATATGGCGGCGGCGGCTCCTGATCCGGCTCAGCCCCGTCCCCGTAGCTGGCTCTGTCCGACTGGGACTCGTGGAGCAGCGAGATGTCATCCGAGGTGGGGGACTTGAGGCAGTTCCCCATCTTCCCCCCGGAGAGCGGGGCTCCCCCTCCGCCGCCTCCTCCTCCTCAGGGACGGACCGCCAGCCCCCGCCGGCGGCGGCTCCGCGCCCTCAGCCTCCCCGCCGCAGCGCGCAGCCCGCAGCCGCCCCGCCGGGGAGGCTCATGCCAGCCCCGGCCCTAAGCGGCTTAGCAGCAGCCCGGCCGCCTCCCGCTTCGCTCCGCAGCCGCCCCGACCCCCGAGCCGGGGGGGCGGCAGGACTGGCCTCCCACCCCCCGGGGGGCGGCGTGGGGCAGCGGGCTCCGGTGGGGTCCGCCCGCCCCGCGGCAGCCCGGCGCTGTTCTGCTTCCTGGTCACCAGCTCCCTGCGCACTGGGCTTTGTCGCACAGGCCGCCCTGGCTCCTCCTCTCACTCCTCCCCGCCGGGCCAGGTTAGCAGCCGCAAGGCCCCGCTCCGCCGCGCCCGGCCACGGCCCAGCGGCGGGGGGAGCCCTGCCTGCCCCCGGCGGGACGAGGCGAAGCGGGGCGGGGGGAGGGCCCGTCCGGCGGCTGCCGCCTGCGGGCCGGTGGGCTCCCCCCGGCCCCAAAATGGTGGGTGCCGGTTTGCTCCACCCCCGGGAGCGCTTTGTTGTTGTTTGTTTTCCGGGCATGGCGGCGCGGCTGGGGCGGAAAGGCCGCCCCGGGCCGGCGGGGGGCGGCCGGCGGAGCCCGGCCGGCGGCACCGGGGCTCCGGCCCCTCCGCCGCGGCTGCAGGGAGCCCCCGCGCTCCCCCACCCTGGCTAGTGGTGGTTTGTGTGGGGCCAAGGGTCCTTCCCCGGCGTGTGGTTCACTGCCGGGTTGTTTCTCAGGAGGGAAGGGGATTCCTCTGGTGCTCATCGCTGGCGTTACTGGAGCGGGCACGGTTTATCGCTGTGGGGCAGGGCAGCGAACCCCGAATGTGGAGCAAAAAAAGCAACAGGCACTTCTTGTATCGTTTCTATGTTTCTGAAGGTAGCCGCTCAGGCTTTTTATATGATAAGCAGACACTAAGATATACCATGTATGTAGCTCCATTTTTTTCTTTGTTAAAAACTTAATTCACGCTTGGACATAAGTATAGATAAGTATAGATCAATGCAAGTTTCAGGAGAGTGAATGCCCCTCTTTCACTGCGTTGGCATGCTAGCACGGACCCACACAGAGGGGAACGACACTCACTTTTTTTCCTTTACAGGATGATCCTCAAGTGTTCTTTCCAGCTTTGTCAGCTGGGACAGTTCCTCGAAATCCCTCCCTGACTTTCAGATTCAGACCATGGACTATACTTTAAAGTCTGGTTTTGTTACAGTATTTTTTAAAGTGAGCCAAATTTGGTGCAGATGGAACGGCTAGAAAGTACAGTTTGTAATGGCAGCGTTTATCACAGGCTTCTCTGCTGATCCGTGTCAGTTTTGGTTTGCACTAGAGCTTCCATCTTGGGTCAAAGTACCTACAAACCAGTTGTCCATAGTGACATATTTGGCTCTACAACCTTTACTTAAGCATTTGAGAGGTCCTGTGGTGGACCTCTGGGTCTGGGAACAGACTCTTTGCTGATTATCCATGCGAGTTCTTTCTTGAAGACTTCATTTGGTTGCTGTTTAGGAATTTTGTTTCGCTCCTTATTAATGGATAACCTAAACAGCCCCAACGTAAAATCTGTAGTGATAGAAAAGTTCTTACTGGCATTTATGGGGTTCAAACACAGTTGTAGGCGTTTCTAAGAAACTAAGAATAAAAATGGTTCACGAATTGTGAATGTTGATTGTGATGGAGAGGCTGTAAATAATCATGACTGTTGTACATGACTTGGTCATTTGGGTGTTTATCTTATGAGTATGTTGACTTGGTTTAATAGGAGAATTAGGCAAGCAATCGTTGGAGAGGATCCAGCGAACCACTGCCTCACCCAGTCATGATTTCAAGGTGAAGGCAATGTCAGCGCTGTCTGCTGTGACAACCTAGTGGTGAGACTCCAGCTCTGTTACTGGTATTTTCAGTTGTGCAGTGGCAACATCGGGGAACAAGATTACTGGCAACTAGAAAGATTTCTTTATTCAGGCGTCATTTCATAGTTTATTCTCTCTGTGGAGCTTCAGCCTGTGTCGTTGGTGTAGCTCAGTGTAGACCACAGGCATGTGCCACAAGTGTACCTTGTAGTCCTGATCCTGTGCAGCGTGGAGGTCCTGTGGGAGCATGTGGTGCCTCCCCCCTGGCTGGCATGCCAAGATTTCCTTTCTTTGGAAACCAGCGTGCAAACGTGGGTCTCTGGTCTCATCCTGATATGCAGTCAGGACACAGCTGGGTCATATTAAGGGGTCCCACAGTATAGGTGTTGCCTTTATTTACCTTGAGTCAGATCTCCAAAAGCAAGTTTTAACTGCTAAGCGCAGTTAAAACTTTCCCATTAGTAGGTACAGGATGCTCCAAATCTGGGCTACGTTTAAAAAATGGAGACTTGTAAAATGCCGGAAGGGATCTACTTTTCATGGTGGACTCATAGAGACCAAAGAGGAAGCAGCAGTTCACATCTGGCTTTGCAGCATGACAGACTTTGCACCTGTGAGAGCTCTGAATGAGGAAGAGCTATTACCAGTCATTACTGGGTTCTTCAAAGTAGGGATGGTTTAAGCCACTTGTTTCTAGGCTCTTCACTCCTGTTACGTCAGGTAGGTCGTTAATAATGGCTTTGCACCACCAGCTCAAAAGTTGTACAACGGTCCAGGAGATGGAGAATGGAAAAATTCTTGTGTTCACAAATGCACAAATGTTGTCTTTTAATATCCCTGCATATGCTGTGGTGTGACTGTGAGCCTATTCCTTTTGCTACCACATTTCTTGGGGACAAGAAAGCAGTCGAAGAGCTTTTCAAGTTGAAGTTGGTTGTCCTTATTGCTCAGTAACTATTTGATGGAAGTCTTTTTTCTAGAGAACACATGAACTGTTTTCACTGTTTCTCAGTATTAAGTTACAGAAAATGAAACAGACCTGGGAGGCTTCACTGTACCTACTTTCTGTAGATAATATTTTTAAGTACAGATCCGCTTCTGTGGAAACAGACACAGAGGTGATCCTTGCACGTGCAGAATGGTAGAGGTGACTATGGACAAAATAGACTATAGACTTAAACAAAACAGGCCTCTGTTTGTGAGCTGTTCATGCTGTAGGAGATCTTTGTTCCATATAGACTTGGAGGCTCACAAATAGGTTTTATATGATCCTTTTTTCTGAGAGGATGTGATTTACAAGTACAGTTTCCCTCTTCCAGCAGAACCATAGGACAATTTAACCGATGGCTTTCGTTATCTCTGTTTTTTACTTCCCCCGCTTCATTTGGGGAACTAATAATTATCAGACTGGATTTTCTAGAGCCTTAAAATAATCCTACAGATGGAAGAAGGAGCCATGTAGGGGTTTAGGGCTGCATAGATACTACTGGTAGAAAAGATGAATGCAAATACAAAAATTTGTATCAGACTAGTATCAGTACAGAACTGGCAACCTAGGTTCATGAAACTTTTTCTTACCTGTAAACATTTAAAAAATTGGCTATAATCTGTTGTCAGAATGGAAATGGGGTAGTCTGAAATTTTCCAGTGTACAGGATTAATGTTCTGGTAAGTCTGCCCAGGGAAAAGGTTGAGTCACCATCCCTGGAGGTATTTAAAAGACGTGTTGATGAGGCGCTTAGGGACATGGTTTAGTGGGCATGGTGGTGTTGGGTTGACGGTTGGACTCGATGATCTTAGAGGTCTTTTCCAACCTTAATGATTCTATGATAAGTCTCAATATGACAATGTCATATTCAGGTCTGTTCTGACCATATTTTGGCAGCTAGCGTCTTCCAAGCGAAAGGTATTTTTAAAAACAAAATGGAAATTCATGAAAAATGTTTTTAAGGGATGCAAACAATTGAATGTTTATGTTTTATTTTGGAGGTTTTTGATATGAGGGGAGTCAAGTTACATAATGCTATATTCTTAAGGCTCAGAGATGATGAGCTGTCTTATTGAAAAATCCCTTTCTTTTTGAGTTAAAAATCTAAAAACCACGGAGGACATGAAAAGTCTTTCTTGTTAATAGTTTCTCTGCAAAATTGACATCATAAATTGCCTAATTTATAGATAAAAGACCCTTTGGTGACTTCATTTTACATGATCCATGGTCATGTTATCGTTGCACAACATTTTGTGTATGTTTAATGTGTCATGCTCAACAAAAGTTTTTGAAAGACCTTTTCTGTCCTCAGCATGGAAAAGTTTTTTCGCTTGCTTTTCTTCCATCAGGCTTATTTTCCCAGCATTTATCATCTCTTATTATGTCTTATCTTTCTTCTGGATAAGATTGTTTTCTCAATTCATATACAGAAGCCCAGTTAACTTCTGAGTGCAATCTTTCCATGCCATGGTACCCATAGGTTCAGAGATAGCCCTGTTTGCTCAGGTAATGTTGGTGAATAAGACACGTTACAATTTTAAAACCTTTTTCTGGAAAAAAACGCCTTGTATACCTCTGGAGAACGGAAGTAAATGACGTTCTTATATATGTGAATCTGATTATGGGAATGACTGAGTTAATTTATCTGGTTTTAAAGAATCTAGCATCTTCTAAAATGCATGTGATTATTTTTAGTTTTGTTGATATTAGCTGAACCGTAGGCATTTCTCAGTATATATTACAACTGTATATTGTTTTCCGAGAGAAAGTGAATGCAGCACTAGAAAGCAATTATGGAACTTACATATTTCCCTGAAACGCACTTTGTGATGCAACATTTTGCTCATGTTTCTAAAAATTACTTAAACTTCTGCTTAAATTGTCCTGGTATCACAAATACCACTTATATCAACTTATCCTGAGGATACCATCTTGGTAAGGATATGTTTTCTGTTATTGGCATAAATAAGTTGCCTTCCATAACAACTGTTTTCCCCAGGTCCAAAATGTTTAATCACCAAGGAGTGTAATGCTACCTACTCCATGCACTGGGGCACCTACACTGTATGTCACAAAGAAGAAAAAGGACATGTATTTTGGCATTAAAAAAACACAAACAACAAAGCAGGTAGTCATCATACAAAAGTAACCTCTTCAAACAAACCCTCTGTCACCCAGCTTCATGGTGAATTTTGTGTAGGAGTCAATTTTCCTTTTTCTCAGTGTACTACATATTACCACAGTCTCAACTTCAGGAATGATCAGAGACCTAGAAAACATGATCTAAGAGGAAAGACTGAAAGAATTGGGGTAGTTTAGTCTAAAGAAAAGGGAAGTGTTGGGAAAAGTGGTAATGATCTTCAAAAATGTAAAAAGTTTTTCTGCAGAGAGGAGGAATACATTTTTCTTCATGTTCCGTGGGTCTAGGACAAGAGGTAATGGAATTGGAGTAGAAGATTTAAGGTAGACATTAGGAAATTATTTCAAACTGCAAAAGTAGTTTAGCACTGGAAATGATTACCTGGGAACCTCGCTTACTGAAGGCTTTGAAAGGCGGATTAGGTCAAATGTCTCAGGAATGGTTTTAGTTGCAGTAGATTATATACAGATAACCCCAAAAGGTTCCAGACTGGTTTATATTGTTTCGTTTCTCTCGGGTGATTTACAACAGATGCATTACTGCTGTGTTATTTTAATTCTCACTCTTCCTTATATCCCTAGAAAATGCCAGTAAGAAAACATGGCAGTAGGTAAAAAATTGGGTAACTGGAATGGGTGGTGACGTTTCCAATAGCAGAGTATTAAGGAATCACAGTTACTGCAGGGTAACACTTGTGTTTGAGCGGGAGTGAGACTTGCTGACACGTCCCCCTGACAGGCTTTGGGACACGAGTACTGGGCTGGTGTTCAATAAGTAGTGGATATTCAATACACAGAAATCTATGTTTTAACTAATCTTTTAAATTTTAATTTAATTTTAATAAATTTGAATTTTATTTTAAATTTTAATTGAAGTGTTGGTCTTTCTTCACTTTTTGCTTGTGTGTAAATACTTCCTGAATTTGCGAGCTCTATCTAGAGTTCATCAGTGGCCAGTTTGTTAATCATCAGGTACCGTCACTGCGGGTTCAGGGATATTCCACCCAAGATGTGGGGAAAAGATAGATATTCGGAGTAGCAGGTCCAGAAGCCAGAATTACCTCAACTGATGAGGGGTATGAAGTTGAACATGATATTGTTGCATCTGAATTTGACTTTTATCTTGGAGACTTTTTGTTCCTCACAAAGCCTTCAGGTCACTGAAACAGTAAGGTAATATCCAGAATGCTTGTTCCTCTTTGAAACAGAACTGGGGCATTTATCATTTGTCCAAGTTGAATATGCTTTCTGCTCCATAACTTAAAACACCTCTTGTTCATCTTCTCCTAAGTCTTCCTGTTTTTCTGATTTTCACCATTTTTCCTGTAGCCTAAAATCTCTTTTTTCTTCCTATAGGTAGCTATACGTCTTCTGCAATAGCAGAGTGATAAAGTGACGCATGGAAAGATTCATGAGAACCTAGGGAGTGTGACCCTCTGATATACAAATCTGTCCCAGTCCAAGATCACCTATGTCTTTGTCATTCCTTGGTAGAAAACTGTTGAAACTGTTTCTGGATACTAAATAGCATCTGTAGGTACGGTGTTCTAATCTCTTGCAATTTCAAAATTTTTCCTACTATCTAAGATTGCTACGAGACAAACTCTTTATTATGTGTCCTGTCTGCATTGTTGCAGTGATTTTAGATATCTGAAGACTGTTATGCTGCTTTGTTTCACTGTCCTGCAGACTCTTTCTTTGGTCCACTTTTCAGTAAGTGTGGCATCCAACGCTGGACAGAGTACTCAGCGTTGAGTAAAGAGAATATTATTTAGTACGTGCAAAAATGCCATTTCTCAAACTTGGTGTGCTTCCTTTTTCATAATACAACATCATTGACTTCAGTTTGTAGCGCGCTGTCAGTCCCTATCCTTCTCCATGTAATTCCTGCCTACTCAGATTTTCTTATTTCATGCTTCTCCAGATGATTATTCTGAAGGGTTCTGTTTTGCACTTCCTGTTGAAACTCTGGTCTGTGACGGCTTAGCTAGCTGAATTGCAGAAGGCAAGTTACTGGAGACTGAACAGAAGGAATGTGAGGAGGAACCACTGAAGACTTTGTACATAAAGTATTAGGTGATTGTGAATGACTGCCTCTGGCACTGGGGAAGAGTTAGTCTTTGGGAAGTTAACTTTACCACCTGGCCAGGAGTGTTTCCTCTTCTTAAGATTCAGTTTTACTTTTTGAATAGTCCATGTGTGTGCACCCTCCTCTTGGAGGGAGAGCAGGCTGGAAGTTTGTACCAGTATTTGCTTTTGCATGCTCGAACACTTCTGTTGTCTGACGGAATACTCTGCTTCCTGCAAAAAATTCTAGAAAACAACTACATCATGCAGAAAACAGGAATGATCATAAATTAAGTCTTCCTGATTTCTCTAGTGCTATGAGAAAGGATACAAGAAGGTAGTTGTACAATACCAGTTAGTCTGTCCTGGTTTTGGTTGTGGAGATTGCTATATGACCTGAAAATCTTGATTGTTTAAGCTTACTTATATGACAAAAGAGGAGGGAGGCCTTTTTTTTTAGCAGAATAAATCACATACTGTTTAAACAAACACTTCCCACACACTGAAACAAGACAGCTAAAGGTACTGTAAGTCTATTCCTATTTTTTGAAAAAAGTTTCAGAATTTTTGTATCTAAGAATAAATTATTTTTCTTTTCATTTATTTTGAAGTGCATGTCTACAGTTAGTTTTTGTAACAGCAAACATTTCCCTCTTTCATTTAAGTTTATAGAAATTACAGACTCCATGGAGCTACTTTCTCTAACTTTTTTTTGGAAGTGTTACCATCTTAACAGGAACATCCTAACAGTGGATTTGCAGACTGCTTTAGAAATTCATATATTAGGCTACATATTGACTTAGGAGATGTCTCAAAACAACATACACTTCATTTGGTGTTTTGGACTGCATACTTTTCCACAAAAGCTCGTGTAGAAGTAGATAACCTTACAGAAACTCTGGAAGACACAGGATGATTATAATGGTGCGTATTGTCTCTGACTCACAAGCAGAGTGCAAGGGTTAAGGACAAGGTAAAATCTCTTGCTGCTGTTTTGATTTCCTGAGGGATTATTGTTTTTATGCAAGAAATGGGGAGTGGGATTCCTTTTGTGAGGACTGTTCCTGTGCCAGAATTTGAAAGTATGGGCTAAAAGTGTTCCTGTCAACTGTGATGCCATTCCTAGCTTTTGCATCAGAATCTTAAATTTGGATAGAAAGACCTCCGTTGTAGAAGCCCCATCTTGTGGACAACCAATCAATGACTACTTCAGCTCAACTGAGATTTGAAATCTGAAGGTATTTTGGTAGTCTTTGCAACAAACTGGAGAATATTGCTGGACAATATGGAAACTTCATTCATGTGTAGAAATCGACAGGCTTTTTGAAGACTATTTCCACACGTAAGAAGTAGTGAACTACAGAGAGGTGATAAACAGGGATGGAAACAAGGATGTTGACCCCAGAACTCTGTTTTAAGTCTGAATCAGCTAAAACACTAACAAGCCTGAATCCTGTCTTGAATTCCCAGAATAGTCTCCTGTAGCATTTATATAGTATAAATGAGTCTTTGGGTGGCAAAACCATTTAAGGGTAGAAGGACATTCTTTGAAAAAATTGTTAAGACAGAAAGAATAGCAAAGTATGCATGAAAACTGAGTCTGGAAACTTTGGGAATATCCTTAAGAAGATACTTGGTTTCAGCACAAAGTGATGGAAGAGGGCACGCAACTCCAGACTCAATGAGCCAACGTACTTGGTAGGAAGAGTGTTAGGAAGGTAAAATCAGCATGAAAACAAGCCTGTGATAAAAGCTATTTTCATATTTCAGTATGACATTAGTAGAATATATTATATATATTCTATTACATAGAATAATATACACATATAATTAGAATTGTCACTCTGAAGAAATTGGATTACTGTATGATAGTTTTCTATTTCTTCTATATGAAGAAATTAGGAAACTATATGAGAGTTTTCCATATAATAATAAAGGCTATAGTAAAGTAGCCAGAAAGTGTAGCGACATCTAGGGAAAGTTTGGCAGAAGTGCCTCCATGCTAAAACATCTGTAGCTCCATTTTTTACTTCTTAGGTTGGCATTTGACAGTTATACTCCGTGCAAAAAGAATAATGTCTTGAGTGACATAACTTCTTGAGAAACAAACATAATGAACATGAGACTATGATCTTTATTTTAAGGTTTTAGAATTATTCCAGTAGGAGTTTTGAGTGGCAATAGTAGAAAAGAGCTGCTCCTCACTGAATTTGCAAGTTAGATCTGTGTGAATTTTAAGCAGGAGACAGGTATGTGCTTAAATCCAATCTACTCTTCAAAAGACACCTACATCTCTAACTGAAAATGTAACCACTTTTTCTGCTGCGAAGGTAGTGTACCCAGGGAAAGTTTGGTCAGAGTGGCTTGCTTGGAAGGGATGAGAAGGGTAGAGAGGAATATGGCATGTGAATCGGGTGCCATACCAGCCCCTTTGTTGGGAGGAGAAGAGAGGTTGCTATTCCTACAGGTGGGTGTCTGACTAAGCATGGTGATTAAAAAAGAGATAGAAGTTTATGATCTGGACATCACAAAGCAAGGAGAGAATTTCCTAGTTCTTATCGAGAGGAGTCTGGATGAAGTCTTCACATATCAGGTACAATGTATTTTAATACTTAAAATTACCTGTAAAACTGAGTGTACATCTGCCACTTTACAGTTTAGTTTAAAATAACTGGTTACTTCATATTGAATCCGAACTAAAGACTTAGATTTTCATCCTTCAGTAGTCTGAGAATTTCATAAACACAACTCGTTCATAACATAAATAGATCTAAGCTAAGTCATGATTCTTAATAAATTAACAGAGAAAACTATAAATCCGCATTACCAGCATATTATTAAAAACTCCATAGAAATGCCTATGATTTAAAAATACATTTGTGGATGTTTAGGAGTTCCTGACAGACTCCTTTTGTTTCTTGTAGCAATCCAAAGCCTCTTTTGAAATAGAATTCTACGTTTTTGGTGGAGGGCATCTTTAAGGAATTGTCTGAGCCAGGGCAAAACCTTTGAGAAAAATGCATATTCTCAATTTTGACCTTAGTCTGTTCCTTAAGGAAGGGAATATTAAGACTTTAGCAATATACAGGACTAAAATTTTTACCTGAGAGCAAATTCTGCTGGAACCAGCATGTGAAATAAAAATAAAAATCTTTCTTAGTGTGAAATGAAGCCATGAAAGGAGCTTTGTGGCTCCTTTTTTTTCTGTGGAAGGTGTTTCTTCCTCAAGAGACAAGGAACAGCAGATGCTAGTTCATCCCTCAAGGGAAGAGCATATGAAGTGGGAACAGCTACTTATAATTCCCTGCACTTAAATAATGAAGCACGAACAATTCCACAAGAGGAGTACAGGCAGATATTAGTATGGTGTGAAATCTAGAGAAGAAGCTGTAGCCTAGGAAAAGGAAATTAATATGTAAAGCTTGTAATAAAAGGGTTTTGGAAAGCAAGAATTTATTCCGGAGGTGTCCAAGAGGGAATAATGATTGCTCAGAATCCCTGCTTTACCAAGCAAATTAATTGTAGTACAGAGAAAGGATAACCCCCGGTATAAAGGACAGACTATTTCCTTATTCTGGGAAGAAGGCTCTAGAAGAAGCCAGTGTTGGTAAAAGCAGAAGTCTCTAGAGGAGTATAAGACAAGGGCAAGCATTCAGTGATACTTTTGATATTAAATTGTATTAGAAATTATAGTTGCTTGTATATGCCCATATAAGAAGGAAGGAAACAGATGACATCTAGACACCAAAGAGTAACCTGGTGTATATTCCCCTGCTTATATATAAGATATAATGTTCAGTTACAGTGTATCATAAACGGAGGGTTAATTGCTAAAAGTTGCAGAGTAATATAAATCTCTTGTTGCACTAGCAGATTTTATCAAGAAAATACAGCATGAGTGGAAACTCAAAGTTTAAGTGTAAACTTGCAGTAATTCACTGGCAGAAAAGTTGTGTAGGTGTATAAAACTGATTTGAAAGGGAATGAAGAGGTGTGACTTCTGAATTGCTACTTTTTAAAGATAAAAAATTAGTGCACATGTAGGTCATGTTAAAAAAGAGAGTCAGTCTTCATCCTTATCTCTTTATTATGCACATTTTTGTAAATGTTTTCTTTGATTGCCTCTAGCCTTTCTACTGTTTTAAATTCTTGCATATTAAATTTTTATTGATATAAAAATGTTAAGAGATGTAATAATACTGATATCAAGTGATTTAGCATTAAAAAGATAGATTTTTCAATGGCCATTTGAAAACAAGCCTCGATGTGTTATGTTACTGCAAAATTAAATATATGCAGTTGAACTCTGAGCACTTCGTAATATATGCAAGTGTTCTCTTAAATCTGTGTCTCCATAAGGACATTTGAATTCCAATTTTGGTATGTAATTTTAGCATAGTACTTTATGTTTGATTTTCAGCAGTGTAGGTTTTTGCAGCTAGGTGGCTTACACTTCAAGCGGATTCTTCTTTTTAATCAAAAGGAGGAAAGCTTTTGCTCTACCTCTTTATAAACTCATCAGAGCCAATCCTTCATACCGAATTTCATGTTTTATTGACCAGACGGTGTTTTGTCTTAACCTCTGCAAGGATACAGTGCTGTAGAAACTATTAAAGAACGATACTGATGTTACTGTAGTATTTTACCAGAATAGTTATTTAAAGTATACAGTTCGTTACTTACATTTTCAAGTCTGTGGTATCAGCCTGTTCCACTACTCTGCACCTGTACTGTCTCTGCCTTGTGTCCCTTCCTCTTCCAGCCCTGTCCCTTTCTCCGGAGCTATGGTGGTGCCACATTGACGTAACCCCACTGCCACTTGCATTAGTCACCATCATAGGATCCACTTCCCCAGAGACAGATCCTGGTCCCTGTGCATAAACAGATCAGCGTGGAAGGAGAAGGAAAGGCCCCTGCTATCACCAAAGACGCTTGAAACTCTTTGAGCCTTGTCCAAAAGGTTCAATAATTCTACTCCTTATGGTAAGACACTTTTTCTGGTATTAATGTCGTGAACGTTTTAAAATGGCATCAGCCATTAATTACTATCACAACTTTTAATTCTGTGTTTCTGTTTCAAATTTTCCCCAGTTCAATCAGAACCAAAAGTTAATGCCCGTTGGCTAATTTCCAGTGCATGCCTCCACAGAACAACTGTTGCCTTTAACTGGTGGAGAGATCAAGGCTTGAACTGACAAAAGACATCTGTATCTTGGAAAACAAATTAATGTTTATGTTTTAATTTATAAGTTCCTGGCTCTTTTATGGTTCCTGTTTTTCAAGTAATGTCTCTTTGGATCCCTAGCTGATGGAGAGTCAAAATGGAAAAAGCCCATGAGAGAATTATCACAATACAACATCTGGTCTGCATTGGAAAAAGCTGAGAAAGATATTCAACATTTCTGAGACCAAGAGGCAGCTATGAGGCACTTTGAAAGTCAGTCTATGAAAAATCATGCAGGTTGTGGCCACCTGGGCCAATCTAGTGTTGTTTTGGGAAGAGCTACTCCGCTTCCTAGCATCTGAATTTTAATTTCACTTCAGCACGGATATGTGAGAACTGGGGGTGGTATGAAATGTGTTTGCTTTTCATAATGTTAATCTGAATCCCAGTATTGTCCTAATTTATATTGCGTTTTTTTGCCAGTCACCCCGTTTTCTTTTGAGCATGTTAGCTGAAGAGTCGAAAGGCTTTCCCAGGGCTTTTGGCATAGCTTTACAGGAAAAAGGATGGAAAGGACTTTGTGTATTTTTGGAAGAATATTTTGCATCCTGCTTTAAACTATTCCAGAAGGTAAAAGGACTTTAGCTAGACTGTGTATTGGCTCATGTACTGGTATGTCAATAATGGCAAGGAGTTTTGCTTTGCCTAATTGTTCCTGTTTTCTGCAGTCACAGACTATAAGAAATGCAAAGAAATCATGGACCAACCCGGGCAGTAAGGGTACCACTGGATTCAGACGGAACAAACTCCTTCCACCACATGAAACTTTGGTCCTTTAAGTCATCATAACTCATGCAGAACAGAAACAATTCAACATGTATAACAAGAAACAGTGCAAATTGTTTGCCAAACAAAGACATATACTGCAGATGGAAGAACTGATGAAAATTGTTTATAGATGAGGAACTAAACGTAGATTTTTCAAGAACAAGTTTGCTCTCTTCCTTGCCAAGACAAACAAATCTGATAGAACATCTCATTGCTTTAGGCTGCCCGAGGACCCACTGGAAAGTCTATGGACCTTTCGCCACAGAAAATTTGTGTGTTGTCAATACTTAAGTGTATTGTCCACAGTTGCACTGTGGCAGCTGCAGAGGAAGTGGAAGGTTCTCAGGAATACATGAGGGAGAACTGGATTTTTGGCTCC
Organism: Calonectris borealis; assembly: GCF_964195595.1. Classification (NCBI taxonomy): domain Eukaryota; kingdom Metazoa; phylum Chordata; class Aves; order Procellariiformes; family Procellariidae; genus Calonectris; species Calonectris borealis. The sequence goes on from NC_134319.1 coordinate 7,879,031, forward strand.
TGAAACAGTACGGAGTGCTTTTGGAAACTGTGGAAGTTTATGAGCTGGATGTTACTGCTACAAAAGGTTATCTGTGAGTTAAACATAATGGTAATTAATCTGCTATCTTTAGATCTCAACACTAACAACATGATGAAATTGAGAATTCCTATTCTTTAGAATTGCAGTTTTCCAAGATGCCTTCGTTCCTGCGAAGGTACCTGGATTTGCACTGTTAGAGGTTTTCAGTGTTACCTTGAGAAATCTGTGCACCCATGTTTTTACAAGGCAGTATATAGTCATCCCATGTTTTTAATGGGCCGGTTATTTAGGAAAAGCATGTAACGAGCATAAATACAATTCCTGATACTGACATAAAACATGTATTAGTAGAATAATATAATTTGTATTTCCCTGATATATAGCAGGCCCTGGAAGTATAAAACTAATCATGTCCTTAAGAATCTGTTGTATCTGTAAACATATATATTGGAAAAGAGGGCCAGCAGCATCCTGGGCTGCATTAGGAAAAGCATTGCCAGGAAGTCAAAGGAGGTGATTATTCTCCTTTACTCAGCACTGGTGAGACTTCAGCAGGAGTACTATGCCCAGTTCTGGGCTCCTCACAACAAGAAGGACATGGAATACTGGAGCGAGTGCAGGAAAGGGACATGAAGATGATTAAGAGACTGGAGTATCTGTCATATAGTTGCCCAAAGAGGTTGTGGAGTTGGCATCCTTGAAGATACTCAAAACCCAGCTGGGCAAGCTCCTGAGCAGCCTGCTGTGGTTGACTCTGCTTTGAGCTGGGGGTTGGACTGGATGTTCTCCAGAGGGGCTTCCAACCTCAGTGATGCTGTGAATATTTGAAGCAGTTTGCTTACGTCTTGTCAGCATTTTAGCTGGAACTTGACTGTGTAGGAATCCTAAAGAAAGCAAAGGCTGTGACCCCTAGAAGTACATTCAGATGGCTGAGGCCCAGAAAAGGCATAATGGGAGCTGCTAAGTATTTTGAATGTCTCATCAGAGTGATATTTAACTTAAAAATACAAATATAGAAGTGACTTGGGCCTTACTATCAATGACACTGAATACCCATAATGATCTCTCACTTCAGCTGGACTGCAGATGGTAACAATCTCTCTCTATCTGAATACCTATTTTAGGTTAATCTTGCTCTGGAAAATCTTACCATATACTTTACTCTAGAAATGAATATGTGGTGCTTTATGATGCGGAATTCGTTTGTTGGTTTGTTACACGCTTTCTTTCCTTACTAGTACTGATACTAACAAATTGCAATGTATTTTGACATATTACTTCAGTAATAGGCACATATTATGTCTCAAGGAGTTGAGAATATCATCATTTGAGCAAGGTAAAATCAAAATATATAATTACATTGCATATTCTATGGCACTCAGTTTGTACTATTCTTACAGCACCTTCAGAATAAGAACAAAGATGAAATTCAAAAATGGCTTTCATATTTTAATAGACACAAGATTTATATGGAAAGGCAAAGATAATGTATTTTTTTAGATCAGCTGAAGAGCGATAGGAAGATTTACCTGTGTTTTTTCATCATGAAAATGCCAAGGAACTAACTTGCAGTGTTGAGAATTCCTGGATCCTCCTTCTTTAGAAAACTCTTTGTCTTTCATATTGCCTCTAAGAAAAAGGGAAAGCACTCTGGAAAACACGAAATTGAGGAACGTTGCACAAGGAATTAGGAAGTAAATAGACTATAAAGCATTTGATTTGATTTTTTTGCACTTCAGCAAATGAAACAGTAAGTAAATAACCTGTTTCTTTATTATCAATATATGGAGTCACATTGGATCTGGCAGACCAAAACATGAATGTGTAAATAATACCTGTGATAATTATTAGAAGACATCAGATTTTGCTATGGATGAACCCATCCTGAAGCCACAAAATTAAGTCTTCAGACATAAATAACACATGAAGGTCAAAACACTAAGTCATAAGTTGCCATCTTCTGCCACCACTTTTCCCTGACTTAATGCTTTTACAGCATATCTGCTCTGATTGCAATAGTCTCTGCGTGGGATGGGTTTTTTTGGTGGGGAGAGTGTTACTTTAAATTGACACCTCTAGCAGCAGTTCCTACTTCTACTGTTTACCTTTTATAAATTCACAGCCTATTATATCTTTCCAAGCCTGGCATAGCTCCAAGTCACCCATTTCTGAGTAATACAGGAAATTAAATCTAATGTCTAGTAAGCATAGAGGCTTATGCAACCTTCGTTTGCTGAAAAAAGTATTAAATAACTTAATAATATTACCTTGTCTTTTGATAGCTAGAGAGTTGTGCACTTTGTTTTTCTGTAGACCAAATCGGTCTCTAGTATTTGAACTAGAGGAGGCTGGGTTTATCCATCCCTTTCTGCAGACTTTCTGAATGTCACCTTAATATTCTTCTCTTGTTGAAGGACCCCCTGAAACTTTCATGTCTAGGGTTTGGTGCCCTTCTCCACTTCTCCCTGTGGTCGGAACCCGCTTTGTTCCCTGACGCAAGGGCTCTGTACCCCGTGGTCTCACCCCGGGGGTGCTGGCTCCTTTCTCGCTCATTCTCTCCCTCCCAGGATTTTCTCCAGCCTGACCAGATTTCTGCCTGTTCCATCCCATTTTCTGTTAATACCCACTGCAGTTCTGTGTCGGTGGATACGGCATTTAAAAATACAGAAACCTGACTTTAAGCCATACAGATTAGCACCATAATTTCAGGGGCTTGTCTCCTGCATGTATCAGTTTAATAAGTGGATTTATACTGAATAATTTTAAACTGTTACAGCCCTCTGAAACTCTTTCTCTCTAGCCTCTGTAATATGTAAAGTGACGTAAGGTCACCGATGCTGTGGAAATTGGTTTTGCAGTTGATATGCTAATTCAGCAAGAAATCAGTTCTTGCAGAAACCCAAGGAAAATTACTTTAATATAGTGCCATGCTACTTCGTTGACTTTCAGGAAAGAGATAATTAAAACATTCAAGGGAGTTCCAAGTCTCTGGAGAAAATACTGTTACGGAAATGTAAGGTTATTTTTACCACAGAGCTTATTAGCTTCTTTTCTAAAAGCAAATCAACTGAATGTGATGGACACAAAATAACATTTTCACCTGCTCAAGAAGATGAGAAATAAGATATTTTTATAAACTGAGTTAAATATAAGAATAGACCTGGCACAGTCTCTTCTGTGTCACTCACCCCAAGTTTACGGTAGCTGCTGCTGCAATTTTCTGGATGAAAACCTCCATCCAAATACATCCAGGGCCATTAATAAGGCTGCACTAGTGCAACTGATTGCAATGGGGAACAGAATTTCATTGATGGTGCCTGAGGAGAAGGAGAATCTCTGCACTCAGTATGAATGAGGGGTAGCAAATACCTTATTTTTTCAGAAACAAATAATTAAGTTAATTTGAAAATAATTTTAATAGTCAATTTCTAAGAATAATCACTAAGCATTTAGAAGCCCTATATTTTTTCCAAACAGTGCACTTATACTAGGGAATTACTGGGCACAAAAAGTAAAATAACTGTAATATTTACTGCATGAAGGTACTAAAGGAAAACAATTTTACCAGCATAAACTGCTTCATCTTTTTGGGATGAAGAAGAAGAAACAAAATTTTATTTATTGAAGAATAAACAAAATAAAATGGAGTTTCTGAGAAACAATTCTGGAAAGATCTATATTGTAAAAATTTTGTTGTCATTGTCATGTTTTAAAAGATATTTTAATTTTTTGAGATATTAAAGGAAAAAAATGACATTTTACTCTATGTTCTTTCATCAAACAGGTACAATACTGCTATTCCCAAAGGAAAGACACCAGTTCCAACAAGAGTAGTGTCTGTTCTAGAATGAAGGGTAAATGGTTCAAAATTTCTACATAAACAAGAAAGTTAAAAAGCTTAATGTGAAAATAACGTTATTGTATGTCACAGCACCTATTGTGTTCAGACTATTCTGTTTCAGATGGCCCAGGAATACAAACAGGTATGACATCATATCATTTTACATCATTAATCGAAGTGTTTCCTTTAAAAAGTACATTGTTATTTTCTGCTCAAACTTTCTTTCATTAATTCCAAAGCTCTTTTGGCCCAACTATCTCTGTGTATGTTTAGCTATGTTAGCTAAAGATGGTTTTCCAGTGTTTTCTAATATAGACTTTATACCGAACAATATATTCAATGGCATTACATGACATTTTAATAAACTAACTTTCTAAAAATCTATATTGATGTACATTCTGATCTTTCCTGATAATACGTTTCAGGGTGACATTATTATGGAATGGACTACCTCAGAAGTTGCTTTAGCTATGTTAACTCCATGCCTGTAATCCACTCCAGTCTTCATTTTCCAGCTGGTAACTTCTCTGACTTTTCTTATAAAAAGTGGTTATTTAACAAAGAGTTAATATGGCTCTGAATTTCGTTGTCATCTAGGTTTCTTTCTTAGTGCAATACCTGTAAACCAGATTATTTTCAGTTAACAGAGCCTTTGGAGTCGTGCCAATGCCTTAGCTGTACTCCTCATCCCTCTTCTTCCGATACTATGGAGCAGTGGGTGGCAGCAATGATTATTTACCTCCTTTACTAAAGATACATAACTGTAAGAATAGAGAGGGATGTAGGTTGTGGAATCCATCTGAGTAACGTGTTACCAAAACCCAGTAAGCCACAGCTCCTGGGTAAGATCTGCAAACTCCATTGGAGATGAGTTTGCTTCCCTGGCTGACACTGAGCTTCCCTGGCTCAGTATATCATTTTAGCTAGTCTGAGATTTTCTGTGCTTGGTTTCTTCCCAGAGTGGTTTGGTTTTCTCAAATGCTAGACCGCTTCTTCTAAGAGTTACCTTAGATGTCAAGCAAGCATCCCCGTAAACTACCTGTATTTATTAATTTCTTTCAATTTAGTGAACGCTGATGTTGGCTGTAACACTCTCTTTCAGTTAGAAATGGCACGAGGACAGTGGGCAGTTGTGGAGCAGCCTCTGAGGCTGCCAGCCAAAAACTTGATTTACTGGTTATTCCTGTCACTGTAATGATTAATTGGGAAGAGTTTGTGAATGCACAAAAATCCAGAAGAAGTGAAAAGAAAGTGTGAAATGTGTTCACTTGATTCGTGTCAATATGGAACAATGCTAGGGCCGCATGGTGAAGTGTGACCCTCTCTGTATATGTAATCTTTAACCATTTTGATTGTTCTTGTATAACCGCAGGCTAATGGTTGCCTTAAAAAGAAGATGGTTCAAGTCATCGGGTCTGTTCCAGACGGACTGTCCTGATGGTGCCTTGGTGGGTGTCTGCGGGGCCTCTGCGTCCTGGTTGTTTGGGTGGAGGAGCCCAATCTTTGAAATTAAGTTTCAACTTTTGTTCTTGCCTCTTGCAAAAGCCACCTAAGGAACATTCGGGAATACCAGCTTAAACCGGTTTTGTTGCTAAGTGCATAGTGATAAGCAAGAGGGCATGCGCCGAAGAAGATACACCATTCGTGGAATAGTTATGAATATGTATTAGCAGGGGGGATATAAACCGAAGGCGGGAGCTGTACGGGGTGTGTGTCTTGGTAGAGCAGAGACTCCCGACGCACCCAGCGCTGTTTGCTGGCCTCTATTCGTTTAATAAATTGTAAACTTAAATTGGAATCCTGTTTGGGACTAAATCATTTATCACAAAAGAAACTTGTACAAACTTCATTTAAAAAGAGATACTGTCTAACAAAGGAAAAAAAAAAATCAACTGAGCCAGCAACTTAAAAGAAGTTTTCTCAGCTGAAGGCCGCAGAGTTTCCGTGCCTTGCTTTCATAGTTACATATTTGTCAAAGAGTTAAACTGAAAATGGAAATACTCCAGTGGGTGAACTTTCATATGCTACTGAGGAGAGTTTGGGGAGGGACTGTGGTATGGTCAGTATTAGTCGAAGGGCCTGCAGTGTTTTGGCTGCAGAGGTCCATATTTGAAGAAGAGACGTGAAGTGAGGGGTCTGTGCCCTGTTACTATGCCAGAGGCACAGAAGCTGTTCGAGGCACAGAAGCTGTTCACCCGTAGCAGGGTTTATGCATGTGAGATCCCCAGGCGGAGTTCAGCATGGTCCATTGACAATTCAAGAGGGGAGGAACTTGGTCCAAGTCTTCGTCTTCTCCTCCACCTTCACTTTATGCTAGTGTAAATATCAAGTTGTATACAGTTACTTTTTGAAGAGATAGAAATAGAAGATGCAATTCAGTGTTTAATATTATGCTTCCCAAGCTTACTCAGATAGGCACACACAGGATGGATGGATGCTGCACTGAACTTGGAGATCTCCTTCTGCTTAAAATTCTGGCTCCTCTGTGCTTTACTGATTTGCCCGTATAGCAGATAGAGTACTCAAAGCAACACCCTGTTATCTCAACTGTGAAAGGTTGTTCTGGGAATCTAATGGCCAACAGAGTGAAATTTAAATTTGTTTTTTGTTTTGTTTTGTTTTTAGCAAGCATTTAAAAGATCCACCAGTTCCTATCTGTCAGAGATTATTTATCTTGTGGGTTAGCTTGGACACTAATCTCACTGTTGACTTTACATTTACGGGTAGGACCTAAGGTTTTCTCCATGTGTTCGGTATTATGGTTCTGATTTTGCAAGTCTTGTTGCTTGGGATACTTGCACAAGTCATGTCTGTTTGCACAGCAACAACAGAACTGGGGTTCAGATGCTGCTAGTTAATCAATCAAGAAGAAATAAAAATAGTTTTGAAGGCTACCACTCCTCTTGGCTGATGCTCAGAAGAGTTGGTAAAAACTGCAAAGACAACTGAGTACACTGATGACAATATTTATTATACATTTTATTTCATAAGTGGATTTTTAGGACTCGGTTTTTTAATTTCGTTATTTTACTCTGCTTTAGCAAATCATGCGTGAATATAGTTCTTGTTTTTCCAAAATGCCTGCTCTGTTTTAGCTGCTTTTGTTGCCACTAGTCCACTTTTCATTCCATGTAGTAATGTCCACAAGGTGGTGCCACAGCTAAAAAGTTAGCCATAAATAAGACAAATATAATTTGATAATTCTACCTGCTTTTTATAACTGACTAAAGTATCATTAAAGAATTAATAATTATTTTATAAGCATAATATCATCTGCATTTCTAATGACATCACAGGTTTGCAAGCTTTTTTTTAAATCACTCATGTGTAAGCAGAGCTGGGTCTGTCTGTTGTCTGCGTGGGAGCAACACCCACACACCTGTGACAGCCCAAAATCACGTACAACAGTGAAGAGACGGCTCAGGGTTATTTAGACAGGCTGATGAAGAATGAAGAACTGGATCCGTAGAGACTAAGACCAGCAGAGCTGTGTATGTCCTAGCAGGGTTACCAGTGCAAACGCTGTGCCCCACGGATGTGTCTTCTCATGGAGAGCACGTATGTCTAGATCGCTTCAGCAGTACCGCAGGAGTCGGCCTGAATCCGGACAAGCAGAATAGTTCATCCGCAGTTTCAGCTAAGTCAGCTTCCATGCAGTCACCCTAGTATGGCTATGGCACATCGTAGCCTAATTTTCAGAGTTTTTTCTCAGCGAGGGATAGCCAGGCTCCCCATTACCCTGTCAAATGATAAGGTACAGTTGCGTATTAATTCCAAAGGGGTATGAAGTGCTTACAGAGGGACCTGGTATGAGAGCAGCTGGATTAGTATATATACTGGATTTAGTAGTAGTCTTTTTTTCTTGAATCGTGGTTAAAAAGGCAGCCATCCCAAACTATGTTTAGTACAGGTGATCAAGTTTCTGAGCATCTTTCTACACAAGATCAGACCAGAGAAAGTAAAAGGCAATAACAGGGAATGTAAAATGGGTACATGAATTAACCACCCAGTACAGAAAAGACAGTAAAACTTACAGGAAAAAGTTCTTTGTGTGGATCTGAATGACTACACTGTTTTATAGCAGACTTGCATGTTCCAGAAGAGCTGAAGTGCAGAGGGGCTGGGTCATTCCTCTCGGCACGTGTGTGTGCAGTTCTTCAGCTACCCTTGGCCACGTGGCCATGATTGCTTCTTGCACCCCTGCCCTGCTCTCCTCAATGACCTCTGCAATGCAGGTATGCATGCTAACACAATAAATATTCTCTATGAGCTTCTGCAATGGATAGATTAAATTTGAGTCATTTATTCATCACGTTATTTTGTACCAAAAGCAGGAAGAAAAAGGGATAATTTAAAATACCTTTCAAGCAAGCACTGCATTGATTGTTGCTTCCTGCTAGAATCTCTTTTTAGTATGGTAGACCTGTATCAGAAAGAGAAAAATAACAGGTTTTGCATAATATATTTTCTCTAAATTGCTATATTATTATTTTAAAACATACTAAAATTCTGGTGGCTTGTAAGAGACTCAGTGGAAATTATATATATCCATGAAAGATGGTCTGTCCCCCAGCTATAAAGCAGAATGAGAGTTAGAGGCTTAATGAGTCCAATTCTAAAAGTTGTCAAATAACACAACTGCCACCTCTTTTTTTTTAAAGGATCATATTTTTAAATTATGTTTTAAAGTGATTTACAGTATTTTAAAACTTTGTATTTGTTTTAACATCTGTTTGGAAAAGTCAGAATCAGAGAACTAACTAAAAGTACAAAGTCAGGTCAACTAGATTTAATTTCTGAGTCAGTCAGTCCAGTTAGTTAGTTTGGACTAACTGAATCACAACAGTGACATTCGGTCAGGGTATTCCTGTAAGATTGTTCTGAGTGTATGGCTGCAATGTGTGTTGCAATTAAAATGACGTATTTCTGTTTTAGTTTGGACTTTACTTTTTCTCTGACTTCATAAAATTACTTTAAAAAAGGTGTATTTTTCAGATATTGTACATAGAGAAGAAATCATGCTCTGCTCTAAAGGGAATGGCAGAACATCTGAGATCAGACATTTAAGTCTCCACTGTATGTAAAACCCAGTTATGCATTATTTTAGTAATTTAACAACGGAATTGAAATCCTGAACATTTGCCCTTGCAATGTTTGCAATGATTTTGTGTCCTTGTTGGAAATCCCGTAGGTATTTTTAAAACATCAAAACTGTTTTGCCTTTAAGTCTGGTTTTGTGGTTTCCCATTTAGGCAGTCATGAACAAAACATGCTTTAGCTCTGTCTATACCTATATTTAGATCCCATTAAATATTAGAAGGAGGTAACTTTCAGCATTCTAAGATAGGAGTCAGTCTGAGCACGGCTCAGAAATCATCCTGCAGATGCACAGTGGTAACCGGAAACAATTTAGAATGGCAGTGGTATCCTGCAGGATGTGTGCAACTCGTTCGGCTCTGTGTTGATTTACACAGGACTACGTTATAGATTATACATTCTGGTAATTGTGGTATTGTTATTGCTAGGCTATATCTAAGCACAGGAAATACATATAAGCACATTTGAAGTGATAACATCCACTCCTGTTTAAAAAGCAATATTTTATTCTCGTTGAAAAACTCATACATAATATGGCATTTGCAAGAGAAAATAGACAATTGCCTAATTAGTACTTAGAAAGACTTTTAGGAAAAAAGCTGATTCATTATGGGAGGCCCATAACCAGCATTTACAAATAAATCCACATAAACTTTTATTCTTAATCACTTTTAAAATGTTTTTTTCAGTGTGGACTCTAATCCAAGATCAGGAAGGAGACAGTACATTTCCATCTGAAAACACAAGAAAGATCAAGATAAATTCTCAGCGTGTCACCAAAACCACAGTACTAGTTTTCTGTCGAGGAGAATGAGTAATACCGTTCTAGCTATGTAGAATGCTGTGAGTGGGTAATAATTTGACCTGATAGGGCAGTTTATATATTCTACAGGCAAAATTATCCCATTTAAAGTCTTGCCCTATTTCTTCAGCACAGAGAAAGTCTACCCACCATCCCATTTACCTGAAGTCCCTCTATGCCTGCTTGTCTGGTATTAGGATTCAGGAACAAGCCTGTTCTCCATCCAACATCCCCTGCCCCATCTTGCAGTTCAGGAACAGATTGGCTCCAACCTTGACTTGAAAAGAGGCACCCATTCCTGCTGCTGCTCCCGGGATGCGGGATTTGGGTTCATCCTCGGCTCTGCAGCTGGAGATAGTGTACGTTGAAGCCCCTCTCAGAGACTCTCTCACCTTGTCTCTTTTACAGCGTAGGCTTCAGACCTATCTATGCACTTGGGAAAATTACTCATTAAGTCAGGGGTCTCCCAAGTTCCCTCCTGGAAGGGGGTATGGATCTGTCCAGAAGAAAGAGGGAATATCTATCAGATTTTGTATGCCGATCTCTTCTCCACAGGCAAGACTAACTGACAAAACATAGTTAACATATTATGCATACTATGTCTATTTCTTACTTTGTTTCACCAGGGAAAATACATTAAAATTGGTATAAAGTTTCCCTCTTATTCCTCTCAACAATAGAAAATTACCAGGGAAGAGAAAATAAGACAAAGATTTAACTTTATGGAATACTTAGAGGAGAGCATACAATGTTCTCTCAAAAGGCCTTCCAGCTAAACAGTTTTTTTTCTTTAATATTATGAAACAGTCTTGCCTGTATTAATACATGAGAAAAGTAACAGTAGAACTGCGAAACAAGTTAATAAATCCCAAAAGTGTAAACCCCTGGGCCATAGCTAAATCTATATCCATACTGCAGCATGATGTCAATCATATTGCGGGGTAAAATCAAAATTAGAGTTGATGCTATTTGATACTTTTCCTGTTCATAATCCTGGAGCTTGTGATACTGTTGCAGATCAATAATATCATGCTATACTGTGTAAATTGGTTTGTTGAAATGATAGTTATGGGAGAGGTTCTAAACAGACACTGCAACATACAGTAAAGGATTGACCTACTAACAGATCTAATGGTGATGTGATAAACATATATACAAACTAGCCCAAAGCCTAATGATTTGCTTCACGATTTCATGAAAAACTTTTTATTGTTTTCTATCTATATTATTTAACATTAAGAATACATTTGTCTTTATGCATTTATAAATGCTACTGGTCTGAAAATTTTGTGCTGACAGTCAAACTAACACTAAACAGAACTTTCGTTTTGTTAGATCTCATACTACAGGCAAAATTTTGAAATAATAAGGTGGCTGATGCCTCAAAGTTAATATTAATATGCCTTTGCTTTTGGGAGGGGGCTCATTATAATATTCTTTTGGCAGTGTCACCTGCTTAGGTAAGCTTCAATTTACAAGATAATACGAAGAGATGTTTAATTTTAAATATGATCTTCAGTATTTTCCTGAATAGGAATCTTGGTCCCTAGTTTAAACTTGTAATATCCTGTTTAACAAAGGAGTGGCTTGAATAGTACTTAGAGTACTTAATGTTATGCAAGTTTTCAAAGTTTGTTGCTGGGATCAGGGCTTTAAAAGGAAAGGTCAGGTAAAGATCCCTTCTTGGAACACACTAGGATATGAGCCCCTATGTTTATTTTTTCTTCATAAATCTACTTATTAAGTAGACCAATAATAACTTTACCTTTAATATAGCTAAATATATTTGTATTTGTGTGAGTCACAAGGGACAAAGGAACAAATATATGTATTCTGTTGAACAGTGCACCTAACACGGCTGCAGCGTGTGTGAATCTTTCTGCAGTACGTTCAGATGTTGGCTTTCATTAAGCAGTAAGAGATGTTGGCTGCAAAAACATCTCGCAACTTCAAAAAGAGATTCTAATGTCTGTCTGTTTCCCATGGGAAATATATTTCATCACTCTTTCACATGACATCAAAATCTTTGTGTACTTCCCTAATCATGACTATGGAGGATCAATTACAATGGAAATGAAAATACCAGACTCCGCATGCCATACGATTTATAATTAGCTCGAGATATCCAGAGGAAATTCGGTAAGTTACTTTGGTGACTTCATTTTGCTTGTCTCAAATCTGTCTGATTTTCTTTGAGTTTATAAGAGCAACTTGTCACTGAATTTTGAGTGGAAATGTACATGTTTCAATTGAAGTGCTCTAAAGAGTCCTTGTCATTAAAATCCTGTGAGTTCTGTCGCTTGCGAGGAACCCTGCGGAGCCCTTGTGACTGTCGGATAACTCAGAAGCTTCCTCATCTTGCTTGAGCAGTGTGACATAACTCTAAAACACCTGAGATGTCTTTAGGGCTGTCCTGGTTCTGGCTGGGACAGGGTTAACTTTCTTCCCAGTAGCCTGGGGGGTGTGCTGTGTTTTGGGTTCGGTGTGAAAGGAGCCTTGATGGCCCATTGATGCTTTGGCTGTTGCTGGGTGGTGCTTGCACCGGGAGGGGGGAGCACAGCCGGGGTGGTGGACCCAGCTGGCCAATGGGGTATTCTATACCATGTGACGTCATGCTCGGTATAAAAACCAGGTGTGTGGGGGTCTCACCCCCTGTTCGTGACACGCGGTCGGCGGTCGGTGAGCAGTTGCATTGTGCATCGCCTGCTTTGTGTATTCTGTTGTTGTTCTCATTGTTATTCTTACTGTTCTACTTCGTTTTATTTCAATTATTAAACTGTTTTTATCTCAACGCGGGAGCTTTCCTACTTGTGCCCTCCCGATTCTCCCCCCCATCCCACTGGAGCGGGGGGGGTGAGCGAGCGGCTGCGTGGGGTTTATTCGCCGGCTGGGGTTAAACTACGACAGTCCTTTTTGGCACCCAATGTGGGGCGGCGAAGGGTTGAGATAACGACAGATTAATTAGAGCATATTAAGGAATTTATATCTCTTAACATATTAATTTGTTCTGCACCATGCTCCTGTTTTTGCTGTACCTGTTAAAGATTGGAGTTGGGTTTTGTAGTCTGCTGTGCTCTGCAGTGATTAATGATGTTTTGCCTGGGAGATCTGTTACTAAAATGCTGGCATTGGGGGTTATTTGGTATTTGGGATTCGTAATGAAGCCGTTTCTGTATTTTAGGTACCACCTCATGGAGACCATTAGCAATTATACCTTTTCCTCCGAGAGATTTTTTATGGAGGAAATAGAGAATGGCACCCTCGCTACCTTTCTCTATGATGTCATCTCCTTTGTTAAAATAACTTGCCAGTACCTTGAACATCCCTGGGTAGTTAAGGTACATCTATTGGTGCTCCTTGGGAATATTGTTATCATTTTATCCAAGGTTCGTAAGCAATTTAAGAATGTCATCCAGAGATCTGCCCCAAGGCTGGATAGTTATGAGTGGCAGGGCGAGTGGGATAGCATGGGCAAATGCCTAGGACGGTGGGCACCCCCAGTGTTCTGGAACTTTACCCTTGAACAAGTGCAGAACCCTGAAAAATTAGTAGGATATTTGGAAGAAGTATGCTGTCACCCTGGCCGTTCTAGGGAGACACAAATCACCACAATGTGCTGGGGCCTGGCCCACGCCTACCGAGCCCTGTTTAACACCAGTCAGAACCCCCAAGGGGAAGGAAACGTCTCTGCAGCTGATGGCAAAGCAACAGGCCCTGTGGCTACCCCACCCCCCACGGCAAGCACAGCGGCTACCCCACCCCCCAGGGCAGGCACAGCAGCTACTCCGCCCCCTGCGATAGAGAACCAACCCATGCCGGTATCAGTCGCCCCTATACAAAAGAGAAAATGCACAAGAAAATCAGCTCGTCTAGTAAGGGATGAAGATGAACCAGGGCCATCAGGAGAACAGGAGGAGGAGGAGGCAGAACCCGTAAATAAGATGGTGACCACCCGATCCCTATCCCTGGGGGAGCTGCGAGATATGCGAAAAGACTTCAGCCGTCGTCCAGGCGAGCACATGGTCACCTGGCTGCTCCGGTGCTGGGGTAACGGGGCCACTAGCCTGGAACCAGAGGGTAGGGAAGCCAAGCAGCTGGGATCCCTGTCTAGGGAAAGGGGCATTGACAAAGCCATTGGACAAGGGGCACAAATCCTCAGCCTCTGGAGGCGACTCCTGTCAGGTGTGAAGGAAAGGTATCCCTTCAAGGAAGATGTTATATGCCACCCAGGCAAGTGGACCACCATGGAGAGAGGTATCCAGTACCTGAGGGAATTAGCCGTGCTGGAGGTGATTTATGATGACCTGAACAACGAGCAGTTATCCAAAGACCCAGATGAAGTCAAATGCACCCGACCCATGTGGCAGAAGTTTGTACGGAGCGCACCAGCGTCACATGCCAACTCATTGGCAATAATGACCTGGAGAGGTGGAGAGGAGCAAACAGTGGATGAACTGGCTGGCCAACTCCGGCAATATGAAGAAAGCCTCTCTTCCTCCCTACGGGCCTGTGTCTCTGCTGTGGAGAAACTGTCTCAGGAGGTCCAGCAACTCAAAGAGGATATGTCCTGCTCCCCACCTGCACGGGCCAGTGTCTCAGCCATTAGGAGCAAGCGTCCCTCTGCTCAAGAGAGGAGACATCGTGGGTACACACCCCGGGGCACCCTGTGGTTTTACCTGCATGACCACGGAGAGGACATGAGGAAGTGGGATGGAAAACCTACCTCAGTCCTACAGACACAGGTACATGAGTTGCAAGGGAAAACAACCACAAAAGGGGGTTCTTCCAGGAAAACTGCTGCTCCAGTCTCCAGTGAGTTCCCCAGACAGAGTAGAAGGGCTGATTCCACTTCCGACCTTAACAAAGGGACTTCTGACTCATACTTACAAGAAGTGGATAGCGAATATGATGACCAGGACTAGAGGGGCCCTGCCTCCAGCCAGGTGGAGGAAAGGGACAACTGGGTTTACTGGACTGTGTGGATTCAATGGCCTGGCACATCAGATCCACAAGAATATAAGGCTCTCGTAGACACCGGTGCACAGCGTACCCTGATGCCATCAGGCTGTAAAGGGGCAGAACCCATTTGTATTTCTGGAGTGACAGGGGGATCCCAAGAGTTAACTGTATTGGAGGCCGAAGTGAGTCGAACCGGGAACGAGTGGCAGAAGCACCCCATTGTGACTGGCCCAGAGGCTCCGTGCATCCTTGGCATAGACTATCTCAGGAGAGGGTATTTGAAGGACCCAAAAGGGTACTGGTGGGCTTTTGGTATAGCTGCCTTGGAGACAGAGGAACTTAAACAGCTGTCCACCTTGCCCAGTCTCTTGGAGGATCCTTCTGTTGTGGGGTTGTTGAAGGTCCAAGAACAACAGGTACCAATCGCTACCACAACAGTGCACTGGCAGCAATACCGCACCAACCGAGGCCCCCTGATCCCCATCCATGAGCTCATTCGTCAACTGGAGAGCCAAGGAGTGATCAGCAAGACTCGCTCACCCTTCAACAGTCGCATATGGCCAGTGCGAAAGTCCAATGGAGAGTGGAGACTAACAGTAGACTACCGTGGCCTGAACGAAGTCACGCCGCCACTGAGTGCTGCCGTGCCGGACATGCTGGAACTTCAATACGAACTGGAGTCAAAGGCAGCCAAGTGGTATGCCACCATTGACATTGCTAATGCCTTCTTCTCCATCCCTTTGGCAGCAGAGTGCAGGCCACAGTTTGCTCTCACTTGGAGGGGCGTCCAGTACACCTGGAACCGACTGCCCCAGGGCTGGAAGCACAGCCCTACCATTTGCCATGGACTGATCCACACCGCACTGGAACAGGGTGAGGCTCCCAAACACCTGCAATACATTGATGACATCATCGTGTGGGGCAACACAGCAGAGGAAGTTTTCAAGAAAGGGGAGAGAATAGTCCAAATCCTTCTGAAGGCCGGCTTTGCAATAAAACGAAGTAAGGTCAAGGGACCTGCACAGGAGATCCAGTTTTTAGGAATAAAATGGCAAGATGGACGTCGTCAGATCCCAACAGATGTGATCAATAAAATAACAGCCATGTCTCCACCAACTAACAAAAAGGAAATGCAAGCTTTCTTAGGCGTTGTGGGCTTTTGGAGAATGCATATTCCAAATTACAGTCAGATCGTAAGCCCTCTCTATCACGTGACCAGGAAGAAGAACGACTTCAAATGGGGCCCTGAGCAACGACAAGCCTTTGAACAAATTAAACAGGAGATAGTTCATGCAGTAGCCCTTGGGCCAAGTCCGGGCAGGACAAGATGTGAAGAATGTGCTCTACACCGCAGCCGGGGAGAATGGCCCTACCTGGAGCCTCTGGCAGAAAGCACCAGGGGAGACTCGAGGTCGACCCTTAGGGTTCTGGAGTCGGGGATATAGAGGATCCGAGGCCCGCTACACTCCAACTGAGAAGGAGATATTGGCAGCATATGAAGGGGTTCGAGCTGCTTCGGAAGTGGTTGGCACTGAAGCACAGCTCCTCCTGGCACCCCGACTGCCGGTGCTGGGCTGGATGTTCAAAGGGAGGGTCCCCTCTACACATCACGCAACCGATGCTACGTGGAGTAAGTGGGTCGCGCTGATCACACAACGGGCCCGAATAGGAAACCCCAGTCGCCCAGGAATCTTGGAAGTGATCACGAACTGGCCAGAAGGCAAAGATTTTGGAATATCCCCAGAGGAGGAGGCGACGCGTGCCGAAGAGGCCCCACTGTATAATAAACTGCCAGAAAACGAGAAGCAATATGCCCTGTTCACTGATGGGTCCTGTCGCCTTGTGGGAAAACATCGGAGGTGGAAAGCTGCTGTATGGAGTCCTATACGCCAAGTTGCAGAAACTGCTGAAGGAGAAGGTGAATTGAGTCAGTTTGCAGAGGTGAAAGCCATCCAGCTGGCCTTGGACATTGCCGAACGAGAAAAATGGCCAGTGCTTTATCTCTATACTGACTCATGGATGGTGGCAAATGCCCTGTGGGGGTGGCTGCAGCAGTGGAAGCAGAACAACTGGCAGCGCAGAGGTAAACCCATCTGGGCCGCCGCGCTGTGGAAAGATACTGCTGCCCAGGTAGAGAACCTGACTGTAAAAGCACGTCACGTAGATGCTCACGTACCCGAGAGTCGGGCCACTGAAGAACACCAAAACAACCAGCAGGTGGACCAGCCTGCTAAGATCAAAGTAGCTCAGGTAGATCTGGACTGGCAACATAAGGGTGAATTATTTATAGCTCGGTGGGCCCATGACACTTCAGGCCATCAAGGAAGAGATGCAACATATAGATGGGCTCGTGATCGAGGGGTGGACATGACCATGGACGCTATTGCACAAGCTATCCACAAATGTGAAACATGCGCTGCAATCAAGCAAGCCAAGCGAGTAAAGCCTCTTTGGTATGGAGGACGATGGTTGAAGTATAAATATGGGGAGGCCTGGCAGATTGATTATATCACGCTCCCACAGACCCAACAAGGCAAGCGCTATGTGCTCACCATGGTGGAAGTAACCACAGGATGGCTGGAAACATATCCTGTGCCCCATGCCACCGCCCGGAACACCATCCTGGGCCTTGAAAAGCAAGTCCTGTGGCGACATGGCACCCCAGAAAGAATTGAGTCAGACAACGGGACTCATTTCCGAAACACTCTCATAGACACCTGGGCCAAAGAGCACGGCATTGAGTGGGTCTATCACATCCCCTACCATGCACCAGCCTCTGGGAAAATCGAACGATACAACGGGCTGCTAAAGACAACACTGAGGGCAATGGGTGGTGGGACATTCAAGCATTGGGACACACATTTAGCAAAGGCCACCTGGTTAGTCAACACTAGGGGATCTGTCACTTGAGCTGGCCCTACCCGATCCAAACCCTTACGTGCTGTAGAGGGGGATAAAGTCCCTGTCGTGCATATGAGAAATATGCTGGGGAAGACGGTCTGGGTTGCTCCTGCTTCTGGCAAGGGAAAACCCATCCGTGGGATTGCTTTTGCTCAGGGACCTGGGTGCACTTGGTGGGTGATGAGAAAGGATGGGGAAGGCCGGTGTGTACCTCAAGGGGATTTAACTTTGGGTGAAAATAGCCAATGAACTGAATTGTATGATATTAGTTACTATATAATACTGTATGTCATCACTTCTATGGTTACCATATGCCATATTAACAGTATTATAGTAAGAATCACCCAGATTAATGTAGAATGAACTCTGATGAAACTGAGCAAGGTGCAACGATGATAGAACCGGACGAGCACCCAGAACTGGCCTCCGCATGCAAGAGCCCAACACCACACACCATCTCTCCTGCCCTGAAGGACTGTTATAACAGATGGAACCCGAAGTCATGGACTAAATGAACTCAACGGACGTTTTAGAGGGATGGCCCATGGACTAAGGGAATGATATCTCTGTGTGCGTATATATCAAAAGGTAGGAAAAGTAGTGGTGACTAACTGGAATGTATGGGAAAATGCGAGACCTGGGCATGATGTAGATGGTATAGAATAAGGGGTGGATACTGTCCTGGTTCTGGCTGGGACAGGGTTAACTTTCTTCCCAGTAGTTTGGGGGGTGTGCTGTGTTTTGGGTTCGGTGTGAAAGGAGCCTTGATGGCCCATTGATGCTTTGGCTGTTGCTGGGTGGTGCTTGCACCGGGACGGGGGAGCACAGCCGGGGTGGTGGACCCAGCTGGCCAATGGGGTATTCTATACCATGTGACATCGTGCTCGGTATAAAAACCGGGGGGGGGCTTGCCCCCCATTCGTGACACACGGTCGGTGGGTGAGCAGTTGCATTGTGCATCGCCTGCTTTGTGTATTCTGTTGTTGTTGTTGTTCTCATTGTTATTCTTACTGTTCTACTTCGTTTTATTTCAATTATTAAACTGTTTTTATCTCAACGCGGGAGCTTTCCTACTTGTGCCCTCCCGATTCTCTCCCCCATCCCACCGGGAGGGGGGGGGCGGGGGGGGGTGTGTGAGCGAGCGGCTGCGTGGGGTTTATTTGCTGGCTGGGGTTAAACCACGACAAGGGCTTAAATATTTGGTTTAAATATCTAAAAGATAAGAGTTTCTTAAGCATTAGAAGACACAGAGTGTAAAGATCAGATTGAGCCATGCCTCTTACATTTACTTCTTTAATAAAGCTGTCAGGATGCTGACCAGCTAGCCTGCCAGATGCGCTCTTCCATATTTTGGGTAAGTAATCACTTGGGCCTGGGATCTGCTGTACAAGTTATGTCTGAACCCAATTGCAATTATTTGAGGTGACACAATAAAGTGGTCAGCATAAACTGAGAAAACTTTGTCTAGCACTTTGTCAGTGTGCCAGAAGAAATTCCTTGGGGTTCAGAGTCTAAGGTTTAATTTCAATTAATTGTCAGGATGCTGAATATTATTTATTCCACACTAGGGCTCATTTTAATCCAAAACATTGCCAGCTAGCATCAATGCAGGCAAAATGATATTTTTTTGTATATAGAAGCCCATCTAGATATAATCCAGTTTGCTCTCCTGTCTCTGAATTTGGTCTGCAAGGACAACAGGAACAGAGACTGCAGCTGGCCTGGGATTCCCTTGCACTTGATCCTGTGTCAGCAGCCTGATCTAATGAAGCAAGTCTATTTTTCCACAAAATAAAATTATTATAGACAACAATATGACAATTGAAAACTTCTCAATGTTGTTCAATTTTATCTAGTTTCAAAAAGGAGCTGTATCGAGCAGATGCTCAGCGAGGCGATGAAGCCCAGTGGACAGAGTGCAGGGAATTGAGAAATCTGGGTTCTTTTCCAAACTCTCCTGATTTTTAAATGACCTTGAGCTGCCACTTCTCTGTGCTTTGGTTTCACTGTCTGTATGAGGAGGATAACAATCCTCCGTAATGATTTTAGATTTACTGAAGAAAGGATCTGTATCAACACTAGGCACTTCTTGCACTAGCCTGAGCTAGATGCAGCTGTGGTTAAAGACGGCCAGGATTTGGTCAATACCTCGTGTATTCCAGAAAATCTGGGAAACTTTGGTTGCGAGACTCCTTGCTTTCTATTGTCTCTCAAAACATATTTCCATGCAAAAGGTCTTTCTTATCTCTCAGACCATTACAAAATATCTCCAGAACATTTCATATTATTCAGTTGCCACATGAATACTCACAGTTCTTACTAACATTACTGGGAATTGTGATTGCCAAGTGCCTCGCAAGATTGTACAAATGATAACTTAGATAATGTATTTTTGACCAAAAAAAGTGTTTTGCAATGTTATACTTAACATATCTGGGGAAAATTTTTGTCAGATAGTTTATATTATAAGATATTTCAATTGGACTTTTAGCCTGAGTTTAATAACACTCTGACTGAAACTTAAAAAAATGTTGGGTTTTTTTTTAATTGTATCTTGATTTTACACATTTTGTATTGATATACAACTACAAGCTCTGTGCACAAAAAGAACAGTCTACTTTCAAAACTGTTGAATGCTTTGACCTCAAGGGCATAGAAACTGTTGACTCATTGTTTTTACTGCATATAATATTAGTCCTTTGTCACATCCAGGGAATGACATCATCTTCTTCATTGTTAGCAGCAGGTTTGAATAATAGAAAAAGTGCAGCGTTAGTTGTCTGCTGTATTTGCTCTTAATAAATGAATGGATATCTGGTATCAAGATTCAGATTAGGATTTTGGGGCAACATTTAGAACAAGTTTGTGCCCAGTCCCCACTACGAGGTTTCCTCCTGCCCACCGTCTGCAGGGCAGGCAAGCTGGCAGGGAGCACCGAGCCTGCAGAGTGAATGTCACTGACGGTACTGGCTTCTCAAAAGCGATAAGAGGAGACAGGAAAAGAAGAGACTAGGCACAGAATGAAACAGATCTGTTCTTCAAGGTCAGTTTAGTAAAAGGAATCCCTGAACTTCTGGGAATCGTATTTCTCTGGCATCTAAAACTGTGAAAGGTGATTCTCTGAAAATAAGACATCTCTAGGACATGCTAACAAAGTGGGAACTGATTATCTTCAAAATAGACCAGGATAAGTATTTTATCCATTCCAAATTTGCATTCATGTCTATTAGTCTTCTATTCCCTATAACTAAAATGTCTATGTTCTATTCTCAAAGAGTAATTCCCTGTTAGAAGTATTGACTTCTGCCTGCCTTCTTCATAGAAGGATACATCGTTATAAGTAGTAACCAAACTAGTGAAAGTCTTCTTTGGGGTGATACACCACCTTCTTCTATAGGATTCTGCAGAATTCTTTCATGGCAAGGATGATTTTAAGTGTTGCTTCCTGAGCAATATATATTCCCAGAGTTTACTCAGGGAGAGATTCCTTGAGAGCCTGATAAAATGCCAAATCCTAATCTGTCTCCATTATCCACTGCCTTTAAGTCTTCCCAGAAAAATATGATGTATTTAACTATAAAATTATACCTTTGTAGTCCCAAAAAGATTTTACGCCGAATATAAGTTCCTGTGTTGACAGACTGAATCAAACTGGACTTTGAAAAGCTGAAATCCATACAGCTGTGAGAGAAGAACCGAAGCAGCAGGCTGGAAAAGTTGGAGGCAATGGGTTAAGGATCCAGGATTGCTTAATCGCGGAGGCCCGCATACCAAGAGTGGATTCAGACAAGGGGTACACACATGGAAATACTTCCTAGAATGCCAGAGCTAAAAAAAAAAACAAAACAAAAAAACCCACCACACTGTAAAAGATTAAATTCAGACCCACTGACTTGGAAGCAACATGGACCTAATGTATTGGCCTTTTTGCAACAGGCTTACCTGTACTGGTGCAGGTAGAGACAGCTGCCTTGCAAGTAGATGGCTCAGGTTTAAGCAGGTGCATCTCTCCCAATTCCTATCCCAAACTTACATTCCAAATTTCGGACTTATCTGTTATGAAAAGTACAATATGTTTATTCTTCTTTATGCTTTTTTCTTTATGTTTCATACGCTCTTGCAATATGAAGCCTGACTTCTTTTCTCAGTCTTCTATTCCAGCCTCTTCAGTCAACATTTCCAAAAGATCTCAAGTAGCATGAATTTTGGTGAGGCTAAATCACTCGCTTTTCCCTTACCCTGTTTAGAAGAGGCTTGACTTGGACAAAAGCAATAATGCCAGCCATTTCCCTTCAACCCTTTAGAATTACTGGCCACCTCTAAAGAACTTGGTCTTTCTTTTATGTCACTTTCTGACAACTCGTCTTGAGTTAAACAGGTTGCTGTGGCCAAATTAAATGCTTGGGAAATAGACCATACAATTAATTTGCAATAGTAAGTTGTCTCAGCATCATTTCTCTTCCTCTCAAGGGGAATGCTGGCTCAAGCAAAAGAAAAGATTAACGTAATAAAAATATTCTAAAGACATCCTGTTAATTGTCCCAAGCTCGGATGGTATTGTCTATTCTTCTGTTGTACGTAGCCAGCAAACAGTGTAAAATTCAGAATTTCTTCCCACCATGAAAGTATAGTATATATAAGTGCTACAGGATAATCTCTGCCTTTCTGAAGAGTGGATGAAAATGTGGTGTGGCAGAGCTTTGCTTTGGTTTTCATAGGTGATATCAAATTTGCCCTATTTATGAATATAATACTAGGACTCATTAATTTAGACAGATCAGCAATTTTAATTAAGAGAATAAAGGTATGTGAACAAAAGGAAAATTGCAAGCAAAATTACAGCAAATTTTGGAAAAAGAAGGAAATACTTTTTCTCTGAATATGCAAATAAGGCTTCCCATGTTTGTTTAGGGACAGAAAAGACTTGAGGTTTTAAATTCAGCCAAAAGAGAAGCTTTCATTTACAACTACATTTGAAATGTTGACCTTGAATATCAAACTCAGTGGCAGCAAATCTCATTTTAAAAGTAAGTGAATATATCCAATAAAACTCAGAAATATTTGCAAATGACTGAGTGAAGCATAGCTTACAGAAAAGTTAGATCTAACAAGAGTCTGTAATTCTCTATTTGCTGTAAAATGTCCTTTCCTCAAAATTGACCAAGTCTGATTTAAGGAATTTTTCCTTACATGAAAATAGTCATAAAATATGGAAGGAAATACAGAATGTTATTTGCTTCAGTTCATGTAAACTAATCAGGCTGAATGCTGAGAGAGTCTTCCTGTAATTCGGAGCCCTACTGAATACTATGCATGAAACAGAGTTCCTCCCCTCGTAAACAACTCGAGCTTTGCATATGTATCAGTGTAGAAAAATAGGTACCGACTGATTCACAAATTCCTTCTTAGGCACTGGATTCCCAGAAATGTATTTGTATAACAGCATCCATGAAGCAAATGAATTTGTTGATAATTTAATCAGTTTTTGTTTCATTTTATGCCTTAAAGACACCTTGATCTTAAAAAAAAAAAGTTTGTCATTTTGAAAAGCAGAACTTTTATCTCAACTCTGATGCTCACTTCCTTACTTCTTCCAATATAGCTTTTTGACCTGGATTCAGTATGCCCTATTTCATTTTCTTTCAGACTGCCAATTAAGATGTTTCCTAGTATTTTATCAAACAAACAGGTTCTCTACAAGAGGCTAACTTGTTCTCCTGCTTTTATTATTTATGTATCTTTCCAAAATGAAATACTTTGAATGGGGTACCTTTTTTTCACGTCCAATGTGGATTTTTTAATTCTGTCATTCTGCAGGAGAGAAAATAAATCAGATGTTTTATCAGATTGTGCCTTGATCAGATTTTTCTCTATTCTTGAAGGGAACAGTGTGGAGCAAGTAAAGTTCCTGCATTTTTAGCTTTGAAAATATTTTAAAGACCCAACACTAAGAGTGGAGTTCTACTCGTCTTAAAAAAAGACTCATATTGCTCTACCATGGTCATATCTGACCATTTAAGATCTCCTGATATTTAATCTCCATTACCTGAATTGGGAAAAACTTATCAATAGGAGCCAAAACATGGGCACAATTTCACCCACCGTAATTCTTCCTATCGCTGTCCGTCACTGACATGAGTGGGTAATGAAAACTGTCTGTAATTGTGCTTCTGGGTTCATCTTGATACGTGGTAACCTGGCACTGTCTGTCGTTAGGTATTAAGCGTGGTGGGAGAGGTGTGTGAGTCTTCACTGGAGGAATTTCACTGTCTTTGAAGTATACATTGAAATGAATACTGTTAGTGATATGGCAGCCATGGAAGTCTAAAGGTTGTTGCAGGGCTTGTGTCTTTTAATAGGCAAGTTAGAAAAGGCAGACAAGCTTTTGGGCAGCCGAGAAAGTAACGTTGCCCTCCTTGAATGATACTCTCGCTATAGGCAAAGGATGTTGCAGATTTGTTCTGAACATTAAGTAATCCAAGAAAACAACAGGACTGTGAAAATCCAAAAGTTAGGCTTTAACTCTTTTCCATCTCCTTTATTACCTTCTCAAATTATACTGCAAAGATCCAGAGGCTAGACCTCTGGGAAAGCCCCTCAGTCTCTGAGGAAACATCTGAGGAAGATGTTCTTCAAAATAATTTACCATTTAGTTTCCTCAGTATGGTAGAAGCTAGATATAGCTCTTCTGGCTCCTCCGCAGATGCCTCTTATTTGGAAAAGGCACCTAATAACACGTAAATCTTTTTGAAATGCTTGAATGACTTCTCAGTGCTCCAAGATATCCAGTATTCTCATTATTTAAGGTATGTTCCCAAACTGATTTCTCTCTTTTGGTGCCTCCAGTGCAAAATTATTACATTGTCAGCAATAAATCAAGTCTAACTTGTGGGGAAATAAAATTGGATTCCATCGTGTGTTTCATATCGTACCATTATGAAAATGGTATATTAAATTCAAATACTTCAATTGTACCATTAGATGGTGTCATTATGTGGCTTGCTAATTGATAGGTTATTCAAATGAACATTATAATTTTAGACTTCTGAAAAGCATCCACAGGAAGAATTTCCAAACTACAGAGAAGTGAACTGGGTGTTAGGAAGGGAAAACATTGACTGAGAATATTTCCTAATGCATGTCACTGAAAAATCGTTACATAACCGCCTCGTGCATTCCAGGACTCGGTGCAGTCTATTTTTAATACCTGGTATGAAAGAACTTCCTGCTCCTTTTTCTCTTTGAAGGCTGCTTTGTGGTTCATTAGATCATGTTGTCAGGCCAATGTTTCTGCTATCCTTAAACCTCATTTTTCCTGCTAAAAAAAAGGTGAAACTGTATCAAATGGAAGAAGGTGCTGAGCCTAAAATATCATTAAGAGTAAGGTACGTTATGTAAATGTTGCAGTGGTCCCAGAACCAAGCATTGCCAACTCAGGCTTAATATTAAACCTGAAAAGAAATCTGAACATGTTAGACCCATGCACTTTTAAGAAAAGCAAAAAAACTTCTCTTCCAAGCAACAAGCACCTAGCATGAATTTTCAAATTTGTGTTTACTAAGCCAGATGTTTTAAAATTAAATTAGAGAAGTTTTAGTTTCGTACTATTCTCCATACAGTGTTATCACAGGTCACCATTTTGACCATAATTTATATAATCATGATCATTAACATAAAGCATTTTGCTTAAATGTAACCAAACATCTTCAAACATAGGCTATGCAAGACTATTTTAACTGCACAGAAAGTTTCCAGCATTACTGTAATTTTGCTGTTAAAATCCTGGAGAAACAGAGACTAATAGACACGAAATGGCCAGAGGGACCACCATTTTCACCTCGTCTGACTTCCTGCAAAACAAAGGCCACGGGACTTCCTGAATTAATTTCTTTTCAAGCTAGAACATCTCTTTTAGGCAAACGTGCAGTCAAAATGACAGCCAATCCATTAGATCTGCTAAAAGAATTTAAAAGTATTACTTTTATAGTTAAAAAAATAATGAATGCACTTGGCAAATTAACAGGCAGTTCACTGTGTATTAGAAAGGACTTCTGTGACTCCCTTATTTTCATCCACAGCAGAGAAAGGGAATGACAATTTTAAATGCAAAATAGCATTCAGTGGTAATTGCTGCAACCCTTGTCGTGAACCTACTCCTGAAATCTCCAGCAGGGAGGCAGCGGCGCGTTTCAGTCAGATGACGGAAACAGGTAATGCCCTCAGCTGTCCCGCCTGCCGCCCTGACATACATCAGCATTGCCACAAAAAGGGAGGTTTCAACGTATAGAACAGCTCCTGAACTGCCCTAGGTTTCAGTTTGGTGTATGAAGGCAAACAGTCAACGATGGGAGATGTGGAGCGGCTTTAGGGGCTGTTCGGTTATTCGTTCCCTGGGCGCTGTAAAGATAAGCTGCACCAACGAGAGCGTGGGGACGAGGGTACCTGCTTCACTCCGCAGGTTTAATCCATCGGCACGTGCGGAGCAGAGCCGGGGTATTTAAGGACCCCAGAGCTAATAAAGTATTTGGACTTCCCTTACTGTTCCCTTGGTGTTCTCCCACCAGAAGGCGTTCCTTTCCTCCCCTTCCCTCTGCTGTCTCCATAACGTTTCATCTCCACAGAATACTTTTTGATCATTTATTTCTGCACTTCTGTAGATCTTTCAAGTTGGTTTCATTGCCAAAGAAACTGCTCCAGCCCTCAGTCCCAGTGCTCCCAGTCTCAATCCCAGCACACGCCTCCCTCTCCCTCTTCTCGTCAGAGCACTCTGGATCAAAACCTTTCTTTTTAGAGGAAACGTCTTCACCCAAAAATGTGAAATCTGAATTCTGCTTATTTCAACAAAGTTGTTATTAAAAAACTCATTACAGATCACTTAAAAATCTTCCACATTTAGGCCAAAGTCACGGAACTGCTCTGCTTAATCTTGTCCAGTGCTTCATAATAACATCTTGTTTTCAGTTGCTTGTAACTGTTTGGGCTGGTATTTTCCAAGCCAAGCATCTGCCCCAGGTTTAATTTTTGGCAGTTTCCAGCTAACCCACTGTAGTAATTTTCAAGAACAAGGTTAAAAAAATATTTTGCCCATATTAAAAAAATAATAATCCGGTTGCTTCATTCAGAAGTGTCGGTATTCCTATTTCTCTGCAGAAGAAATCTGAAATGGAACACCATCACTGGACCAGTTTCATCCATGTACCTTTTGAGCAGCAGCTTGGAATTTGGCAGCACGATTGCTGTGGTTTCACAGCTGTGCATCCAAATGTAACAAAGTTATAAGACTCCATAAAATCTCAGTTTGCATGTGATCTGTTAAGAATTGTTAGCTTTTGGCAGCTAAATTTTCCAAAGATCAGCCTGGGCTGATGGAGCCCGTTCTGCGATCGGTGGCTGCATGGCGTGCGGCACCGAGTGCAGCTTTGTCGCAGAGCAACCGACTACGCTCCTTGCCTGAGGCAGCGGGGACCAAGCAACGTCTCTCTGCAATTTCTCCTCCTGCGTTCCTAAGAGATTACTGTCCGTGAGACCCGGGTACCCCTCCTACGGGCATCGCCTCCCTTTCTTCTGTTGCTGCTGAGGCAGGGAGAAAAGGAGGATGGGTCACGAGGATGAAAGAGTTTGGGAGGAGGCCTGTAAGAGCATGGGAGGGAGCAGAAAGCGAGAGGCAGAAGGAGGAGATGAAGGCGGTAGATGCCAGGGAGACAACTATTACTGACCGGCGCTAGGACTTCTCCTAGGACAACAAGGACATCATGGACAGAAATCAGTTTGGAAGCATTGCTTCGTGACTAGGGAAAAAAAAAAAGATTATACATATATACATAATGAGATTCTGCTAGGCAATGGGGAAAGGATGAGATATATTAGGTAAGGAGGTTAATGAGCATAATGGAGATAAAGATAAGATGCCAGAGGAAATAATTAAGAAAAAATAAGAGGGTGGGTGTGCAGATGAAGGAAAGGAAACTAGGAGATGAAAAGAAAGCCTGAAGAGTGCAAGAAGGCAGGAGCCAGGGAATGGAGGGATGGATAAACAAAGCGTGGAAGAGCAAGAGCTGGGAGTTACCTGGAGACAGCACAGAGGAGCAAGAGAAGGCAGGCGCCAGGCAGAAGGAAGATTAGTTAAGAGCATCAAGGGAGAGGAGGAGAGTGAGTGCAGACTGAACTCTAAGAATAGGCTGATTTTTTGAGTCAGACATCAATGCAAACTGTGATTTACCTGTAATGGTATAGGAATAGGAATCGGATATGGCTAGCATCTATAGCCATGCTTTTTGCCTTGTTAGACAGCTGCTTTATCGAATATTCTGGATCTCCTGAGCCAGAGCTCCAGAGTTAAGGTGACCGCATGTCACTATCTGTTTACTTTTCAGGCTTCCTCTGACTTTATTAACAAACATTTGAAGTGCCTAAAGTGCAATATGCTGCTTTTTTAGCCACAGTAAAAAAATATTTCTGCAAAATACATTTGAAAATATTTTAAGCAATTTTAAAATTATAGGTAGGGCTGCCAGCAATGCCTCTCACTGGCAGAGCAATGCAAGGCCCTGCGCCTCGCCCGATGGCCTTTCACTGGGGGGGTTTGTCATCTAAGAGGGCTTCCACCATCGCCACAGTCATTAGGCACGCCGCATCGCAGGGATGAGCAGCGCTGAATTTGCAATTTTTTCTCCCACCAGCCAGGAACAACAACAACACCTGGAGAGAGGGGAAGAGAGAGGTGGAGAGGGCTGGGTGGCCGCTGCATGCCCACGGGCAGAGCAGCGATGGAGGTCACTCGAGCAGGAGCCAGGGACCACAGCAGCTGGAGGTGGAGAGGGAGGTGTCCTGCCCCGTGGTACTGCTAAAGCTGCAGAGGCACCAGAGTTACACTCTTCCAGTGATAAAGTAGGGGGAAACGGTGATATTTGCCTCTAACATGATGATTCAGCTTGCAAGCTGGAATTTCTTTAACATAAATGGCAAATGCTTCCCCACGTTTGGTCCGTCATGTTCTGTGTCAGCTGGAAGGCAAGCTTTGCAGAGCTGAGCTGCTTTACTTTCCTTTTGAGAATGAAAGTAGCACTGCTGTCAGAAGATTAAGTTGTTGGTATGTATCAGGTGATAGGGAAAATTACCCAGAAACTGCAAATGGTCTGACATACATTTATTTTTATATACTTGGGAGTTGCAAGTGTTGATTTGCTGTCTATTTATCTGTTTGTCATACTGATAGCTTAAAAACACAAATGACACCTCCTAATCACAACTCCTAGGGGTAAGGCTGCTGTTACTACTTGGTTCCTCCTACAGATTAAACAGAGCTCAGAGTTGATACATTGACCTATTGCTTCTTGAAGCAGATCTCTGTTCGAATTCTGACCTACGTCCCAGCTAAAAATGTGTTCAATCTTTTCTTAATTTGTAATAGATACTTGTGTACATTACAAAACCATCTCGCAATTTGGCAAATTAAGTTGTCTGTGGTTAGCTCTGGAATTGCAGAGATATTGCAGTGCACTGCAGCATTGCATAACGAGCTTCCCCAGACTTTGCCTTACTCGAGTGAGTAACAGAAATCCTTATCTCTAGCGAGCATCAGATTCATCCCATTTTTGAGAAAAGGATTAGTATCAACTACACGATGGGCATGTTATGCCTTGTGGCTGCAATGTTTTTTCAATTAACTTCTCTGAATATACCACAATGAAAAGTGTCAGCTTTTTGCCTCAGAGGCCTATAATTAGATTAAATGAATACAGTTAATTATCTACTACCTTCTTTACACAAAACAATATGTTTCTATAAATTAAAATGCTCGTACAAGAAGGAAATTGTTGTTCACTCCACTATATGCATACAGTGCTGGATTGTGAATACTGTGAATGTATCATGGTGTAGCACAGCTTTTTGTCTGCAGCCCTTATTTTACAGGAGCTAAAACAAATTACATCTGAAAAATCCACACACACCACACTACTTAGAGCATATATGTTGGTGCAAGGAGGTGATATTATTAAAAGTTAGAGTGCTCATGAAACAAATATACTTTAGCAGATGTTCTCTATAAAATTCTCTTAGAGAGATTAAATACAGCTTTGTTTGTGTACCTACAGTCACACCCTTAAGGACTATGGTATGTCCAGATAGAAAACTGCTTTTTCTACCAGAGTGTACTTCTCCTTTCAGAAAATTTAAAAAAATCTGTTCTGTAGGAAGTATTTACAATTAACAGCTCGGTTTCCAGGCCTGCTGGTATTCTAGCTAGTATGGACTGAAAATCTTCTCTGCCTGTTCTCCAGTGTTACTAAATATAAGCAAAAGTTCGTGACCGATCAATACGCTCCCATCCTCACATGCCTGATTTAGAAGTGCAGATATTCAAGTGGTGGTACCTCACCTCGGGGGTAACAGATCCGAAGCAGAAAGTGCTCTTTTTGATTTGACAAAGTGTATCCAAATGTCCTTATTTCCATCAGAATAGATGTTAATAACTTAAGGCCTAAAGATGCGATCCTCCCTCACCAGAAAATTACAATTAACTGCAGCAGAAGCCCCTATTCCGGCCTGCAGTACACTCTGCATATAAATGCAGCATGTACCCGGGACCGGTCCTGTGTTTCATTAGGGTCAAACCCTGAAAAGCTTTTAAATACTCCGTGTTCCTCCAGGACATCGCATTTGATTGTGATTTGTGCTGTGTGAGTATCTTTTCCTTTAAATGTTCGTTAGCTCCGTATATAAAAGTGTTCATTAAAATATCATTGTCGTGATAATAATCTTAATCCTGAGGAGCGAAGAGGGCTGTGTTGCCATATAAATGCTGCCCCGTTTCCTGCTCTCAGGGCGTAACAGGAGAAGAGAAAGACCATCTTGATAGGCACTATCTGCTGAAGGAAAACTTTCACCAGGAGCTGCGAATTGACTTTAACCTTTTAGTGCCTGCATTGGGAAGTAAAATGTTTCACGCTTCCTACACAGAATAAAACTTTTTTATTTAAAATACTGATAAATACCAGTGGCCCTCCGAATTACTTCTACAAGTATCAGAAAGCAGTTACAGAGGAACAAAGAAATGCAACTGGAAACATGGTTCGGTGGTCTTGTACTTCCCTGAAAAGCTGATTATACTTTTGGCTGATTCAGTTTCTTTCAGAGGGAATTTACCCTTTTTGGCAGTTCGAGTTTCAGCAGTGCTGGTTGGACTAATGACAGCAGAAAATGCATCTTGGGCTGAGGAAATTAACTCGGGGTCCTGTGTGTATCAAACTGAATTTTGCCAGCGAGCTCTAGATTTTGTCTTTTAGCCCTCAGTGTCCCTTGTTTTGTAGGATCCAGAAGCCATTTTAACACCAGTTTAAAAATAGAGACATTTCATTTATGCTTTTGCAGGTGCCTTGCCCAATTCCCTGCTTTCCCTGCATGACTTATCTTTTGGGATAAGCACTAATGAAAGGTCAAGGTTATTCTAAAGTATCCAACATAGGAGAGTTCTCTTCCTCGTAGTTCCTTAAGATTAACTTTGCACAATTATTATAACTGCTACCGTGCTGAAAGATAATTCAAACATTCTGGGAAAAAGTACAAAATGACAAGCAGTAACCTTTAGCACTGTAAAATGTCCCTGGTGATTTGTACTTGCTGCTTCTTCAAAATGCAAGAAGCCATCTTTACCACTCAGTGCCGTGGCAGAAGTTAATTTTTTTCCAGTGGTGCTCTGTAAATTAGGTCTGCAGAGCAAGGCTTGGCACATCTGGCTATCAGAAACGTGCCGTGTAGTTTCCATCCGAAGATAATCTCCTCGCTTCTGTGACACAGAAACCGACAAGCGTGGATTCCCTCCCCCCCCCCCTTCGCCTGTCTGTAATTTTCAAATGTAACAAAAGCTCATAAAAAGCTCTGGCTGGGAGATACACCTTGCTTCCCATTTTCTAAGGAAACCTGGAGACAAACCTGCTTCTTTTTGTCTTCTGCGTGGGCTGCGCTGGGAGAAGATGCTTCTGCATCCCTGAAATCTGGGGGTGGGGGAGGAGAGCCCCGAGCTGCCGCCGCCGCAGCCCGGGCAGCGGCCACAAATGTGTGTCATTAACATCCCCCCGGCAGATGTGGGTCCCTTTTCTGTACTCACTGCGGCTGAGGGGCTGCGGAGGCATCAGGCTTGTGCCGAGGAGGCTGCGGTCCCGACCGCGGGCAGAGGGAGGGAGGAAAGGGAGGGAAAGGGGGGGGGGGGGGAAGAAGAAGAAGACGGGAAAAAAAAAGGGCGCAGCGCAAGTTGCGAAGAAAAGCGGCGGCGGAGGCGCGGAGGGGAGGCGGCGGGGGTGGCCGGGGCGCCCGCGGGGCCGCGGCCGGGCGCGCAGCGCTGCGCGGGCCGGCGGCCGCCCCGGGGCCCCTCGCGGCGGGGGGCCGAGGCGAAGCGGCGGCAGAGCCCGCGGAGGAAACTAAATAAATAAAATCAGACTGTTATTTAAGGCGCGTAAATTTAAAAATATTTGGACAGGAAGAGAAAGGGGAGAGGAACCGCAGAAGACAACCTAACGGTTTCGGAGCCGGCCGCCCCCCCCCCCGCCCGCCGGCCCCGCTCCCGGGCGCGCTCCCCGGGGGCCGCCCGACCTGCCCCGCACCGCCGCCGGCCCCGACCCTCCCTCCTCCCCGGGGATCCCGGCAGAGCCCTCCGGGAGCACCGACATTTTGAATGCATGTGTTGTGGGGCAGGCTTTGCTGAGACTGGGTGAGAAATCTTTCTTTCTTTCTCTCTTTCCCTCTTTCTCCTTTTTTTCTCCCCCCTCCCCCCCGCCCCCCCGCCATGCTCCGTATAACAGTCCTCACAAATAAATACAGAAGCTTTCCTCCCCTCGCTTTTTCGACGGAATTTCAGCACTTTAGTAAGCAGATAATAATGTATGGCTGCTTCTGGCTGCCCAGTGAATTGCCAGGTACGTTTGTGGAAGAGACCCTTCTCTTTCTTTTAAAAGCTAAAAAGTGGCGGGTTTCTGCTGTTTTAACTCTTTCTTCATGCGAACAATGTAATGGCATTTCCTACGAAGCTAATTTCCTATCCCACTATGGAATAAAGCATTGATTTCATTCCTCTCCCCACACTGAAAACTGGAAAGAAAGTCTTTTCGTGTACTTAAATGTGCAGTCATTCATTGCACTGGCGACTGAGCTGAACTCACCTTCAAATACCTTATAATTTACGCTCCCCTATGGAAGCTTTATGTGCCTGCCTTAGCCGTGCACCTCTCCCCCTCTCCCCCGGCACTCACAGACCGACTATCTCACCCTCTCACGGTGCTGCTGCCACAGATTAAACGCTGTTCGTTCCCTGTAGGATCCCTTTAGGCTCTGCCTCTTTTCAAAAGGAATTCAACAGCCCCCGCCGTTGTTCCGAGGATGATTTGGAAACAAAGGTCAAGTGTAACAGCTTTGCTCACCCGTGTAACCGAAATAGGGGAGAGGGCTCTTTCCCCATAGCTGTGTTCTCACGCAGCCTGGTCAGTGTGAATCCTGGTACAGCTACATTTTATACTCTATTGCTTCATATTTTTCTGTGCTTGCTGTATTTGTTTCTATTTATACATCTCGTCTCGATACTATATTGTTCACTGCCTATTCTTGGGCTGGTGCAGGACAATCTCTGCTCCTGCCTGGGAGGCTTACTTTTCAGTTGGTTTATGTCTCAATAAAAGCTCTCAAAAATATCTCGTTCCATCTCACAGGCTGCAGTTTTGCATCTCCGGGTCAATATTATTGTCGACATTTTCACAAATATGCGAATTTGTAAAACTGGACTTTCTGATGTTGCCAGACTACTAGGGAGAAATCACGAAAGTGATTTCTAAAACCACACCCGATATCAGCATCCTTTTTCGGTATAAAGATTCCCTATTAATGAGGCTTGCTTTGTATTATTTTCTCCTCGCTCAGTAAATGTAAAAACTTCGGCAGGAAAGCCGACCCACAGCACAGCCCAGCACCTTCGGTCACCTGCAAACCCCGTGGGGTGCACTAACCCACCGGCTGATTTATTTCTTTGGTTTCCCAGGGGCTTTTTGCAGTAACTGTTAACTTCCTGGAGCGAGAGAGTAATTTTCCCTTTCAAAGTATCTAACTAGGAATTTCAATTTATAATTTTTTTTCCGATAAATGGGGTGGCTTACAGAGAAAATGCAGCAGTAAAAGCAAATAAAACGTACCTTTAAACTAGGCTTAATATCGCCCGTGAGCCAGCGGCTAACGCTACAGGCATGGCCGTGGTGTGACACGTCCTGGCTTTAGGCGCCAGCTTCTGGCGTGCAGGAAAAGCCGCTGTTTCTGCCCAGGCGGGGCATCTTTCTCGGGAAAGCAGTTGTTTTATTAAGCCACTACTTAAACTTCGGCTTAGCGTAAATTAAATGCTGATGGAGCTCGAAACGGGTCTGGGATTAAGTTTTTTAGTAGCACAGGTGAAAAATAAGTGAGAAAGATGAACATTACCTTTCGGTGTTCACCTCTGCGGTAGCAGGGAACGGGAGAAATCGTGGTGGCAGCGCGGATTTCTGCTTTCTAAGAGGAGTGCAGGGCACTAGTTGTGGAGAAGGAAAAAGCTTGGAGCATCCTCCAGGACATGAGGAAGGGGAGACGGATAGCAACAGGGAGTGGTTTGGGTCACTTCACCTCGGGGACCTGCGGATTACGTTGCTCGGTTTTAATATTTCAGATGGGTTTAGTGCTCTTTATACCGGGTGTTTTGCGGGTTATTTCCCCAATCATGCACCCTGTGTGCCGTGCTGCTTGGATTAATGATCTCTAGATCCCTTGTGAACAAAAAATGATAACAAAAGCGCGCAAAACTTCATATTTCAGGTTTTTAATCAGAAAACACAGCAGTGCGACAGAGCGTATAGTGAACGTGACAGACAGTTTCAGCAAATTACTTTTTACTTGAAAACGGTAGCAACTGATTTTGTGGGGCTAAAATCTTTTTTTTTTTAAGAGTTAAAATCTAAACTAATGTACACCCCCTCCTCTTTTAAGTGCTATTTTAAGTACTATTCATTTTGCATTGAATTAAAACCTTCTATTTTGCGCAATTGAAATTTAGACTATTCAAAATAAAGCACTTTAAACTGTCCATCTGTCCAACAACTAAATCCTGTACAAATGTCAAACGTTTCACACTAAACCCTCTCCGATTCCGTGCTGAGTGTCGTTAGCTCCTGTTGTAGCTGGAGAGGTAAATGAGTTGGAGTCTGATGAATACTCTCGACTCTATTGCAAAGGAAAATTTTCATGGTTAAACTGTGTTTTAGGTGCAAGCAATAACATAACTTCCCGAATATCAAACGTGCTGCTTCCTAAATGTCATTGTATTCAAATAATCCTGTTTTGTGAGATTCATCTGTCATTAAAATAGTTCATTTCCAGGCAAAACAGAAGAGTTGATGGAAAGTAAGTATTTCTTAAAGAGCATCTAAACTGCACTCAGCTTATGAAGCGACCAGAAAACTTGTTGCATTACAGCCTTCGTGTCCTCTTGCCTCTGACAATAGTTCTCTGCTGCTTGTTTTGAAACTGGAAACAACGTCTTGCTCAGTGCACAGTAAACACGAACTACTGAACTGAGCTCTTTGAAACCTCTGGCAATCAAAAAAACACCACTTACACTGTTTCTGGAAACTAAACTCAAAACCAGCTTGGTAAAAGTTTAAATATACAAAGGGGAAAAGTGTCATCTACATTTAGAAAGTAAGTAAGTGACCTACTTCTACAAGCTCTTGTTAGTGTCAAAATGCAGCTATTTCTCAAAGCGGAATCCTCTGTCCGCAGGCCAAGCAGCCTTTGACTTCAAGCTCTGCCTGCGCAGGGAGTTGCAGGTTGCCCCTTAATAGGCTGTTTTCGTCCCAAACAGGACTTCAACCTCTTCAGCCCGACCGAAGCGGGGGGAAGGGGGGCCGGGGGGCTGTGTTGAGAGGTGGGAGAAATCACAGCAAGCTATTTCGTTTTCCAGCAACATTAAGCATGTGAATATGTAACTCTTGTATTAATGACTCAATATGAATGACCTAAAATAAATTGTAAAACTTGATACTGGAATATTAGGAATGAGCGATCAACATATACACGGCAGAGTCTGTGAGTGCTTGGTAAATGGCAGGTGTGAGGAATTGCCGGGAGCATGGATTTAAAACCTTCCCATTATCTAAAAACCCACCTCTAGAATTTCTTGAGATTTATACTACCAGCTGTTCGGGGGAAAAAAAAAATAGCAGTAAGGTTGCAACAAATGTTATTAAAAAGGAAGGGGGAAAAAAAAGAAAGAAGGCTGCAAGAAGCCTTAACGTCCAAGGGAGAGCCCGTCCGCGTTGGGTCTAATTCATGGCTGCAGGGAAGAAGCTGCTGTCCTCCAAGAGCTTCACCACGGCGGATCTCTTGTAGAGCTTGGCCAGGTCGTAGGCGGTGGCCCCCCGCTTGTTCTGGTGGCCCACCTTGCACTCCGCGCGCGCCAGCAGGAGCTCCACCACCCGCACGTGCCCCTCGCGGGCGGCCAAGTGCAGGGGCAGGTTGCCCTCGTTATCCTCAACGTTAACATCGGCTTTAAACTCCAGCAGAGTCTGCAAAGTGTCCAGAAAACCCTCTCTGGCTACATCATGAATTACAGCGAAGCCAGTACTGTCTTTCAGATTGGGGTTCGCACCCTTCATTAGCAACCTCCTGGCAATTTCGGGGTTCCCGAGTTTCATTACCTGCGAAAGAGAAAAGAAGAGTTGAATTCCGCGGGGGGGGGGGGGGGGGGGATGTGCTTCAGCAGGGGGCTTAGATCCTCAGTTCTTATCTCTGGGTTTCGCCATGGCTCAATCCTCTTTTAAAACAGCCAGAAGAGCCCCACCATAAAACTAACGATGCACCAGAACATCTATTTTTAATGTATTTTTCACTAAACTCGGTGAAATGGTGGAAGATGTTATCATTTCGGTGGTAATAGCTTTCTGTCTCGGAGAGATTAATGTCTGAAACAGGCGGTGTAGAATGGGGATATAATAACTTTTTTTTTTTTTTTTAACGTGGGTTATCTCAGTTTCTTAACATACAAAAATTAAGTATGGTTCGCTTTTATTTGCCTTAGTATTGAGACACCTTTGCATTACTGTTTAATCTCGTTAAACATCAAATATAGGGTCTCTGAGGAACAGATATTTTACCTCAGCAACAGCAAATGTAGGATGTGTTTTTATAAGCTTTCAGGTGTTTACATTGTCTGTGCATTATCATAAAACAAATATTTGGACTGTACCATAGCTCTGTCTGCTAAGAAAAATAAATGCTAGAAGAAATTTTTCTCCCCAATATTTGTGTTTCATTATGTCACCCAAAAAGGAGAAGTTAGAAGGAATGTTTCAAAGTTCCAGAAGTTTTCTTCTAAAACCAGTATATTATATTGTACTTTCATAATTTCACTATAAGTAAACTGCGGCTATATTCTGTTGTTAAAAACATCCCTTTTAAAAAAAAAAACAACAACAATAATTGGATTTTCTGACTGTTTCTCTCAGGAAAAAAAAAGCTTCTTAAATTTTCTCGATTGCATCACAATACTGTCATAATTAGAACGCAAATCTCTCTTATTTGGGACTTAACAGCTCGCACCGATTTCCCCCAAATTCCTCATTTTTTGTTTTCTCAAAAACTTTCAAAAAATGAACACGGTGATGTATAATCTCCAGCCTATAGGCAATATTTGTCTGCTCTTGTAATTAGTCTAATTGTAAATGTCATATTCGAAAAAAAAAAAAACTTTTTTATTTTCTTAGAAATGTCCACACACCGATTTGAAAATCTTGGTAAAAAAAAATTTATCTGCATAAATGAGCATTACAGTGCATTAGATTTAGCATAATGTACAATTTCTACAAGGGATTTGCTGAAAAACTCTCCTGATGAAAAATATACATCAGGCTTTTTAAGAAAAACAAGCTATACTAAATATAATTACTGCAGCGTTTGTACTGTAAAGCAGCCCAGTATATTATATCTACAGACAAGAGCAAAAGTGCAGATAAGAGAGGCAGGATTCAGGGAAGGAGCTTTCTCTGTGCCCCAAGGCTCCCAGCTCCGTATGTGCCATTTCTTTCACTTCTGACTAGAGATGGAAGTGATGTAAAAGAAAACAAGAGCATTGTGATCTCTCTTTCTTTAGGAAAATCTGGACATTTTGATCTCTTTTTAAGAGCCCAGGCTGTATTATTTGTGAGTTCAAAACATGTATTTGGTTTAAGTGGGAGTTTTCTGTGTTCAGGCTAGGGGACTGAAAGCTTCAGTTAAAGATGCGGGGGGGGGAGAAAAATCATATAAAAGGTGAT
The DNA here is from genome assembly GCF_964195595.1 of Calonectris borealis. Lineage (NCBI taxonomy): Eukaryota > Metazoa > Chordata > Aves > Procellariiformes > Procellariidae > Calonectris > Calonectris borealis. The sequence continues at coordinate 7,916,970 of NC_134319.1, forward strand.
GCTATTGGGACGTGGGCTACAGCTGTACAGCAAATGTCCTTTATTTTGCAAAGTTTCATTTGGGGGGAGGGAGGCAAAGAAGCAGAAAGCATTAATTGAATAATTCTGACGAAGAGCACAAGGGCAGGACATGTATTTGAGGCCTGCATAGGTACACTTCATCAGAAATAAAAAGTACAGAGCAAGACAAGCTGAGCAGTTGTTTAATTAAACATAAATGCAGAAGAAAAATATAAATTCATTGGTATTAATATAGGAGCATTCTCTCCGGTTTAATTGAGAGAGAGATTAAGGAGAAATTATCTCTGTTTTGGGGAGTGCACTGACAGAGAGCTCTTTCGAGCGTGGTCATGCACCCACAGCACATTTCGGGATGATACATATTGAAAATAAGTCGACAGATTCTCCTGTTTTGATTTTTGTTGTGGTTCATTAACTTAGTTATGATTAGGCAGCGATAAGAAGTATTGTTAGGACACGGATGCGTGTTCAATACAGCTGGATGCTATGTCATTGTGTAAAATATTCCTTGATTCAGGATACGGACAGTTAGCTGCTTTTAGAAAAAAAATACATTACTGTAGGACAAATCGGTTTTCAGCCCTCGTCCCGAGGATAAACCAGCTAGCTAAATGTTTCCTGCTTTCTTAAAGAAGTTAGTTTGTGTAAGTTTTTAATTTAAATCCTTTCACTCTCTTAAAAGTTGCTGCAAGTGCCTGCACTGCCATGCGATGCCCTATTTAGGTGCTAACAGGACAGAGAGGAGCTCACAGATCTCCAGCTTCAGCGAAATTGTCAAAAAAGGGTCATTCCTGCTTTTTTAGCAAGAGGTACTTGTTTTCCAGCTCTAACATTTTGATGTTAAGCCAAAAAGGCTGTAAATATCTCGAGCACATTCGCAAGCTATACGCTGTTTAGAAAGCCAATTTCAGAAATTATTATCATGGTTTCGGGGGACGGGGGGAGAGGAGTTAACAAACGATTTTTCTCATGTGTGAAATTAAAAAGACCTATAGCTCCACTTCCACATTTCATTACTTATATCTTAAGTACAAATAACCACACTTTTTTTCTCCGGATTTATAAAGCACTTCTTTCACTATTTGGTAGGTATTCTAGCCTTTTCGCCATCATTATCTGATATTACTAAAAGCAAAATCTTTCATCAGCTCCAATAGTTAGCAGTTGGACGAGTTCCAACTCCTGCCTGCACAGCCACACGCTTAAAAATTAGGACGTAGCACCCTATACGATCAGAAAGGCAGTAGCTGGAAGCAGTGCCCTGCTAGCCGATCTAAAAAAGCAAATTTTTAAGCCTTAATTATGAATGAAAATGCAAGTGCTTCAGCCGGAACCCTAATTCGTAGGGCTAACTCTTAATGTACATCGAAGGTCCTCGGTTCTGAGCAGCATGCTTCCCAATGAGAAAGGTCATTCCTCACAAACAGCGTATAAAGGAAAAGTACCCTCTACAGCAGACCCCAGAACCGAGACAAGTCACGCTTTAAAAGCATATTGCAGGGAAAAAAAAGGAGAAAAAAAAGATCAATCCTAAGCTCCAGAGAACAGCACATTTGTGTTTACAGACCTGCTATGAAATCCTGCTCACCTAAGCTGATTTCTTTTCATCTCAGCTCTTTCATTCCTTGCCTCCTCCCCACGAAGTTACAAAATATTAGCAAACTCGTAGCCCGTTTGACATTGAGGGTGATCCCCGACTGAAATAATGGTTTTGACCAGTTTTATTTCAAGTACGTCATTTTAGGGAGTTGGAGCCACTAAAGTTATAAAATATGGCATCCAACGAGTTTGAAAAACCACTCGAATTTCATCCACCAGCCTGTTTAAAACGTTGTCTTTTTTGGAAACCCGGGTCACGTAGGTACCAGTGATGAAATATTTTCTCCCTCTCTGGATACCAACCTGCAGCGCAGTCCTCCCAAATCCATTTTGTGCATTGACGTTTACATTCTTTTGCAACAAATTAGTAAGTTGCACTAGGTCCCCCTTGGCAGCCGCGGACGCCAGCTCGTTCCCAGAAGGCTCGGCCATTCTTTAGGGTGACTGACGATCGGAAAAAAGATGAGATTTTTTTTTTTTTTTTTAACCAGGCATGGCATCGGAGACTGACAGAAGGATTGGGATGGTTAATCTTCTGGAGTAGACCGTGTAGTAAATACTCGTAAAAAACCTCCTTGCCAAGAGCCCGCCCCTAACTCACACGTGATTGTTCAGCAAAACTGCAGCTCCACTTGAAAGAAGATTTCTTTGCTTCCACATATAGAGTAACTCCTATTAAAGACTTTGGCCACTTTCGGGGGGGAATAGATTAATAGCTACGCAATATATCGTATATGTTACAGGTAACATATATACACGTACAGCGGAGACTCACTCAGACCTGAGATCTTTGAAGAAGAAGACAACCCACCCTGTTCACAGTCGGGATCTGAGACTTTAGCAGCAACAGCTCCGAGGAAAAGTCTTCTGTAGCAGTGTGCATCCAACTCCCGCTCGGGATCCCCCCTTTCATCCCACACCGCCGCCCCTAGTCCGGGCCCAGCAGGGAAAAGAAGGACGCGCCGCGCCCGCGCAGGGCAGGGCGCGGCGGCAGCGGCTGCCCGGCCGCCGAGCTGGCTCCCTCGGTGCTCTCGCTCCCCGCAGCAGCAGCAGCAGCAGCAGCAGCTTCACTCCCGCGGCCCCGCGCAGCCTCCGCGCAGCGGGCGGGCGCGATCCCGGCCGGCGGCCGCCCCCGGCGGCGGCGGCTCCGGAGCATCCAGGAGGGCGGCGGGTCTGCGGGCGGCGGCCTGGCGGTAGCGGCGGGGCGGGGGGGGCTGCCGCGTCGCGCCGCCCGCGCTCAGGGCGCGGAGGAGCCGCGGAGCGGGGCCGTCTCCGCCGCCCGCCGGGTCCCGCGGCCGCTGCCCGCGCTCTGCCGAGCGCTCCCCGGCGACAGCCGCGCCTCTCGCCCCGGCCGGGGAGCGGAGGGCGAGCTCCGGGCGGGGCAGGGGCTGTGCCGGTGTCCGCCGCTGCCCCGGCTCGGCTGTGCTCGGGAGCCTCCCGGCGCGCAGTGACAGCCGCCGCTCGCCGCCTCTTTCGACTTCGTGAAATAAAGCTGCACTTGCCGGTCCGCGGCCGCTGCCTCCGCCCGCGACTCCGCGCTCCCCCTTTTTTAAGCACAAACAATCGCTACTTCTGTTTCCTACGGACACGAAGCCGGTTTCTCTTTTTTTTTTTTCCCCCTTTTTTTTTTTTAACCTCATCAGCTTTTTTTGAAAAGAAAAAAAATTTGAGCGCTTTTTGAGTTGAAACACCCGCCCACATTTTAACGGCAGAGATTTAAGGAGGCGCGGCGGAGTTGCGGCACGGCCGGGCAGGAAGGCCTGCAGCGGCGCGCACCCGCCCCTCGCCCGGCCCCGGCCCCGGCCCCGGCCCCGGCCCCGGCCCCGGCCCCGGCCCCGGCCCCGGCCCCGGCCCCGGCCCCGGCCCCGGCCCCGGCCCCGGCCCCGGCGCGCAGGCCCCAGGCCCCAGGCCCCGGCCCCGGCCCCGGCCCCGGCCCCGACCCCGCAGCGCGGCGCCTTGTGTCGTTCCCCTTGCCGTGCAGCCTGGGCACGGCGCTGCCCCGCCACAGCCATAACAGTCAGGGTGCTTTTAGGAGGAGCGCTGCTGAGGCCTAGGGGGGGAAAAATGGGCAGGAGGGGGGGACTGAAAAGACAGGGAGGTTTTAGCACCGGGAGCCGCCGCGCTCCGGCGGGAGGACCGGGGATCGGGGGAGTTCGGTGGGCGGGAGGGCAGCCTCCCGCCGCGGCTCTGCCCGGCGCTTCCCCCCGGGCAGCGGCGGTGCGCGGCCGCGGGGCGGTCTCCACCTGCCCGCGGGGGGAGCGGACCCGGACCCGGCTCCGGTCTCGGCCCCGGTCCCGGCCCCGCCGCCCTCGCTCGGCACCCCGCGGGGCAGCGGCTCCGGGGCCGGGGTGCACCCCAGCAGCGACGCGGGCTCCTCTCCCTAACGACAAGGTCAAGGATGGAGGGTCAATGTCAAGTTGTCTTAACGGTGGAAGGCGACTGTCCGCGGTGGCAGTCCTTGCTTTCCGCCTTTCTGGTGTCCTCGATTGATCTGAAAGTGCCATTTTGAGGGGAAAACGCACCCAGCCACCGAGAAGACGTGCGGGCTTCGCTTTTCCTTCAAAGGGCGAAGAAGTGCCGATGGTACCGTACGGAGATTTCATTGCCATTCTGCCTAACAGCATTTAATCTCTTGAAACTGCTTTAATGGCCGGATTGCTTTAAGTTTCAGGGACACTTGGAAGGCTGAATTCTGCCAAAGCGAACCCTCCGAGAGGTAAGATGCGATGTCATGGCTCCCTGATAAGCATACGTAACCCATCGGTCGCAGAGGCAATCTGCTCGTCTGTTTTCTGCGTGGACGCTACGGGAAAGTTAATTTGAATGTAAACACGCGTGAGGCAGCTCGGGGAGGTGCGTTAGTGAGGCAACCTGCCCGGCAGCGACATTAGCTCCTCCCGCAGTGCCCTGCGGGGGAGACCTGCCGCTGGCAGCCGGGCAGGGGCAGGGGGTGGCCGGGCCCCGACTCCCAGCCACCGCCGCCGGGGCCAGAACCAGTTGTGCAGGGATGGACCTGGAAGCCGGGCAGCTGGAGGAAGTCAGTGTGACTCCTGCATCTGGCTCTCCTTTCAGCTTCGGTTGCTTCTTGCTTCGCAATCGCATTTTCCCGTCTTGATTCCCCCACCCACGCTTGTTTGTGAAAATACAAAGGTGACAAGTCATGAGCCGCCTACACACGGAGCCGGGAAAGCAGCTATGCTCAAATTATCAACTGGCCCCCACTCACACTCTCACTCAAGGGGAAAAAAGCGCGCATTTTTAAGGGCCTCGTTATGATAATTCTCGGCCAGAAGTAATAGTGCTAACAGCTTTGTAAACAAAAATATGAATGGTAATTTCCCTCAAAGTTAACTCTAGAAATGTATGTATATAAATAATATCCAGGTATTCAAATATAGTTGCTTTTCTGCATCGGGAAGGAATTTTTATGCAAAACTTCGAATATTCAGTCAGGCGGCATATAAATGACTTATTTTGTGACTAATCAGTGTCTAAAATCCACAGGCTTTGGTGGTGTTACTGGTTGCTAACTTACTGCAGAACTAGACCTGCAAGTCTTACAACAGTGCCCCATTATTTTTTTTGTTTTACAGCTCAGAATAAACCCCCCATCTTCTGTTAAGCACACCACATAACAAAAATAATTAAGTAAAGTGTAGCTGGGGTGCTGCAGGCCTCCTGCAAGTGAAGCTGCCCGGCCAGAAAATGCCGTCAAACCTCCTTCACCGTGCGGGTCTGTCAAAAATCTTTGCAGAAAGCAGCACTTTAATCCTAATAATTTCCTCTCGAGAATGAGAAAGATACTCCTCCTAAAACAGAAGGGGTTGCCCCCGCCGGCTCCATAATCAGCGGCCGAACCACCTTCTGGAGGGAGATATGATCGCCGGGCATTGCAAGGAGTAAAGTAAGCGAGTGTCCCCCCGGCTCTCTATTTTGTCTGGCACTCGTTGGAGGAAAAAAGCCGCCTCGAGTGGGTCGGAGAGAGAGGGGTTGTGAGAAGGAGAATAGAAACTTTCGCTGTGACTTGAACGTGAACTTCCTGGGGCACGTGCAGCTTTTCACCTTTTCTTCACGTTCTGGATCAAATCCTTCCTGTTTTGATCGAATATAGATATAATTATTTAAAATATGACTGTAATAGACGTGAACGCCGTGTAACTAATCTTGACAACATACCTATAGCTTCAACTCGTGCCAGGAATTAATTGGCTTTAATCCAATTGCTAAAACTCGCTTTTCAGCCTTTATTATAGTTACTCTCTAGTAATGTGTGGGTGGATTTATTTGTAATTTAGCATAGGCTGTCCCTGGCATTGCACCATACCTCGTACCTAGTACAGAACTGTCTGTAACATCAAACTGGAAAAAAAAAGGGCAGGTGTGAGGGCAATTACTTTATCATCCCTCCGCTCGGAGGTGGGGAGCTCGAATTGTTAAGCCAAAGTCAGCAGGCAATAAAAACCTCTTGGGAAAGCCTGCCAACGTAAATTAGAGCAGAAACACGATAAAATATAATATTCAACTTCTCTGACACCCCGGCTTTGCATCGTTAAGTGGCATTTTACTGTGGCCTCAACCCGCCTGAAGACCTTGAGCGACTCCGCCGCCGCCAGACACCCGCCCCAGGCGCCCTGAAGCCCGCGCTCCCCAGCAGCGCCCGCAAACAGGCTTTAAACAATTCCCAGGAGTATTTTTCTTGGGAACACGGACTCTCCTGAAGGTACAGTTTAACTTTTCATCGCCCCTGTCCGCACGCAGCATTAGCTCGCTGTCCCTCCCCACCGGCGGACCCCGCCGCGGTGGGCGGTCGCGCTGTGTCCCCCCCCGCAGCTCTCCCCGATGCCAGCCCGGCTGCTGCGGCAGGCCGGAGAGTCTGAGAAACTCGTCTATAACCCTCACGGACGGAAGAGAAAAACAATAAAGGACTGTTTCCTAAACCCGGCAAAATAACTTGATTCAAAGATATAATCATGTAGCTTTCTTAGCTTTCGCTAATGAGAAAGATACTTGATCTATTTGTGACCTCAGGTAGCTGCGACACTCATAGAGCTGAGCAGAACATGTTGGATTAATTAGCAAATTGGTGTCCGAATGCGTGTTTGTGTTTAACGACAGTGATAAGGGGGTAGGTGAACGGCATCAGGTTGTAGGAGGCAGACTTAAAAAGCATGAATTACAGCTAGAGTTGCATTACTTAAAAAAAACCCAGATTTATCTGTGGTACATAATGCAATTGCATCTTACAGTACTGGAGTGCTAAGCTTGAGTGAGGGCCGCTGTGCAGATCACGGTCTGTTGGCTCAGGAACCAGTGAAAAATGCTTTTCCTTCTTTTGAGAGAAGTACGAAGACGGGGAAAATTACCGCTCTACCGGCTCCCCCCAGCCGGTGCGTGCCCCCCGCGCCGGGGAGGTTCGGGTCACTCGGCAAGCACAAAGCCACGGGTTGTCAGAGCAGACGCAAACCGCGCTGGGGACCGAGTCACTGTATTGACTGATGCCACCGCGATCCCGCCCGCTCCTCTGTCCCGGGGGCGCGGATGGATGCCCCGCTTCCGCACGGGGAGCAGAGCCGCCCTCCGGCCGGCGGCCGCAGCGGCCCTTGTTCCCCGCCCCCCACCCCCGGGTGGCGGGCCCGGCCCGGGCTCGCCACAGCCAGGGCCCCGCCGACCCGTTAGGCCGCAGCCGGCGGCGGAGCCCAGCCGGGCCACCCCGCGCCACTGCCGGGCCCGGGGAGCCGCCACCTGCCGCCAACCGCCGGCGACCGGGGCGGGAGTCAGCCCCCGGGGCAGCGCCGCGCCCGGCCGAGCCGGGGGCCGGAGCTGCCCCGCCCGCTCGGAGGAGCCGCTCGCCCGCTCTGAGGCCGGGCCGGAGCCGCAGCCGTTGCCCCCCGGAGGCTGAGGCGGTCCGTCCCCTCAGGAAAGGCCTACGCGTGGGCCGCGGGCTCCCTCAGACCGCTCGCCCGGACCGGCCGCCTGTGGCCCCGCGACCCGGCGCGTGCACCTTCCGCCGGGCACCGGCGCGGGCTCCCGACGCGGCGGGGCCGGGGCCGTGGCGGGGCGCAGCGGCCGCGGTCACCGCGCGCTGCCGGAAAGGCGCGGCCCCACCCCCTCCCCCGGCTTCGCGAGCGCTTGACAGGAGGGTGGTCACGTGCCGGCCGCAAAGCGCCTCTTTGCGACCTCAATGACAGGCAAAATGTGCGACAGGCGCTGTGGAGGCAGGGAGGGAGAGGCGCTGCCTCCTCCTCCTCCCCGGGCCAGCAGCTGAGGCAGCGCTGCCCGCTCCCGGCCCCGGCCCCGGCCCGCTCCCGGCCCCCTGCCCGCCTCTCTCCTCCCTCCTCCGCCCGCCGCCGCGTCCCGGCCGCCGCGGAGCTGCCAGGCGGGGCAGCCCGGGGGCGCCGCGGGAGCCTGAGAGGAGCCCGGCGCCTCGATGAGCTCCTAGCTCCCACCCTGCCCCGTCCTCGCCGGCAGCAGCTCCAGGTGCGCGGGTCAGAGCAGAGCCGGGGACGCAGCTGGCTGCAATGGCGTCCAACATGGACCGAGAAATGATATTGGCTGATTTCCAGGTAAATTTCAAGCCGCCGCCTCCGCCACACAACCGTGGCCTCTCGCTGCTTTTCTCTTTCTCCTCGTTGCTGTGCTGCTTGTTCTTTGTGGGAAGGTCCAGGGCGGTGGGTGTGAAGCCCACTCTCCACAGCCTCCGCTCTCTCTTTCTTTCTTTCTTTTTTTTTTTTTTGTCAGAAATGGGGAACGTGTGCCCTCTTCTCTCAAGGTGCGTGAACAAAATGTCTTCTTTAACTTAGAGAGTTTCAGTTTTTAATAAAAAAAAAAAAGCTTTTTCATCTACTTTGCTTGTTCCAACCCTCTACAACCACCCAGGCCCTGGGACAGCTGTGAGCCAGCTCACTTGGAAGAGGCAAATACCAGGGAGGATACAAAACTCATCACTCCTTATGATTTGTCACAGTGTCTGTAATGAATCACTTGCTGGTGCTACAGATTAACGCTGAACAGAGGTGTTTCCATTATAACATCAACGCTAACTTCGTGGTTGCCTCAGCCTATGACTGTTGTAATGACGGCAGAACTCTTCCCACCCCATTCCAAACAACATGTTTGTGCAGAAAGGAGGAATATGCCCTTAAAAGTTGTTTGTTACCTTCCCTCCTCCTTACAAAAGAGTTATAATTTAACTTCAAACTCTTAAATCTTATTCCCAGAATAAAGTCTTTCTCTAAATAAAAGTGATGTGTTCAGGAGCCTGGTTAATCTGTTCAGTATACTGCTTCTTAATATTGCTTGTTTTTATATTGTTTTTCTAAGAACAAGTAAACAAACAAGTGGAAGATACCTGCATTTGAAATAGTGGGGAGAGCCAAAAGCAGCTTGGAAGGGTATCAGATTATATTTGAATATATCTCTTTAATATTAGCTTTTCAGTTGATGTTTTTTTTTTAAGCTTTGTCCATTTGCAATGGTTGTTCTTACGTGGATAGGCTCCTGGATAGTCTTGGATTGAGTTGTAAAACTGCTGTCTCTATGTTCAACTTCTTAAAAGATTTTCTCAGCTGTTAGCAGCGAAACTATTTAATTTAGTTTAAAAAAAGTAATCCATTAATTCACTCTGTGTGTGTGTTTAACAAGAATGTTTCTTTGGAATTACAGGTAGAGTGACTGTAGGGTACATGATGTAATTCCTCTTTTGCAAAAGATATCTGATATCTTACTGACACACGGAGTTCCCAGTTGATAACAGGGAAGTGTCTTCCCTTTCAGTACCTGAGTATCTTACACCCGTATTTATTAAAATGTTTAACAAATGTTTCTATAATGATTCTTTGTTCTGTTGTGCTTGGAGATACTTTTGTGTGTTTAAGGAGTGACATCTCAATTTTAAGGCTGGGGTTTCAGGAGTTCTTCCAGTAACAATACACTGTGTAAAAGGAAACTGGGACCCAATTCTGCACTCACACTAGTGGAGATAGACTCTTATGGAATCCCTCATTATTAGCTGAAACAGGTTTACATTCAGGAATCCCAGATGATGATTAAGTTAGTGGCTGGTGAATGTAAGATTTTTTTGTTTTAAATAGAGTTTTCAGTCTGTATCCACTTTCCAAGTTTTTAGCGTCAATGCTGTTTTGCAGTTCTGCAGTATTTTTCTGCTTGGGTTTTGAAACCACTTAATAAAGGTATAAGAATAACTGCAGTGTTTGGTACCATGAAGACAAGTAAGTATTATTGCGAACTTGCAGATGGGTGGTGGAGTCACAGAAACCAGTTGTAGATCAAGGATGACATAATGTGTCTGAACCTAGAACCCAGGAAATATTTTATCATATAACAATGCTTATTTAAAAAAACCCAAACTTTTTCCTCCTGTATTTCAGCTGACAGCTTTGTTTTTCTGTTTCATTCTCTGGTTTTTTAAATAATCTCAAGCATCTACCTGATTCTGAAACACCGAACTGTCAATTGTCGTGCTGTTAAAGCTTCAGATTAGTAAAGGACTATGTCAATCATTATTAGGCCTTGTACCTTTAGGCTGTTATAAAACGGTAAAGGATTTTGGGTATTTTAAATACTTGATGATATTTAGAACTCATTCACTAAGAATTTAAAATGGAAAATAAAACATTATATGCAAAGTAATTCTGCATGATTTTCCCTTCTATATTTTCTGTACCTTTTAATTAATAAATATGTTTCTCAGAGTTCTGTTGCCATCTTCTATATTTGTGTGAGGTATCGTGTTGAAGAATGTTGTGCACACTGGAAATTTTAAAGCAATTCTTTGTAGTTTTTTTCAGCTAATCTTTGCTGAATTAAATTGGGAGGGACACTTCCATCATCATTTTACGCTTGCCTTTCCCAAGTTACTTTTGAGAGGGATAGAGCAGTGGTCTTTGAACTTTTAAAACTTTAAAGGGTTTTCCCTCCCCATAAAAAAATTTTCAGTGAAGTCATAATTATACTGATGTTTGATGCTTTTGTGAAGCTTTCATGGGCTTACTTTGTATCTTTCAGAGCCATTAGGGATTCTGCCATTGATTTCAACTAGAGCAGAATCTTGTATTGCATTTGGTTTTTCCTTTTAGCTCTGATTGTTGTAACAGGTTACTTCTGCATTCTGAGGCACTAAAGAGAAATACTTTAAAAATATTTTGTATATATACATATGTATACATACAAACATTGAATAATTTTATAAAATATTTTAACTATAGAGTAAAACACAGTAAGTGATCTACCAAAATATTTTTTCTTAATGTCTCAAGACAATTTAAGCCTGTTCTGTGTGGTTTATAATTATTTGCTTTCCCTTTCCTTTTTTAATGAGGTTACTGTATGCTACCCAGGGAGTACAAAGTACGTATTCATGCATGTGGGCTGTATAAGCAACCTGTCTAATTTTTCCTTCTTAGGTCCTCACTTAGGAAAGATTATGCAGAAGCTTAGCTTTAAACATGAGTAGTCTGATTGTTTTCAGTGGAAGTAGCTAAAGTAGTGGAGTTAAGCGCACAAACAAGTTTTAGCTGTTTTACTAAATGCAATTCAGAATTTCTCCACAAAGTGTCATTGGCATGTAGGAAAAACTCCATAGGAAAAAACCCAACAGCTTGTGTTTGTAGCATAAATTCTTTAAAAAGGTAACTGTATGTGAATTGGTAAAAGAGTGATGCCGCAACATACTGGGGGAGATAAGGGCATATAATTCCTACCAATTTTTGTTAACATCTCTGTTCTTCTTTTGTTTGTTGTGTTTAAATGCAAAATGTTCTTCCATCTCCAGTGGGATACCCAGGTACTCACGTGATACAAATATATTCATGATCTGTGCAGTTTGGGGTTTGAGGAGAATTGCTCTCACAGTGTGTTGGTCCACTTTTCGTTATAAAGAAAACAGATATTTCTTTTCTTTTTTTTTCTTTTTAAATTGCAAACTTTAGTTGCACTGAACTTGGTTAAATTGGCATAGTTAAACTGTTCAGGAATGAAAAACAATCTTTGAGTATTGGCAGAAGTGTCAGACTGATATTTTTGTATGCTAGCACCTTTACTTTTGTTTTTATAGCTTCACTGAGGTTGGGGACTAAAATTAGCCACAATATCTTTTTGTCACTAAGTTATGTCCACCTGTAGGACCACTTTATTCATGCTATGTGGTTGTCCTCACAACAGTTTAAATGTAGAGTGGGCCTAAGGGTTGGAGTGTTGTGGGAATTGCCAGCTCCTGGGTGTCCATATATTACAAAAATATCTGGCACATGGAGCTTCAGAGGAAATTTTTCAGAGAATTCACATTTTTCATTGACCAAATAAATAAGTAGCTCAAGATTCGGTCTGGGTGGGAAGACTTCGGAGTGGAATGGCAAAACTCAAAAATCCTTGCTTTCATTGAAACAACAGATATCTAATAGTTTTCTTCTTCTTCCTTCTGTCTTTCATCTATGTTCATTGTGAAATGAAGTTATGTGAGGTTTTTTCTTTTTGCAAGTTTTTTTTTTTAATCTGGGTAATAGACTGCTTTGGTAGGATTCACATGCATGTATATAAAAATACCTTTTTTTCAAACTTCACCTTTGTGTCAATCTTTTTCATGAAAACAGAGGTTTGTGGGAGGAGAAGGGGGAATTGGGAAGGAAGAACCTCATTGCCATCAGTTACAGAAAGGTGAGAAAGCATGCCAGATAATTATGTTTTAAGTTATAAAATTGACCATGACATTGATACATCAGCTTATTATTTTATTTTTTTAAGATTTAACCATAATTCAAACTACTCGTTTCCTTCTGGAATGGCTAAAATTAAAGAAACTGGAGATCTTTTTCGCTTGGAAGTTAACACAGTGCTGTAAATAACTGACAAGATATATTTTAAAAGATTTTTTTTTTTTTTGTGGTTATGGAAAACATTTGTCTGCTTAGCCCTGTACAAGATTATCTCTGTGATGCACACTGTTTTCACTGTCTAGCAGTCTATGTGCAGAGTTTACATGTGTATTCTTTTTTTTTTTTGAGGATATTAGGAGAGCTTTGCTTTCTTCTGTGTGCGTTGGCATGCTGGCTCAGGTTTTCTGTCACCTTTAAGTTATTGCCAGTATGAAAATTTGATGGGTAAAAAAGGTAGGCAGCTACAGGAATAGCTTGGAGTCAGTACTCTTGATTCTTGCTCTGGACTGTGACTTATGCTGGGGGCTGGAAAGAGTGTTTCAACCATTTTCTGTAAGGATAGACCATCCACAAAGGGGTTTTGAACAAATAGCAAAGTTGATATCCTTAACATTGATTTCTGAAAGAAATTGTGTTGTTTTGTCATGAAGGCATTGGAGCAGAAAGGACTGTTCTTGATTTCTTTGCAGGCTTTCTGTGAAGTGTTTGGCAATTCACTTGGAACAAGGTCCTCAGCCAAAGATAGGTGCTGAAGAAACTTCCAATCAAAGTTTAAATCTTTGGAAAGTGTCCTCCAACTTATGTTTAAAGTTCTTGGAGGCCTACATTTTAATCATAAAGTCTCCCTAGGCACCTAAATATCTGGTTTTATATGTGTTCAGATCTGTCTGAGCTTAAAAGATCAGTTTTGTTCATACAAAATCATTCTTTTGTGTGGCCTCTCTGTAGAATATAATGCAATTGGCGCTCCCAGAGCACAGCAGCTGGACTGAGCTCTGCAGCTCTCTCCATAGTAGTTGGAAGGAAATCCAGTACTCTATAGATTAGAAATCAGGGTTTGGGAGAGACAGGTTTGTTTTTTCATCCCCTCATACTGGGTATCTTTAGATAAAAGTGGACTCTCTAAGTTTCTAGTAGGTGCCAAGATGCTCAGCATTGCTTCACCTGACCTTTTTTTTTGTGGATATAGGTTACTATATCCTTAGCTAAATTTTGAAATCATTAACAGGGCTCTTTTTCAGTGTAAAAAAGAGGACCTTAAGACACCGTAGGATGTTGAAGTTCATACCTATGAGGCCTCTTAATTTACATTTTGATTAGAATTCCTTTTAGTCCTTGTTGCTTTTTTATCACATCTTAAATTTTGTGCATTACACAGTCAGTAGCAGCATTGGATCTGGTAGCTGGACCTCTTAGTTTGCAACACAATTGGTTTTGTTTGCTGTAAATGGCCTTAGGGTCAAGAGACATGATAAAAGCATACTGCATGCTTAGTGTGTTTTAGTTTGGTTATTTTGATTGTTGTTTTCTGCTCCCAAGACCATTGCTTATATTAATTTGTTCTTTGTGTGTTTCTGAAGAATCAACAGTTTAATTTCTTTAGATACTTTTAGACTCAGCTGTAATCCCAAAGCTCACGTTCATCAGAACAAAGCTAGTTTGATTTACTAGTCACCTTTCTGGCCTTTAAGCTGAAGGTGAAGTAGATTCCAGTCACAATAAGAACTTGGAGTAAGAGTGATGTCCATTTAGAAACACGGTAAGTTGGATATTTCCACTGATAGATGTTCAAGGAAAAGCCAGCTAATTTCTCTTGTATAAGGACAGATAGTTAATTAGAAGTACTATCTGACATTTACAGAGAAGAAACAGGATACTATGATATGTGTGCATTACAGCCCTGCTGTAAGAACCTAAATAATTTACCACTGGTGCACTGATTCATCTTTAGAAAGAGGTTTATGCTGTCCTTTTCATTCAATTACCTTGAAAAGACTCTTCACATCATAGTAATCATGTCACCATTTCCATCAGCCCATTCATATAGGTATTTGGGTTAGTAGGTCACTGAAACAGATTGAGAGGTGGTAGCTGTAGGATCCTTTTTCAAATGCCATGACAACTAATACTAATTATAATATTAAAATTATTAATTATATGTACTCCCAGAGGCTAGGAATGTGCTTTAATTGAAAGGTAATGTGAAAGTTATTTGGCACATTGAAAATAAAATGTGGCTAATATTTCTTGGTAAGCAAGGATCATTTACAGTAAACACACTTACCGAATTCATATTTTTGTGTGGAAGGAGGTTGGGAAAGGAGAGGATGAGGATTTGAGCGAGTTGCTATGTGTCTTAAGGGGTCCTGAGAATCTCCTATCTAAAGAATATTGCATTGGTGCTGGGAAGTCTGAAAGGGTAGAACTTCCCCCTCTATTTGGGCAGTTCTCATGGTTCAGTTACCATTGAAAGTTTTTATGCGTCTCCCTACTAGAAGCAAGGGTTAGTAGCTTATTAAAGGAACTACACGGCATATCTTTGATAGGATTTCATATTTTTCTAGTCAGTGGATAAGTTCGTGCATTTGTGGGGCAGCCATTAGATGAGTCCTTCCTTTTAACTACTGTAAGAACTAGAATAAAAAGCCTGGGGAAGTACCTAACATTTTACTCGTCCCTCATCATTTGGATGAAAGGAAATGACATGCTTTCTGGCTGGATTGATACCTACTAATTAAGCCCATTTTTTAGAGTTGACTAGATAATGTGCAATTGTAAAAACAAACTGGTCAAAGAGGAAACTAAAGCCCTAATGTATGCATTACATGTTGTTTCATTTATCAAAGTAGTCATCTACTGGTCCTCTACGTCTAACTGGTTGAGCAGGTCTTTGTTCTGCAGGAGTAGTTATGCTTTCAAAAGATAATTCATTAAAGCTGAAATTTTTAAGAGATGTTTTGAAACAGGAACAGAGTACGTTAGCCCTTGAGTTATTTTATGTAGGTTTCATATTTTACCTATTGCAGGAAACAATTTGTAAAGACAAGAACTCCGAAACTGAGTCATCTCTTTTTTTTTTTTTTTTTTAAAGGTCAGGTTGTTTGTGTGAGCAAATATCAAAGGTGCCATATCAGCTCAGATCGAAGACCCAGCTGGCCTAATGTCTCATCTGCAGCAGTGGCTGCTCCTTAGGAAAAAGCTGAAGGAAACAGGATTTGAATGGATTTGCTTCATCCTAGTTTCTGGAAGTCAGCACTTTAAAGGCTTGATGATAGGGTTTGTTATAAGACTTTGGAAATAAACTGTGTCAGCTTGAGTTAGTCTTGCATTCTTCAGAGACATCTGAGTAGTTTTGTGATACGTGAGTGTGCTCTGTAGAAGCTGTGTTCACTTTTCCTCAGTGTGTCATATGTATTTATGTATATACTAATTCTACTCTATATACTTTATTGGAATTTCTGCTATTTCTTATGGTCAGAAGTCAAATTTGTCTGAACTGTAGAAATCTTAACCCCTTCTGATTTGCACCCCAGTAGAATTCACCAAAAAGCTAATATCAGCACTGTGTGAATGTGAGGTTGATTTAACCTTTAATGAAAGCTGATTTAAAGAGCAGTCTGCTGGAAAAAATTAATGTTTAAGTTCCTTTAAAATTTTGGGGACTATCATCTGGTCCTGTCTCTACTGACACTTAAGGGTGAGAGAGTTCTCTGTAAAGAGCAGCTTTGTTACAGGATGGTCCCTAAGTTCCTCTGTAGTGAATATGGGTGCACAGAATTCATTTAGCTTTTATGATATGCCCTTACCTTCTTTGACTATTTCTTTAGTGTCTTCTTCCTTTGGTCCCACTGACTCGCTGGCAGGCTTCCTTGTCCTGACGCTTTTAAAAGCTTATATAATTTTTATGTCTTTAGAGAAATGTTTTTTTGCAGTTCTTGTTGGCCTGCATTATGGTATGACCTGTGCTTTGCTGGGATTTCAGTGTTCTTCTGTTTCCCTATTTTGGATACCATTTCCAGGTTTTGAAGAATATGTCATAGAACCATAGAATAGTTTGGGTTGGAAGGGACCTTTAAAGGTCATCTAGTTCAAACCTCCTGCAATGAGCAGGGACATCTTCAACTAGATCAGGTTGCTCAGAGCCTCATCCAACCTGACCTTGGGATGGGGCATCTGCCACCTCTCTGGGCAACCTGTGCCAGTGTTTCACCACCTCATGGTAAAAAATTTCTTCCTTATATCTAGTCTGAATCTACTTTCTTTTAGTTTAAAACCATGACCCCTTGTCCTAACACAACAGGCCCTACTAAGAAGTCTGTCCCCATCCTTCTTATAAGCCCCCTTTAAGTCCTGAAAGGCTGCAATAAGGTCTCCCCGGAGCCTTCTCTTCTCCAGGCTGAACAACCCCAACTCTCTCAGCCTTTCCTCATAGGAGAGGCGTTCCATCCCCCTGATCTTTTTTGTGGCCCATTCCTTGTGGTCCTGTTCTTTACCAAAAAAACCACGAGTGTTTGTGGAATGTTGAATAAAATATTTCTTGCATGGATTAATACTCCTCCTTTGTGTGCTTATCTCGAAAGTGGCTTTTATTTATTCTTTAGTTGTTTTTATGGTTGTATTGCTTTTGAGGCAATGAGGAGAAAGGAGATGACTGCAAATATCCAGTAAGCAAAAGTGTTTGTCTGACCCCTGCAGTTCTTTTCTGTTTTTCATCAGTTTTTGTTATATGATAATGTATAAGATACTGTAAGAGCAAAATGACTGTGATTCAGGAAGTCTTGGGGTTTTTACCTTCACTGAGATACTTCTATTAAAGTATTAAACAAGCACAGAAACTTTGGGATAATCCTAACTAAAGCATTTTGTATTTGTTGGGTAAAGGCTGTCTTCAGGAAAGACAAATGGGTTTAGTAGTCCAAAGTACTAATTAACGGGTTCTGACTTTTGTTTTGGTTTGTTTTTTAATTCAGTTTGAGCACTGCTCTTTGTATGTAGTGCATGTGGCTTAAACGCTAGAGCGTTAGCATGGGGCTTGGGAGACTAGGGTTCATGTCTTGGCTCAGCTCGTGGGCTTCCTAGGGATGTGCCTTCGTGGTATTCTGGAAGCAGAATTTGCTCCAGAGTCTTGAGAGTGTTCAAAGCCTGCTGGAAACCATTTGAAAGTGGTTAGCGTGGTGCCAAGTTAGCTAGTTCTGCTAAGAAGTGGTTAGAGCTTCATGCTACCAGTTTAGACTTTGTACCCTGCTTGCTTTGTTCAGAAGGCTTGCAGTCATCTCGGAGCATGGGCAAAGTTCACTCTTGTCTGCTTGGTAACTAATAGGTAGAAATGTCTTCTGTGACCTTCAGAAATACCATTTTTTCTTTTTTTACCCCCTATTCCTCCTGTAGCAAAGGGATTAATGCTTCCTTACTTTAGAGTTTTGCTTAAGGTGGTGCTTAAATAGTACAATGATGAAACTTGTAAATAGTTGGGGGTGGGAGTTGAAATGCATTGGGCAAAACTTTAGCCTGGCATATTTGCCTAAACCCTTTCTCAATTTCTGATACTGGTAAGTGTATTAGCTTGTTTTTGTTAAGCGAACAGCTGGTGAATCTGCTTAATTTTTACCAGATGGTCTTCTGAGTTATGTAAAAACAGAGAAGCATTCTTATCTCTTCATTTAGATGCTTGCAGTAGGTGACCTTTCAGTTTGTGTCTCAGTCGATATGCCTGGATGTTTTTTTAAAGTGTTTGTCTGAAACAGAAAGAAGTAAAAGTTAATTTAATAACCATGGATGACTCATAATAAGAACAGCCTCATTACATCAGTAGGGTTGTTGCAAGGTTAGAATGATAGGGGATGCCGCAGAGGGGCACGTATGTAGCTGGTGTTGCATTCTGTGGAGGTGGTCCTGAGATGGGACGTGAGGTGTCCTGAGGGGGGACTCTGGGAGGAGAAGAGCCGAGGTACCAAAAAAATCACAGTTGTGAGTGTCCGAATGTGCTGAATCTCTTGATAGCCCAGAGGGGAGTTACACGTGGATCCTAAATCTGATATTATGGTTCTAAAGCCTTTACTTGCTTGGGTGAGTGTATTGGTTTAACTTTACCTGGTTTTGGGGAACAAGTGTTACGCTTTGTTTCGGTTGCTTTGAGGTAATCACCATTGCAACAGTGTATGAGTGAATTTTCAAGAAAATTTTCTCACTTACTAATATGTCATAGGTGAATTAGTGTCCTAAAGCTTTCTGGGTTTGAGTAGGCCTCTAGCAAATACAATCTGGAGCTGCACTTGGCTGCTTTATAGACTTTTAATTATTATCTTTGATTACTGATCCATTCTCCTCATAATGGATGGGAAAAGGAAGCAAGGTACTGTGTTTCACTCTAGAAGCAGGAAACTTGGGGTTGGGTTGTTTAAAAATCCTACATCCAGAAACCTGATTTTTATTAGGAATGCTTTGAAAGGGAATTACAGATTCTTCTAGTAGAAGTAGTAGCCACGTAGTGGGCAGCACTAGTATGCCAGGAGACTGAGGGAAGCCATTCTTCCCCTCCACTCTGTACTGGTGAGACCACTACTACTAGGAGTACTGTGTCCGGTACCAGTGCCTCCATTGACAACGTGGAGCAAGTCCAGTGGAGGGCTGCCTAGGTGTGGAGGAGGCTGGAGCGTGTTTTGTGAAAGGTGAGGTTCAGGGAGCTGAGGTTGTGTGGCCTGGAAGAGAAGGCTAACGGGGGATCTAGTTGTTGTCTCAACTATACAGTCGGTGACAGCAGACAGTATAGAATCAAATTTCTCTTGGAGTTGTACAGTCCGAGAACGAGAGGCAGTAGATACAGGTTACAGCAAGGGAAATTATAATTAAATATAAGGAAAAAAATTTTCCCAGTGAAGGTGGTGAAGCACTGGAACAAGCTGCCCAGAGAGGCTGTAGACTCTCTGTCTTTGGAGATACGCAAGCCTGACAGGAAGCTGAAGTGTGTCTGTGAACTGATCTGTCCGGTTGTAATTGAAGAGGTGAATAAAACAGCAAACTAGATTTTGGTTATATTGGAGGGGAAGTATGGAAGGAGATAAGCAATATCCTTTTGCTATATCTCATGTGCTATTAAGAACAGCTCTTGAGTTTTTTTTGTTTTTAAGCTGCTGACCTGGAGAATTCAGCTGTCCTTCTGAGCAGGTTAGTGGCCTGTACTCAAAAAGAGTTTTCCATGCTCCTCGTCTCTCTTATCTTTTGAAGAGTAAGTTACTGAAGGGATAGTGAATTGATTTTAATAATGTTTGTTCTTTGCCAGCGTTTCTGCTTTCTCTTTAAAACCTCATACATCTTTATGGAATAGCGTTACCTCTAGTTGCACTGCTGTATCTAGTGATAAAAATTTATTGAGTACTTTCAAAAGTAAGCATTTCCTAGGGTGCTATCTGTGCGGTTGCAGTGGATGGAGATGTATTGATGCTGGCTTCTTGGGGTTTTGTAGGAGATCCCAAAAGGTGAAAGCTTTTCTTCCTAGGTGATCTCACCTGTTGAGTCTTGTGGTGCCTTAATGTAGTTGTTTCTTTGGGCATTGTAGTTTTGTATAAATATTAAAAAGATGGACTGAGCTACAGTTGCAACAAAATGCTGATGGCAGAAAGCTCTTTTCCTCTTTTTCATCCAGCACAGGAAAATCTGTATCAGCTGTTTCAATGTCTGAGGATTGGGCATCAGATTGAATCACAGTAGCTTAGTCTTATTCTGAGACAGATGGATGTGATATTAGCGAGAGGGAAGAAGTCTGTAGTTGACAACTGGTGTGGCTCTACCCTGGAGATCAGTTGTCTGAGTTTGTTGCTGTTCTGGGTACTTGGAGCTATGGCTCCAGTTTTATCCTTTTGGTTATGTGGACTGAGCATGGTGCCTGTGTTTGCATCTGCTCTAAATTACTGCAGGAGACTACAGCTGAGGATGTTAACTGCAGAGTGCATGTGGAGATTAGTTAGGCACAAAGTGAGATTTTTTTTCTAGCTGACTTTTACAGGAGAGAGTGGTGCACAGTGTAATTCACAGCCACGTGTCTGCCTGATTTTAATGGGCCTGAACCTGTTGTGCAAAATGTTTTAGGCTAAAGCCCAGTTTGGGTTAGCTTAGAGATGGTCCCTGTTTGGAGTAAATATAGCTACTGTTGGTAGTCAAAGGAAATACGCAATTTTCAACAAAAAAGTTGAGAGGCAGACTTCTAAGTCCTCCATATCCAGCTACGGGCTGTTAGGCTGAATGAAGTCTTCTGGATACTTTTGACTGCTGCATTTTGCCTTGGCGAGAAGGGAAATGGTGCCACAGGTGAGATAAATTCTGCCTTGCTGCCAAATACCATTTGCTCCCAGCTTCTGT
The DNA here is from genome assembly GCF_964195595.1 of Calonectris borealis. NCBI lineage: Eukaryota > Metazoa > Chordata > Aves > Procellariiformes > Procellariidae > Calonectris > Calonectris borealis. The sequence goes on from NC_134319.1 coordinate 7,937,615, forward strand.
GCAACAACTGCCACCCACTGTCTGTCAGGGCAACAGTAGCCTGACTCTGTATTTGAGTCAGCAACAGCTGTTTGTTGCTTTCCCAGCTTTTGCAGAAGTAACAGCCCGGCTCTCTGTGTTGGGAGCAGCAGTTGTCCCTTCCAGCCTCGCTGTGTAACAACTGCCTGGATCTCTGCAGCAGGTGCAGGAGGAGCATTTTCAACGGCAGCTGCTGCCAGATGGGGAAGTCAGCTGCTTTCCTGTGATGTGGAGGTAGGCTAAAGCCTGTGCTGTGGAGGTGGGGGGGTCACAGAGGGTCTCAAAACCCAGATCCAGCTGTTACGGCTGCCGGGGTCAGACCACCCTGCAAGGGATTTAGAAGAGCAAGTCTGTCATCCTGCATTATGGCTTTCTGGAAGCACCTCCTAGGTTTGTCTTGAATGCCTTGAAGTCTGTCTGCCCTCCGACTTTTCTTCTACTGAATTGTTTCCTCAGTGACTACTTTGCTTCTTTTATGTAACAGTGATTAAGGTTACCGTGCCAGTTAAATAGGACCCCTAATGGTTAGCTGAATCTTTCCACTAAGGTGATGGTTAATCTGGGAAGCTACCTGAAAAACATTTGGAGAAGCATTCTGAAATTTTATTATATGCAAATCTAAATCTGCCTGGTGGAAACACTTACCTGGCCTGGAAGAGCAGGATGCTAAGAAAGTTGTTTTAACATTCAATAACTTTATATTCAGAATCTGAGTTTATGCATTCAGTGCAAAACAATAGTTTTCTCATCTTCACATTAATTTTCCTCTTGTGTGGTCTGAAAAAAAACACAGAAGAGACTGCACAGTCTCTGGAGCTGGAGTTGCTGTGAAGGGCGAAAATGCTATCCTAGATTTAGAGGAAATGCAGGGAGGAGGAGGAACAACAACTTGTTCTACCTTTTCTTCCCCCTTGTCCTTCAAAAAAAATTCTTTGGTTTCTTTTTGATGTGTGAAGGTTTACAAATCGGTGAGCCTTGAAGGTTTTACCTTTACTGTGGTGGTTTGTTTCTTTCAGTTTGATGACTTAGAGGATGTGCTGGTTGTTGATTGAATCAAGAGTTAGTAGTATTCTGGCAGGAATTTTCTTCTAAAATATTTGATGCCTTTTATTAAGTAGGTCTCATGAAAATAAAGCTGAATAAAATCTGTGAATCAAAAAAAAATTTCTTCTCAACTAGTATCACTTTACTTGCTTAGTAACAAAGATGGGTTTTTGCATCTTTGGAGCTCATCGACTTTGCTATATTTTGGAGGGTTTTTTTTTTCTGTTTCTGTGCAAAGCTAACATGATCCCCCCCCTCCAATTATTTTTTGATTGTTTCTTGCTTGGGTAGAATGAAAGACATAAAAATGAGCAAAAAAACTTTATGGAAACCCTGTGACTTTTAGTCTGCCTTCCCAAAAAAGTAAGACATACAGGCTTATGGTACCCAGGTGTCGCCACAAATAACTTTTGAATCCCTGGATTCACACCAGTTAAATTCTTCCAAATTTCATTAAAATACAGCCAGGTAACACGGAAAGAAGTCTATCAAAAGAAGCCCTAATAAATATTACAGCCATAGGAAAAACTTACATCATCCCTTGCAATTAGGGATGAGACACAAACCCACGAGGAACCAGACTTTGTTAGTTTTGTGGCTCACAGAACCTGCTGGTTTCCTGTGTGTGTTTCCCTACAGAAAACAAGCACAAGCAGTCCAGGTTGTTCTGGGACTAATCTGCCGCTCCAGAAGTCCTTGACGTCACTTGCCAGCTTGCCAGTGAGGGACGACTACCTGTCTTGTGTGCTTACTTTCTTAGGGAAAATTCAAGAGGTGCAAACCAGATGATTTTCTTGAATTCATCTTGCATGGTATGCAGTTAAACAGAAACAAATTTTTTTTTTTTTTTTTTTTGGGTCTTGCTGATGTTTAGACCAGTGATGGATCGTGACTTGAGGCAGGGATTTGTATATGGCAATGTGTGGTGTCTAAATCAATTCTCCTCCTTCATGTTGAAATGTTATTCTGAAAAACATTAGTTTGCTGCAACTGTGACGTTAACAGGGTGTTTTATGGTTACATCGATAAGTAGCACTCATTCATTCATTGTTGTCATTCAGGAATGTTTGTTTTCTGTTTTATTGACAACTAGCAAAAATAGTCCATCTGGAAAGTGAAATCTTAGTTTTAGAACTCCTCAGAATTAAATGACTGTAAAAATGGTCCATGGGTTTTCAACAAAACTGCTTTCTCTGGCTATTAAGAATTCTGATGGTTTTAAAATTTTTAGTCACTGTTTATACCTGTCTGTTCCTTTACCCCAATGACTCTGCATTGCTAAGAGGGAAAGAGCAGGGTTCTATTTTAGATTGTAAATCACCAACAAGATGATTTAGGAAGGATGCAGACATACAAGTGAATTAGTTGCTTAATTACTCTGCCTCTGCTGTGATGAGGTAACTCCTTTCACTGTGTGCTCTGGCAGAAGGGTAAGCTAATTTTGTTTATCTCAAAACAAAAGTATGCCAAAGTGAGCTGAATTGATTTGGGGTTAGTATGGGCTAAGAGTGTGCATATGGACAGTTGCAAGTCAGCTGAGCTGCAGGGTGATACGGAAGAGGGAGCAACTAAAACCGGTATTTGAGCCCTGAATTCTAGGTACCCTCTCCTCAACTTCATCTGCACAGCCCAGGGTTGAAAACAACACATTGTTGGTCAGGTTCTTATTGTAGGTTGGAACACAACTTAGTTCTTAGGAAGGTCATGCAGAGTTTGCAGGGCTGATAAATGAGAAATAGTAACTCTTCACTTCTGTAATGACCAGATTTTTAAGCGTATTTCACTTAACTGTAAACAGAACCTCAGACTGTGACCTCTGCAAACCTTTTTCTCAAAGTAAGACTACTTTGCAGCAGAGCTGTCGACATCAATTTCAGTGGCAGGTTTATGGTAGTATGAACCCTCCTGTGATTTCAGAAATGATGAGCTCAAGCCCTGCACGCCTCAAACCTACCTGGCATAAGTGTATATAACCTTCACATTTGCTAGGGAATGTGTTAAAGTGTTGTCTCATTTTTAACTTCAGAAGCAACTGCAAGACGTAATGGAAGAGAAGGCAAAATGATGCTTCTGAAGAGCAAAAGTGTATTTTTAGAAACTTTTTAGCACTCCAGATGCAAAGTGGGTGAAATTCAGTATTAACACAACATGCTGTGAGCAACTGAAGAAATTTTGTCTTGTTCCAGAGAGAATCAATCTGGCCATGAGAGCATTGTGGATCAATAGAAACTGCTGCCTCCCCTGCGCAAAAAACCTTTAAAATGTTGTCTTGTGATCCTTGTGGTCCTCCAGACTGGTCCATTTTGTGTAGATGTACTGCATGCTTCATAAGCGTGGAATTCTTCAGTGTTGAATTTGGGAGGAGAGAATTGGCCTTGAATTTCTCTGTGATTTCTTTTCTACTTTTCATTTCTTCATTGTTGTAAATTGGGAGAAAAGTCAGAGCATGGAAAATATATGACCTGATGGCTTTTTACGTCTTGGGAGGAAAAAAGTGTCTGTTTCTGTGCCTAGCCCCCTTTTTCTCTTATCACATAAAGGAAAAACAGGACTATATATCTTTGGAATCAGGAAAACTGATCTGTTTGCTGCTGCTATATAACTCTGTATTATTACTGTTAAAAGGTTGGGGTTTTTTAATGTAGTTTTATAGAAACTTTATATAAACTTCTTTTTATATAACTGTACCATGGAGCAGAAGGAATATGATCATGTTTCAGATCTTGTAAAAGTCTGAACTCATCTTGTGTGCTGGAATACAGAGCATAGCTTTGATTAGGATGAAGGATAAATTCCAGAAAGAAACTTAACTGTTTCCATTTTTCCCCTCTGGTGAAATATATCTGATATCCTTCAATGTGAATGATAGCGAATATGTGGCAGAATGAGTAGCAATGCTCTGCCTGCTGAAGTTGAATAGTTGAAAAGGTATGGGTATCAAAAAAAGAAAGCAAGATGTTGCATCGAGGTTTTTGCTGAGTAGAGGTGCTCTCTTGTGTTTGGAATTAAGCTCAATTTACAATAACATTTTGTGTTATCACTAATTTAAAAATGCTATTGTATTAGATTTTTTGAACTAAGTAAAGCCAGAGTACAGGGCTAGAACAACATCCAAGCATTTTGTCTGAGAGGGAAACATTGCAAATGTTTCGTTGTATAGTCTTCGTTTTAAATAGTTTCACAAGGGGTGCTCATTTGTACATGCAGTAGTAAGATGGCACTTTGGCAATCAAAAATTCATACTTGCCACCTTCTTTTCCTCTTACACTGCACTGCGTAACACCCAGGGTGAGTAGGGGTATGAGATGATGGTGGAGGCAATAGGGTTTATATATGTGTTTCTGGCTTTAGAAAAATATTTCAGCCATCTCAAACATCATTTTAAGTATTTTTGTGCTCCCTTTTAAGGTAGTATGAGTGTTTCATAATTTTGAACATAGAATTCTCAAAACACCTTTATGGGACAGCACTATTGTCCTAATTTTACAAATAACTACTTTGTCTTGCTTCCCTAGGTGGCTTGCTCAAGGTTACACAAGAATCCTCTGGTGGAACAGGGAATTATATCCAAGTGTTTGATGTTTAAAACTTGAAACCTGATTTCTGGATTACCCTCTCCTAACAGAAATGAAAGACCTATACCTTTCCTGTCATTCTGCTGAAATTAATTAAATTTTAAGTATTAGTACTCTGATTTTGATCATGCTTTTAATTCTGTGTACTGCTTCTTTTTCTTTTTAGGCATGTACTGGTATTGAAAATATTGATGAAGCTATAACGTTGCTTGAACAAAATAACTGGGATTTAGTGGTGAGTATTCTAAGAAAATGACTTCATAGATCAACTTCATGTAACGGTGACATATCATCTTGCTGAGACAGCTATTGTCTTTATTTCGAATTTGTGTGTGTCTTCTATGGATAGGGCAAGCAAGTTATGTGCAGACTGTTTCTGGTCTGTTAAAGCCTCATTGCCAAGTTAACGCGATATTGATTTGTATATGCCCTGGTATACTCTGATTGTCTTCATGCCTTTTTGATTTGTTTCTTTTCCTTTAAATCAGTGTTTCATATTGTGTTTAGTTTCGCTTTTGGTTAATTGTATGCATAATTTTTGTAAGTAGTATAATTAAGGGTAGCATTTTTAGAAGACATCTTGTGTATACACACAAGATTTTTAAGGATTTAGGTGCCTGTAGAGAAATGAAAGGTAAAACAATCTCTTCAATCGTTCATATGCTTTTAGTTTAAAAATCAGATGGTTGCTCTTCTATTGTTAGTTGTTACGCAGAATTGAGTCAGAGATTAAGGCCATACCTTATTTAGATTTGGTGTTATCCAGACACAGTTAAACACAAAACAAAAAAACCAACAAACAAACTCATCCTAAAAAACCCCTATTGTCTATTTTGTAACAAGGTTCAACGTGCAGACAAATAGGAGGAAACCAATAAGACAAGCAAAACAGTCTTAGGTATTTTAAGACTCTGCATAGGATTATCAAGATAAATAAAGAAACTATTAATCCATTTTCTTAAGGTTTGAAAGTGTAAAATAGAACAAACAATTAAAAAGCAAGTGATCTTCCTTTAAACTGTTATACCTTTGATTTCCTCTTTTTTTTTTTTCTTTTCCAAATGAGTGATCTTTGGACAAGTCCAAATTATCAGAAAATTATTTTAAAAGATAAATAAATCAGATTTTCCAAGATTGACTATGGATACAGTTTCAACTGTTTGCCACATTGTGTTCCTAGCGTATTGTTTAGTGGTCTCTATGTTTTAATAATTTCAAACTAAATATCTCAAAGAGGTTAGGGTGGGTTTTTAAACTGAGTTTGTTAGAATGAATATTGTGTTTCTTTTAAGGCATAATGATTAAAATGACATATAATATTGTAACCTATTGTAAACAAACGCTATGTACTCCGAACACTTGAAATGAAATGTTTAAAATGAATGTTGGCCAAAGTATATGGAGTCTTTATTTTGCAACATGCCATGGTATAAGCAAGAATGAGACACCAACAAGCAAAAGGGAGCGCATGTCCTCAGTGTCTTCAAACAGAAAAACCCAAATGTATGTTGACAGAGTGGTATAGTTAAAAACATCTTTTGTCGTAGTAGTTTGTTGTGACTTAGCATGGGCCATTTTGAAAATTAAAGTGTTTATGGGAAGGCAAGGAATAGCCTTATGCATTCTGTTCAGGTTGTAAAGTTCTCAGTACAATACATTAAATCAGTTGGATGTGGTTTCGGGGGATTTGTAAATTGTAAATTATATGCTTTACAATAAATGCTTACGGGTGGGGTTGAATGAGAGAATTGCGATGAAAAATAGTAAGAACAACTAAGGGGATTTGTTTTGATTTTTCTTTTTCTTTTCTTTTGAGACTCCAGAACGAGCAAAAAGGAGAGTGAAGTATTTAAAGCTATGAGAATGGCTATGAGAATGGCTATGAGAATAGCTTTAAATACTTAATTTTACTGGTGATGATTAAATGATCTAGAACTAGAATATAGTGGGAAAAGAAGTAATGATCCAAAAATGCAAGCTTAAAAAAGGGCATATGGGAAGTAAGAAAGGAAAGAAAATTAGGGATGTAAGAGGTACTTCAGGAAAGTACATAGTTCTTGAAATGAAACAGAAGATGAATGAGGGGAGCGTCTATGAAAAGGAAATGGTAAGTTGTGGAAGAAAAAAAAATAAATTGGGGAGAGTAAAAGTAAAGAAGATGCCCTAAGAGTCTGTCATTAGTAGGACACTGGCTCCTTTTTATTAAAAGCAGCCTTCTTGTAAAAAAGGGAATGAAAACCAAATCATGCTAATCTAACAGGGAGTTAGAAGCAGAAGAGTGAAGAAAGAGGAGAGAAGACAAAAGAAATGTGAATGTAAGAAGAAAAAGAGTTGCTAGCTTGAGAGAAAATCAAACATCTCTTTGTTAGGCAAGGGATTTTAGCATTTCAAAAGTCAAAACACTACATGAAAAAAGGGTCACGACTTATGGGAGATGGAGCATTTTTTATTTTAAAATTAAAAGTGTATGGTCCATGTGTGGTGGGGTTTTTTGGGGTTTTTTTATACCTTTGATTCAGTAGTCAAGTATAGATTCAGTGCCAAGAAATTGGGAAGGAGGGAAGGCTTTGTTTGATTGAACCAAAAGGTCTTGGAGTTTTTTAGCCGAGACGAAAAATTTAAAAAATCCTTTTGCTTGGCACTAAATATTTCATTCAACACAGAACAAAACATTTTTTTGGATTTTTAAAGAGAACAAAACTTGTAGGACTTAGTTCAAAAATCATGAAGACAGTAGTGAAGTAGTGATGATTTTGGTAAGGATTCCTCTATCATCCTTTGACCACCAATCTGTTAAGTAAACAGGAAAAACATCATTGCTGTCTTCTCTAATTTCACTTAGTTTTGTCCGTCTTATTCAGAGGCTTATTTCAAGTTCAAGTTTTTGATAAACATGACCTGAATTCATAGATTGGGGATGAGCACTTTTTATGACAAATGTATCTTTGTTTAAAAAAGAAGAAATTAAACCCATTCTATAGTGATTTTACAGCTCTAACGTAAAGAAGTAGTAGTAAAATCTAGTCATACAGGGGTTCAGGCTTTTTTTTGGGGGGGTGTTTTTTTGATTTTGTTTTTTTTAAAACGTGGATTCCTTTACTTCCATGATTTTGGAAGTAAAATCAGAGCTCTGGATTTGATCAGGAAAGCTTCTGTGAAGCACCCAGAGTAATACGAAGTAGAAAGCTAAGCAAGTCCCATTAGGATGTGATCAGCCTAAGTTCAGGGGCACTTTTGCAGCATTAGGGAAAAAACAAAAACCTAAATTAAGGAAGTTCTTGTCTCAGAACAGATTGCTTTCTTGCTCTTCATTCATTCATTCTTGCTGTCTGTATCTGAATTCCATTTTCCTGTTTGGGGAAAAAAGTTGTGCACTATCAGAGGCTGTGGTAGGGACCCAGGTTGAAGATTCCCTCGAGTACCTATTGCTTCTTGAACTCTATGAGACTCAACTCAAGGGCGTTGTTATTCCTCTGGGACTTCAGCCAAAACAACCAAGAGCAAGTAGTCCTGGTGAGTTGGAAAGCAGAAGGATCCCAAAACAGAAACAGCGAAGTACTTACTGAGATGGGCTGACAGAGAAGTACATCAGAATGCCCAGAGACAGCAGAGGTTATATAGTTCACAAAACAAGTTTCTAATGTCATGCTACAAGTACTATCTTTTTGTGTAAGCTTTTTTGAGGATTTCTTTGTTTGCGCTGATGCAATATTCCTGCTGCTTATTTTCTCCATACTTTTTTTTTCTTGCTAATAAATATTAGTATCAAGGGTTAAAATGTCACCAATGTCTTTCCTGTTACTTCAGTGAGTGTTACTGTGTTTTATATCTTTTGGACATTTGGTCTTACCTTTAAACAAAGCCAAACCTGAGTGAAGTGTAAGGAACTCCTTTCTTGGTTTAGTTTTTCTAGTAGCCACTTATGGTTTTTTTAAGAATTCATCTGAATTATTTTTTTCTTTTCAGTTTAGAACTGCAACATCAGCTTTCTATTTTTGAACTTTCAGAGATTACTCATTATAAGTCTTCATGTCTATTCCTCTGTATGGGATACTTTAAGGCAACATAAACTGCCATTGATTTATCTTCGACTTGGAACTAAATAAATCGTATTTAAATATCTCAGAGTTGCATATGTTTTATAATGTTCAAATCATGTTTGTAGCTGTTTGAAGTGATATAGGAAACTGTCTTTCATAAATGTTTGGTTGCTAGGCTTTGTTCAAGTGTTTAAGATCAAATTGATCATGAGAGTGCTGCAGAGGAATTCAAATGCAATAACAGCGTATAAATTGCTTGGTGGGATCATGAAGTCTAATCTTGCCAATAATTAGTTCCCCACTGTTGCATATGACTTGGCCTTTGTGGTGGTCTGCTGCATATATAGCAGCTTAGGTTTTTTTCTGTATTAGAACACTATAGCCTAATTACTTACTATAGGCTTATTATAGGCCGAGCAATGAAATGTTACAGATGTTCTGTGAGATACAGAAGATCAAAATAGATAATATAATGATCTCTTCAGGCCTTCATCTTTATGAAACTGTTCTGCAATAAACGGATCCAGCAACTCTCTTAAGCCTGCCAGGATTGCTGATATGTTATTTCCTGAGTGTCATTTCTTTAGATCTATTAATTTACAATCATTTTTAACATCTGAGGAAGCAAAACCTAGGAATTTCTGTCTGTTGTAAAATCTGATGGTTTCACGGCTTGCCCATTTAACTATGGCCTTTTGTTTTGGCGTTTGAAGGTAAGAATGACAGTATAAATGTATCTTAAACTTTGTGTAAAGACAATAAAACGAAAGTATGAAAAATCGCAACTGTGTGCCTTTTGAAATGTTTCTGATGATGGTACAAATTTAAAGGAAATGACCCATTAATGTACTTCTTGACCCTATGCAATATGGACCTTCGTATATATGAGGTTATTACATAGGTAATAGCTCTTTGTTCTTCTGATATCAAATGCTTGTATCTGGGCATAAAACTTGGTCTCCTATACCTTTCACAGATTTAATGAAAAACTCAAAATCGTTCCTATACAGTATAACTTTATATTCTGTACTGGTTATCAGAACAGGATTTTTGAATAAAAAGCAGGGTTCACCATGCTTAATTTTCTACTTTTTCCAGTATCACCATTTCTGTTGTTACTCCTGTTCACTGGTTTATAAAATTTTTTTTTTCATGTCTTTTCCATTAGACATTGTAATGTAGGTACTGCTTAACATCACTTTAAGAAGAAAATAAATTTCATCAAAATAAAGGGGGGGGGTTTATCCCATATTCACTTCACTATAAATTTGTATAATGATTATTAAAAAAACCCAAACAACTTTTTTATTTTCAAAATATATTCTTAAAATTACCTTTGTGCCTTCCTGCTATACTTGGTTTCGTTATTCTGTATTCTGGTGGAGGCTCAAAGCACAGTGTAACTTCAGTAAAACCAGCAGTTTAGTGCACCTGGAAATGTGATGACTTGCAGTTCCTGTCGTACACAGCTTCCAAGAATCGGCTGACAAAAAGCCTTTCTATACCTTGGAAAGAGAAAATTGTATATTCTGAACATATGTTTTTGTAAAGTTTCGACTCTCAATTATAATTTTTTTCTTTTCAATGGATAACTTACACAGAAGATTGGACAGGCTGGATCGATGGGCCGAGGCCAACTGTATGAGGTTCAACAAGGGCAAGTGCCGGGTCCTGCACTTCGGCCACAACAACCCCAGGCAACGCTACAGGCTTGGGGAAGAGTGGCTGGAAAGCTGCCCAGAGGAAAAGGACCTGGGGGTGCTGGTTGACAGCCGGCTGAACATGAGCCGGCAGTGTGCTCAGGTGGCCAAGAAGGCCCACGGCATCCTGGCCTGTATCAGAAATAGTGTGGCCAGCAGGAGTAGGGAGGTGATCGTGCCCCTGTACTCGGCACTGGTGAGGCCGCACCTCGAATACTGTGTTCAGTTTTGGGCCCCTCACTACAAAGAAGGACATTGAGGTGCTGGAGCGTGTCCAGAGGGAGGGCAACAGAGCTGGTGAAGGGTCTGGAGAACAAGTGTTATGAGGAGCGGCTGAGGGAACTGGGGTTGTTTAGCCTGGAGAAGAGGAGGCTGAGGGGAGACCTCATCGTGCTCTACAACTACCTGAAAGGAGGTTGTGGCGAGGTGGGGGTCAGTCTCTTCTCCCAAGTAACAGGCGATGGGATGAGAGGAAATGGCCTCAAGTTGCGCCAAGGGAGGTTGAGATTGGATATTAGGAAAAATTTCTTCACCGAAGGGGTTGTCAAGCATTGGAACAGACTGCCCGGGGAAGTGGTTGAGTCACTACCCCTGGAGGTATTTAAAAGACATGTTGACGTGGTGCTTAGGAACTTAGTGGTGGACTTGGCAGCGTTACGTTAACAGGTGGACTTGATGATCTTAAAGGTCTTTTCTAACCTAAATGATTCTAAGATGAGTTTTTTTTTGCATCTCGCTGTTTAAAACCTCTTAAAAAATAGTGATAATTTGTCAGAGAGGATTTTTTTAAATGTAAGTACCCATTTTGTTTATATATTTATATTTACTTCTATGTAATGTTTGTCTTTTGGAAAGAAAGAAGTAAAAAAACCCCAAACAAACAAAAACATTGAACTGAGAAAAATGAGCTAGGGCTTTACAATTTTTCTTTTTTTATTTTTGTTGGAGGTGCCAGTTTAGATGGGATTCCTAGGCAGAAAATTTGCCATTGGCTCTTGACAGTTACCAACAATCAGTTATTCGTATCTTTTATTGCTTTGTAACCATTAAGTTAGGTTTTTTTTTGTTATAATGTGTAGTAAATCTCCATACAAGTTGGTAAAAACGAATACACTAACGATGTCTTTTGTTTCTTTTTCTAACTGGTTTGCCCTGCAAAAGCTTTGATGTGGTATCTCTTTGTCTGTTTTTTTGATCAATTTGAATTAGTCTGCCTCCAGAAACTAGGTGATTAATTTGTTTGGCACAGGGCCATTTCTTTTCCTTAAACGTGGGACAGTATTGTCATATGTTTAGCAGCTCTCTTGTTTCATTCCAAGCGGGCTGTATTTCAGTGGCTGGAGATCCAGGACTACACATTATGGTGATCGTGTTCATCACATTGGCCCCTTTTATCTTGTATCATTGACCTGCTGTTTTCTTTACTTCAGAGTGGCATACTGAATATGGCATACATTTGACAGCACTCACTATGGGACTAGTGAGAAGTTCATGGTGTGCTCTTCTCATTAGGACTAGATCTGGGGGATTTTCACTGTTAGCAACTCGGACTTATCTGTCTATTAATAACATTCTCCCTTTGGTCAAATGAACAGTCACATCTGCCTGTGGGAACCAGAGGTTTGTATTCCTTTTTTTTTAAGGAGCTTTTAAAGTTTTATTTTAGGCAGGTGTCCCCTTCTGGATCTTGGTGTCTTGTCGAAAATGTTGTTGTTAGCTCAGTTAGTTTATGCGCGCTGTTACTGCACTGAGTAGCCCGGACAGCATTCAAAATCCTGCTGCCAGCAGAGCTAAGGAAGAAGGAAGCTCCAAGTTAAGTAATGACAAGTAATGTCGGCGGACGGGCATCCCGCTGGTGCAAGCGTCCTGTGGGCACGGTGCTTGTTCTCCAGGAAATACAGGAGTTGCAGGTTTCTTGTGTGTCCAACTGCAGCATTAATCTCTCCTAGTAGGACACAATTAAATTGTATGCGAACTTTTGTTTTACAAGGGACTGCAGAAATCCCTTTTGCAAGTCTTTAATGTACTTTCTGTTAAATTAGGGATCCCTGCTTGCAAAAATCGTTTGATTTCTCATTATTTGTATTTCCAGCTTTTTTGCAGCTCCCAAAGTGACACATTCTGTGTCTTTGAGTAAGCTCAGATGCATGATGTGTATTTTATGCAGCTGGGTGGTAGAAAAGATGACTAGATAATTCTTAAAAAAACTATGATTATTAAATTAATTGTTTTTATTTACTTTTGAATGCCTTCATCTTAGGTAAAACAGATGTTTCCTTTTTGTATATTTTCTACATTGAAGACTGTATGAAATGTGCAGATCTATAGGCAGTTGTAAGCATGGAATGGCTTTCCACATAGCTGTATGTACATTCATCTATTAAAAAAAAAAACCAAACCAAAAACCAAAGCCAAACACTACCACTAATACACGTGGAAGAAATGAAGATTCTTTACTTACAGAATGCAGGATAAGAGTGCTGCTTTGCCACCTCAGTAATGTGCTTGAAGGAAGGAAGACTATCTCTGCTAACATGAAGGTAGCCCAGTCTTCATGGTCCTTCCAAATCCCAACTACTTTCTTCTAAGTCTTTTAATAAGGGCAATAGTTGATACTTCAGATGATGTGGGAATGTGTTCAATATATTGTCATTTTACATGACTTCGACGAGAGCACAGACTGCAATTCATACTGTTGTGCTTTGCATCAGTCTTGGTCTGTTGCCTGCAAGTGGTCTGTTAGACATCAGAAAGTGGTCAATAGAGCAACTACAGTTTAAAATAAAATGGAGCAAACCCAATAAAAATGTCATATACGTGTTCTGACACATGCAAGCAAGGAAACAAACATACTAAAGGCAGAATAAAAGTAGCAAATGTCTAACTTGTGTGCTCTAAACTTTTGATTGTTTTGAATAAAACTATTTTATTACATAGGTTGGTCCCTTGGATTTTTTGTCAAAAAAACTTAGGTGGTCTTTGGATTTGTTTTCTCATTTGGATGACCCTTTGCTCTTTCAAAAGAGGTTGAGAAACACTGCTAGATCATGTTAACATCGCCATATCTTGTGATTTTTATAAGGAAACCCATGAAAGCTGTAATCAGCGCTGTAGGTGCTGATATTGTGTAAATATCCAAGAATCTCAGTTTCACAGTGTTCCCCCTGTAAAGGAAGAGGCTGGGAAGGGGGCAGTGTCTGGCTTGTCTGTTGAGAAAGATTTGAAAACTGAAATTGTTTTCCTCATCTGTAGTCTGCTATCCCAAACTTTCCATGGATCTTGCCTGGCACTATTCAGGTACAAAAAAACCTCTCAAAATGCACTTTACACCAACAAATAATAGCCAAATCGTGTGCTAGACCCAGAGGGACATTTGGTTTCTTCAGTTTATTTCTGTCTTTTTCTTTTTTTGGTCCTAAGGCAGGTGAATGTGTGAAAAATAGAAACTCTTCTTCCCCCACCCCTGAGCAAATTACTGTGTCTCCTTACCAGGGCAAAGCCTTGTCTGAGAAAGATTATTTGGGAATTTGGTGAAAACAGTTTTAACTTCTTTAAAATGTTCCTGAAACATGGTGCTTATTTCACGGAAAAAGTCTTGAAAGCCTCAGCGCTTTCATTGTGGAAAACTGGTGCTGCGCAGTGTCATTCTCGTCTCCTTTTTTCAAGGCACTGCTAAAATTCTAACGTATTATAAAATTACTATTTGTTTAGTAGGTGACTAACTGTATTTAGGGCTCATTTTGGTCTACCATGTTTAAACAGATTGAAGCCAAGGGATGTACAGTTTACAACTTTGTGGAAACCATGAATTAGGGTTAAATACATGAATTATTTTGTCCTTCAATTTGAAGTTTGGGAGGATGAAAAAACTGATAGCTCTCAAGGAGGTAGGGTTTTCTTTTTATTTAAGGCAGTTAAGGGTCATGGCTTTAAAGGTGTTTTCTTCAGTGCTGTTTCATACATGCTTTGCAGTTTTGTTGATTCATCAGAAGGGACTAATTCTCACATTGCTGATTGAAGGAGGGTGTAATGGGGTAAATATTTTTCCCACGGGATAAAACTGGTATAGCTTGGGCAAAGTGTCTTCTAGAGGAACACCCTTTTGTTCCTGTTAAACTGGAATAATTCTTCAGTATTTGTGAAGAAATCCGTATCTGCCACCCCTTCACAATTTTGGCAAATGTAATGGTTACTTTGCAATATAGCAGATAGTTTTCTAGACACTAAGGGGATTATGTTAATCTAAAATAGTTTATTTTGTTTCATAACTATTGATTTTAATCTTTCTAATAGAAAAAGCCTGCTTTATTCACTGGAGGATAATAAAGGAATTGTGATTATGTGTTTTATGGCTGTATTTTGTAGCCATGTGGCTGTGATGATGCATATGAAATTTTAATGTCTGGCCACAGAGACAGCTGAGTAGATTTTTAGATATAACTTTTCTGTCAGCATTATAAAGTAATACAAGTGGTGTGTCTCCTTTCCAAATAACAGATGAAATTTAGTTCCTTAAGAAATGAGCTCCTTTACTTAAGTTTTTCTTGCATAGTAATCAAACAAGGAATGGGACTAATAAATTTAGATTTCTGGTACATGGAAAAAGGCTCTTGTTTCTTATAATAGAGAGTTTTTTGTGTTCTGAGAAGAACCAAAAAGCGGCACCTGAGATCACGATAGTGCCTAATGGTATTGTAGCTATATGCAGGCATTATCCACTCGCCTTACATTTTACAAATACTTATTTTCAGAGACTTGTACCTCTGTATTGGCAATTTCTATGAAGATTGCTTAGCATTAATTTATCCTGAGACATCCACATTTAAGAGCAAATTTCTAAACTATATTAATAGTGAAGTGGCTAGTAATGAGGTATCTAAAAGTAGTTTGTAGTATGTTACTCTGTGACTAAGTTGAACTGGAAATTGCATACGTCTTATAAACGTGTTTGACAAGTGATTAATCTGTCATGAAGTCATGCTGGGAATGTGTAAGTCGGAAAAATATGAAGTAAATTAAATAATTTGAGAACCAGCATCTGTGCCAATGCTGTGACTGTTTTGCAAGTGAACCTTAATTGTCAAAAATTCTACCACAGAAGCCAGGAGTTATCTAGACCCATCAGGCTTTCAAAGCAGAGTATTTTAAAAATGGATTTACTTACAGTACTGTTGAATATCTTAACAGTTCTGACCTATTTTATTTAAATAAACTCTCCTTAGCTGGTCTGGGAAGACCTGGCTTGCTGCAGTACCAGCAATATAGCGTAGGCTGTCGAGAGGTATGAGGAGAAGTACTGTGAGGCAAGTTGTAGGTTACATTCTTTGGAAATGGACTTTCTGGTTTCCAAACTCTTAAGCAAAATCTTGCATAATTATTCTTTTATTATTTATTAGTGATTAGGCAGTCTGCTGACTATGGCTAGGCTAATTTGAAAACTGTCATATAAGATGTTTCACGTTATTACACCTTTTCAGTGAAGGGGCCTTAGTCTGTAGGCAGTATTTCTAGGACTTTTTGAATTATCTTGTGTCCTGAGATTTTATCCCTGTTCTATCTTTTTAGTACTTGCTAAGAGCTAGTATGTTATAGCAAAGAGTGATTTTTAAAAAATTTATTTATTTATTTATTTATTTTTAAGGCTAAACAAAAATTATGTTGTTGTGGGGTAGCTATCCCCAACCTGTATGTTTTAGTGTTGTTCAAATTTACATGAAATAATTAGGAGAGGGGTAGAAGTGTGAGAATTCAGTACATAGGGTTTTTTTTTCAGGCATAGCCTTTGTTTTTTCTCCTGCCGTCTAGCTTAATGTTTTAAGGAGTAATGAAACACGTTTTGATATCAAGCATAAGCATTCCTTTCTGTTAAGTTAGAAGGTGAAGCAGTATTAGTGTAAAAAGTTGTGACGTTAATGACTAAGGCCAAGGTAACTATACATGTGTGTCAGAAAGTAGCAGACAGATCACGGTCTACTCTTCTCCCGTTCTATGTGAATGAGTTTTGAGTGGATAGTTCAGAACAGGATATTTTCCTTTATTCCTGCTGAAATAGAGTTTCAGCTCGGATAGTTGCCGATCCATAAGCTTCTTATAAATCTGTTCATGTTATTTGTTTTCATTGTTGTAGGCAAATACATCCAGTTATGAATTTATTATTGAGATTGCGCTTTGTTTGTGGAATTATGCAGTGACAATATAAATTAAAGAACTGTGCAAAATGTGGTTTTTTTCCCCAGGATGACAGAAGTATATCTAACTGTTGAAAGGCTTCCTAGTGCATTTCGGCATGTTGTAGGAACTACAGGAAAAAGTTTGCTGAAGCCACCAAAGAAGTAGGGAGAAATGGGAAACCACATCTAGAGTGCTAATTGTAAAGTATTTCAACGCGTGCTCTCTTGCTGATGAAGTGAATCATCTGTATGAATATATTCATGTGGCATTTTTTGATGAAATGTTAATTTTTTGCTTTATTAGCAATTCTATTGTTTTGCAGCTTTTCATGAAGTATATTTGTTGTAAAGAAAGCAAGCTGAAATAAAGCAGAATGCATAGAAGACATTTCATTGTAGTTCAATTACAGCTTTTGGTTAAATTTTAACCACGATGGGGACAAATGTTGGCATTCTGTAAAAACTTTGTGGGTGTAACTTCACGTCTAGCACTTGGAAATACTTTGAGACTTGCAAAGCTGGGGAAACGCCAGGAAGTATAACACAAGCTACAGGAAAAAGCTGACTCATTTCTTTGCCTTGAAAAGCCTGCCAAAGATAACAAAGGTAGAGGTTGTTTCTGCTACTACTGGGGCATAATTAGTAATTTTTTTATTTAAAGATTATTGCATTCATTTAAAAATCCAAACCGAATAATATTTTTTATAACTTAAACTCATAGCAGCCATTACTTGTTAAAGTAATGGGTTCAAAGTAGCTCTGTATGTAGGAAGGTGATAGTGGATCTTGTTTGTAAAAAGCCTCTGGTCTGAAATATTTCTGCAGAACGTTTTATGGAATTTCTTGTTTAGAGTAACACAGCACAGACTTGCCTGTAACAGGCAAGATTTGATAGTTGCATAAAGCTGCACAGGAGCCATGTTCCTCTGCTTGGGAATCTCGTAATACAATCTTGATGTCTTGGGGCAGAAAGAAGTGATTGTATTACAGCTGATTTCAGTAAACCCTTATTTTATTAATCCAGATTGACTGCAGTATTTGACCAATACTTGCAGTATGTTTTTGTCAGCATCAGTTAGTAAAACTTCTGCTGTTTATTCCCAAATTTTCCACTTTTTTATTGTTGTAAACTGATCACAAGAAAAGTCTATGCATAGTCTTAGTTACTTTTTATCCAGTTTCCTGAAATCACAGTATCAGCAGCTCAGAACAAATGTTTTGACCCGTCTACATCTGCCATTGCCCATTATTATCAGTTCTGGTGAAAATACAAGCCCAAATTAATATTTGCCAAAAAGAAAGTTATTAGGGGAGCATTATTTCAAACTATTTACTGTTATTAGTGAAATATATGCATATAGCAGAACCCTGCAAGTTAGTTTCATTGTAAGAAATACTTCTGTGCTCAAAAGGAACTAATAAATCTTTGCGCTTCTCCTGTTTTGCTTTACTGTTTTATATAAAAGCATGTTAATTTGTCATGCAGATTTATAGTTTGGAAGCAATTTAAAAATCACTTTTGCTTTTTCAGTCCTTTCATGCATGTTTTGTCTCACTAGTGCTTTCCTTTATCCTGTATCATTTAATTATTTGTTTTTCCTCTCTGGATAACATTTGTTCAGTTTTGGGTTTTGTTTCTTTTTTTTTTTTTTTAAGCTCGCCATTGCACAAAGCATTTGGAGTTTTATCTTCCATTTATTTTGTTTGAATACCAAATAAAATAATGGATTTAAAATCTTTAGGATAAGCAATTTATCATGCGAAAGCAACAAAATTGGAGTAAAAATATTGTATTTCAAGGGGAATATCACATTTAGCCCAAATTAGGAGTAGAATTAATTGCAATGGAATTACAATTGTAAAGAGAGTAGTATAAATGACCCTTTCAATGCTGTGGAAATATATAATAAAATACAAAAGATAGGAAATTATTTTTCCAGTGTAGTTTAGATTGCTTAATAAGGGCCTTTTAGTATATTTCATTACACTTTTATCTTTTAAAAAAACATGTTTAGTTTGTCTAAATTCAACAAATCTTGAGTGATCCTGAAGATTTGGATGGATTGATAGCACACAGGAATACTGGCTGATATTTCCAAAATATATGTGTTATCATTTTTTTTATTCTACATAACTCAAAACCACGTTTATCTTGCGTGTCATCTCTCCCTCTATAGTGGGGTTTTGTATGTAGGTTTTGGTGTTATATTCACTTATGTAATTAGACTGAGAAAAAAATCTAAGATTAAATGCTGAAAGGGTCAGTCAAATATTAAAATAGGTTTCTATTTGTTTTGCAGTATGAAACAACAAAACAACCATTTTTTGGTTATATTTCAAAATATAGTCCCAAAAGCTGCTAGCACCCCTCCCTCTACGACAGTGAGCTGTCTTTACTTCTTCTAATGTAGAAAGCAGCGTGGGGTAAACTTTCTGAATTAGTGATTTGAGAGAAACTTTTTCTATCAAGGAGACATTAAATATGTAATAGGAAGACGAGGCAAAATGAGCAAGAAAAACACAAAATGCAGAACTTTTTCTTTAGCTTACCAGACATTTTAAACCAAAAGTAAGATCTATGAGTTGTAGCATTTGGGGAAGAATATAGTTTTTTGAAAGTCATAATAAATGAGTCCTTTCATCAAAGAAAGCTCTTGCTGAGTTTCATAGAAATAATTAAATACGTGGGTTATGAGGCTATTACATTAAATAGAATACAACAAAAAAATTATCATTACTAGAAATCTGAATGTGTCAGACCTACAGAAAATCGGGGGGGAGTTGGAAGAAAATGCCCCATGAGCAAGTTACTCCATTATAATTCCCCATGACTTTCTGAAGCAGTTGATACTGTTTGGTTGGACATCTTTGGATTTTGGATTAAATCATCTGCTGTGGCAGTTCCTATTACCCTGTGTCTATGTCTCGTTTGTGTGTTGTGTTTGTTTAATGTAAACATTCTCAATTTTTAGCTAAACAAATGTAAAGCTCTGTGTGGGCATTATTAAGTAGACTGAAGTGGTCTTACTTGCTGAATTCAGTCAAACCTAAATAAGGCTTTTAAAATTCTCTGTGAGAGGATTCATACATAAACTTGTACTGGTTGTGTTAAGCTGATACCGTTATTTATCTCAATGAAACTCATGCAACTTTCACATGTGCATGGTATTTACATCTCTGTAGCTGCTTCTTCTGAAAGGGTTGTTCTTCCAGCATCACGCTGCTTGAACTTGCTTTCTTCTTTTGCTTAGAGATGTGTTTTCTAATACCCTGTTTTGGAAAGTTGATCTTATGTCATGCTTTGTAAAAGCTCTTGCTCTTCATTGGGGCAGAGGTTTGAATGGGCAGAGTTTTAAAGGATCTATATCTAGGACAGGGTCTGTATCTGTTAGCCAAAACCGTTGTGTGGTATGGAGATTGGGAAGGAGAGGGAACAAGAGGTGGCCACGGAGGATCTTCTCCCACCTCACCCATTGCAAAAGCCTTTAACTGTGCTTTTGTCTGGGCCTGGTTTTAAGTCTTAAGATGATTAATCTAAACACCACTTTTAAATTCTGGAAATTTAAAAACTACCTCCTATCTATAGTTCATAAAGAGGCAGGAATTCCCTGCCTGGTTTGAATAGACAATCAGTATATGTAGACCTCTGCTTTTAAATAATCTGATTGGCGAATCCAGTCTGTTTTCAAACTTAGTGACAACCACTGAGTATTTTAAACTTGGGAGTTTAGTTTTTGTGCTATCTAAAATACCACAGTTCGTTCATAATTATTCATAGGACCCTCATTCCCCTGGGATGAGAGTCACTGTAAGATGTACTTAATTGCTTTTACATGGTTGGTACTGTAATTGTGTATTTTGAGAGAAGGCATCAACGTTGTTGCTTCATCAGGTTATTAAGAAATGGTTCATCTTATTTTTCTCTCTAACACTGTTTTGTACTCATAAAAGATAGTCACATTTAGTCCGAACTGACTAATCTATTTAAGCTAATATTCCCTTGAGGAAAAACTTTAAATTTCACAGTCTGCTTCACAACGTTCTTTAGGCACTTAAATAATTTCAGTCTGTTTGTAGAATATCGCAGAGTTTCTGGGTTGCCCAAACCGTTAATGAATTTGGTAACTTTTTATTAAGCCTATTGCTTTATTGTTTTCTGCGTTTGTGGGAAGCAACGAAAAAGTTGGTTTTAATATATTTTGGTACTGGAAGCTTGCTGTTGAAACAAACACCAAAAATAATATTGTTACTTTCAACCTTTGTGATTGGCACTCATCAGTCCAGTATTATATCATATTCCTGTCTTCCCATTCATTTAAAGGAACAGGATTCTCAGTAATATTTATCAATATATCCGATGCTGTTGGATGATAGAGTCATAGAGTGCTTGAAATTGGAAGTTGCTTCTGGATGTCGGTCTAGTCAAAAGCTGTTCCGATTAGATCAAGTCATGCAGGGCTTAATAAATTCTTGAATAAACTGTTTCAATTCCTGGATATATGAGTGATATCTCTAAACAAAATGTATAAATCAAGAATAACTAAATTTGGCTTATAATTTCCAAAAATAAGTTGTGGGCCTGGTAGTTGTTTGAATATTGTCATCAAAACAATAATTATGTCCTTGCTTCTATGCCTCTGTTCCAAGTTTCAGCGGTGTTACGACAGAGTTTGTATATAGGTAGCACTGAGACAAACCTAAGATTCTTGGCTTTGGGGAAGAAAAAAATCTAATAAAACCCCTGTAGTTTTCTACTTAAGGTGAACTTCACTCTTTAAATAGTGATAGCATTAGAATAGGTAAACTACCCATTGAAGTTGTGGTGCCCAGTATCCAGCAGTGACACTTGTGGATATACACAGTGTGAGAACAGCGTAAGTAGGGAGCGCTACTTCCCTGGTAGCACTCTCAACAACAGGTTATTGGGAGCTGAAGAAATTTTCTGAGCCAGACATGGTATCTTTATATTTAATAACCCATGAATAGATGTACTGCACTTGTTATTAAAATTGTTTCAAGGGTAATACATCTTTTTAATTACTGTATATTAGTCACACAGGCTGTTTTTGATGATCAAATGATCCCTATTTGGAAGGACAAAAAAATTTAATATCTTTGAATGTTTGCTTAATAGAGACCTGATCCTCTCTCAAAGGGGACTGACATTGGGGAAGAACAGCCTGGAACAGATCTTGCCTTAATAACTTGTTTGTTGTGTTTTTGTTTGTGTTTTTTTTTTTTTTTTTAAAATAGTCACACCTTCCTCCTATGACATTCTAAAGCAGATGGTTGTTCCTTTTTTTTATTTTCTTTCCAGGGTCTACTTATAGATGTCTTGTAAGAACATGGGTACTTAATATTTATGCAATATCTACATGTGCACTGCTACCATTTGCCTTCTACATAATTTTAGTCTTCCATCTTGCTTAACAAACAGTGTCCAGACTCTTTATTTTTACAGTGTGGTTAATAGAGGTCTTTCCATCAAAAAAGTACGTAATGCTGCTGCTGCTGTTTTTTCTTACTGCTGTGCCCCTTAAATGTCATCAAGTTTACAAAACTGGGGACAGGAACAAGTGAGTTATTGAGTTTTAAAGGAAATAGCTTGGAGCCTCTATCGTATTTAACCCCTCTAACTAGGCTTAGAAGAAGTTTGAGCTGATTTAATCCTCTGAGACTGAGACATGAACTTTGACAGAAAAAGTGTGGAAATGCCACGCTGTGCTATATTTCTTCGTAGCTGAAGCAGCTTCTTTTTGTCAGAGTAAAGAGAATTCTGTTGCCCCAGCGGATCATTATTAGTGTTGGTCCTGTGGTACAAAAACCTGTATTTGCTCTCTGTATCCTCCAGATGCAAAATAAAGGATATTTTTGTCTTTCAACGAACTTTACCTGTTGATTGACAGGAATGAAATGTATGTTGCTGAAGAGTACGGGGCGGGAACCAATCCAGAAAAACCCAAACAAACCGAAACCTCCCACTTTTTCCTGGAGGTTTATTAGATGAACATAATCAAGAGCTATTTATGACTGCAAAAACCACAATGATGATAAATGAGACACATTTTTAAAAAGAAACCACTGATTATTGCCATGCACGGTGAATGAACTGATTTAAAAACTGATCTGGTAGGAAGCTTTGTTATCATTGTCATTTGATACAGCCTTATGGGTAGTTGCTGTAGCTTACAAATACCTGTGACCCTTTTCCTTGACTGCTTTTTTTTTGCCATTATTTATGCAATATTTGTCTCTAAATACATGATAAATCTTACTGCAATATCATAGTTACTTAGCTGAGTTCAGCAGAAATACTTTTTGACTTTATGTAGCCTTAACTATTAATGGAAATTGTAAAAATTCATGCTTATGTATTCATAGAAAAAGAAAGCATAGCATTTAAAATCAGACGATATCAAGATTTGTGTTTATTAAGCACTTAAGGTGCATTTTTTATGTAAATTTCTAAGAACGATGTTGGTAGATGATGACCGTCCATAGTTCAGTTGCAGTATTTGAGAGGGAATCTATGAGCTTCTAAATGTCAGCGTTTTCTTCATCAGGGACCAGACACTCATTTACCAGGTATTCTGGCCAATAGATCAGGTATATCTGACATATGAGATTGGATATTAGAAGTTGTGATAGTAGAAATGCATGAATTGCTGCTGGTACAGCAGAAAATGGAGATTAGTGGGATGCTACAAGCTCTCTTTAATCTCACCATTAAGCCTAACAAAGATGTACCTGTGAACACAATAGTGATTATAAAGATCATCAAAGAGCAGAAATAGAATTAGTCTCTTGAGGTCTGTTTTTTTTCCTCTCTAGATTTTTTTGAATTCTTTCTCCTTCCTTGTCAAATTCCCTCCTGTGCTGTTCCACCTTATCAGGCCACTGCTGGGCTAGGATTAGAAGTCTGAAGTTAGGTAGGGTTCTGACATCTTTACTCGCTTATCTTCTAACAATAATCAGAACAAGGTTTAATCAGCTGAGGAGTAAAAAAGTAAAATCTTCCCCAGCTCACGTGGTATCACTTTCACTGCCCCTCAAATCTGAAAAATCCTGGCAAGGAGATGACTTTAAAACACTTTTTTGGTAGTATAAAGCAGTCTGAAATAAGTTGTCTTCTAAATACTGTTGAAGAGAGTCTTATTTGCTTTCCAGGTTTTTCCCTCATCCTGACTTACACATAATTTCAAAGTTTATGCAAACTTCTGTAGCATCAGATGTGCTAGAAAGGTATTAAAAACTTTCTGCAACATAGAATGGAGCAATGCTGTAACAGGCTGAGACGACAATTTTGTCAGAAGTGGGGTTTTGAACGTGCAACGGGGGTATGTTGTGGCTATTTTAAAAATAATGCATTTTAATATGAGATAGAATTAATCAGGATATTTTTATAGGTAATAACTGTGTAATTTCAAATAAGACCAAATCTGAATGCAGCTTGCCAGGTTTGTACTTATATGCCTATAAGTAATACTTTGTTTATTCTGATGATCTGGACAGCATGGGGTGATATTTAACTGCATAAACCTTACTAAAAAAATACTTCCTTTTCTACTTGGGGATTGTTTGAATTTTTGGGGGTAGTAATTTCTGTGATTCTCTGGCACATGAGGACTTTTAAGAGGCTAGATGGTATTTGTGTGTGTGAGCTAGAAGCAGGTCTGGAAGGCATAGGTGTGATGGAGGCATGTGCGCTGTTGAGTACCGTTTGCGCTGACTTCAGCAATTCGTGAACACATCAGGCTCGCAACATGCAGTGTGTGTGCGGCTGTGCAGGTTTATAGGTTTGTGCAGGTCTGATGCCTCTGGGAAGCGTTTTCTGCGTACGCGCTGCGTGGCTGCCCTGTCTGTGCACAGTTAGCTCGATGTATTTGAAAGCGGTATGTTCACTGTATGTATGCACCAAGTGTACAAAGTGTTAGATTTACTGAGCATACAGTTTATTCCCATGCATTCCACCTGGGAAATCCATCGCACGCATGTAGGAGTCTGAGCTTCAGTTCATGTTTGTTTTCACTTAGATATGGTTTTTATTTTATGCAGGTACTTCAATGACAATATCGTTTACCAGGAATATTCACTGAACGGAGAACATTTTATGGCATATTCTAAAGCAAGCTAATCACTCTTTAAAACATATTGCAGAAGTTCTGATTTATTTTTGTTGCTCTGTACGCTTGACTCAAAATTTGTTTTCTCTTTTCAGGCAGCTATAAATGGTGTAATACCACAAGAAAACGGCATTCTACAAAGGTAAGCACAGAAGACTGGTGTAGTACACACAGAGAATGATGCTGGGTAATAGTTACATTTTTTGTTCCTGAATCCTAAGAAGATGATGTAATTATCCTTCTAAAGCAGTTTCTGGAGCCACAAATTCTATTCCTGGCAAAGCTGATTTAATGTTCAATTTTTCCCATACTGATGGAGGACCAGCTCAACCACCTATTCAAATTAGTTAATTTTTATTTTGAATTCATTGGTTGTTGGGTCATTCTGTGCAGGGTTGTCTCTTTACTAAGTCTGGATTTTGGTATGCTGTCTTGGATGTCAGGACTTAGGTTGGTTGTGTGGGGTTTTTTTTGGTTTTTTTGTTTGTTTGTTTGTTTGTTTTTCCCAAAGATCTAAAAATTTGCAAGGTGAATCCACAGATGTTCCTGGCTAAGTATTTTCTTTTTCCTTACACATTTTTAAAGGTATTGATATTCCATGCTTTCCTGTCCCTGGCCAAAAATGTTTGTATTTTTGTAGGCTTTTTTTTTTAAAAAAAAAATCGAATTACAGGCAGCAGATACTGTGTTAGATAAAGTAAGGTTGCTCCCTTCTAAAAGTAGCTTTACTGATTTTCTTTCAGCTTCTGAATTAAATTTTGGCTTGTATACTGGTGCCTGGATATCTTGAAGTCACTGAAGCATGAGCTCCTAAGTGCTGATGAGGCAATTGAAAACAGCAGAACAGAAATTGAGCTACTTGGGAGAGACAGTAAAATAGTGTTTAAAATTTTGTTTAGAAAAATACTCAATGTACTATTTTAAAAAGTTTATTTTAATGATGAAAAAAGATACATAATGTAGGTAAAGTTGTGTTTTGGCATCTCTGTCAATACTTACTAAAGCTATCCTTAGAGTCAGTTTTTGATTCAGGATAGAACCTTATTTGCTCAGTAAAGTTACTAGATATTACTAGTTACTAGTTACTTTACCATAAGGCCTATCTAGTCCACTGAGATCAAGTCTCGGTTGTGTTGACCACTCTTTCTACCTATGTTAATAAGTCCTGACCTCAAAGCATTTGTATTCAAAATACCAATGTTTGGAACCATTTGGTCAGGGGGAAAGAGCTGGAGAGTAGTTATGCCTGACTTGGATAACAAGCTGGTCCAGTGTCCACTTACAGCTTTCTTCCACACTAATTTATTCATTTTTAGAAATGATTAGACAGTCAAATGTGTCTCAAATCTTTTTTTTTTCTTTTTTTTTTCTTCCAATGGAAGTGGTTTAAAAGGAGGCTCAGAAGACTTAGTTTCCAGTGGTTTTCAGATGAGGCTTATTTCACTGATGTGAGGCTTTTTATGTTCCATTAGAGGTTGCCAGTCAGATATGTAGGATGCCTTTTGTGGTGGAATCAAATAGAATTAATATAACTGGACTTGAAGTAAGTTAATTTATTGAAGGGAAAAAAAGCATTTTGTTTTATAATTCAGTTGTGTTGTTTAAAAAAATAAATTAAAAAAAAAATCCAGTTCTGAGAATCAGGATATTCATTGCTTCTTGGGTCTGTTAACAAAATGATTATAGTACTTAATTCATAGTTGGCCATCAGATTTAAGACAATAACATATCACTTGGTATTTATACTTTTTTAAATCCAGAAAATAAGACTGTTTCCTTTACTCTTTAGACCTCTGAAGTGGGTCTTTGACCTTTAAGCATGGGTCTTTGAGTGTGGGTCTTTGTAGCTGGGAATTCATCCTTCTGAGCCTGCTGATGTGAGAAGTGAAGGAGCCCCTTGTTTTATAAGCATAACACGTTTTTCTTTTTCAAACGTGGAAGGCACAAAGATGGGATTTGCAATAGCTCTGTATAACTTTGGCACTTCTGTGACATGCAGGCCATCCACACTTATGCTTTTTTAAGTTCAGGCCTCCTCTAGATGACCGATTTGACTTGCTATAAGAAACGTTTTCATTGACAGATCTCATGGTCTCTTCAAGAAGGGCAGAATGCTCTTTTCAAATAAGTTCTGCTTAAGAATGGAAATGAGACAACTTACGTTTCAGCATTTCCTAAATCCTTCTTTGCTCGGCTTCCATTCTTTCAGTGCATACATTTTATTAACTTGCATCTTCCTTCATGATACCCTGTAGCTGCCCAGGACAAATAATCTTCCTGATAAGAACATCTACAAGGCAAAGCTCTAGGCTTGCCCTGTGAAGTTTCTTGCCTTCCAAATTTAATTTCTGTACATCATAGTTTGGTTTTTTTTTTGGCCTGGAGTAACGTTCCTTAAATTTCATGTTTTGTTACCTTTGTTTCTAATCCCAGTTACATGCTTCTTGTGGAGAGGCTCACTGAGGAAGATGAAGTGCTTTGGGTAGTGAGGGTTTCCCAATTTATTCTGACCTGTAATGCTGTATGTATCCTTGAGCCAGGTATGGAGACATCTGTATATGAGTGTCCAAGAGGCTTGAAGGATTTTGAACTTAATGGCAAGCTGGAATTCAGCATTGCATTACTGTTATACTTCTAGGTATTCTTTTGCAATGTATACCTCATTATCTTAACTTATTTACCTTAAGTACATAACTATTTTCATATCTGACTTGTTTTCCACTAATTTGGTATTGGAAAATACCAATACACGTGCAGTATTTTAAGCTTTATTTCTTATTCTCATTTCCATGTGATACTAGCCCAATGATGTAAAAAGCTGGTGGTTGCCATGGTGCCAATTTTTATTGGAGTGCTGAACTGGAGATAATGCTTCTTCTCAAGATAATTCTGGTATTAGTTACATAGTGAACTTGAGACTGAAATAATGGCTTAAGTGCCTGTTTGTCATCTAAGCTGTTCTCCTATAGCACTTCTGAGTCACTGAAATGTTAATATTGCTAATGTGAAAGCTGTTTCCTAATTATTAATAAAACAGTATTTTCAGATGTGATAGCGTAGTTTATTCAAGAGGTGTGTGCTGTGGACCACAGTAGATGAATAATACTGTTCATTTTGCTAACTCTTATTTAAACATATCAAGCTGTTCTGTTTAAACCTTCTTATGTGCATATCTTTCAGTGAGTACGGTGGAGAGACTTTACATGGACCAGCGTATGGCCCCACAAGTCATTCTACAGCAGCTTCTTCAACTCCTTCCTCATCCTCAGCGTTTCGCCATGTAGTGCCATCTAGACAAATAGTGGAAAGACAACCTCGAATGCTTGACTTCAGGGTTGAGTACAGAGACAGAAATGTGGATGTAGTACTTGAAGACAGCTCCACAGTTGGTAAGGATTTGTAAAAATGAAATGAAAACTGCTGTGGTAAAATTGTTAAAACAAAATAAAAAAAGACACAACCCCAAAAATCCAATTCCTAAAAAAAATCAAAGCAAAACAAAACCCCTCAAAGAAGAAAAAAATCCCCCAGAAAATGCAGCCTCCACAGCTACTACCCATTTTCAAATCTCTTTGCAGCTTTAAAAAAGCAAAATTTCACTAATCCATTATAAAGGTTAGTGATCTATCAAATATTTATTTTGAAATCTAGTTTTCTTATGAACTTGCGTCAGAAACAAAATGGAGATTACTGATTAAGTTGAGGCATGAAAATGTAATTTGGGGTAGGATTAGTGTAGATGCAATCTACTAATAAGCAGATGATCTTGGCATTTCCTTTTTGAATGTGTATGGCATCTCTTTCTGTGTAGGATTAGTGACAGGATTTAGAGGAATTCTTTCCAGTGTGAAGAGCATAGTTGCATTCTTCTTTTTTCAATTTTTGTTTGACTTGTTTGTGCTAATTAAGGTTTCTTTTATAAGTTTTATTGCCTTTATCCTAAAACTGGTGCATTTTGTAACAGGATGTTAGAAATATGCTATTGTTAGTATTGCAGAGCATGTTATTTTTTACATTCCCCAAACTGTGAGTTAGTTTACTTTTGCTAGGGACAAAGAGGTATTTTTTTTTTTTTTAGTGAAGACTCTATGCAGATCAAAATAAGGAACTAAATGAAGAAATAGTTGATTAAACAATTTTCAGTGCTGCAGCCTTATGTGTGTGATGAAATTTTGGAATTGAAACTTTTTATCCTTATTTGTCTTCTTAGCATTCGATTTGGTATTGGCTGGTGCCACCTAGTGGTGATTAGTTTGAATTCCTGATCAGTGTTTCATGTTTTCCACTGCACTGAGTTGCATCCATGCAAAGCAGATATAAAAGTCTGATCAAATCAGAATTTTGCAGTCGTGGTATTTTATTTTTTCTTTTCTTACTAACTTCTTTCAGGTATAAATGACTAAGCTGTAGGGCAGAAGCAGTCAGTGTAGAACTTTTGTCTATATCTTGGCATATGAAGATTGAGGACAGCCTTGTGTTTCAAGTACTGAGAGAAGTGAGCAAGGCAAATAGTGGAATTTCAACTGTGGACTGCAGGAAAGAAGATTTTTGGCTTTTTCAGGGATCTGCTTGGCAGGATCCCATGAGAGACTGCCCTGAGGGCAAAGAAGCCCAAGAGGGCTGGTTGATCTTCAAGAATAACCTCTTCAAAGCACAAGAACAGTCCCTTCCAACATGCAGAAAGAGGAGCAAGCATGGCAAAAGGCCAGCACAGAAGAACAAAGAATTTATGACTAAGCTAAATGCAAAAAGAAAGTACACAGAAGGGGGAAGGTAGTGATGGGGCTACCCAGGAGGAATACAGAGATGTTGCCAGAGTATGCAGGTTTGGAGTTAGACCAAAGCTCAGATGGAGCTGAAACCACTGAGGCGTTAGAAGGGCAATGGTGATTGCTGAACTTGGTCTGAGGGAAGATTACGGAGGAAATCTTTCTGGAAGCCCTTTCTGAGCACAGAAAAGAAAAGAAGGTGATTTGGAACAGCCAGCACAGATTTGCTAAGGGCAAATTGTGCCTATAATTAATGTTATTTGCCTTTTATGATTTGATGATTGGCTCTGTGGACAAGGGGAGAACGGTGGATGTCACTTTGACTTTAGTAAGGCCATTGACACACTCTGCTATACTATTCTTACATTGTTAAGATAAGGACTGGATAAGTGGGCTGATAAGGTAGGTAGATAATTGCCTGGACTGCTGGGCTCAAAGTCTGACTGGTGAACAGTTACTAGTTTAGGGACATCCCTCAGCGGTTGATCCTGAGGCCAGTGTTGCTTAATGTTTTTATTAAAAACCTGGTTGTTAAGGTGAGTGCTCTTGGCAAGTTCACAAAGAATACCGGATCAGAGAAAGTGGCTGATGTTCTGAAGGGCAAGGCTGCTATTTCGAGGGCCCTGGGCAGCCTGGAGAAATGGGCAAACAGGAGCCTCATGAAGCTCAAAGAAAGCAAAGTTGGAAATCCTGTGTCTGGGATAGGATAACTCCATGTTATCCCATCTGATAACTGGCTGAGGGCTGACAGGTTATAAAGCAGCTTTATAAAAAAAGGGATCTAGGGGTGCATCAGCAGTGCACCCTTGCAGTGAAGAAGGCCAGCCACGTCCTAGGCTGTGTTAGCAAGAGTGTAGCCAGTGGATCCAGGGAAATAATTATTCCCCTCTATTTAACACTTGCGAGACTGCATCTGGACCACTGCATCCAATTTTGAGGTCCCCAGTACAAGAAAGACGTTGACATTCTTTCAGTGAGTCCAACAGAGGCCAGCAAGATAATCAGGGGACTGGAGCACATGGCAACATAGGAGGAGAGGCACAGAGAGCTGGATTTGTTCAGCCTGGGGAAGAGAAGGGAAGAGGTAGAGACCTTACCTCTGTCTACAACTACTGCTGGGACGACACAGAGAAGATGGAGCCAGACTCTTCTTGGAGGTGCATGATAATAAAATGAGAGGCAATGGACACAATTTGCAACATCAAAAATTCCCATTAGATATAAGGATTTTTTTTTTTTTTTTTTCAGTTGTGAGAGTGGTGAAGTACTGGAACAGATTGGCCAGAGTTGTCAAACTTTCATCCTTAGAGCTGTTCAAGAGTCAGCTGGACAAATCCTTGGCTAAACTGGTTTAATTAGACCTTTGAGCTGGGCTTGGGCTAGGTGACCTCCTGAAGTACCTTCTAGCCTGAATTATTTTATGACTGTAATGACTACAGGGAGAGGAGAGCATCGAAATGTGCAAAACATTGAAAAAACTGTCAGAGCAGTTAAATTATACGAACACTCCAGTTCTTTAGGTCAGGATTATTGATAATGGAATTGGGTATCAAAAATACGCACCCTCTTTATAGCTGGCAAAGTCCATCGCTCCAGATAGCATGCATCTGCAAATGTGCATGTCTACACAGTGTAGAACTGTTCGAATATATGTCCAAATCGCCAAATCCTCATGTGATTCTCCAATCATTGATGCTTTATGTGATTTTTTTTTGGGGGGGGGGGGGCTCCATTTGTCCTTTACTGTTTGAAGTGTGTGTTACAAGGGTAACTAGATTAAAAATGGTTTTCATAGTAAATTTTTCCTTGCTCTCGTTTTTTAACTGTAACTCAGTACTGTTTGAAATAAATCAGTAAGTGTGTGTATTTTATATATTTTCTTTGTTTTCTCTTTAGGAGATATCAAACATATTCTAGAAAATGAACTTCAGATTCCTGCATCTAAAATGCTGTTAAAAGGGTGGAAGACTGGAGATGTAGATGATAGTGTAAGTTTTCAACTGTGTTTTCAGTTAACTGAATTCAGAGTTTCAAACTGAGCATCTGTGGGTGGGGGTTACAATACAAGAATTGTGAGTTTCAAACAGTGTTAGATGTCTCGGGTGGCATATAAGGAACTCTTAAACTAAAACATTGCAAAAAAAAATCAGGACAAATCACTTTAGTTTGTGTTGGTTTTATATATAACACGGCACACCTACAAAAAGCGTGTTATGAAGTTAACAGTAAGTATATCTCAAAACAAAATATTTGGTGGTATTGTAAATAAGTATCAATAATTAAAAGAAATAAAATAATACATCGAAATTGGTGAATGTTTTATATTTATAATGATTTTTCTCCCCTCAGACTGTTTTAAAAACTCTACACTTGCCAAAAAATAATAGTCTTTATGTTCTAACACCTGACCTGCCTCCTCCTTCTTCAAGTCATTCTGGGTAAGTCTTTTGGCCATAAATTCTACTTGTATGATTTGGTTTTGTATGTTTTTTATGAAGCCACATGTATCCTTGCAGGAATTTGCAATCAGTAAATACAAAGTGTTTTCACTGCTCTAGTAAGTGTTGGTATGAACTACCTCAGCACCTCATTATTGAAAAGAAGGTTGTTAAGCTTTTTAAAACCTTGGTGTGGTACATGAACCACTTGGGTACATACAGAATTTGACACCTCCCAGATGTGATGACTTTAATTTAACAAAAATCTAGTCCCTGTGGTAAGGAGAGCTGGCCTTTCATAAATTACTGCGTTTATGTTGGTTCATTTAATGTAAACTTGTATAAATAATTGCCAGCAGGTCAGAATTTTCTTTCTGAAATGTTTGTTTCATTATTTTATCTTATCTTCTTGGACTTTTAAAATGCATGTAGATAGGCTGAATAACTAATTTCCTCTAACTGAGCAGGGTATCTTTTATTACTGATTTGAATATTCAAAAAGTTAACGGTGAGTGTTCATATGTCAGTGAATATTGCTAGGGTTTGAAAATGAAATGCCATTTTATAGAAAATGGAATCTTTACTTTTATAAAGTAATTTGCAATTACTTTGATTACTTTGGCTTGTTTTCTTCCCTGCCCTTCCCTTTCTCCAAGGCAGACCTGGATGGCTCTGTACCAGGAAAACACTAATTTTGTTCGGTAGCCACTAGAGGGTGCCCGGGAATTGGGCCTGAAGAGCAGCGCGGCTCCGGGCCCGCCAGCCGGCGGCGGGGGCTGCGCCTGGAGCTGGTCAAGCTGCGCGATCGTTAGACTAGAGTGCCTTCAAGCTGTCTGAAGAGGGAGTTGTTTTTCTGCTGTTGTAGTCGATAGGAGAAAATTCTACAAAGGCAGTCGTCTCACTGAGGAAGGAAATTCTTTGACAATCAATGGAAATAAATAACTGGTTTCCTAATGACTTAGAAGTACTTCATATATTACTAAAAGGTACTTGTGCACGTAACCGTGCAGTCTGTGGAGGAAATAAGAATGCTGATATGAATTATAAAAATAATAATAATAAAGAAAAGCATTAAGGAAGGGAATAGTGGCACTGGAACAGAGGGAGCAGAGTGGTGGTGGCCTGTATGTGAACTGTATGTGCTCTGTATGTGCACACAGGAGCTGTAGTTATGTGTGAGGACAATAAGCCATTGTACTTAAGCAGCTAATTGAAGGACAGTGAAAATACTGTGGAAAAACTCTGTAGATACTAAAATTTTTTTTTTTTTTAAATCCGTTTCCAGTTTCAAAATTTTCTACCCAGGTATCACTTATATTGTAATTTGAATGTCTTTCATTTTAGAAAGAAAACTGGGGTCTGAAGAATGTTGTTTATTGCAACTGCAATAAATTATATAACAACAAACTGTTTAAAAACCATTTTTAGGCTTTTTTATTGGATTAATAGTTTAGAAGAACTTTACTTGCTAGTAAAATCAAAGTGGTTGTTACCTTTAAAGTTTATACTTGTTTCATAGTGGAGATTAGTTCTGGATATTTTTAAGATAAATTTGGTAGCTTTGGGGATAGCAAACGATGATTAATTAGTGGCTACTTAAACAAGGGTAATTTGAAGGCTAGATCATCTCCCCAGAGTCATAAATTCTAGATGAAAGGGGAGGCTTGCCTCCAATTAAAGCATCAATGCAGATCAAAACACATCTAATTGAAGCAATGTACCAAACCCAGTTACACTGTTTACTGCCTACTGTTAGGTCAGTTATTATTCAGATTAGTTTGTTACCCGCAATTTTTAAAAGCATCATGCTCACATTTATCATTAATGGATGTTAAGGAACTTTGCCTCTTACTTTGTGAGTTCATCTGTTGTTTTCTTCAAATGCCTTCTATTTTGAACTAGAGATAAATAGTCGTGATTTTGAATATCTCCAGAAAATGATATTTGAAAAGCCTGAGATTTCAGTACGTGATATTTTATGTATATGCCCTTCTTAAAAGGAGCAATCTGGTCACAGCTCTATAACTCCAATTTGTGCCTGTTCTTGACACTGAGGGAGAACAGTGTCTGAAACATCCTTTTTCAACGTATTGATATGTAGGCACTGAAGTTTATTGTGACAGACTGAATGGGCTTAACCCAGAACTGACTTAAAACGAGCATCCAAATGTAACGGCAAAGTGATCCTGCAGTTTAAACAAGCAAAAATCTCCTAGGGTATCTTCGTTCATCAGTGGCATATCTAAAGCTTTTGTAGATAATAGACACCCAGTGAATTACTACCGCATGCTAGTAAATTGAGGTGTAAAGATTAAATTTAAATGTCAAATACCACCTGTAGGGTTACATGCCCTGCTTGCACAATTTCAGTTGGCAAAGCCATACTTATCCATGCATGACATCCAGAAAAATAACAACGTGTTCTGTGAGATATGGACGTAACGAAACCTGATTTCTAGTGAATTCCTGCCTCATTCCAGCGGCTGCAGTAACAGCCCTCTCCCTCCATGCTTCCCGTGATCTCACCTACCTCTGACACTGCCTCCAGTTCTTCCCATGTATTTTGTAGCACCTATGTAATTTTTTTTGCCCTGTATAGACAGTCAGCCTGCCCTGCCTCTGTTCTCCAGCTGATAGTCAGGTAATATCAAAGGAAAGGTGAAATTACATGCTGTGGGTAGTTCTGAGATCGTTGGCCAGAGGTCAACTGGATGGAGTATAAAATACTACGCTTGTAATGCAGCCTTTTACTAAGGTGGGTAGTAATTTGGGTCCCTTTCCTCTACCCCGCTGTTGATTTACACCCAATCTTTGAGACCTTTATAACACTGTCAGACCTCCTAGAAACTAGTGAATATGTTCAAAAGTTACCAGATGGGACAGGTGGGTGGAGAAGAACATGATTTCCTTTGGAAAGCAGTATTAAAAGGAAAGGTGCCAAAGAATGTCCATCATTTAATTGTCCAAGGAGAGAGATCCCTTGCACCAGCTTTGTCAGATGAGATTCTTCGCCTCCTCAGAGTGCAATTCTTCCCTTTGTTGCCTCGGGTGTTTCTTGAAAGCCAGCAATACCCAGTTCAGGGAAAAGGTTTAGGAGAATGCAAGAGGGGAGCATCAAAAGTATAGGCATGTAAGTCTGGCCATGGAGCTAGGTCATCCAGATCGTCTCTCCTTTTTATCTTGCATGTTCTGGGAGATGCTTTTTATCAATTTTTTCTTCAGTTCTCATTTTAATTGATATAATGTATTTCATATTTATACTTTTTTGCTAAATAGCTGAAAGTCTTAGATACTTTATTATACCTGATGAATCATTGGAAAGTTTAAAACAGTTTAAAAGCTATTTGACCAGGTGCATATCTTGGAGATTATTACAAATAATGTATTTTTGCTAAGTGATTGTAACTTATTTAAGAAGTGTAATCATCTGTGTGGATAGGAAAAACCCCACAACCCCAATCTTTCAAGTAATGGATCTATATATTGCTGACTGCCTGTGTTTTAGATTGTTGCAGAGCAGTGGTGATTGTGGCATGGTGTCTTGTTGTACGTTATCAACTGTAGCAGAGTGTTAATTAAGAACGATGTAACCTGCAACTCCAATTATTAGTATTGTCTGTTTAGCTGGACAGGAGCAGTGCCTTGCTTTAGTTACTTTGAAAGCGTCAATAAGAATGGTAAGATTAATGTTTTATTTTCACATCTGCTCATGAGACAGTTTAAAAATCCTGAAGTTTAAAATGCAATAGAATGTAAACAGAAGGGCGTCTGCTCATTTACATGTTAGCCAGATTTGCTAACTGATTGCTGTTTGAACCTAATCTACCACCTCCTGCTGCATTAGCTACAACAAACATTACATTTACATACTGATTTCTTATTTTGTTTTAATGTAAATAATCTGTAATTACAGTAAATTTGGACTTCTGTTGACATGAGCTTGTATAAATCTGTAAGTTTAAAATGGAAATGTTAATTACCTTGTCTCATACCTATTTATATAAAATTCAGAGATTTTGGGGGAAATCTCCATGTGACTGAGAAAGATATTGCCTAATGGGAAGTACTGAATGTATTTCATAAAAATTTACAGAACTGAAATGAAAAGGAGCATTTGCTGATCATTGATATACTTTTGGTTTCAAAGCTTAAAATATTACTAAAATTTCAAAGAAAAATGCTATTAAAAAGCAAAGTATTACATCAAAAATCAAAGCATTCAGGCAGTCACTTAACAATAGATACAACCAATCTATTTTATATAATAAGTGTTACAGAACAATAGAAAAGCAGTAAAAGTGGAAGCTTAAAATAAATAAATATCAATATTAATACCATCTTGCTTCAGCATTGTATAGACTGCTTGAACAGTTGCTGTTATCCTGAGATTAGCAGTATTTGCAGTTACACATTTTTTGGCTAAATATTGTTTCTGTTCTTAATTTATTAGACTTGTGGTTTATAAATTGTACTGTATTGGAATTTGGATGGAGTAGTTAGTGAATAAACTCTTTCCAGACTCTTAATTGAGTTTTGATATTTTGAGTTTAGTGAAAAAAAAAAATTCTTGCAACTTCCATTGCTTGAAATGTAAGTTTCAAAGAGGAACATTTTTGCTTGCATATCGTAGAGTTTCAACCCCAGCTGAATCCTGGTCCACCACTGAGGTTTCTGTGAATTGTGATAATGCAGATAACCAATGCTATATAGGCAATCCGTATGAAATCCTAAACTGGTCCAAGTCTCTCTTGCTAGAACCGGTCAGAGCAATGACTGTGCTCAGGTCTATTTTCTTTTGTCTGTTCTTGGACTTCTTTTTTTGGGTCTAGGCAGAGTTCCTCTAATGGAAGATTGGTGCCCAAAAATACTGTCAAGTTCCCTTACCTCTTGTGCTGAATAGGGAATGTATAATAATTCAGCTAAGGAAAAAAAAAATAATGATGGCAGTATATAACCTATCAGCAAATGCTTTTGAAAGCTGGAGTTTGCAGTAGGGGGGAAATGGTGCTGATAAGAGTGGCCTACTTTAATCCTGTTTCTAGAATTTGATTTTCTTTTCCCACTAATTAATTCTCAGATTAATTAAATTCTGTTAGCACCGATAGCAAAAAAAAAAAAAAAAAAAAAAAAAAAAAGAGAAAAAGAAAGAAAGAAAATCTGTCTTGACTTTAATGGGACCTGGGGTTTGGCCCTGTTTTTTTTTGTTTTTCTTTTAATGCAGACGTTTCATTTGGAAGATTGTAGTCAACAGCTAACATTTGCAGGAATATGCAAAACACTGAGGCCGAAATTTTAGAAATGTGCATTGTGTTCAAATTCAGTCTTCTCAATACAGTTATGTGCACCTAAAAAGAAATAAAAGTAAGCTTCAGCTTACTGTCAATGAGAAGTCTCCTTTAACAACACTTATTTTGTACATTTGATCATAGCCTTAATGGCTGAAAATACAATTTTAGAGCAAGGTATGTTTTGGAAGCAGAGTTCTATTGGCACAAATAATTTGGGATAATCTACATCCCTAGTTGCTGGAGGAAATGTATATGGGAGAGGACTGACATTGCTGGTTGTCCAGCTGTGTGTTCAAATCAACCCCATCCCGCAGAGGAGCATTGGGACACGTAGAAAGTCATTGGCACAAAACTGCCCGTCAGATGTGCCATCAGTTCCTCCTCCCGCTGACTTTTCAGGTCTTATAGCTGTCAGACCGTACGAGGTTTTGATATAGGAGCTCAAAGGATTGGATCAGTTGATCACTGCGTTTTTGTGTAAGCAGAAGTAATATTCCTCATTATATTATTTTTCTGAAGAAAAGGTGAATAATTAACCATGCACTTTAATTGCTTACACTTTCAAAACCAATTTTTTCCTCAATTTTTTCAGGGTTTTTTTTTTTTTTTAGCCAGCTTAATTTTCAGCCTCTTCTTTGACTGTATTTGGCTATGAATATGTACTAAGAATTTGCTGATTAACAATATTCAGCTTGTGTTGTTTAGAAATCCAAAAAGTAGAGGTGTCAAAATTGTTAGTTACTTAAAAAATTGAGGCTTTTAATTTTAAGGCACTTCATTTA
This sequence comes from Calonectris borealis, assembly GCF_964195595.1. Taxonomy (NCBI): domain Eukaryota; kingdom Metazoa; phylum Chordata; class Aves; order Procellariiformes; family Procellariidae; genus Calonectris; species Calonectris borealis. Next base: position 7,975,562 of record NC_134319.1, read on the forward strand.
AATTAACTGTGTTTGAAGAGTATTTTTTCCTTTTCTAAATACTCTGCTATCACATCCAGATGAAATAGAGAAGTGGAAAACCTTTCCTATGAACAGATGCTTTTTATTAGCATGCTGTATTTTAGATAGTACTGAAGTGTGTGTATCGTGCATACCCGGAGAGACTGAGGGTTTGATTGAACTAGCCTGTTTCATTCTGTGTTTACATCAATTACAGAATGAAAACGTGAGTCATGTTATCAGTTAGCATTTACAGATTTTCAGATAGAGTCAAAAATAGCTGTAACAGAGCCTAGTGTGATTCTGTATGGAATCCAGAGCCATTCACATAAGTTGTAATTAGTGTTTTCAGAGCAATTAAATATGTAATTCGCCTCTAGTATTTGCCGAAAACAATAAAAAATCAGAATCTGAAAAAGCACAGCAGGATATTTTAGTTGCTACTGAACATTTGCCAAAAGAAAATATGGTTATGGCGATGCTGAACTTACTGTTAACATTCAAATTAGAATTACCTTTGAAAATAGGCATACAACTTTTCAGGACTCTTTTTTTTCTCTTTTGAAGGACTGTTAAGTATTTTAAAATTTTTTAGTCCTTTTCTTACAAGATTTTGTGACCAGTGCAGCTAACTTCATGTTCAGCGTAGACGACTTACTTCAGTTACATTTGTAGTGTCTCTCATACAGTTGATCATACCTACCATTGACAATGAGTTAAATTTATCTTCCATATTACAAAACCATAAAAAATGAGAAATAGCACTTTGTGATTTTGTTTTGTAGTATGTGATTATTATGTTTAAGATGTCACAGAATCCAAATTAAGTCGCTGAGTGAAGGTATTTTTGTAAGGTAATTTTTCTTGAGATGCTAAAGCAAATTGTGCATCTCTTGCTAAAGCATCCAGTGAGTATTGCATGGGTTCCTTAGCATCTGAGCAGCAAAACTGCAGCTCAGTAATTCCAGTAGAAGGCAAAACTAACAAATCAGGACTCAAATAATCTAGCAGTCTTTCTTGTCTGCTTGTATCTTAAGATACAGCTGTGCTTATCTGCATACAGAATTTGTCCTTTATTGCTAAGAGGGATGGCGTTTTGAAGTGTCATGGAACAGTGAAGATGTGAAAGAAAAAAAACCAGTCTGTCATTCTTTTAAGAGTGTATGATAAGAAAAAAAATAATTGAATAAGTCCAATTTAATTCCATATACCACTGAACAGGTCAAGTCTGCATATTGTTTAAAAATCCAAGCTATGTTACAATGTTGCTGCAGTTTTGTAGCCTATATAATATTGTACACAGCTGTAATTGCCGTGTCTGTAACAGAAGTCCTGCCTTCTATTTTGAAAAGTAGATAGCTGCATAATTTTTAACATCCAGATGTTTTGTTACCAGAAAAATAAAAAAAATGCCAAGTTTGTGACAACATGAACATATAATTGGCCTGTTTAATCTGTATCTTAAGATTATTTTTTAATTCATATGATTAAAGATGTTTTAATGTACATTTAAAACAATTTGAGCAGAACTAACTTTTCTGAATGCTCAACACCCACATGAGATATTTTGCTGTGGTTAGTTTTCCAGTTTTTATGAGCTGGGTTTATGTGCTTTGAATGAAACTAAGCGGAAGAATTTCCGTTTGGTTTATGCTTCAGGTAACCCTGGAGAAGCAAGAGCATGCTTTGCCTTGTTGTACTGACCATCAGTTTTTAATGTGCACTGTAGCTTGATATTTTGTCTGGTCATCAATATGCTTATAAGCCTGGTATTAATGGCATTATGAGTGCTAAACATACCCGATGTTTGTGAAGATAATGTGACTCTCTCGATTTTGAGAATACTTAACATTAGAAGAGCTTTAAAGGCTGCGGTCACCTTATTAAGGAAGGAGTTCAGGAATGGCCTTTGGTCATTCTCAGCATGCTTCCTTGCATTTAAGAGTGAAAAGAGAGATGATAATGTTGTGCCTGGACTTGTCCGTGTAGAGTTTAGGGTACCCTGGGGTTTTTGCATCTAACTGTAAAACAAGCTATAACATGCTTATCCCTGATTTTCTTGTTTTTCTTTCAACCATTTCAGGGCCCTGCAGGAGTCATTAAATCAAAACTTCATGCTGATCGTCACCCATCGAGAAGTCCAGCGGGAGTACAACCTCAACTTCTCAGGAAGCAGTACCATTCAGGAGGTGAGTGCTTTTTCACAGCTGAAGAATAAATGTAGCTCATTACAGCTAATGCCAGCTCTGTTAAAGAGGGTTTACATGGTCTTGATGGATATCCCTTTATTTTATTAGTCTTTTTTTGGTTTAATCAACTGGATCATCAAGATTGCTGTAATTTGATTAAAGAACTTGGCCTAAAAAAGGTTTTCTATGAAATTATACAGAAAAGATGTTTCTTTTTGCGTTGTAGTAGCAAAATATGTGAACAGTGTTTATTGAGTTGTTCTAGAGTGATGAGGAAAGGCAGTTATTCAAATTACATTTGATCTTTAAGCCCCTTGAAGCACCCTCTGTCTTCCCTTCTTTTAACCAGCTCCATCTCCATTTTGTAGGCACCTCTGCCATTCCTAGTTGCTATCATAGTGCTGTAATTCCTACTGCCTTGGTAGCCAAATGGTTTTGTGTATAATGGATGTCACTGCCATTCTGTAGAATGGCCAGCAAGGGGTGATATCGTAGAGAACTTCATCAGAATTAAGTCCTATAGGAACAAATATCTCTAATATGACTCTGGACCCTCTGAATTTAAAACAAGCAACCCTTGCATATTTTTGTAAAACTCCTTACTAAAGCCAAAGGTGGTTGTCTAATGCTCGATGGCATGTCTAATGCCAGATGTTTTGGATGTTATTTTCCATATAACCCACTAACTTCTGGAAACATGACAAACAATCTAGAAACGTGAATCTTCAGAATTCACATTACAAAATATTAAGATTAAATGTTTGCTTTTCAAATTAAATGTATGTTTGCTGTTGGTCTGACACTTCTCTCAGTCTTTTAGGGTTGAACAGATTTTATTGAAGTTTTTCATGTCACATGCTGACATTGTAGGCAGAATTATTTTAAGTTCTGTAATATTAGCTATAGGAGCAGTATCTCATACAACAATGAAAAATGATCATTAATTGGTTTTGTTGTGAATCCTATTATTCTTAAGATCTAAATTCTGATCTTTCCCCTGCGTGAAAGCCTGTTTTCTACTTTACCTTTTTAAACCTATTATAGTAAGTTGTGTTTTTTTTTTAATAATATAAACAAACAAACATAGTTGCATCAGTTTGTTTTTTGAGGGCCCAAGCTCTGACTCTTTACAATTAAAAACAATTTGAATATTTATGGAAATAAATGATCAGAATATTTGTTTTTAATTTTAAAATGGTGAGATTCTAAAAGAAAACACATACATAAATATTGCCTGTTTGTTTTTTATCTATGCTATATCAATTACTACTTTGCTGGTGGGTCTTACCGGGCTTAAAGAAACCAGAAAGCTGTGACAGTGCATGGGAATCTGGGCTGCCTTTACATGCACTGAAGTTTTCTTGTTTGTTGTTAATGGCAGGTTACAGTCAACATGTTAACATACAAAGTTGACTTAATTTAAAAGTCAGTTACGATTTTCCCCATTAAACAACCAAAATCCAAAAAAACCCTACCACCTCATAACCAGCATGAGCATCAAAACTTTCTTTGCCTTTCTGTCTTGTATCCAAGTTTTACATCCAGTAGAGTGTATAAAATTATGAAGACAATTTCAGAGGCTAAAACGAAAAGAGAACTCTGGACCTTCTTGTGCAGCTGATGCTGAACAGGTGAATATGTCTGTCTGTGCAAAATCTCATGGAAATCACTGGGGATTTGGCTGAGGTAAAAGGGTTGGCGAACATTTGTCTAATTATAGAAAACAAGCACTGTTTTGTATGTGAACTCCCTGATGGCTATTTAATTTAATTTTATTTTCTTTTAGCATAGAGTGAGCATTGTAACAAATGATTGATTAATCTAGTTAGTCTGTGCGATTTGGAGGAATCAGTGATACCTTCTCTTCTCTCCCTGTCTCTCTCCTCTCCAGGGACTGCTAGATGTTTTTTTTTTCCTTCACTTTCTTGTTCACACTTTAACAAATTAATAGTTTACTTTCCTTCTGGTATATTTTTGTAACCGTGGAAAAGCTCTATGTGAGTTGCAGTTGCCAACCACAAGAGGGCAGGAAGGACTATTCAATTATTACCTAAAAATGCCGTTCAGTGTTTTCAAATTAGCTTCTGGTATATTAACAAAAAGGAGTATAATGGCCAAGTTATTGTTTGATTTACAGATAATTGGCATATTGCAGGGAGGAGACTTAATTTCACCCTTTTAAATTAAACAGGGAGATTTAAAAAGACATAAAATATTCATTAATGTTCAGTGATTATAAAGCAGTGGCATATATTTATTCTACCTTTATTACTGTTTCGATGGGAAAATACTGCAAATATTTCAGAAATCGACTTGGCCATACTGACAAGTTGAAATGTTTAAGCAGTGTTAATGCAATCTACTCACACGTTATACCTATGCAGAAAGATTCAAAATGACTACATCAATTATTAAAAGAAATATTTAAAATTCTATAAATGTTCTACTGCTTGCCACAGTTGGGTGCAACTGTCTCTCCAGAGCTAGTTGTTTAGTTTGTTGTTATTATTAGTGCTGCGAATTTTAAGGAAGAGATATTTTTTCCAAGTGTCTAAAAAAAAAAAAAAAAGAAAAAGAAAAAAACAACCAAACAACCCACCACACCAAAAACCCAACCCCACCACCCTTTCAAAACTGTCATAAATATTTTGTAATGGATTAAATATAAAATCCAGTGAGCTCTCAGCTGTGCTTTCCTAAACTACTGTTGCTTCAGTTCTCTGTCGTCTTTTTTTTACTGTTTAGAATGCATGTTTAATAGCAAATGATATTTGGATGAATTGTTATTTCAAAGAAATCTTGTTGTTTAATGGGGAAACAGTCTGACAGAAAATTCTCTGAGAGAAGCCTGAAGCCGTAGTGCTCACATCTGCTTCCACAATTTCTTGTGTATTAATTCAATAGTTGGATTTTGGATGGTACTTGGAAATGCCTTTTTTTTTTTTTTTTTAAACATGCTTTATCTACATCTTCGACTGTTTACATATTAAAATTTAATTTCTCAGTTCAAAAAATATAAGTTACTGTCAGTTATATTGATGTGGGATTATAAGCCTATAGGGAATCTTCAGAAATGAAATAAAAAATTAAACGGAACTTGTCTAGAATTCTGGATATTGGATTTTTTTTTTTTTTGGTGAGTTGAGCAGGGGAGTTGTTAACTTGGAAAGTTAATGATAACATGTTGGTCTAAATTGCAAATTAATCTGTGTCACAGGTTTCTGACATCTGTTTGTTCTTGTAAAATTGCAGTATTAAATTAATTCTGGGCAGATACTGTTCTGGGAAATATCATGATTACTTTTTTCCATGATCCGCATTTTAAAGGGAAAATTAGTAGGTTTTGTGCCAGTTTGGAGACTGTGAATTAATACATTTCCAATGTATTATATGGCTAAATAAGGACAAGTCCAACAAATTGAACTCCTAATACTTACAAGACTAAAAGGAGTTTTCTGTCTGAATACTTGCTCTTTATTCTGCTAAGATAATTTGGAGAGGCTATCCGTAATTGGTGTGAGAGAATTTTTAAATTTCGATTTGAGGAGCTATGTGCTAAATTATTACAAGGCATTGCCACGTTCAATATAATTTGTTTTCTGTCTATTCTTATGAACTTGTTCTCATATAGAAATGAACATTTCTACTATTTTTCATTTTTGCAAGTTGTAGTTATATTATTTGACGGAGATGAAGGACAGCCCTTTTCAAAGGGCAGAATATTTAAACGTTTCATGGAAAGCAAGTTTTGTTCTCATCCTGGAGTAGTCAAACTAATTTGTGAAAAACTTTTTGAATTTGAGTTCTTGTCACAATAGCATGCTTCACACCTTTTGTTGTTTTAGTCAGTGACATAGGGGAAAAAAAAAATTTTAACAAACTGGATAACTCCGTTAAAAACAAGGAGCTTGCATTTGTCTATTTTACTGTTGGTATAGACTTTGAAGCCTTTTTGTGATTCCTATGTGCAGGATTACAGAAGTGTCCAGTGTACACAAGCTGTGGCTGCTGAAGGGTGGACGAGTATGCAGAAACCTCAGGCCTCTTATGATTGGTGATTTTATTTTGTAACTGCTAGAAATTGCAGTTGAGAATACTAGCTAAAGCATGTACCGAGCACTATAATTCCCAGTAAAACATAAAATCTATGCAAACAATGCGAAGAAGATGGGTTCCTAAATACTGGCTGCCTCTGCATAGCTGCATCTGCTCTTTATTCTGTTCCTTTAGCCAATAACCTGATCGGAGGCTAGCTGCTTAGCATCCCTGTCACCTGTGATAGGTAATATATTTGTTCTTTGTTCCCTATAGACTTACTGGCTAAGGTGGAATATGAAAAGCAATGTATCCAATAGCACTCCAGGCAGGAGGAGGAACTATATGTGCATACAACTGCTTGGGCTGAGATAAACTATAAATTCTGTGTTGACAGACCCTAGGACAATTTGAAGTCCTTTGTGCTGAATTCTTTAAAAACTTTTTTGATAAGTGGATGAATGTGAAACAAGATACAAAACCACCATGTATAAACACGCAGCAGAAACCTTATTTATAAGACCTATATATAAAAATATAAGTAAGCAGATGAATTGCCTTCAGCACGCAGAAAAATAATCCAGGTCTTGTACCTTTTTCAGATCTGATTTTTAGTATCTGTAGAAAATATTTTCAAGCTAATTGTTGTTGAGTGAGTTCATCCACAGTAAAGGTCAGACATTGGCATGGGGACACGAAATGTATATATAAATAATGTTCTTCTTTTTAATGTTGTAGCTAACTAATTACAATAAAATACATTTGCCAGAGATCAGAATATGGACATACCCAAATATGGTACATACATTAACAGTTTCAGAAGCAGTTGTGCTATGTTTTGAATTTTTTTACTTGCTTCAGAATTGTTGAAAACTATTCTTATGCTAATAAAAATCAGTAACTAACACTTTTTGGTATTTAATAGGAGGTGCACGAACGTTCTACGCTATTGTTCAATTATTCTCTTAGATTCAGAGAAGCTAGTAAAATACATTGTTGCTATACTGATTGTACTCAAGAGAAGTATATTCTTTTTGTGAATTTGAACATTTTGTTTGCTTTTTAAAGAAATCTGTCATGTAAAAAATATTTTCAATTTATAGTGAGTCATAACAACAGTATACATAATTTAAACATCTATCACTGTCATAGCCTCAGTGTTCTATAGTGGTAAATGAGTACCAGCTAGCAAGCTAGGTTTTGACTTTTTAAACAAGGAGAGAAAAATTATTTTTGTAAAGCTAAATCAACTTCTTGATTTTTTTTTTTGCCTTTCTTTTAAAGAAAACCAACACATTGCTAAACTAAAATGTATTTGCTGAAAGAAATCCTTGATAAACTTTTTGTAAATGGTCATGTGTTAGGAATTATATGAGAAGGAAGTTCCTTGGGAAATTAAGAGAAAATGCCTTTTATGTACCTGTTCAAAGTGATAGCTTTATTAGGCACTTAAAATATCTTAATACCTGGCTGTAAAGATCTGTTTCGAAGAAATCATATTGATAAAGGTATATAACCATTATTCTTTTTCTGCAACAGAAACAGCGATAAGAGATAAAGGAAGGGCACTCTTTTACTTCTCTATTAATTATGAAGCTTAATATATTCGTGACAGAATATGTTTCATAACCTGTAATTTGGTTTTGGTGCGTTTGGACGTGCATATCATTAAAGAAACGATCTTCAGTTATCAAAAACTAGTAAACATGGACATTTTTATATGCAAGAAAAGGCAGAGAGTAAATAATTGCACTGGTGACCAATACTGTAATAATCCTGTTTTACAATATGCACTTGACAGGTTGTAATAGTGCTAATTGAAGAGACTAATTCACACTTGCTTCATTCTATTCAAAGGCAAAATCAGCAGCTTGTTTTGCTTTTGACCAGATGGTCCTGATGAACACCTACTGTGCACTTTAAGTGCTTTACTAGAATTACAAAGGCTGGGGGCTGCGTCCGACTCAAAATGATTTGAGAAGAGAAAAAAACCTCACTGCTCAATGGATTTGGTGCAACTAAATTAATTCTAGTGGACCCATTACACATTGAGCCCCCTTTTCAAAGTGCTGAGCCTCCTCGTTTGTTCTGTAGCAATGAGAAAGTGAAAGGCAGATTACTGCAAACAGAAATAAAAAAAAAGTGCTGTGAAAAGGAGAAAAGAGGCCTTGAAGCCTTTTCATATCATTTGGGTTTTTCAAGTGCGTTATTTTTGGGGAGGGTGGATGTATGAAAAGCCAATTGGAGTTTTTTTTGTTTTAAAGTGCGCTATTTAAGTACTATGAATATAAAAGCAAGAGCAACAGTTGACTGAGTTTACTGTGGTAAAGCTTTGTGTCCAAGGATGAATCAAATTCATTATAGTCAATGCTTTGTATTTTCATATGAATGTAGGGTTAGTTTCACAAGACTGTGTCTGTTTAGGATAATTATAATTTAATATTTTCCTTTCATAAAGTTATCACTGTAGATATCTAAAATTTGCTGAAAGCAAGGTTTTTTCTTGAATAAATTTAAAAGCACCCAGAGAGTTTAAAACTCCAAAGGAAGCTGTTTGATTTCCAAGGAAAGGCGAGGCATGTTCCAATAGCGTCGAAGCACAGATTATTATAACTAATTAGAAGTCACACATCTGTTAGCTTTCGATTTGTCAGCGCTTGTAGTTTTGTGTGTATGTTTATAGCTCCCTTCTTCCTTTCTCTCGTTCTCTGTCTCTATTCCTCTCCATCCGTAAGTGTAGTGGATTTGAGAGAAACTCTCAAAGGATAAGGATCAATTTATTTGAATTTGAAAGTAATGAGGAGTCATTGTTATAATTTTGGTTATAGGTTCGGCTCCATAAATGCTCAGTCATGTGAGTTGTCCTTATTTTAGAAGTAATCATGTTGAATTGAATGGCTTTGCTCATGTAATTTAAGGATACTAAGGATTTTGGGGATCAAGACCTAATTTAAAATCCTGAATTTTTTAAAAACTGCAATTAAAACCATCGCTTGCTATTCTGATTTTGAATATTTGCTATGTTTTACTTTCGGGGTGGAGAATTTTTATGCAAGGCTTCTATCATAATGCTAGCTATTAAAAAGGTGTTAGCATGAAATGACAAGAAAACCAAGCAGCTTTGTGAACATATTAAACAACTATGTCCCTAGTTCCTGTGCTGTTTAAAGTGGGAAAGCAGTTGTCTGTAGCTAAATAGCATAGCACCGCTATCTGTATAAATTATATTTAGTTGAATCATAAATGAAAAATTAAAGTTAGCATTTTTTGCAATTAAAAAAAATTAATTTACAGCTTGTAAATTAAAGTGTACTAGAGCATGGCTTAACCTTTCTACCCTGTGTTAACTATAATATGATCACTTCTATTATTGCATGATATACACTTAAATTAAAAAACCAACAATCGTTGAATTGCTGATTTGTTTTCAAACAATGAAATTTGTATTTGTGCAAATTATAGTAGGCACAGTGTTCTCTCATGTTTTCTCATCAAACAACCCAATTATACTTATAAATAGTGAGGTGCTAATGAACTGTTGTTCTGGAAAAGTTGTTGGTTTTTTTTTTTTTAACTTGAGTAAGAAAGGAAACACTTCACAATTTTAGAGTGCTTGCTTGGTGAGAAGATATTTGAAAATATTGTACTTATGTAAATCATGTTGGTGCTATCACTTTTAAATACACAACAGAAGCTCATCTAAAAACCCCATCAGTTCATATGGAGCGCAACTAGATTCTTGACATTGTAAATTGCTCACTTAATTGGGAACTGATGATTTACTTTTATTCATTGAGTCACGGAAGTTTTTTCACTAAGAGTTTATATTTCAATTTAAAGTTTATTAGTGCATTCATTTAATAGAAAGAGGAAATTTTTTGAATAGTTGAGGTGATGAGGATATTTAACATAGTAGTTGTGGAGATACGACATCAAAATGGTCAACAGTATTTTAGCAGCAGTGTAATGATAGTGCTGCACTACATCGCTTTGTAATTACTACGCAAAGAAAATACTCAGTTGCCGTTTCAAATGTGAATTAGTAATGTTTGTCTCTGTCTGGTCCATAACATCTTAGTGAAACGGTGCGCTATCTCTTTAGTAAACCCGTTTCTTATGATTTTTCAGTTGCGTTCCTGTATCTGTGTAAAACATGAACTTGAAAAGTTATTCTTTTGTTTTTGTACTAGGAGTCATGGGCATAAACTGAAGAGCCTTGCACTCATTTAAAGGATAAAACGTCCTCATAATCACCCTGAAGAAATCCCTGTTACTGTTTTTAAAAAGGGTTATAGAAGCTCTCGGCAAACATTTGCAATAAGTGGCAAAATTTATGCCTTGCTTTGTGATAGTTGCGTGACCAGACAGTGGGGTATAGGATTGTTTTAAGGTTTTTACAGCTGCAGGCAAAAAGCATCTGTTCCTAGAAAAGCCTTCATTGTTTAATTTTGACACTGACTTTTCCATGCTGCTTGTACCAGTCTCTGGATTAGGTGCCACTAAGATAAAATTTGTTTTAAGTTGCTCCCAAATGCAGCTGTCACTATACACGGCCTTGTAGCTTAGGCAAAGTAGACATAATCAAAACAAGCATTTTTGTACAAGGTCATCTTGGTAGACTGAAAAAGCTCAGAGCAGGAATTTTGACAATATTGTATCTTGTGAGTAGTTAGGCTTTTAGCTTTTGTGTTTGTTTAATAATTCTTCTGGTGATCACTAACGTATATGACTGCCTCAGAAACAATGAAAGAAAGAGATTTTTTAAACTGCACTGCTTTTCTTTTACATATACTTTATATTATATTTATTTTGATTGAGCAGTTACTGTGGTATTCAATTACATACACTCCATGTATGTGTGTTTGTATCTCTACATCTCTACAGTGAAATGGAATGATTTACAAAAATCAGGGAGAACTGACATTTTGAAAGAGCTTCCATTTCTTTCCTTCAAAGTTTCCAGTGAATTAAAAATGAAAGAGCACTTCATTTTATGTATCCCAGAGTTGTGTTAATTTCTACCCAGCTGGTCTAAAATGATTGATACAAAGCCAAATTTGTGACTGCCTGCTTTACAAAGTCTGTAATTTGCTAATGAATTATGATAATAATCTTTCATCATACATGAAAGATTTAGACAAACAATTTACTAACTATATAGTTTGATCACAATTTTTGGGTTTGCACCAAGCCTCGAATCTACTTTATTTTTCCCTGCCTGGATTAGCAGACCAAAGTGAACTTACTCTTACCTTGTTTTGAACGCAGTAATGCTGGAAGATACGCGGGGGTGATGGTGGACAGCAGAAATGAGATAAGCTTGTAGTGTAAAACTCCATATTTAATGTATATACAAATCAAACCACCCAGTTTCCAAGTAGAGAAGCATCGCAGCAGGCATGGCACAAGAAGTTGTTTGAGACTGCATCCACTGTCGTAGGGACATAGAAATAAAGGAGAACAGGGTAGAGATGTTTCTCAAGTTAAACCTTCTCTGGGTGTGGTGGAGGCAAACTATTTAAAGCACAGCTAGACAAAGCCATAGGAGCAAACTAGGCTTAAAAAGAACGGAAAAGAAAACCAAATCCTCCAGAAGCAAGGCAACTACCACAAGATCCTGTCAACCTGAGTGAAGTTTGTGATTACCTGCATATCATGTCAGCAAAGAGTTGATCTTGAACACTCTAAGGACCTTCTGAGGACAATGTTCACAGTAGGACATGAGCACAGTATAAACAGGTGTCTTCCTATACGAAATCTGCTAATTTTTGATCATCTTAGGGAGTGGATCATCCACCTTCTGACCAAAGTTTACTTCCCAGTTCTGCAGAACTTGCTTCTGTATGGGATATTTTACTTTTCCAATAACGAGCAACACAGGAAAAAGGAGAGGAGCTTTCTGTTCAGTGCCCTCTGACTTTTCCTTCTGTTTTGCAAATAGCCTCGATCATTTTTCTGCTCCTCTTGAGCTCAGTTTAGTGGATTTCAGTAGGCATCATTTTGATGTCCACCCTAGAAAAACAACGAACCAAACAAAAAACCACACAAGACCTAACACATATATCCAGCGCTGCCATTATTGTTTGGATAAAACTGTTGACTTGAGTGGTTTCTGGCTTTTATGTACTTCTCTTCAGACCATGAGTTACCTGAAACAGCTGGTTTCTCACCCCAAAATCACACACGTATGACTGCCCAAAATAAAATCGCATTGAGATTCCTGTGGCTGCTATTACGTGAAGTATTGTTTGACTGTAAAAAGGTAGAAAAAATAAAGAAACTGGGAGTAAAGGCAAGAAAGTAGGAGAAGCAGCAGTATCAAGAAAATGCCATCCAGAGCAAGGACTGGTAATGTGGCCTTGTGAAAAGATAAGGAAAGGAGCTTTGGGGTAGATGCTGACTGGCAAGGGGGTTGAACCATGAACAAAGGCTTTTTGTTGTTGTTTTATTATGTTGTTTGTTCTTATCATATTTAAGGAACTAGAACTTTGTGAATAACCAGGAATATGTTCATGAATTACTTCTTACTGAATCAGGTTAAAAAGAAAAAGTCTTAAGTTTTTGGTTAGAAGAGGATATTTTTTAGTCAGTCTTCCCAGCTGATAGAAAGTGCAGAACAGTGCTGTAAAGACTTAATCTATTTTAATTCATTGTGTTTTGGAAGAAAAAGAGATTATTAGAAAATCTTGATTTCCTCCCCACCCCGCTTGGGTTACCTACAGAAACTCTCACAGACTGTGCCATATGCAGCAGAGAATACTGCTAATGTTGATTCTTTGGGGATGATACTTTTGGAATTAAGATAACTTAATACAACAATAGAAATTTTTGAGACATCATTCATGTGTATATATTGCTTTGGAGTTGGGGGGCAGGGAGTTGAAAAACAGAGATTCGGTGTACCGAAGACCTTAAGTCTCACCACTCTCCTTCCTCCCCAGGAAGATGATTCTATCTAGTAGCTGTTACCTAGGATCTCCAACGTCTAGTAGCTCTCTTGGAAATTATGATGCTATTGTAATTTGAAAGTGTAGAAGAATATCTCACGACCTTCACAATATTTGAAACAGATAAGCAATAAAAGAAAAAAGGGAAAGAGGTGTAGAAAGAACACGGATTTTTTACTGTTTTTCTACAATTTGTCTGTAAGGAAGAGAAAGCCTCTTCCTTCAAATCTGTACTTATAAAATGGCAGTAAGTCTGACTGTCTGGTATCACATGGCATAGCTGTACATACTTTACTCTAACCCCAACAAAGGAAAATGGAGAAAGGAATAATGAATCCTAAGACCTGACATAATTTCAGTCATTTCATGCACAGCATCAGGGCAAAATGCAGCACCCCAAATATCTCTGCAATTTCTTCCAGGAGAAACAGAAAGAGAAAGGTTTTATATTGGGTTTATATTGTTCTCAAATTTATTTTACTCATTTCTGATGACAGGCTACCTTTTACTGAACTCAGCAACTCTAAGAGAATAACTCTTACTTAAGACACTTTGTGAGCCAAGTTTGTGTCCCATTATTAGTTTCTCTGTAACCATGAGCTGAATTTCAGTTCATCTCCCCTCTGTGTCTTGCATAAACTCCTGTTTACACTTGGCCACAAAAAGTTTCTCTTGCAAGACAAGAAGGACTTATTCCTGAATAATTCAGAAGTGGGGAGTGTAAGAGTGCTTAGGTTAATCTGGGGACTGTTTTGTGTGTTGACAATTTCACCTATAACTAACAATCTGTTTCACCCACTCTGCTTAAAAGGTCTTGGCTCTTTTTTATTCTATGCATTGACATTAGGCTGGCAGAGAAAAGGCTAGACTGCAGCGGAGAACTGCTATGACCACAGGGCAGCCTGGGCCGGGACTAAGACAAACAAAATGGAGAAGCTCTGACGTTCACAAAAAGCAGCAACAGAGCAGTGGAAGAGGATACTTTTTTGTAGTACAAAACAGTAAAGTGAAACTTCTCTCCTTGTTGCAAAAGGTAAACTATCAAGTCAGGCAGGTCCCTGTTAATATTTCGAGGTTAGGTCTCGTTAGGCCAATGAAAAATATGGAAATTCTCTAGAGCATTCTGTGAAGTCTGAGTGGAGTGAAAGTTTCTCTTTTGGTGAACTAAGAGTAGTAGACTGAGATGAAGCTTGAATTGCCATGGAGATGTCTTTACTCTCCTCCTTAAATCTTCCGACAGAACACTAAGTTGTAGCCTACAGCTATGTCTACAGTAGCGTGTGGGACAGTGCAATAGGAAGTCTGCATAAAAAACCAGTTGGTGATGAGGATCCAAGATCCACACTATTTATGTTTTTGGTATTCTAGTAGCAACCAGCTCTAGTCTGGTCCTGTGCATTGAATGTTTCTTAGTAGTTGAAATTTAAAAATTGTGCATCTTCTGTTTTAGTTTGATCCTAATGGTATTCAGTTTGCGTGCTTTGAAACCGCTCCATCATGCAAGCTTAAGTACAGTAAGCTTGTATGTGGACAAGTGGGAGACTTACTTAAGATCAGGAGTGTGTTTCTGAAGTGAAACACTAATGCAATTCCGTCCTACAAGGACTGGATCTGCATCAGTCCTTTAGTGCAAAACAGTATTTTCAAATGTTACACCGTTGGGAAACCTTCTCCATTTTAGCAAAAACACTGTCATTTTTTAGTAATTCTATAAACAGAGGGGGTCAAATTGTTCTTGAACAGGAACAAGTAAATGAAAGATTAAGTAAAAAGTGCACCTCCTGTGTGTTTCGACTCACTGCAGAGTAGTCATGCGAAGAATCAACAGGAGCAGTAAGAGAAGCCTTTTGAATACCCAAAAAGGTATAGTTTTTCCTTTAGAGGAGTATGTTAGCATTGTGCTTCATTACGTTTCTTTCTTAAGATCAGTTTGAAGTGAGGAACAATGAAACTCAGAGATTAAATGTTTCTTCTGAAACATAAATGCAAACTGAAGTAGAGGATAATTTTAGCATGCAGTCTGAAATAAGCATCTGTTGTCTCAAGACACTGGTATCAGAAGGGAACTGCAAATCCAATTTCAGTTCTCATTTTGTGTCTTTTGGCTTATGTCAGTTTATAGGTTGGATCTAAGATCATTCAGTTTTAACTTACAAAATTTGACAATCACCCATCTATATTTTCTCCTCTGTAGGTGATTTTGCTTGTGTAGTAAGCCATGTCTTTCTCTTTTCTTTCCTCTTCTTTCTAAGAATGTTTTCTTCTGTTTCTTTTATTTTTTGTTACCCCACATACATGTTTACTTTTTCACTGCTCTCTCATTCCTGCTCTTTATTCTGGTTATTGACTCTTTTGCAGTTTTTAATGAAAAACTTTTAAGAATTTTTTTCATTGTTGCTGGTTTAAAAAAAATCAAGATGGTTCATCTGACTTAACTTTTCTAAACACTGTTTTCCCCTTACAATGTAGAAAAACATACTGTAAGTCAGAAACTTTTAAATTATTATGCTCTTTATACTTATTTTCCACAATGCAGAGTGCTAAGTATGTTGAATTACACTTGAAAGCTGTCCCTTTGTGGAGGGAATTACTGAGTATGATGCTTGCCTGTTAGCTTTTCAAACAGAGACTGAATTTTCACTGATTATTATATGAATATCAAATGGAAATTTTTTCTTCAACAAAATTGTTATTCTTAGCATTAACTTCCGTAGTTTAATAAAATTACACTTTCCTAGGCTTTAGAAAAGAAGCGTTTTTACGTTTTTGGTGTCCTTTTGTTGGTGTATATTTTATACACTGAATTTGCATAACTATGAGCATCCTTGTGGTTCAGAGGAGGAGCTGTTAGTACGGACCTGTAAAACAGTTGTTTTATTAACATCTTCACAGGGAAGAACCAGACAGAATAGCTGAATATGTAAATGAGCAGCTTGTGATGCTATAACTTGTCAAATAACCATTGATGCAGTATAGCTGAGCAAACTGTTTCAGTGTGTGCATATACAGTAGGTATTTCTGTCCAAATTAATATTTGCATTTGAAATACGTGTGTAGTGCAAATACATGAGAAGTATATATAACAATTAATAATATTTTGTGTTTGATGTTTACATACTATGTGCTCTGCATTTTAATTCTTAACGTTATCTGCTTCTTTAATCATCTTGAATTAGTGTTCCAAATGTATTGATTCAAAGGGATTTATTGCTTAGTTATTAAGGTTTGATAGACATTTATATCCTTGAAACAGGTTGGGTTTGGTCAGTAGTTAGCTGACATTTTTTGAGGTTGCCATTTTGTTCTTCAAAATCTCAGACCATTTTAAAGCTCCTATGTCACTTTTATGAATGTTTCTACATTGTAGTGATGAGAAAAACTTTCAGAATAGGACACCGCTTTAGTAGTGTTTTACAGCTTAGAACTGCTCTGTGCAAAAACACTGCATGGTTTTAAAATAAAGGTGTACTTCTAATCTGATTTAGTTAAACCAACATGAACTGTTGTGTGAACATTCTTATTTATCTTAAGGGCAGCTTGTTCTACTTTAACATAAACAGAGGAGGAATTAGATGAAGTTAAAGCAAAGTAAGGCTTGTCCTTGGTGAGGTAAAAAGAATAATTTAAACCTATATTAGTTAATACATGACAAATAAATCACAGTAAACCCCTTGTGTTTACAAAACACTTAGTCATATAGGTGCAACTGGTAGAGGGCAAAACTTTGGTTTCCCTCAAGAGTCCCATCTTCACTATGCAAGCAAGAACTACAGTCTATACCGAAACCAGCCGTACCAGTTGTGAAGTAATAAAGTAACACCAAGTACTATAGTGCCAAATGTGGAACATGCATTAAACCTCATAAGCATGCCCTTCTGTCAGTGCTCCTACCATCTTAGTATAACAAGCTTAAAGTTTTCCCTCTGAAGTGGCGCATGTTCAAGTGTATAAATAAGGACTTTGATTTGAGGACCTTTTACAGTCTCTCTCTATTTATGTAACAAAAAATTATTACCTTTATAATAATACTGAGTAAAAAAAAGAAAAGTGGCATGTTCTTTAAGGTATTTAGTGTTCCCTCCTGGATTTCTTTCCATGATGACTTTCTTGTTCAGCCAAAAAGAGTCCTTTGACTTTGATTGGTTTCATAGACAAAAAAAATGCTTCTCAGACTTTTTTGAAGCTCTTTCTCAATTCCTTGCATTCTTCTTTTCTCCCATTTGTGAACCATGGCTAACTTACTGTAATGCAGTTGGAATAAGGAAAAAAAAGTCAGTTTTGTACTCTCTTCTGTGACTGCTTGGCAATTCAAACGTATTGTTAAATTAGAAATTACTAGAAAGTTTAGTGTTCCTATCCATCATAAATAAAAACTTCTTTATACTTTTAATTTCTATGAATGTGCTATCCATGTTCTACCACTGTTAAAATGATGACTTATTGGGTAATTTTTTTTTTTAGTTCTTTGTCCAGTTTAGTGATAAATGTCACTGTTGCAGAATAAATGTGAAAATACTCTACCGTATCATGAGGCTCATGGTGGTTTGGAGGAGTGCAGTGTTGCAACAGTTGTTCTGTGATCTTAGCGAATGGAGTGAGAAACGTGGAGCAGAGTTTATGCAAAACAAAATTAACTGTATTCCCAAAATGCACCTTAAGATAGCTTATTTTTCTGGTTATTTTATAAAAAATGAAGACCTTGTAGCATCATAAATTTAGGGCCAATTCTGCCTTCCTGTCTGCTTGCGCAGATAGGATGTTGCTCCCACAAAACTGTCAGTGACCTCTGGGAGTCGTGTCCTGCTGCCCTCCTCGTAGAGGTGTCCCCAGAGCTGGAGGGTGGGAGAGGGAGGAGGAGAGGATGAGCTGTTCTCAGCAGCCGTTTGCCCTTAGACTTCTGTTTTGGATCCTAGCTGGGAGTCAATGCCACTTCATGGCTGTATTTAACTCCCTGTCATCCTGCTCCCCTCTTCCTCCCCATGCGCTGCTTTGAAGGCAGCCCCTGGGGTCAGCGGCAGCCTGGCTTCTGCAGGAGCCGTGCTGCCGCTCGGAAAGGGAGCCTGAGAAGCAGTGCAGAAGCAGGAGCCAGGCAGACCTGTCAATGGCTTTTTTTTTCCCCAAGTGTTAATTGTGGTCACAAAAGTTAAGTGTTTCTGTAAAATTAACATCTTGGTATTATGTATTTATTTTCCACCATGTAGCTTCGATGTCAGGTTTACTCAGCAGACAAGTCAAAACAAGAATATTTTTTCTAACTGCTGTTACAGCAAGTCTCAGCTTGGGATCTCAGAAAATCAGAGTGTTCGTTCTGGTTAGCAGCTAATAGGAAACAATAAAGATTTAGGGTTCAGAATTTAACTGGCACTGATGTTGATGCAGGAAGAACAACCGCACACAGTTTACTCTTGTGAAGCTTTATTGATTCTTTTTTAAAAGGAAAGCTGATGAAAGTAAAAAGAAGCGTTTAATTTGCAAGTATTTCTACACAGTTTTTTATTCTGAAATGTGCTTTTCTATCCTTCTCTATCCCTGCACAGTAAACATGCTTTAAGATCTTCTGATTCAGAGACAGATACTGAAAAACAAAAGTGTAAGCTTGTAATTTCTACTGTTCAGCTTGTTCATTAGGGTGATACTGGGGCTTTCTTACAGGTTAAATTTACATCTTTCCCAAGACTAATGTCTGATGTGCATTTGTAAGTATTTTTAAGATAATGTCACATTAGCGTATACTCAGAATCTCTATCCCAGATTCTAATCTTTCAGTGACCAAGGATCAGATCTGGAGTATCGCTCTTGGAGGGGTGGGCATATGAACAGAAGCTTCTGTTTTTCTGACGTTATTTGTATACCAAAGTCTAGAAACAGGATCTTTTTTGTCACTAAGGCAAATGAACTTTTGAAATCTCAGTGAGTAACTGAGGATATTTCTTCAAGTATAGATTGATCCCACGCTTTCAGAGTCTGCAACAAAGTCAAAGATATGCAGCAGGATCAACTGCAGAGGCCTTAGAATGACTTTCTGCTCCCACGGCTTCCTTGCAAACCATGATAAAGATTGAGTCCTCAGGGTGTCATCACTGGCACAGCTACCAGAGTTGGCCCTATACGCGGTAGCTGATATCTCAATCTCTATTTTCAAAACAGTTTTGAAGATTTTGGAAGGGAGTGACCTATTTCCCCTCCAATCTGATCCGTCCATTTTCTCCATAGCTTTGGTGATAGATTACACATGTTTCTTCTGGTCTGGAATTACAATTTAAAATGCCTGTCTCTGTGACACCATTACCAGCAGCTTTCTGCCATCCCTGCAACCTTTTTTCCTGCTGCTTTTCAGGAATTCATTTTCACAAGACATCTGCAGGCAAGCCTTTTCTGGGTCTTCTAATCCATCGGGTTTTAATAATGGCCTCTTATTTCAAGGGAAGAGGATTTTACAGAAGCTATTCCAAATATCTAAAATTAATACAAGATGAGAATACTTATCTTTAAAATAGGGCGTCTGAGTGCCTTTATTTTCACATTCATGTGGACGGTTTTGATGTTACTGAGCAGGTTTCTTTACTCGAGGAGGGTCAGTTAATCTGTTTTTTCCTAACCTGCCAGATTCCTGTCTGTACATTGCAGCTCATTTCTTGCCCAAGAACTATCTTTGACTGTGAGTGTGTCATGACTGCTCTTCATGCACGTGTCACTTAGAGACACAAAGCTAAAAATAAATTCACCAAATTTATTGTCAGCAGTCATGCCATCCATGGGATGGGGTACATGGCTTTCTGTCCCTTTCCTGATGATTCGCGGGTAAGTGACAGCTCACTCACCCAGGCATGATCACAAGCTCTTTACAGAATGTTTTCAGCAGCTGTTGCTAGTGTGTACACAGAAGCCTCACGTACCCCAGTGTCAAGGTGATGATCATACATTAACAAGGACATTCAGAGACTTGACTCCTCTCTTAGAAAGCATTTGGTCTTTCAGAAAGGCCCATTCCCTTCTGGCTCATCTGTTTGAGTGCCCAAAGATGATGTGTCCGGATGATTTGGAACATTTCTGACAACCGGGAGACCTTGGAGGATATCCTCAAAACTTTCCAGGTTGATCTCAAAACTCAAGGATGATCTTTTGGTTCCAGAAACAACAAAAAAAGTGCTAATGAATCTATTCCAGACCTTACATCTCTTTAGCGGGCCTGTTATATACATTCTTGATCTGTTGGATGTGCCTCTAATTAATTTTCTTATAAGCGTTCTCACATAGACCATAAAAGAGGTGATTATGATTTCACTGTCCTGTTTAAAACAATTTTAGATCCAGGGCATACTCCCTCTGCAGGTGAATGACTGTCGGTATGTCCCAGCCCTTTCTTCAGGTTTCCGGCTTGTTCTTGCTGGCCTGTCACAGATTTGTCTTCCCCATGATGTGTGTGGATACTTTCAGGGTTAGAGGATGCTTGCTTATCTCTAGTAATATATGTTCACCCTAATAGGTAGAAGTATTCCAGGAGTCTGACTAAGATATAGCTGAATTATCTGGTTTTGGTAAAAGTCTAAGTCCTTGTCTCTCATGGAGACTTATTGCCAAGGGATATTGCTTATTTCCTGGATCTTAGAGTGCAGAGCTCTCGGATATCTCTTAGCTACCCAGTAAGTCTTTGTCATCTCAGCCCATTACCCATTAGTAGAAACAAGGAAGGTTACTGCTCAAAGCAGAACTTCTCTGTTGCTGTTAAATAACTGTCCTTTCTGGTCAGAGGTTTCCTTTGCCATTGTTGCGGTGAGATAAAAAAAAATTTTGAAGTGTGTGAAAAATAAAGACTTGGTGTAACTTTCTTGTTGTTATAACAGAATAATAAAAAAGACTGCGCAGGAGCAATTCATTACTCTTTTCCTTTCAAGCACTTAAAAGAAAAACAGAGCTGAAAATATTTCTTTGGGAGATACTGAAATACCTCATTAGATCTTTCTTTTTATTGGCTATTGAGGTGATAATTCTGTAACAGGAACGAAAGTGAGGATAAATTTTGCTTTGATTTATAGAAATGTGTTAATTTGAGCTGAATAGATCTTTTCTGATCATAATATTTGTAATCTGTGAGTATTGTTTTGTAATACATAGTTTCTAGTTTTATTTTAGAGAAAAAGTAATTCTGATGGAGACTGTTAATTCTGTGCAACATTGGAGGTATTTTTGGGGAAGTGAGTAGCTCAGTTTTTAATAACCTGCAATTTAAGTAATTTTTTTCATTAAGTAGAATAGTGTTCACTGCTTATTTAATAGTTATAGAGTTGCATGTCAAGCTAAGACTGAAAACCACAGAGAAAATAATATGTATGTTCAAATAATTAAGTTAACCTTTATTCAAATCTTTCTGTTTCAGTGACATGACAAGTTTGCACAGTAGAATAGTGAAAATGGTCAGAATAGCTTCATATTAGCTCTTTTTCTGAAGTGGTCGTTAAATTTTGTGTTGTTCTGCAGCATATGAATGGTAAGCTTTGTTAAAGACTGGAATCTGCAGAAGAGGTAACTCGCTGTAGTGTTTTGGTCAAACGCTAATGAAATTGCATTTAGTTGTATATTCAAGAAATATCGACCCCTGCCTTCATGAAACAGCTTTGTGATTTCAGCAGTGTGTTGTTTCTGGGTTGCTCGAGCTAGACAATTCTCTAAGGCGGCCACCATTGAAGGTATAGTGAATAAATTCTGGTTGAGAATTGAGAGAGACTCAGTTGTGCACTCCTCTTAGTAGAACAAGATAATGTAATTATCTTTTAAAATTTTGGCATTTTGAACGGAAATGTGATTTTGGTATTGTGGACTACTTACACTTTTAATTTAACCAGTCCAATTCTGGAAGCCAGTTCAGTTCAGGAAGAATGCCTGAACTCTGAATTACAAGCTGCAGAACTGGGGCCTTAGCACGTATATTTTTGTAAATACTAAGCTATCCAACTTCCTGAAAATTCTGCCTTATAAGTTAGTATAAATTATCTTAGCATTTTTTAGATTTTGGCCATTTGTTGCTGTCTCATGCAGGTCCTGAGAGGTTTCTAGATTATCTTCCCAGTCAAAACATTCTTCCTAAGAGCAGTTTCATTTGAATAACCTGGAAATTAGTGGGGAGTGAGAATGAATGGGCACATCCCGCATCTTGAAAATATTAAAACGAAGTTCTGAACTTTTCTCTTTTCATAAGGTTTCCCCCTTATGAAAAATGCTCTTCTCTAGGCAGCTTCTGTGACTTTTTTTTTTGTCAGCTTTTCTGTCATAAATGCAGTTCAAGCATGTGAAGCAGCTTTTGGCAGGAGTGTGCCAGTATGCCTTTGACAGAAAGGTTAGGTTCAGTAAAACAGGACTTCTTTTCTTCATAAAAGGGTTGCTGCTTGTAGAGAAGACTTCCTCATTGGAGAGGCTTCCAGATGATTTTTATCTCCAAATTGTTCTATGTACCAGTTTTATAGAGTTTACATTTATTGTTTTTTCTCATTTTCTGGTAACACTTTTCCTTCATCTTGCTGTGTCTGCATCTGTATAGAACTTGGACTTCAGGTTTTCCAGTATTGCTCTCAGCTTACTGTGTGTATTTTAACTGTCCCTAATATTTTTCTGTTATCTGATAACTTCTAATAGAGAACAGGAGTTGGAAGTAACCCTTTATAGCCTGCACGTAGAAAAACATGATTTTTGACAACTTGAACCTTACTAGTTTGCTTTCTCCTTCACCTTTTTGTATTCTACAAATACGTATGACTCATGTACACCTACCACGAGTTCAAGTGCTGACTTGTTTGGGGAAAGACTTAAAGAAATTAAAGAAATAAGAGCTAAAGAGAATGTGGACTGGGGTTTTTGGTCAGGTTGCAGCTCTCCTTTTCAACACTATTCTATTTTTTGAGGAAATACATTTAAACATATTTAAATATGCTAAAAATAGTATTATTCATGAAACCAAAACAAAATTGTATGGCTTCTTTCAGTAAAGATAAAAATCTATATTCGGATTGCACCTTTGCCCGATGAATTTGTTAACTCAACAGAATTTCATCTCTGCTTTACTCACTGTCTTACTGTCTTTAACTTTTTAAAATCCTGATGAAGATCAATTTTCACCTTATCATGGAAGAGGAAGACAGGGGTATAGTTGACAAATACATACAGATGTTAACAATAATGATTCTTGTCCCTTACTCAGAAAACTCTTAATATATTTTCACCTGTACTGCCACTGCTGCTAAAGTGCAATCTGTGTCACTAAAAAGAAATGAGAGAGTCAGAGGTCTTCATATTTTTATGTATTTTTAGTTCCTGCATTAAAAAACAAAGGCAAATCTAACATCTGATTTTTTTATCATCTTCTCGTTTTCTTGATTTTTTTTTTGTTTGTTTGTTTTTAATTAGAAAACTATTTCATATTGGCTTTGATGTGACAATAAACTTCTGAAAGCTTCTGAAGCAGTGCTTTAAAACAGTACTTTATATTTCGCTCTGTATGATATAGAATAAAAATGATATAAATTTTTGTACATGTTAAATATGTACTAAGTGAAATATTTTTCTCTATCTTATTAAGTAAATGAGGGGTTTTTTTTGGTGGAAGATTCCATAGTTAAAGATGTAAACCAGCAATTTCTTGCTTCTATAGCACAACATAGTTCAGAGCTGAGATTAGAGAAACCCTGTAGAGTGGCTAATACTCGAGGGCATCCCCAACTAGAAAAGTATGTGAATTTAGGCATGGGAGGAAGGAAGGATCTGCTTTAAATTTAGTGTAGGGTCACTGAGTCTTAATGATAGATTAAACAAGGGAGGTGGAATAATGAATAGGGGTATGCAATGTGTAGCACTAATACCAGAAGTCCATGGTTTTCACTGGTTATTTAATGTCTTTTCCCATATGTTTCTGAATAGAGCAGGTTATGGCAGGGATGAGCTAAGGAGTAGCTTTGTTAGTGAATTGTTAAATAGACTGAATTCTCTTTTTAAAAATGTATATGTATATAGGAAAGCTGCTTGTTAATAGTATAACTGAGCACCTTATATGCATATACCTTAAATGTAGCAATATTAGTAACTATATTTGTAAGTGATGTGTGTATGTTGACATTCTTAAAATACACTGTGCAGATTGTCTGCATAATTTTCTTTTCCAATGTGAAACTAATAGCCATTCCTTGGTTAAAACAGAAATGAATTTCAGATTCTTTCTGAATACTGTTGATGTAAAGAAAAAGCGGTGATTTGGTAGACATGAAAATGAAATGGAGGAAGCACCAAGAACTGTTTTTGTTAGTAGAAGGGGGACTAAGAGCTCAGTAAACCTTATTTTATAATTCATTTTAACTTGAATTTAGAATAACGTTAATAGAATATCTATTAAAACACAATCACATAAAATAATTTATTAAATTCATACTTACAGTGACTGAGAAAGATGGCATAAGTTGAGTTCATACTGAGTTCTCACATGTAAGAGTCTGCCAACTACCTGATACCAACAACCTAGATGAACCAAGCAAGTCAACTGTTGAGTTATTGATGGGTTTCTGGGTAACCCATATTCTCTTTTGTGTGGTGAAGATAGCAGCAAGTCTTTAGAGAAAATGCACTTTGCATGTCATTTTTCCTTTGGATTACAAATGTGATTGCAAGCTACGCTGGAAGATGCATGGCTGACACTGAGAATAAAAGGGCTGCAGAAAGAGCCTACCCATCTCCCTTCTTTAAGCAGCAGACTTGCTGTGATCTTTAAGTGTAAAAGTGGTGGGAAGAAATAGTTAAAACATTGAAGTTAGAGGAGTATTAGAGGATTTCTCTACATCAAAGTACTGCACAACTCTCTGCACAATTGTGGTACTTTGCCTCACAAGATTCATAGATTGAACTACTTTTTCACATAATGTCTAAATTTGCAAATATTTTCTAATATTGATAATTTTAAAAAAAATTGAATAGATTTTTTATTGGCTCTATTAGCAATAAAATATGGTCTCTCATAAAAGAGTATTTTATCAATTGTCTAGAAATAAGACAAGTAAACACAAGACAGAATACTGATTTTGTGATGTTCCATTTCTTAAACTAAAATTGGTAGGCTTATCACTTAAAATAAGGATTGTCTCTGGATCACATGTGGTTTATGCATTTTCTGAGACTTTGAAACAATCGGTTTTCATTCTGAAACATGTTTGGGTAGGAATGGAGGAAGATACTGTCCATCAATGCAGTGGGTTAAGGAGCATATGTCTTCGTATCATAATCCGAGATTTGTGAGGGGCAGTAGAATTTAGTCTCTCATTGGACCAAAGTGAAAAGAAATTTTCAAGAGGGAAAGGTGTTTTTTCTTAGGATGAATACAAGTGTTGCTCTTTACTACAATTAAATGCAGTAAGAATGGGAAATCTAACTTTCACTCATCTCCTAAAATGACCGTCTATTTTACCATTTATTGATATGACTGATTACTTTTGAGATCCATGAAAATGCACAAGTAGGGAAGCGATGAAAGACCAATATATGTATTTATTATACTTAGGCTGTGGCAAACTAGTTTATTTTGAAATGAAGATGAGGGTGTTTGTTTTCAAATAAATTTGTCTAAATTTTTTTGTTCAGAACATGACAGCTGTGAAAATGTAACAGATCTACTTTCCACTGCAAGAATCACATCGACTATCCCTTTCACTTCGAGTGATAATTCAAACCCTAGAAATAATCTTTAAGATCCTTATGAGTGGGGACCTGACTATATCCAAAATATTCACTATGCTATAATTCATTAAGACACCTAGTTCCTTAAAAAGGAAATAACACAGCCAATAGAAGATACAGGAAAGTATAATACAGACTTCTTGCAGAAGAGTTCACACACTAATTCCTGACAAAGGAAGTGGAACAGTGGAGCTGCAAAATTACACTTCTTTGTGTAGTAGTCTGAATATATGCACGTGTGGTACGGACAAGCTGGGATCAAGCCTGTGTAACTCGCATGCAGATTTTTTCTTACTTCCTAACCTTTATTCATGTTTTACCATTACCCAGTAGTGGCAGTAGCTTCTGGCCCGGGCTCTGGCAGGTCTGAGAGAAGTTGGGATGCACAGAAAGTGTATTTAGTAATTTAAATTGTGTTTTCATACCAATTTTAAATAGCTTGGATCAAAGTTACTGCTCTCAGTCATGTCCTTAACTTCATGATCAGTAAGTGTCAAGGTATATTTTTCTCTAAGTTACTGATTTAATCACTGAGATTATTTATTAGGATTATCTATTAAGTCTGCTAAGTATGCAATCCATATGAAATTACTTGTCTCTTGACTCCCGATGATCTCTTTCATCAGGTTAGCCCAGATACAAACTCTCTTACCCTGGTGCAGTCTTCTGTTGAATTTAGTAGACCAGCTGTTTCAACTAACGGTTTTCATATACCTTTTTTTAGCTCCAAAGAGCATCGAAGTGATCTTAATAATTATGCTTTTCTAATTTGTAGTGTTTTTCTAATCTTTCCTGGCTTCTTCCTAGAGAGATCCTAATTCAGTCTGCATATTCTTTATTACATCTGTCTAACTTCAGCTCTGTCACAGCCTTGTACACTGCTGCAGCAGAGTCCAAAATAACCATCTGGATTTCACGTGATTTTCCTGCCATGCTTTGTGAAGCACTCTGGAATCTGCTGGAAGGTGGTAACTAAAAGTAACATTTTCTGTAGTAAAACTAAGGTCTAATTTTTCCTGCCAGATGCAGGATCTTGCGTGAGTATGGACCTCCAGAGTTCGTCCCACTATTTTTAAAGGGGTCTTAAAATGTTAATTTTTAATGGAAGTAAAATACGTGGTGTTTGGCAATTTATCAACATTTTAGGCCATAAAAGCAGCTGGAATTGGGATGGTAGCATTAACAATCTGTTTTGGTAATTTTTCTGGTTTTTACAGCAAATTAATATCTTTCCTTGGCAGAACAACATTAGAAACTGGATTTACCCTTTATTTTGCAATTGGGTGCTTTGTCAAAAGAGTAGTTGCCTCTTGATAGTGATCTGGTAATAGATGACTTAGTAGCAGTTGCCTGTTGTCTTTCATAATGTGCATAACGGTCAGTTAAAAGTTTCCGTTAAGTATGCATTCCTTGTGCTTCTTCATTTAGCTTACTAATAAGTATATTTTCTCATATGACCATTCCTACTGAATGGAAAAACAAACTAGGACTTCAGAATGTATCTTTTCTGTGTCAGTACACTATATGTAGAACAAACAAATGAAAACTTCAAGTATTATCATCAGTTTTACTTTGTTAGCAGAAGTCTTTAAGGCATTTTCAAATACATTTGTAAAATTGTTTTGGCAGTAAGTCTTTGTTGTTTGATCTCTTTTAACCCTAATCACATCTTCCTTTCAATCTCTAATGTCACAGCTAGCTCACACACTACTTCTTTCATACCCTATTTCAGCCTCATGCTTGTGTGCTGCTAAAATGATTTTTTTTCTTCTGTTTTTTTTTTTAAATACTTGTGTCTCTTGACTCAATTTCTTAAGAATGTGTTTTCCCGTCTCCTTCTATAGGAATTTGTTTCTTCTTTTAACCTTCTATTAAAAAATTCAAAGGGTCATGCGGTTTTAAGTTCAGAGGGGATTATCACAATTAGGTCTCCTAGGCACTACAAGCAATGAATAATAATAATTATGTAGGCTGAACCTTTGCGCAGTGCAGGCCATATAGCAGCAATCAGTAACTTCTGCATCAAGTTCAGAAGATTGTAACTTGCATTTAGCAATAACGCTCTTCTAGAAGGATAGCTAATTCTAGGTATTTAAAGATGGAGATCAGCAAAGAAGTTTCTTTATTCCACAGAATTAAAATGTGCATGTATGCTGGCAGAAAACTGAGGCATTGAGAAGTAAAACAACATTTTAAAGACAGTGAAACAGTTGTATGTAGAATTTTAATATAGTGAATAATACAATATAATATAGTGAATATACTTAACATTTGCCACTTGCTGCAGCCCAGGAAAAGGCCAGATCCAAAGCAGTGGCAAAAAGTAGTATCTCATAGCTTGAAGAGAGCTCATTGAGGTTAATTCCCAAACCTCAAACCTTGTCTGGACAGGAGGCTGAGGTTGGGAAAATATCTTGCTAAGTCTTTGAGGGAACATCTTATGTGCTTGGAATATCCATCTTTTCAGATGATATTGTAGCTATAGGTATATATTCCATAAGGAAATCAGAAGTTCACGTGTCAAAGATTCAGTAAAGTTTAGTTGAAACCCTGCTTTTATTTTCTGTTTCAAAATGTGCAGGTTCTAACCACAAAAATACACTAATATTACACAGTGGACCATTTTATTTTAGGTTGTGGTGTTAAGATACTAACTTGGCACAGACCCATTAAAAAAAAGTCAAATGACATCCATGGTATAAATGGTATAAAAGAGGTTTAAAATATGAGGGCCAACGAATGAAATAAAGATAATGAAGTATTAATAATTGTGAAATCTATGAAAGTAATTTATTCACAGTTATTTCTATTGCTGAAAGGAAACTGCTGAATGCTTCTTTACAAGCATTTACAAAATGTAATGAATTTTAAATGTCATTACATTTAATGAATTTTTAAATTATCTGGTGATTCCTAAACTGGATGGGCTTCTGATAACAACTTCTAGTTAAGAAAAATTTCTAAATTATTTGAATGAGTATTACAGTTCAGAAATATAGTTGCTCAATGAGTCTATACAGTGAGTAGGTAGTGTGTCTGAAGGTGTCTTTCTCTCAACTGTAGAACCAGTAGACAGAACATAGCCAACTAGCTTAGGAAAAAAACAGTTTATTTTTTGAATTTAGGACATTTAAAGTTTGCCAGTAGTATTTCACGTAAGTAATTAGGACTATCTGTAGTCCTCAAGAATTTACATCAGTAAAATGGAATTAACATTTTTGTTTTGGATTTTGTCTGATGACTATGATGGATATAAATCTGGGGGAATGAGGCTATAAGTGCTTAGCTGGGGAGTGATGAATCCATATGGCTTTCTGGAAGTGGTACTGGTGAATCTGTCCTCATGTCTAGTATCTTATTTTCCTAAATGAGATGGTTTTTACTAAAATATTATGGTGAATCATCTCTCTGTTAAGTTTATTGTCTGTTTATGGATTCTTTCTCCTGAAAATTTTCCTCCGTCCCCCATTTTAATACATAATAGCAAAATAATACGTTAACTTTGCATTTCAGCCACTTAATCTTTCTTAGTAGTTACCTGTTTCTCCTTGCCTCATCCCTCAAACTGGAAATAGTGTGGATTATTTGTGTTAAAGTACTCATTTAAATCCAACATATATGAAGTTCTTACTCCACCTTTCCAACGATGAGAGGCAAAATTCATGTACTTCAACTCTTTTCTAGATATTGAAACCAAAGAATTTGAAACATCAAAAAATCTATGTGCTGCTTTTTGCCTAGTGTTTAATGTGACTTAATCTTCTTCGTTTGAACTCTTATCAGCAAAATGTCACAAAACTCACACCTTATTTTCCAGACCTAAGTTAATTTGAATGGTTACATAATGAATTCAACAAGCTTTCTAATGAAGACATTGGCACAATATTTACTGACTACTACAGTACAATACAACCCACTTTTAACAGTAGTTTAAACTGGGTTTATTTTGGTTCAAACACTGTTCCATACATTCTAAAGTGAAAGTTGGACACATTAGTGGCTTTTCTGTACATAAAATATGTTTAATTGCAGAAAAGTGGTACACGAAAACTTAGCAGAAAATTTTCTACTGTTTTTTTGTATTGTAACTTGCTGATGAATTCTGCTTTGTATGTGGCTGACATACAATGGACATTCAGGTTATCATAGGGTCCTTTAGGAAGGTTTGAAATTGCATATTGTTTTTAATTTGAAAATGAAACAGTCCTAATTAGAGGGAAGAGGTATACACACTACTTTCAGGAGGTGTACAAGTTTTGGTGCTTTTATTTGTTTCAGTTTTACTTGTCATGATAGAATAAGCAAGCAATGTATTTCAGACATTGAATTAAAACCAATTATGTTAGAATTTAATGCATTTTTATTCTGCATTAAACAAGAAAAGAGGTCTCAAAGCTTTAGCCTACTAAAGGGGAAAACTTAATAAATGCAGACCAGAATCTTTTCAGAGGTATTAAAAGCAAAAATAGTAATTTAAATGAAGAGCTGTGAAATAAAAAATTAGAGAATGTGTTGTAGTAAAACACGCATTTGAGTTCTTGTGTATTTCATAAAAGCACTAAATAACAACTGACTTTTGGCTGGCAAGCTTGGGCAGGAGAGGAGTTCTTTCACATTCAGTGTAGATTTTAAATATTTAGGTTGGAAGTGTATTTTTTTCCTTTAGGTTATGACAGAGTGAAGTGAGTATGTGTGCAAATGTAAATAGTTATTTTAGCGTAGTGAGTCTTCCTTGGAGAGTTTCAGTGGTATGAAATTCTTGAGAAGCAGATGCTGTTATTTAAAAATAGCCCGATTCTGACATCTTAATTCACTAATTGAAAGCATTCCGTAATTTAAACTTCAGTCAGTTGCTGGAAGGAGAGGCCGGTTATCATTTGATGTCTTCAGAATTGCATTATTGTTTCTAAAGTAAAGCCTACACTAAAATTAAAATTTGCTGATTTAAATAACCTTTGTTCTTTATGGTTTAATATAGTTTATTATATTGTGTATTGGAGATACAAAAAGGCAAACAAACTTGTGAGTGGAGCAGACTGATACCATTCCCCTCAAATGAATCTTGCATAAAGTGACCTGAGAGTTCTGGTTTGGGTGCTAATGTTAGTCGTGGTTCATACAGTACATTACTTGCTATATATGAATATATCCCACTTGTGGGTTGATGGCTAAAAATTACTGCACATATCACTTTTTAAAGTTAAGAAATTCAGTTTCTCATTGACTGCTGATAGCCTTTTCCTGATAAAATGCAAAATACTTTTTCTCTGCTATGGGAAAATTTTAAATATGGATCACTTATTTTTGTTTTTCATTTTCTCTCCTAACTTCTTCCATTTCTGTCCTGTGTCTTTACTATTACTATGGACCAAATCTATTGCAATAGGTTGTGGCAGAGATGCCGATTCAGAAATTCTTTCTCTAGTTTTACATCTCTGTATTTTTAATAGTTCTTGTTAGTCCATAGTTAACTGAAATTATCCTTTTATCTGACCCATCTTTTTGTTCATAACTACTGATAACATCATTATCCTTTCAAATTCACCACTTTATCACCTTTGACACTTCTCTATGCTTAGAAACTTGGTAGATTCTGTCCCTGCTTCCCATGTATTACTGCCAGATTCCCGATGCTCTTTGCTATCTGTTGGTGGAATTTTGTCTGTCAGAGATGCTAAGGGCTTTCCTCTATAACCTTGAAGGCTATTGCTTTAGCTGGTTTTGCCTCCTTTCTTTCCATCTTTCTTCACCAAAATGCTTTTGCTTACTTTGCATTTCTTTCTGTCATTGCCCCGTCCATATCGTTGCTGTCCCCTGAAAATTTTGCTTACTTGCCTTGGCTTCTTCTCTGTTACAATGTCAAAGTCAAGATTCTCGCTTTACTATCAGTGCCCCATGCAACCTTGCTCTGTCTGCATCTGATCTCATTTCCCCGCGTCCCCCAACTCACATTCCACATTCCTCACAGTCCTCTGACTTTATTGCTCCTTTTGTCTGCCTTTCATGCACTCATTTTTGCACTGTCTTTCATGCTGCCTATGTGCCTGGAACAGTCTTTAGCATCTCAGCCAATTTACAGCTTTGCATAAATTATATTTAATAATAAGACTAACAAAAGTTCATTATCTACATTATTTCAATTAACTTTGTACCTGCATAAGCGGAAAACAGCCTGAGGGAAACTACTGTTAAACTTTGTTGTGATTTGTTGTGATTCAAACACGGCAGTGTTTGATTCAGGCACGACAGTTCTTTGATGATTCAGCATAAATTGAATTTTTTTAAGAATTCGGTAGGTGTTAGTTTTTTTTTTTTTTGACAGTAGATTTCAGATTTTTCTAATTCAAAGATAAGAAAATAGCTACTTATTTCTGCTAAGTGAAACCACCAAAAGGTCATCATCATCACATTATCTGGTACGGACTTCTTGCCCTGTGATACATTTTACTTCATTTTATACTTACTAATATGGATGTGGAAGGGCTTTGAATATTGGATTAACTTCATATCTACTAACAAAGTGTATCTTTTGTGTTTAACCTTCCTTTTGAAACAACATACTCCTCTGCTTAAAAAAAACAGTGAAAGATAAGGAAGTAAGACTCTGCCTATATCTGCGAAGTTTTCTCAGTGTGTTGGCTACTTTGACGTACGGGTTTTCTTAAAATATTAAAAGTTGTTTAATATTTTAACTCCCTTCTAACACCAGTGAAAATGAACTGAAGGTGAAACTTCATGTGCTTCTCCAGCATCGGTGTATAGCTGCAAGACAGAGCATTCTGCAGGAATTATACATAATTTTCCAAGTAAAATTGCATCTGAAATATATGGGGTATTTTTTTGGGTTTAAATGGTTGTATTGATACTGTTCACAGCTGAGTTGTGGAACCAAATAGATGTGCCTTTAATTTGTTTTTAAATGATCTCTTATATTCTGGAGATTATAATCTGAAGGGTGGCTGCCATAGTAATGTGCCAGTCACCATGGCATCTGAACATTATGAAAAGAAATTCTGGGCTGCACAAAGACAATGCCACCAATTAGTATTTCGAACTGATCAAAGGTGGGGGACCAAAAAGTTTGCCAATAAATGTAGCTCAGTGGATAGCACTAGAAGTTAAAGTTTGCTTTACACAAATTTATAAAGATTTCAGTCCTCCTATCAATATCATGTGAGTTTATAAATAAAAACCTTAAAACAGACTTAATCCACTTACTATGCTAACTTTTTTCAGTTGCATGAAGAGTATAGCCGTAGGTTTTTATTTCATTGGCCTAGTGAAGAAGTAGTTTATAGTTCTGCTTTATACAAATCTTTAGAACTTTTTCCTCCTCACAGAATTTTTAACTTTAAACTGAAATTATGTCGTTTAATGAAGAAAAGGGGTTTTCTGTACTTGATTAGTAAATATTCCTAGTCTCTAAGACTTTTGCAGTCTGCTTTCTTAATCCTGTTCTAATAATCAAACCTAAAATTAAATAGTTATTTAAAAGCAAGTTTATTTTATCTTAAATAATTGATTGTGGCTTGTTGTTTGAAAGAGGACTACTTTGGCATGAATTCCAAATCCAGTTATGATCTTAAGTCAAGCAGTTTGTTTAATCAAACATTATTCTAATAAGTCTTACATGGTCCCCTACCCGAGCAGGCCTGTCTATAACAACTAGTTTAT
Organism: Calonectris borealis; assembly: GCF_964195595.1. NCBI lineage: Eukaryota > Metazoa > Chordata > Aves > Procellariiformes > Procellariidae > Calonectris > Calonectris borealis. The sequence continues at coordinate 8,009,115 of NC_134319.1, forward strand.
TCTGCGACGAGTTGCTCAACAGATGTCATTCTGGTAGAATAATGCAGCAGAATACTTGTGCGTTGGCTAAAATTACTTCAACTTTGATCACTTTTGTCCAGCACATCAGTCTGGCATTGTGCTTTATACCAACATAACACTTTACCCCGAGCATGCCTTTCAAGCTTAGAATAGCAGAGGAATGTTATTGAATTCAGTGCAGTTACAGATGAGCTAATGAAAGAAGGGAAATACTGTTTTTTTCATAATGCCTTTCTGTTGTACTTTGGAATTAGAAGGGAATTTGAGGAATGTGACTTCTGAGTTACTTATTTTTACTTCTGAAGGCTTTTTGCAAACATATTATGCAGTTGTGTTGATCTCACGTTTCTGCAAATAAGTTTCACTTGTTATTCGAAAATAGTTCATTTTAGAGTTTTATATTGTAAAAATAACATTAATAAGACTACTTTGATGTATAATTGGAGAATAGTTATCTCACAGGGACAGTTTATCTCTGTATTTAATGCAAGAAAACTAAAATAGCAAGAAACGTATTCTTGTGATCAGTATTGTAACATTTTGATGGGCTGTTGTGGGGTCAGTACGGAGTAATGACATCTCTTTACCTTGATACTACTGTGAAATGAATACCTCACAGCAGGCTACCTTCTTGTTAAGAAGCAGTGAAGAAAGGCTGTTTGTTTTGAACAGTAGGAATGAGATCATATACCAAGTTCTAAAGAGTTCGGTCTTCCATAATTCCGTTCTTCAGAGGTGCGTGTGTATACATATGCATATAGATATATATAAGAATATACCACATATCTCTGTATTTGAAATGTATTTAAATACATTTTTAATAATTAAGATATATTTGTATTTTTTAAAGCATGACGACATGCTTAAATACGGGGAAGCACTAATATGAAGTGCGTTTTAATTACTAATAAATACTGCAGTATTCTGTGTCTAAAACTAAACAATGTTCTTGTTTTAGCTTTTTTTAATTAAAATATGGTTGTAATTTTTTTTGATTAAAACATAGATACCAGATCAGTCTCCCTGCAAAAACTCCTGAACAAAACCAATATTAACATACATGTTACCCGGTGTACATATAATTTACCAGCTTTACAAAAAAAGGAGAGATATCTTAATGATTCTAAAACATCCAATGACCGTAAAGCTGAGCTGAAAATCCAACGCAAATATATGTTAGGCCACTGAAATGTCCAGATAAGGAACCCACATGATCTGACTTTCTTCCTTTAGAGAGATGTAGACTCCAGACTTGGAAGTTATGTATCTTGCTGTTAGATAATAATTAGAAGCCATGGTTTTCCACTCATCTGTGCAGAATATTTATATTTATAAGGCTTTAAACTGATAGTATTGAAATTACTATCCACATAGCCTATATACTAAATCTATCTAGAAATGAGAGACACTTCTTCACAGTTTTTACTAAGGGGCACTTTATTAGTATGAAATATTACTACTACTACAACTAAAAGTAGTGAGAATGAGCAACAGTAACTGAATGGAGGATCTGACAACTGGAAATACAGCAAGAGCACTGTACTTTGTGTTTGCTCTCTGTATGCCCTGAATTTTCTCAGTTGTATTTATTTGTTGGCAAACTCATGCAGCAGTGCCATGAAGAGTCTTTTGAAGAATGTTGCCCAAATCAACATTTGTGAGCAAGCGTATGTGTGGAAATCCCTGCCTCCTCCCTCACCCCCCTTAGGATATTTACAATGATTAGAACAGTTCTTTTACCACTTAACGTCTGCACGTGTGTCCTTCATCCATGCATTAATGTGCTTGAACTATGTGCAAAATTCAAAAGAAAGGATCTATGCACCATTTCTCTCTAAAGATGATCCTGAGAAAAAGAGTTTTGGTATTATTTCATTATGCAAACACATTTTTAGATGAATATCTACTGCTAGATGTTGCATATACATTCTGTACTAAAAATAAATGCCAAATTTTGAGGGAACATATGCACATTCCACATGTTTATATTACCATATTACCTTACCATGTATTCAAAACTCAACTGCGCTTCCGTGATGAAGCTATGGCAAGTACTGATTAATAGTTAGGGTCAAATTATATAAAATGTCTGTAATAGATCGCTTTGTTTTATTGTATTATGTCCTTAAGAATGGTAGTTTAGAATCACCTTTCATTCATTTCTTGAATAGGAAACCTTTAAATATATGGATTATGTTAGTATTTCTCATTTTGACAAATTTCAGCTTTCTTCCCGATTTTTTTTTTTTTTTTGATCATTTTTCTGTTTAGACAAAGTTGTTAACTTAGGGTAAGTGCGCTAGACTGCAAGCTAGGTAACACATGCCAGCTTTTTTATCTGTGTTAATGTTTTTGAGGAGAAAGTTTTGTAACACTTGTATTTTGCAGCATTCTTCCTGTATTTGAAATTTTCAACTCTTTCTTCTTTTTCCCTTCTCTTCCTCCTGACAACCATTATGCGAGATTATTAATGGTAGTGACTTATATTTTAACAGCATAAGAAAAGAATTGATGTAAAAATGAGTTTATTTGCGTTTTGTTAATAAATGTTTTAAATGGGCTGTCTTCATTGGAAATGTGCTTATTAATTAATATTTTCATGTTTAATACTATCACTTCTATTTTTTTTAACCCATTTAAGAAACTTATGCAAAAGTAGTTGTTTTTCTTATTGTATTAGTATGAACCTAAAATTTTCAGGTGAAAGCAGAGTATGTTAACTAGCAAAAACTGTAACAGAATTTTTGTTACTACCTTCTGCTTCCCATCAGTTTGATCATTACTTTGTAATACTTTTTACTTGGAAAATTCGTATTATGAATTGTTTTACACATTTATGATACTTCAGTAATGATGTGTCATTATGAATGATACTTCATAGATTATGTTTTTTCTTCAACATAGTTTGTTCAGTTGCTTTCGGCAGCACTGAAATTCAGCAGTACTGTACGTAAACCTGTGGAACAGATGTGAACAGATCTTCGAGTGTTGGAGGAACCTGTTTTACAATAAGTAATTGGAAAAAAAAAACAAAATAAAAAGCTTGGGATTATGATGAAAAGACTGCAGTTTGCCTGTATGCTTTTGTTAGTACAGGTTCTAAATTTGTTGTTGTTGTTGTTGTTTTTTGTTGATTAGGTAAAGCGGAATGTGTATGACCTAACTAGTATCCCTGTCCGCCACCAGTTATGGGAAGGCTGGCCTCCTTCTGCCACAGACGACTCGGTAAGTAGCTTTGGTTCTCATTTCATTTCTTCCTACAAATAGCTGATTTTACTTGGATTTTTGATCAGAATCACCCAATAGCTTTTAATGTCCCGTATGCAGTAACTTACCGTTACACATACTTCAGAGCTTTATCTTGAAAGATACAAATACTAAATTACTGGCTTACTAAAGCACGTTTCCATGGAAATTATTCACATGTATCAAATTCAGTGCATGTTTTAGACTAGAAGGAGACATGTTCCTAGATTGAAGCAAAGCTGCGCAACATTGTGGAAGTTGAGGAGGTCTGTTTTGCGGTGATGGGAAAAAATCCCATTTTTACATGTATTCTGAGTGCATATCTAGATATTTTCTGCAGTTGTGTCCATCAAATCACTGGTATTCTTAACCCTGTGTCTGGCTTTAAGCAGGAGGTGTTCCTGTTGAAATCGGTGGAGAGCTTCACTTGCTTTTAAAGTATCTACTTTGGTTCTTGCTGGACCAGTAAGAATTTATGGACATTTGCAAGATTTCATTTTGAAATAGTAAATAATATGTATACAGTACAATATGTATTCAATTTTCCAACGTATTTTTCAGGTTTTATAATTACCATTATTTAGAAATGGAAGGAAAACTTAGCTGAGATCAATATGTACCCTCAGTCGCGGAATCAGCTAACTGTGAATTGCCTACAAATTCAGGAAATTATGGGACTTAATTTCAGAATTCCATTAAATATTAGACTTGCTTCCTTGCATGGCTGTCCCTACCGTGTGTTTTACAGCATGTCTTTCAGTTTTGCTCAGACAATTTTCTTCTGGTAGTATCTTCCCAATGCCAGCTAGTGAGGTCCGCCTTTATTTAAAAAAAAAAAAAAAAAAGCCTAAAAGGCTGAAATAATTATGTAGTTATGTATGTAGATTTTGTGACCTGAGAAAAACGTAGGAAAAAAAATACTTCTATTTTTATAAAATCATTCATTTAAAGTAGGGGTTGAACCTGAGTATTCTACAAAGTGAAAATGGAATTGGGATTTGCTTTGTCTGTGTATTAGCATTGTCTTCAATGCATTACTTTCCTGTCCATTTCTACTCCCTTCTTGTAAAGGGAGAATTGCTGTTTGTATGATAGGACTGCGGCTTTTTTGCTCTGGGTAAAGGATTTATGCCAATCCAAAAAAAAAAAAAAGTGAAGACTGTCTGAATTTCTAATATTTCTAATATACTTGTAAAATATGTCTGTGGTAGTGTTTGCAGAAACAGTAGTTAAGTTTGAGAGGTGGGTAAATCTATGTCCATGTATTCAGGAGCATATCTGAGATGATAGATGTAAGATCTGAAATAACAGCATGGTGTCATGTGGTAATTACAGTCTTTGAAATGTGGATCCATTTTAACATTTTATTAGTTTACATTAGCCCAAAAAAGAATTGGAAACTCAACACTGCTAATCCGTTTTCCCACAGCTGTTAGGTTTTCCCGTTTTTTTTTTCCCCCCTTACTTTTGAATAGGATACCTCACATATGTAAAACTCATAAATCTGTTTTAAGTCTGTTTTTACAAGTGACATTGTTGCAGGTGAATTTTTCTCCTTTTCATCTTTAATGAAATTGGTGAATGTTGAGTCATCTGCTCCAAAGCAGGAGAGTCCTCAAAGCTCACTGCTCGAGTCTGGTGCAGCTGAGACTTGTCAGCTGTGTAAACAGATTTGAATGTGTTACCAACAAAAATATAATTAATTTCTGTCTAAAATTAGAGGCCATAGCTTACAATTTATAAAGATTTAATGTTAGCAATGACTATCTATGGTTCTGTGATCTGAACATCTTTTCCTTTGCAAATGAGAAATATTCAGTAACAATTACTTTAATAATTAGTCATGATGTCTTTAATTCAGAGGCAAATTTTTAAAATCACTTTTTCCGTCGTGAGTTTTTCACTTGCTGTATTGTATAGTATTCCATTGCAATTGAAGAGTTAAAGAAAGACTTGATTAAAATACTTTTTCATTTACATGTTATGCAGCATAAGAAATACTTTGTAATACCACAGGAGGTTTTTTCAGCGCAGTTCTCGTTAACCTTTGGCTTAGCAAACAGGACAACTAAATAGACTTCGCATAATTGGATTCCTGTATCATCTTGAGTCTCTTATGAACCTGAGAGACTACAGTCTTCCGACACTATAAGGAAATACAGTGGAGTCAATAGTCATTTAAAACATTGTTGCTTCATCTCCCTTCAGAGTTAAGATATGTTCTCTGCTTGTACTATCTAATGAAATATGGGATACTGTATGAATTGTCAATAACACTTTCAGATCCTTTTGCACACTTTCACCAGGGAAATGGGTGGCAAAACCTCCACACGCCGGAGAATGTTTTCATGCTGTGATAGTTTGATTGTGGGAAACAAGGCATACGTAGTCTGTGGAAATCTCATGTTCACCATTCGGCAAGGACATACTTTTAGCTTTTATCTTGCCTGAATAATTTTAATGCTGTGAATTATATCTGTTCCGCTCATTAAAGTTCAAACAAAGTAAATGTATGAATTTTAAATCATTCCTGTTTTTTAACAAGTTTACTTAAGTAAAACTTTAGTTATATCGAAGACTTAACTTATTTGGTTTGGGGTATATATCATCAACTGATGAAGTCTTGAAAATTATATTAGAAAATTGAAAAAGAATTATAACTTGCTTTAAATAGATTCACAGTTTGTTCTTGATTTTTATTTTTATTTTGAATATCGTAACAGCCTTAACATTACTGAGCTTGTAAAATAAAAATGAAGCCAGAATAATTTACTAAAATTTCTGAAATGTATTCCATTTCTCTTTGTTATATTGGCTGAACTTGTAAACTTCCACTGGTAATTACTGCTATTGCCAAGTGGAATGAGAAACCTTCAAATATGTATGTGTTAAAAAAAAAAAAAAAATCTGAGCTCAGTCGTAGGTGGTGTTTTAGTTACAGTTTTTACATGGAAACATTGTGTTTTAATTATATAAGAACAGATGACTTTTTGGATGTTAGCTTTACACGTGTATATTTGAGGTAAAACTTTTTTACCCCTTGAGGTCACTGATTTTTGATTTATTTCAGCAGGATGAGTTTTTGTCCCTGATGTTTCTGTTCATTTCTGTAGCATAGAACAGCAACACCCAATATGGGAAGGAGGAGAGAGGTTGCTTTTGTGCTGCTTTTGTTCTCGGTATTTAAGCTACAACTTTTTTCTTAATTAGTTCATTGGTTTAAGTCATTTCAGCGTAGCAATGAGAAATGCCTGCTTCTTCATAAGTAACGACAGCGATCTTGTCAAAGTGGAATATATTTCTGCACGAAAAAGATGTAAAACTTTTAGAATGAGGTTTGGAGGGGTAAAGGGGAGAGAGACAAAGACAGAGGATGAAGCGCCCAGTGTTGTAACTGTGCTCTCGCACGTGGATCCCGTCCTTCCACTTGCTGCCGGTAACACTTTGTTTCCCTAAACAGTATGGTTGGTCAAAACCTCGTATCCTCATTTCAAGATGAGTAACTGTACTACTTTACTGTATAGATAAGCCAATGGATATTAGTTTACGCAGAAGTAGGTCTACAACAATTTGGCTGCACTACTGAAGAGTCACATTTCAGATGTGACACGTGTATAGCCACTAACGTATTGAGGCTCTGCATCATCCCCTGTGAACACGACCACCTTCAGTTCTGTGACGACTGTAGCAGATGTGGTTGACGTTCTGTAACTGAATTTAATAAAGACTTCTAGGTTATAATGAAAATTCTCAAATGCTTATGTATGACCTAATTAGCACTGCTGTTATATTTAGCTATTTCATTGCTAAGTACTAAGCACGGTCTGTCTGCACAGATAGGAATTAAGAATGCTGATAAATAGTGTTCTGGTACAAAGTCAAACCATTTATGACACTTTTTGGCTGATCTCCAGATTTTTGAAGAGGTTGAGTATTAAGCATCTGAGTAATTAGTATTTGGGAGTATATATTTCTTTCCCTTTCCGGGTCTTACAAAGGCTTTCTGAACAGAAAGTTCATTACTGCATGCTGTCATTGTGATATGAAAACAAGTTGTGAGCTTTACATACACTGGCTGTTTAATTGTAATGGATGCCATGTCTGCATTTACTGGATCGTTTGGAGTCTTCCCCCTGGAATTGATATGACCAAAGAATGAATAGTCCTGACAGAGAAAGTGTCTGTTAATCAGAATTGTAAAATGGACTATATTTAAATTAAAATACATACATCATTAGAAAATACTCAACTATTTTTTTCTGTGTAAGAATATAATAATTTGGATTGTCTGTAATGTTAATTACTTTGCATCTTACTTTCCTTCTGTGGTTCTCATCAATCGCTTGCAGTAGAGTGGTAGAGTGGATCTGGCAGGATCCTTTTAATTTAGATACTTAGAAGAATACTTGCAGTCTGATTTGTTATGTGGGTTCAGGAATATGGTAAAGTTTCAATTTAACATTTATACTATAATCCCAACTTAGTAGCAAAAATCATTAGACAGTACCCAGTCTTGGAAGGTCATGGTAATCTATGAAGCAGCACATTCATCATCATTAAGAAACCGAAAAGTAACTGAGTAATTTAATAAACAGTTCCTAAATGTCTTTATTTTAGATAACCTTCTGACTTTGACTTATGGCTTGCTTGGATGTTTATATGTGGATGAAAGTACGATGAATTATCATGTTCTTTCCCCAGAATAAACAAGGAGGTTACAGTTGTTTCATCACAATTTTTTTTTTTTTACGTCACTCCCTTGTCTGTTTTCTATTTGTAAAAATTAAGATAAAGTGATTGGAATTAATTTCATTTATGTAAAAATTACCATGTCAGGGATAATCAGTTTTGTGTTATGTTTGTACTTTTGTGTCACAAGAGAATTTATTTAGGATTGTCCAATTTTAAAACATAAAATAACTCAATTGAAGTGAACTACACCTATTGCATTGCTTTTGGGAAGGGTTTATTTCCTCTCTGCGTAGTAATGAGTCTTACAGAAGTGCACTGAAGAACAAACCCCATTGTATCATTATATTAAAAATACAAGTCAGTCTAGTAGCTATGATTTAAAAAAAAAAAACAAACAACCCACAAACAACAAAACAAACAAAAAACC